>NC_139234.1:55430122-56630122 GCF_977018435.1 Lepisma saccharinum | reverse complement strand
TAGGGACAACCGACACAAGCCCCACATGAGTAGACGCCAAAGCCTCGCTTATCTGCCAAACACAGTTCAGGCTCTTTAGTAGGGTTTTTCATTAAATAAATATTTATTTTCTTAATTACTAATTTTCAACTTTACCTAAGTAGGGGTCGAATAAATAGACATTAAGAAAAACGGAAAAAGGTATAGAAAAGTCCAGAAAAAGTCAAGAATTCTGGATGTGTTATTTTGGTAGACACCCTGGACACTACTCAAGATGAAACTTCTCGAACCATTTTCAATTACGGTAACTGCTGAATATTTGTTTGCCATTACAGGTCATAATTCAAATGTTGAGAGAGTACTTTCATTACCATCAGCACAACAGACTCACGAGAGAAATTATTTTTTCATGAAGTCTGTAAAATGTTTGTTTGGTACTGGTCCCTATAATTTCAAAGAGTTTGACTGTCCACTTTAACATAAATATAGTTTGGCTAAACCTGAAATTTTGATAAAGATTGTCTCCTCTGAGAAGTACCGCTTAAATCATGTAGTGAGAGGTGCATTGATTAGTATGATTGCAAGTTTTGAAATTTTGCATTTAAAAATTCATTAAGAATTAATTTTTTTTAAAACTGAAAAGTGTCACTTTTCAACTACTTTCTAAAGTGTTCTATAGAAATATCTATTATTTATTGAGAATGTTTTGTGTCCTACCTACATTTTGGATAGCATGTCCTACATTTCCCTTACAGCGATCTGCAAACCCTAGCCACACGTATGTGTTTAGTCAGTACCACTTGCAGCTTACCATCAGGTTTGCCATGAACAGCGAGTATGCCAATAGTTGGGGTGATGAATGATGAATGAGCTACATTACCCGTAGTACGATCCCATGTGGTGATAGATGTGGGATATTCATTTATTTCAATCCGAAATAAATGAAAATTGGAAGGATAGGCAATGATACGAATGTAAGTGGTTTTCACGTTATGTAAGAAATCATCTTTTAAAATAAAGACAAGTCTTGTCTTCCCCTGTAAAATAGAGACAAGTCTTCCTGTAATTTTAGAATTTTCTCGATTGTAACTATCAAATAAATTATGCGACAGAATATTATTTGGAATAAAAATTATAGCCTAATTTATAAGCGTTAAACTGATATAACTTTTAATGTATTTAATCAAAGAATCGCCATAAGATGTGTCTCCAAATAGAGGACTCGTACCCACCATCTTGATCACTGTCCAGCGGCTAAGTCCCTAATGATTGACGAATTGTTACACTTTTTGATAAAAGCAAGAGACTTGGTAGTATAATTGTTATGCCATTTAAGGAATTTTCAGTCGAGGAGCCAATCGCTATGTGCGTGCCGATGCCTCCCATGTTCAAAATAGTCCACCGTATTAGATTTATTTTGGTTTGATATTTCTCGGGAACGATGACGCCTATGAATGTCTGGTTTTCTCAGAAGTGCTCCAAATAGTATAAACTTTCACACTAAATCAATAAATCTATTTTTAAAAAATAAACGATTATTTTGTGAAATACTCATTTTTAAAGTATTTTGTGAGAATAACTGCATATTGAAAATTTTGTTGATGGTTATGTTCTTACATTTTCAGTCATATAAATTAGAGCTCATTCCAACATCTCGAATTGAGGTCTCAAGCAATAAAATTTTGTATAACTGTCATTTGTCCAGTAACTTTATAAATATAAAAATAGTATTTTAAGAGGAAATCATGCCCCTCGCCCGAGCGCGACCGTCTCCCCCTCCCTTTCCTAGAAAGACGAGTTTTCCCCGTTTATTTGTAAAAGAAGTAATCAATTCCACTCCTCCGTAACTATTGGACTTACGACCTTCATATTTTTATGGGACACTTTTTAAAGGTTTATTTCATAATCTATTCACTCAAATTCTCTGTAGCAATAATGATTTCATACTTGATTTTAATTATATTGAGTTTGGTAACAGCGTACAATTGCCTCACTAAATGGTCGGCTTCTCACTTTCCGATTCCGAGGGTAAACAAAACAGGTTTCGAGAATCGACGGGACCGAGCGGGCAGTGGTTTCTAGTGTTTCGCCCGATGGGAGGGATTGAGAGATGGAGGGGGGAGTGAACTGCCTCCTCCAGAATAAATAGCCTCGGCCTTTTACTATAGCCATGGGCAGGGGCAGCGTGACAAAATTCGCAGCAGCTTCTATTCTCCACTTGCTTGTGTCCATAGGAACACAGAGCAGATGGTAGGTTGGTTACTCTATCCCAGTGGTTCTCAACCTTTTCAAGACCTCGGCCTAGTATTTTTTTATTTTATAGGACGATGCCCAATCCCAACAAATTTATTCGTAAATACTTTTCATTTTTTTTATAGTATATACTAACAATTGGAAAGTATGGTATAATCATAAAGACTGACAAATATAAATTTAAATTAGTTACCAATCACTAGACCAATGCAATATTATAGCATATAAGTTCCTCAGGCCATCATCATTAAATTAATTTCTGTTCATTATTATTGACAAACCCCTTTCTGATAAAAAATATATAATATTATTCCGTATAAAATTGATTATTGTTTTATTAAATTGATTGATTTTAATTGTGTAATTAAAACTGCCGGCCCCCGTGGCGGATTGCTTAGCACATCGCGCTACGACGACATGGGTCCTGGGCTCGAATTCCGGCCTGGACATGGATGTTTGTGAGTGTCCATTTATCAATTTCATCATATCATTCCTCATCACCATCCTCGCAAATTAGACAAAAATGGCACAAAAAGCGAAGTAAAAGAAAGCAAATCAAATCAATAATTTTAATTAAAACTGTACTCACTATAGAAGTCAATTAAGCAGGAAGCCAGCAGAAGAATGACAGCTTATCGGCGAAACCCTGTCCTATCATATACACACAACAAATATGTACATGCGTAAAATATATAATTTAGTCAATAAACACTAGTTCAACACTAATACCAGGCTGTCCCAGAAGTCCTGCACCATCAGCACACTGAGCCCCAAGAGATGAAGTTTGCGAGGGTAGGTGGCGCCACCGGTGAAAGGCTGTTGGCAGGCATAGAGGACAGGTTCGTGGGATCAAGTGAAGGCATTCGCAGCATGTGTAGCGAGTGTTCCTTTGAAATTAAAGTGGGCACGATGAGTGAGGACCAAATTGCACTTCGTGCAGTGCTAGCTTTTTTTTATGGAAAAAATGTCTAACAGCAAAAGTGGCAGCGGAGGAAATTTGTCGTGTGGAGAACGAAGAAGTGGTGAATCGATGGACAGCTTCCAGTTGGTTTAAAAAATTCGCTTCGGGTGATCTACGCCTCGTGGACAAGGCCCGCACGGGGTGACCTCCGATGGACATTAACGAGTCTCTGCATGATGCTGTGCATGCTACTCCACAATCCAGCACACGTGTTAGCCAGAGTGGTTGGGGCATCCAAATCGACAGTAAAACTTCGCTTGCATGACATGGATTACACCAATAAACAGTCTCGACAAAGTCCAAACGAGCTGACAGAGGTGCAGGCCCAGCGCAGAGTTGCAATTTGCCAGACATTGCTACAAAACCCGCATGATCTTCGTTTTTGGAGGAGAATTGTGACAGGAGACGAGAAGTGGGTGTTTCTGAAAACCCCGATACACGTAAACAGTGGGTGAAAAGAAGGCAGGAGGCCATCGCCCATGTGAAACAGGACAGATTTGGGAAAGAGCTCATGCTGAGTGTGTGGTGGAATATTGACGGGATTGTCCATTATGAGTTTGTTCCAGAAGACCATGCTGTAACAGGTGAAATGTATTCTGAACAATTACGCCGAGTGTATGCCATTCTGGGCGGGAAATGCCCGGCATTAACGAGGAGGAACAGGTTACTGCTGCAAAATGACAATGCTCCCAGTCACCGGTCTCGAAGAGTGACCAACACACTAGCTGAGCTTGACGGATTTGAGTTGTTACCTCATCCCGCCTATAGTCTGGAAGTTGCACCATCGGATTACGGTTTGTTTCGCTCTCTCTCATTTCCTGTGTGGTCGGCACTTCAGTTCATATGATGAGGTAAATTCTGCCTGTCGTGAGGTTTTCAATTCTAAACCTGCCACCTGGTATCGCCATCAGATTGAACTGTTGTCGCAGAGGTGGGTGAAGGTAATTGAACATGGAGGCCTGTACTGTGCTGAATAAAGTCTGTCTTTGTTTCTGATATTCTGTGTTTCGTTTTCGTTCTAGTATGGTGCAGGTCTTCTGGGACAGCCTGGTATTTTATTTTGAATCTGCAAACTCGCTGAAAAAAATAGTTGGCTTATTTTATTACAACTGAGCTTCTTTTTTTGTAAGTTATTCTAGTGAAACTTTTGCTGCCGTTTTCTGTCCGTAAGTTTGTTAATTCAGGAATGAATTAAAGTGATATCCAAACGAAGACAGTCACAAAATTGCAGGTTTTTACCTTGGAACACTAAAACACTTCTATCTTCATTTAACTTCTTGGATTCCATTTTCTAATATTCCTGTGAAGAGCATGTTCCAATGTCACTTCGGGTTCGGGCCTATTATAATAATTAATGCACTGTTACAGAAATTGAATTACATGTTTAAGAGAGGATAATTAACCTATCGTTAATGTCCAGGTTGAAGAGGTCCTCCATTTCTTCTCTTGGGATCTCGTCAAAGAAGGCGTCATTAGAAATATTATGCTTATTTCTGTGCTTATGTCAGAAATTAGTTTTTAGATTATATTTAGTCCAGTCTTCACAGAATTGCTTCCACATAAAAAAAACATCCACTGTGAAATGAGATTTGAAAAACCTCAATTGCGTACAATTTATACGAATCCATGTTTGAAAGACAAATTGAACGACATCCAGACAGCGCAAATTTGTAATTTATGTTTTCAACAGATAGTTTCTAATTTATATGATCAGCGATCAATATATTTTTGATTTGATTTGATTTCATTTAGTTTATTTTACTTCGCGTTTTGTGCCTCTTGGCTAATTTGCGAAGATGGGGATGAGTGATGAAATGATGAAATTGATGAATGGACATTCACAAACAACCAAGCCCGACCGGGATTCGAACCCGGGACCCTTGGCGTCGCAGCGCGATGTGCTAACCACTCGGCCACAGGGTCGGGCAGCGATCAATATATGTCGTGGGATATACACTAATGAAATCTGTCCGAAAATCTTACTAATTCAAACATTAATAGAATTTTCAAGAAAACGTGTACATTACCCAGGGCGAAGTTCGAACCTGGAATCTTCGGCGGTGAGATTTTGAGTCGATAACTCAAATCATTTGGCCACTGAGGCTGTCCATTAAATGTAGAAAATATAGGTACGTGTATCAGTTTGTACTTAATCACTCCGGATAAATTCAAAGATGGTACCATAATGGAGGCTCTTCCTCCCAGTTTCATATTTTTATTCCTCCATCTCGTCTTTCTTAATCTAATGATATAAAGAGAAATATATTTAAGTTTATTACACTTATATTTACCTCACCGTTAGATCAACTTTGATGGGAAAAAGTTTCAAGATAAAGAAAATTGAAAGAAAGCATACGAGGTCTTTATGGAAAACAGTCTTATAATTCATATAAACTGACTGTATTTATTATTTTCGTTGCTTTTATAATTCTTAGTTTAATCGCGACTATGAGGATGATGAAGCGTATACAATACAATTTCTCTCTCCGTGTAAACAATAATTATAATTATAACCCATGGCGCAAAGGTCCAAGCAGGTCAAGATACTGCCGGCATCACTCCCACATGCCTCAGCAGAGGGAGATCATGCAACAGTGGCGTAACTACAGGGAGCATTGCCCCCACCCCAACCTTGGACGGAAATGAGTTCTGGGGGGGGGGACATTGACGGCCAAGTGCATCTGCAAGGGGCAATTACCGCCCACAACTTCAAATTTTATGTAAATAAAAATGCTTTTCGTAAAATTTTCTTCCTCGCTTCGCTTGCAGTACCTGCTTTTCTAGTCCCGAAACATATCTGGGAATGGCGAAAGTCGGCCTTGGGCGCCGAACGATCTAAATGAAAAGAGATGAATTGTGGTTTTAAGTCCACTTTATGCATAGAAAGGCTAATAGGGACTGGACATACAGTTTAAAGTGGGATCCGAAGCACTGTCATGTGCCTCCGCCGGGTATCGAGCCCGGGACTCCATCAAAAGGTGACGACGTTACCACTACGCCATCGGGGAGGCTAAAAAGTTGTAAAAGAGAGAATGCGTTGGCGTCCCGTGAAATTATTTGACCCCTATTAAATTTTAAAAAATAATGGATCTAAAAATATTCTTGCTCGCAGGTTGTTTTCTGT
Organism: Lepisma saccharinum; assembly: GCF_977018435.1. Classification (NCBI taxonomy): domain Eukaryota; kingdom Metazoa; phylum Arthropoda; class Insecta; order Zygentoma; family Lepismatidae; genus Lepisma; species Lepisma saccharinum. Next base: position 56,623,805 of record NC_139234.1, on the reverse strand, counting down.
AATGCATTGTAAATTACCAGAGAGGGAGTAACACTTTCATTAATTGATTTTGTTTTAAATGTATGAGCAATTGTTGAGGAAAAGGAGCGTGCACAATTTATGTAATTTTTGCTGTTGGTTTATTGTGAGATGGATGAATTTATTGTGTAATGTATTTAAATAATATATTATATTGTATATAATATGCATTAAAGAAACTTTGAATACGTACACAATTTAGTGTTGCATATGTGCGAAACATATATCGTGCATGAGTTATACATGTTAATGTAAAAGGGAATTATATTTGGAATGCATTTATCAATCATTACTATCTTTCAAAAATAGTTTGAGTACTTGTTTTCCATTATTAATGTGAAATTGAACGTGTTGAAAAATAATTTAGATCGTTTGTTCGAAAACAAATACTTTAGCACCAACTTCTACCCCTTTTTGCATAATTTACGAGGGTAATAACGTCTTTGATACTACTACTACTACCGCTACTACTACTACTACTACTACCAATAATAATAATAATAATGTTGGTCCCGGGTTCGAATCCCGGCTTGAGTGTCAATTCATCAATTTCATCATATCATTCATCCCCATCTTCGCAAATAAGTCAAAAGTGGCACAAGAAGCAAAGTAAAATAAAGAAAATCAATAATAATAACATTATTATTATTATTGGTACGTTTATTATGGTACTTGCCCCGCCCCAAGACAAAAATTTAAAAAATTCGTGGTTCCGCCTCTGTCATGCTACCAGTTACGGGATGACGTGTGATTAGCACGACGAACCCTCAGTTGTTGTTATAGGTTTCCACAACCTGATTACACTAATCGTTCGTAGCTCCCCAATTTGCTCACGATGGTGAGTGGCCTCCGACCTCATAGCCTGGCCAAAATTTTCGGGAGAAAAGTTCTTACTAAGTAGAAATATTTTCCAAGTATAATAAGTAAGAATTTGATATGGTTCTACTAGAAAGTTTGTATTACTAGGAAGCTAGCAAAAAGTCTATCACTGTTTTGCAATTGCAAGCCGAACGATACTGATTTTATATGACCAGGGGTCAACCTAGAATTTTACAGAAGTGTAAGGGTAAATTTAGAGCCGAAATAATCATAAATTTGACTTCAGTGAAAAATTTTTGGTGAGAGTTGAGAAATGTTGTAGTCGTTAGGGGTGCGTGGATACATTTCTGTATAGGACGTCATTACTTTCACAGGTAAGGTAAAGCAAAGTTCCCCGTGCATATAACACCGTGCCATAACACACATTTAGGGGATGTGAGGTAGGGCTCCACACATTCTCGGTCTTGGTCATGTGATCAGCACCACGATCCGGCCGCCTTTATCCCAAGGGTTGCCCCCAGATACACATTGATTAGAGGCTAGGTGAGCCTCAGAGCCGCTTTATGAGGGGACAAGGCCCACCTCCAGAATCGAAACTGTGTCTCCCACGTGGCAGTCAGACGCTCTACCGAGTAGACTACCGAAGCCGTATTCTTTGTTTTTATTTAATTTTGTCTTTATTTTTATTTTTATTTTTGGTGATCTGGTGTCCCTTGCTATCACTTCGCTTAAGAATGATTTAATACACAAGGATTCTCTGTTTATTTTTAATACACCAAATCGCCGACCTACATGACGCTGTGGTTAGCACTGTGCGCAACAATGCCAGGGATGCAAGGTTCGAAGCCAGGGCTTTGCATGGTTGTTCTTTGTGAGTGTCGGTTCATCAGAACATCAATCATCCTCATCTTCACGATTAGCTAAAAGTGGCAGAAAAGCAAATAAAATAAACCAATTCAATCAAACCACAAAATCGAAATTAAATATTTGTTTTTACCCGGACATGCAAACAATTTTCATTGTGAACTCAGCCGGCTCCCGTGGCGGAGTGGTTAGCACATTGCGCTCCAACGCCAGGGGTTTCGGGTTCCCGGCCTGGGCATGGATGTTTGTGAGTGTCCATTCATCAATTTCATCATATAATCACTCATCCCCGTCTTCGCAAATTAGCCAAAAAGTGAACAAAAGTTGAAGTAAAAATAAAGCTAATAAAAAATATTGTGAAATTTTATGTAAATAAAAATACTTTTCGTAAAATTTTCTTCCTCGCTTCGCTAGCAGTACCTGATTCAGGCCCGTAGCTAGAGGGGGGGCAGGGGGGGGCAGCTGCCCCCCCCCTGAGTGCCTGCTTTGCCCCCCTTTGGAAAATTCAGAACACATTCCTACCTGGAATTCTCACTAATCTTTACAATTATATCCTGTATTACTCTAGTAACATAACAAAGACATTTATTGATTTTGTGTTTTATGAAGGTGTGTGGGATTCCGTATAATGTCGTATCAGGATGGATGAAATATTCCCTTCCAGATTCAGACTAATTGTTTTCGCAATTTTCAGTATCTAGAACAGTTGTGACATTTTGAGTAGTCTTATATTAAAGGTGCCTAATGTAATGAGATGTTTGTCTTGGATGTGTTGCTATGAAGTTTGAACTGCATAATTTTTTTGTTTCCCAAGTCTAAGCGATTCATGTGACAGAGAGAGGGAGTGGTTATTTGATTTTTGTTACTTAGCGTTGCTTTTCTGCCACATCTAGCTAATCGTGACAATGAGTGATGACGTGAAATTGATTAAGAGACACTCACAAACAGTGCTGCAACTACAGAGGGGCGGGGGGCAGAGGCTTTGGACGGAAGTCCAATCTAGGGGGGGCAAACATTGAAGTAAAGAAACATGACTAGCAGATCTCAGAATAGCAGGACAAATGGATACTCAAGATGGAATTAGTTTTCAAGTGTTTCTTGCATTTTTCTTCCAGACGGCTAAAGGCACTTGCAGGGGGCACAGAGGGGCAATTGCCCCCTCGATTTCAAATTTTATACAAATAAAAGTACATTTCGTAAAATTTTCTTGCTCGCTTCGCTCGCAGTCTCAATATCTGCTATTCTTTTCTAGTCCAAGTTCAGAGCCATAGCTAGGGGGCTGTTGGAGTCAGCCCTGGGGACCGAAACGATCTAAATGAAAAAGAAAAATGTTAAAGAGAATGCCATGGCACCCCCGTGGAATTATTTGCGCTCTATTAAATCAATATTGTTTTCAGTTTGTAAATATTTGGATCTAAAGATTTTCCTGCTCGCTTCGATCCCAATATGAATCTTTTCTGTAATGCATTTTAAATTACCCGAGAGAGAAGTAAGGCCAGATATATACTTCAAATTGTTGCTGCTTAAATGCATGAACATTTGAGAGACAATTTGGCGGATGAATTGATCATGTAATGTATTTAAATAATATATATATTTTAAAGAAACTTTGAATACGTACACAAACACAATTTAGCGTTAACATGTTGCATATGTATTTCTTATTTTACGTCGCTCCATGTTGCATATGTGTAAAATATATGTTACATGAAAGTTATACCTATCATATGTACAAAAAGAATAATGTTCGTCATGCATATTCTGTCTTTCAAAAATACAGTTTGTGTGCTTGTTTTCCATTATTAGCTAATATGAAATTGAACGTGTTGGAAAAATATTTCAAATAATTTGTTCAAACACAAATGCTTTAGCACCAACTTCTGCCCCCTTTGCATGATTTACGACGATAATAACGTCTTTTAATGCTACTATTATTAATACCACTACCAGCACTATATTACTATTATTATTATTAGCACATTTGTCCTGGTACTTGACCCCCTCTACACATAAAAAATTGTGGTTTCGACTCTGCTCATAAAGAACACTCATGCCCAGGCTCGAACCTGGAACCACTGGCTTCGTAGAGTGTTATGTAACCATCCCACCATGGATGTCGGCTAGTGAAAGATGGGCAGCTTACTGGCTCAAATTATTATCAAACACGATGAAAATGTGATAGTGTTTCACATTTATTATTTCGGTTAGAAAACGATAAAATTTGTGGTTTGATACGGGTTACACTAAGCATCTTATGGAGTGTAAATATCAATTTCAAATCTTATGAATCATTTCTCTATGCAAGCGCATCAAATATGATAAGCAACATAGGTGTGTGTTATGATATTCATTTTATATAGAGAAAGTTAAGTTTTAACCCTGACTGTTTGCATGATATCGTTTCCATAGCATGTTATATATTGCTCTCAGAATTTTAAACGGCAGTATAGAAAAAAATTACATTTGCAACTGCGAAGCTATCAATGGGAATGCATACATTATGGACAGAAGATGCCATACATCGAAAGAAGAATTAGACGAGCAAATATTGACTGAGAAAAGTTGCTTGTCTTGATGTCCTGAACACACTGTGAAAGTTGTCGGTGTTATCAGGTGGCACCCTATGAATATAGGTTCAAGATAATGACAAGTAGAAAAAAGCTGCAATGAAATAAATACGATTGAAAATCTCTCAAATTATATTCTATTTATTTTCTTATATTTATAATATTACATTGTGTCTGTAGCAGACGTTGTCTGTTAAAGTATTTCAGGCACAACCTAATTTTTTGACAAATAATTATGTCAACTCTTCTGCTATGGAGTGGATTCTCTTAATTTTATTCATATATCTTAAGCCATTCTGTGACTGCCAGAAATCAGTATCAGCGTTCAAAAAACAACTGATATTTGGGGTTTGTACGCTTCTGCTCAAAAAGTGGTGGCGATAAGCGGGCCAGAGACCTCGTGCCGCGGAAATGGGGTAAGGCAAAGGAGGCTCCTTAGAAGGTATTTTTCATAATGTAAAGAGGATACAGCATTTCCCTCTATAAAACTTGATATGAAATATTAATGATGACACTGTAATCCAAGAAGTCACTGATCAATCAAGGAATTCCTATTTGTTTGTCAGGTGCCAAACACATGTGGGGCCTCCCCGATGGCGCAGAGGCAGCGTCGTTGCCTTGTAATCAAGGGATCCCGGGTTCGATACCCGGTGGAAGCACATAGTGGTTCGGATCCCACTTTAAACTGTAGGTCCAGTCCCGATTAGCCTTACTGTGCATAAAGTGGACTTAAAATATCAAATCAATCCAATCCAATCAAACACATGTGTTTCAACAACCCAATATTTTGCAAAATGGTTAACGTAACCAGTAGGCAAACATTGTCTGTAGTGATGCAAGTCTTTCATTTGAAACAAATAGAATTCGTGGTGGAGTATAAGGGACCCATGTTTTAATGTTTTAGCAAGTAGGCCTACACCATTATTATTTAATTAATTCGATTTTTCGTGCATAACACAAGACAATTGTGTTGTTGGACAATCGTTAGATTTCTTTGTGCGTAAAAATCTTGCATACTGGAAACTAGAGGAAAACATTATTAAGCACAATTTATAAAGGACTTTCTTAATCAGTTCTGCAGAGAAACCAAAAGCTGTTGGTACATATTAATCGTCTATTAACATTATTGACCTGTAAATATAAAGTGGATACAGTCCCGATTAGCCTATTTATGTTAAACTTTATCTTTGTATTGCTTGGTAGTCCGAAAAGTCATTATCGAAATATTGTTATTTGATGTTGCTCGAAATTGTTTTGTTCGTTGGAGTTTCAAGATATCATCCCTTTCCTGTCACTTATCACTTTTGAAGGAGGGGGCAAGTACCTGTCTGTACCCTGCTATATGTGCCAATGCAACACAATATATTAAAAATTTGCCCCCTCTAGGATTGACTTTGCCCCCCCTACTAAGAATTCCTGGCTACGGGCCTGATCTGATTTTCTTAGTATTATCAAGTTCCGAACCGTAGCTGGGGGTGGCGAGAGTCGGCCTTGGGCGCCGAACGATATAAATGAAAAGAGATGAATGGTGGTTTTTCCGTTAATTCCGAAGAAGAGCACCCTGCCGAGATTTATTCTTTGGAACCTTTGAATATGGTATTCTGCGCCTTTTCTCTCTTCGATCTTCCATTTCTTGAAGGTTTACTCTTCCAACGAAGGTTTGGCACTTGTTACAAATAACACAAACTCCCGTTGCTTCGTAAAACACACTGAAAGGAGGTTCAAGCATTCTGTGGTCAAAAGCAGGCGGGCCATTAGCAGCACCCCTCCCTTCCTTCGCGGTCCTGCCGAAATGAGGGGGGAAAAACTCCAACCGCCGGGAAAGACCCCGTTCCGTGTAAAGGGTCGATTTTGACTTCGCCTGTTTATGGCATTTGGAATGAACATTGCCAAATTTAATGTAAATAAAACCAAATATCAAACCATTTGTGAGAATGAAAATTTGAATGAATAGATTATGAAATAAACCTTTGAAAAGTGTCCCATAAAAATTTGAAGGTCGTAAGTCCAATAGTTACGCAGAAGTGGAATTGATTACTTCTTTCAGAAGTAAATGGGAAAAACTCGGGAGACGAACGCGCTCGAGCGAGAGGCATCATTTCTTCTTAAGTATTCAGTTAATCTAAAATTTAAATTAAAACTTCTAACAAACATTGCCCAATATTACAATATATATAATACTATCGTTTGATTCGGGAATATTTTTAAGACTGCTAATTAGTAGTGGTGATCGGCACAAGAAGAGAAGTAAAATAAAGTAAATCAATAATAACAATAATAATAATAATGTTACAATAACATTATTAGCAACATTATTATTAACATTATTTTATTAACATTATTATAATTATTATTGGTACGATTATCCTGGTACTTGCCTCCCCCCCAGACAAAAATTCGTGTTTGCGCCTCTGGTCCCAACCAAGACAAAGCCTACATCACGCAGGAAGTCACAGCACGGAGTTTGCGGGTTGTTTTTAAAGAAATCGTTGACGCACGACATCAAACTATGGTCAATGGATTCGTCTCTCCCCCAACCTTCCCTCGCTCAAGGACGACTGGTCCTCTATGCCTCGCAAGAAGGCATCCCTTCTGTCCCAGTCAAGTTACGTTGTGTTCTCTGCCCACTGCCTGAAGGTCCCCTTTTGCAGGGATATAAAACCTTTTTCGAGCAAGGCCTCATCCCCTTTTACAAAGAGAATGAATGGGATTTTGTCAACCCTCGCTGTCTGAAAATTCTGTGACGTCATCGTCACATCGGCTCGAAGAACTTGCCTTCCTGTGATGTGTTCACGTGGAAGCATATAGAAATAGAAACATCAGTGGAATGTACTGAGTGTACCGAGTTTAAACCCATTCTTGAGCTTTGATTATATAATGGAAAATTTGGAGAGCGGTATTGGAGGTTTATCACGAATCTTTACAGTGTCGTTTGAGAACTTTCGATATGTCTAAACCATGTAAGCTACCGCCACCGCAAAATTCAATTTTGCATTCCCGCTCCCCTCCCCCAAAAAAAGTCACGCGGTGACTCGTGCCAGAATTGTGAAAATTCCTTTCCTCGTCGCATTGGGTCGTCGTTATTGCGAACGTTCTTCCCGGTATTGATTTCGTATCCCCTTGTGAACTCTCAAGTGGTACTGAATCTACATCTATATCAGTAAATAATGTTGATGAAGTGCTTTCTGAATAGCCTAGAAGTGATTAATGCGTTGCAATTTTTTAAAATTTACTTTTGAACGCAAAAATAGACTCAGTGGAATTTAGCAACATGTATTCTGGTGAGTTCCATAGGTAAAGGTAATGTAAATTTTCCCGTGCATATAACACCGTGCCCTGGGTGCCCAGGGGCGCCGACTTGTCAAAATTATTGGGGTTGCTCTGATCACTGAAATAAATGAATGAATGACTCACTCCCTCCCTTTTTTAAAAATAAAAATTACGTCTTCGTATAGCAGATTTAAGCAGCTATTATATTACTCATGCAAATGAAATGTAACATGAAAAACGTGTGTGTGCTCAATTGTTTTTTAGATAACAATTAACATTTTTATTTAAAAGTAGGCTATGTATTTAAATTAAGAGGCCAACATAACAGTTTTATACCGGCCTCGGTAGCCGAGCGAGTTGGGTGATCGGCTCAAGCCGCTTTGATCCGGGGGTGTCGGATTCGAGTCCCGGCGAGGGCATGGGTGTGTTTTAATGTCCGCAACAGACTTGTAAAGAAAGGACATGTGACGGGTGCAAAGAACCTTAGTGTTGACGTACCCATAAAAATAGCGAATATTTACAATATTTAACAGTTTTATTTAATTATTTACATAAATGCTAACACAAATCGCAGGCAAATAGTTTTATTTTTTTGTTCTTGCTACAATATTTTACTTTTTAAATTTAATTTTGCAATAATAAATAAACACATAGCACGCCGTGCTTTAGCAATAATGCCTTTGATCATAGCCCTTCCCGATTTCGCAATACAGACTTTTCATAAGCTTTCCTTGCGTACTTTACTGCAAGCCAGTGTTAAATAAACTCAAAGACTTTAGAATTATTTTCCCCTTATTCTTTGGACTAGAGGAAGAGATTTCGAGGATAACTAAATATCGTACATATCAATATTGCCTGAAAGTCGTGTTTACGACCTCAAATTGTTCCGATTTCACTAAACAACATACTGGTATAATTGTCATATCACCTCGTTATTTTGAAACTCTTTTTAGTAAAAATATTATCAATACTCATAATTATATACTTAGTATATAGTAGTAAGTCATGTGTTTTGCTGTCTCCGCTCATAGCCCCCCTCCAAAAAAGTTGATGGTTTAGCGGTCTCAGCCCCCAAATTTGATGGTCTAGAACATTTCAAATATGTATTTTAAGTTAAGTTCATGTTGCACAATTCAGAGTAAACTTTACAAGAGAAGCAAAATAATACATTAGATTCTCTTAAGCAAAATTATTTGAGGGTCTCTTCCCCCATATCATTAACATTGGGGGGGGGAGTTGAGCCCCCCCCCAAGCCCCATGGAGTCGGCTCCTATGACCGTGCCATGATGGCATATGCAAAGGTGGGGCCCACACATTCTCGATCTCGACCATTTTGGAGGTGATGTGATCACTACGCTCTGGCAGGCTTTACCACGTTGATTTACTCTCGGGTACCCATTGATATAAGGGTGGGTGAACCTTGGAGGCACAAGGCCGGAAAGGTACCAACCTTAGATAACCCATCACGAGAATCAAAGCCAGAAAAACACCTCTCTGCAGAGCTGATTAACGGAGTCCTTTATAAATCGTGCTTCATAATGTTTCCCACTAGTTTCCAGTATGTAAGATTTTTACTCACAAAGGAATCTAACGAGAAACCAACAACAACATTGTGTTGTGTTATGCAAGAAAAATCGAATTAATTAAATAATAATGGTTACATATTATCTACACTTTGATGATAAATTATGTAAAACTTTGTAATATTCTCTTTTTGTACTTGCTAAAACATGGGCCCCTTAGTCCACCACGGTTTCTATTTCCTTCAAAGGGCAGAGACTCTTGCATCACAACAGACAATGTTTGCCTCCTGGTTACGTTAATCATTTTGCAAAATGTTGTGTGAATTTTGTTATTTTATTGTTGAAATAAATGTGTTTGACACCCAACAAACAAATTGGAATCCCTTGATTGATCAGTTACTTCTTGGATTACAGTGGCATCATTAATATTTCATATGAAGTTTCATAGAGAGAAATTTAATTAAAAGGGTGCAAATAATTTTACGGGGCTAAATGGCATTCTCTTTAACATTTTCCCCCCCACGTAGATCATTTGGCTCCCAAAGCCGACTCCCGCCGCCCCATGGTATGGCTCTGAATTTGGACTATAAGTGCGAAGATATTGCGAGCGAAGCGATCAAGAAAATTTTACGAAATGTATTCTTATTTGTATAATATTTGAAATCCAGGGGGCAATTTCCACTCTGTGCCCTCCTGCAAGTGCACTCGGCCGTCTGAAAGATAAATGCATGGAACACGTGAAAACTAATTCCATCTTGAGTATCCAATTGTCCTTGTTTTTCTTTCTTCCTCAATGTTTGCTTCCCCTAGAATGAACTCAATCCAAGGTCGGGGAGGGGGGATGGACAATGCCCCCTTCACCCCTGTACTTGTGGCACTGTTTGTGAGTGTCTCTTTATCAATTTCACGTCATCACTCATTTTTGCGATTAGCTAGAAGTTGCACAAAAGCAAAGCTAAGTAACAAAAATTAAATATCCACTCCTTCTCTCTGCCATATGATTCATATGATATGAATCAATATTACCAAAAGGTAGACTTGGGAATCAAAAATTTAAGCAGTTCGAAGTTCGTACCAACACATCAAAGAAAAACATCCGAACACATTAGGGAACTTTAATACAACACTACTCAAAATGCCACAACTGTTCTAGATATTGAAAATTGCGAAATCATTTCCCGAAGTCTGAATCTCGAAGAGAATCCCCCCTTGCATCAATGATTGTAAAATAGAACTAAAAATACACAATATTGCAGACTGCAAACTTCTGATGTCTGCCTCTCTACACAACAAACACATTCATTTTTGCAAGAAGAAAATTAGAATTTTACAAATTTGAAAAATCGTCGATGTTATTTTCGTAGCTTATTGTAAGTTCACATTTAAATATTTCATAGTTCGAGGAGGGGCATGCCCCCCGTGGCCCCTCCCCTGGGTACGGGCCTGCCCATGTTATATAATATTGCCTAAAATACCAATTTTTCTATTATTTTTTATTCATCTTTATTTCTTCAACTCAGGTTTAAGTACATTGTAAATGCATTTATGACCTAATACATGCAAGAAAATGCCCTATAAACTTAGAAAAATGACCTAAAAATTCTGAAAGATTTTTAAAACAAATTTATAAACTACCAAGAGAAATTCAAATTACAAATCAACGTTACAGTATCTAGCACATGCTCATTGCGTATGATGGTAGTACAAGTAAGAAAGTTCACTTTTTGTCATCTTTTACACTTTAAGTACTGAGTTGCAGTACACAACGAATGATTGTCGGTTGTTGGACAAGAGAGCCTTGTACACGGAAATTTTTTTCTCGACTTCCACCTACACAAGAGTAGCTTACTTGAAATGAACAATATCACTTCCTGTTAAGTCACTTTCAATTCCATAGAGTGCAAATTGCTCCCTGACAAAATATCCGATACAGAACACAAAACTTTGTACCCTTTGTTTTTTTTTTACAATAATCCGTCTGGCGACAATATATTTACTGATATAGGGGAAATCACATTGTTTGAGCTGAATTGTTATACAACACCTTGTGTCAACAATTATGCACAGAATTTCTTTGTTTCTTCAAACACAGTCATTCAGAACTGCGCTGAAGACAATGAGACGAGAGTCGGGAACCTCTCTCTCCTTCAAAGGGTTCCATTTGCATGTAAAATGTCCCTTCTTTCACCAAAATGTAGAAAATTCATAAAATGACTTTAAAAATGGCCGAAAAATGACAAACGGTTTAAAAAGTCTAAAAAATTACATTTACTTCAAAAAGGTTCAAAGAATTGCAAAAAAATGCCCAAACAATGGCGTTCCCATTTATTCACTTACGTGTAAAATACGTTCCTATCTACTTGTGTAATGTTTCTGCCTTACCAAAAAAATATGCATTTGCATCAAAATCCTAGCCCTAGTTATCACATTACAAAGGATGTAATATTATTGAAATTCCAATTTCTCACTACCAGAGTAAAGAACCTGGATAGCTATTTAGTGACTCGGACAGAACGACACCAATCAGATGTCAGCCCACCCCTTCCTTTTTTTCAGCTCCACATTTATAGTAGTCAATCATTATTAAATTGTTTCGTTCTACGTGTATTTCGATGCCCGGCCTGGGCATGGATGTTCATTGTGAATGTTCTCATATGAATTTCATCATATCATCACTCATCCTCATCGCCGTGATTAGCCAAAGTGGCAGAAAACGACGTAAATAACCTAATTCAATCAATTGAGCATTCAACACTTTCGAATCCCCCCCCCCCCACAAATGCTTTGTGTGAGCCTGACATACGCCCCCCTTCTTCAAATCAACATGTTTTCGATGCTGAAATGGCGACCCTCGGAAGAAGTTTCACCTACGTAGGTGACGTCACAGCAGGCCTGTAGCTATAGGGGGCAGAGGGGCAACTGCCCCCACTGTAAAAAGTACAGAATACATATCTACCTGGAATTCTCACTAATCTTTACAATTTGATCCTGTATTACTCTAGCAACATAACAAAGACATTTATTGATTTTGTGATTTATGAAGGTGTGTGGGATTCCGTATAATGTCGCATCAGGATTTGGGGAATAAAATCTCTTCCAGATTCAAACTTCGGGAAATGATTTATCAATTTTCAGTATGTAGAACAGTTGTGATATTTTGAGTAGTCTTGTATTAAAAGTGCCTAATGTATTTGGATGTTTTTCTTGGATGTGTTGCTAAGAAGTTTGAACAGCATAATTTTTTGTTTCCCAAGTCTACCTTTTGGTAATAGCGATTCATGTGATAGAGAGAGGGAGTGACGTGAAATTGATGAAGAGACACTCACAAACAGTGCTGCAACCACAGGGGGTAGGGGCATTGTCCCCCCCCCCAATCTTGAACGGAAGTCCAATCTGGGAGGGGGCAAACATTGAAGTAAAGAAACATGACTAGCAGAATCTAAGAATAGTAGAACAAAATGGTTACTCAAGTTGGAATTAGTTTTCAAGTGTTTCTTGCTATTTTCCTCCAGACGGCTAAGGGCACTTGCAGGGGACAAAGAGGGGCAATTGCTCCCTCGATTTCAATTTTTTTAAAAAAATAAAAGTACATTTCGTAATTCTTGCTCGCTTCGCTCGCAAGGTCAATATCTGATATTCTTATAGTCCCACGTTCAGAGCTATAGCTAGGGGGCGGCGGGAGTCAGCCCTGGGAGCCAAAACGATCTAAATAAAAAAAAATATTAAAGAGAATGCCATGTTCCCCGTGAAATTTGTTGCGCCCTATTAAATAAATATTGTTTTCAGTTTGCAAACATTTGATACTAAAGATTTTCCTGCTCGCTTCGATCCCAATATGATTATTTTCTGTAATGCATTCTAAATTACCCGAGAGAGATGTAAGGCCAGATATATACTTCAGACTGTTGCTGCTTAAATGCATGAAAAATTCTTTTGAGGAAATGGAGCGTTCACATTTGAGAGATAATTTGGCGGATGAATTGACCATGTAATGTATTTAAATTATATATATATATATATATATTAAAGAAACTTTGAATACGTACACAATTTAGCGTTAACATGCTGCATATGTGTTTTCTTATTTTATGTCGCTCTATGTTACATATGTTTAAAATATATGTTGTATACATGAAAGTTATACTTGTCATATGTACAAAATAATAATGTTCGTCATTATTCTGTCCTTGAAAAATACGGTTTGTGTGCTTGTTTTCCATTATTAGCTAATATGAAATTGAACGTGTTGGAAAAATATTTCAAATAATTTGTTCAAACACAAATGCTTTAGCACCGACTTCTATCCCCTTATGCATGATTTACGACGATAATAACGTCTTGTAATGCTACTATTATTACTACCATTACCAGCACTATATTACTATTATTATTATTGGCACGTTTGTCCTGGTACTTGACCCCCTCTCCAGATAAAAAATTGTGGTTTCGCCTCTGCTCACAAAGAAGACTCATGCCCAGGCTCGAACCTGGAACCCCTGGCTTCGCAGTGTGTTATGTAACCATCCTACCATGTAGGTCGGCTAGTGAAAGATGTAGGACAGCTTACTGGCTCAAATATCAAACACGATGAAAATGTGATAGTGTTTCACAATTATTATTTCGGTTAGAAAGCGATAAAATTTGTAGTTCGATACAGGCCCGTAGCCAGAAAATCTTTGTAGGGGGGGCGAAGTCAATCCTAGAGGGGGCAAATTTTTAATATATTGTGTCCCATTGGCACATATAACAGGGTACACAGAGGCACTTGCCCCTTTCCCCAAAAAGAGATAAGTAACAGAAAAGGGATGATATCTTGAAACTGCAACGAACAAAAGAACTTCGAGCAACATCAAATAGCAATATTTCGGTAATGACCTTTCCAGATTGCCAAAGAATATAAAGTTTAACATAAATAGGCTAATAGGGACTGTATCTACTTGATATTTACAGGTCGATAATGTTAATAGATGATTAATATGCACCAACAACTTTGGGCCTCTCTGAAGAACTGATTAAGGGAGCCCTTTATAAATCATGCTTCATAATGATTCCCTTTAGTTTCCAGTATGCAAGATTCTTACGCACAAAGGAATCAAACGAGAATCCAACAACACCATTGTATTGTGTTATGCAAGAAAAATAGAATTAATTAAATAATAATGCTTACATATTACCTACACTGTGATGAATTGTGTAAAAATTTGTAGCTAATACATATTTTATATACTTGCTAAAACATTAAAACATGGGTCCCTTATTCCACCACGGACTCTATTTCTTTCAAAGGGGAGACTCATGCATCACTACAGACAGCGTTTGCCTACTGGTTACGTTAACCATTTGGAAAAATATTGTTCGAATTGTATTATATTATAGTTGAAATACATGTTTTGACACGTGACAAACAAATATAAATCCCTTACTTGATCAATGACTTCTCGGATTACAGTGTCATCATTAATATTTCATATAAGTTTCATAGTAGAAAGAAATTGTTTTAATAGGGTGCAATAATTTTACGGGGCACCATGGCATTCTCTTTAACATTTTTATTTCATATATCTCGTTTGACTCCCAGGGCCTACTCCTGCCGCCCCATAGCTATGGCTCTGAACTTGGACTATAAAAACAGGAGACAGTGCGAGCGAAGCGAGCTAGAAAATTTTACGAAATGTTTTTTATTTGTATAAAATTTGAAATCGAGGGGGCCAATTGTACCTCTGTGCCCCTTGCAAGTGCCTTTGGCCGTCTGGTAGAAAAATGCAAGGAACACGTTAAAACTAATTCCATCATGAGTATCCAATTGTCCTGCTATTCTTAGATTCTCCTAGTCTTGTTTTTTTTCCTTAAATGTTTGCTTCCCCTAGAATGGACTTCTGTCCAAGGTCAGGGGGAGGGGACAATGCCCCCTGCCTCCCTGTGGTTGCGGCACTGTTTATGAGTGTCTCTTCATTAATTTCACGTCATCACTAATTGTTGCGATTAGCTATAAGTGGCAGAAAAGCAACGCTAAGTAACAAAAATCAAATATCCACTCCCTCTTTCTACCACACTATTACCAAAAGATAGACTTGGGAAACAAAAATTTAAGCAATTGAAAGTTCATAGCAACACATCCAAGAAAAACATCCAAACACCTTTAATACAATATTACTCAAAATGTCACAACTGTTCTAGATACTGAAAATTGTAAATTATTTCCCGAAGTCTAATCTGGAAGGGAATTTTTCCCCCAATCCTGATACGACATTATACGGAATCCCATACACCCTAATAAATCACAAAATCAATAAGTGTGACTTTGTAATGTTGCTAGAGTAGCACATGATATAATTGTAAAGATTAGTGAGAATTCCAGGTAGGAATGTGTTATGTATTTTTCACAGGGGGGGCAGAGCAGGCTCTCAGGGGGCACCTGCCCCTCCTGCCCCCCCTCTAGCTACGGGCCTGGTTCGATAGGGTTACACTAAGCATCTTATGGAGTGTAAATATCAATATCAAATCTTATGAATCATTTCTCTATGCAAACGCATCAAATATGGTAAGCAACATAGGTGT
Organism: Lepisma saccharinum; assembly: GCF_977018435.1. Classification (NCBI taxonomy): domain Eukaryota; kingdom Metazoa; phylum Arthropoda; class Insecta; order Zygentoma; family Lepismatidae; genus Lepisma; species Lepisma saccharinum. The sequence continues at coordinate 56,608,186 of NC_139234.1, read as the reverse complement.
GGGTTATGATATCCATTTTATAAAGGAAAAGTTAAGTTTTAACCCTGACTGTTTGCATGATATCGTTTCAATAGCATGTTATATATTGCTCTCAGAATTTTAAACGGCAGTAAAAATAAATGACATTTGCAACTACGAAGCTTATAATGGGATTGCATCCATTAAGGACAGAAGATGCCAATTTTGATTGCTTGTAACATCGAAAGATGAATTAGAGGCGCAAATAGTGACTGAGAAAAGTTGCTTGCCTTGATGTCCTGCACACACTGTGAAAGTTGTCAATGTTATCAGGCGGCACCTTATGAATATAGGTTCAAGAAAATGACAAGTAGAAAAAAGCTGCAGTGAAATAAATACGATTGAAAATCTCTCAAATTACATTCTATTTATTTTCTTATATTTATAATAATAAATTGTGTCTGTAGCAGAAGTTGTCTGTTAAACCTACCTCAGGCACAACCTAATTTTTTGACAAATAATTATGTCAACTCTTCTGCTATGTAGTGGATTCTCCTAATTTTATTCATATATCTTAAGCCATTGTGTGACTGGTAAAAATTAGTATCAGAATAAAAATCCCTGATATTTGGGGTTTGTACTCTTCTGCTCAAAAAGTGGTGACGATAAGCTGCTCAGAGACTTCGTGCCGCGGAAATGGGGTAACGCGAAGGAGGCCCCTTATATGTTTCGGTTTCGTACCATAGTCATTAAGGGAGGTATTTTTCAAAATGTAAAGAGGATACAGCATTTCCCTCGATAAAACTTGATAAAACATGAAATATTAATGATGACAGTGTAATCCAAGAAGTCGCTGATCAATCAAGGGATTCCTATTTGTTTGTCAGGTGTCAACACAATATTTTGCAAAATGGTTAACGTAGGCAAAGATTGTCTGAAGTGATGCAAGAGTCTTTCATTTGAAGCAAATAGAATCCATGGTGGAGTAAGGGATCCATTTTAATGTTTTAGCAAGTAGGCCTAAAAAAATGTAAATGTTTACACAATTCATCAAAGTGTAGATAATATGTAACCATTATTATTTAATTAATTCTATTTTTCTTGCCTAACACAACACAATGGTGTTCTTGGATTCTCGTTAGATTCCTTCGTGCGTAAAAATCTTGCATACTGGAAACTAGAGGAAAACATTATGAAGCACGATTTATAAACGTCTTCCTTAATCAGTTCTGCAGAGAAGCCCAAAGCTGTTGGTACATATTAATCGTCTATTAACATTATTGACCTGTAAATATAACGTAGATACAGTCCCGATTAGCCTATTTATGTTAAACTTTATCTTTGTATTCTTTGGTAGTCCGAAAAGTCATTATCGAAATATTGTTATTTGATGTTGCTCGAACTTTTTTTGTTCGTTGGAGTTTCAAGATATCGTCCCTTTCCTGTTACTTATCACTTTTGGAGGAGGGGGAGGGGGCATCTTCCAATGCAACACAATATATTAAAAATTTGCCCCCTCTAGGATTGACTTCGCCCCCCTACTAAAAATTCTGGCTACGGGCCTGCGTCACAGAGAAACTGGCTCTGGCGGGATTGTAAACACGAGAGTTGGGGGAAGAAAATGCCTGCCGGACCTTCGAAAGCGGGCCAAACCTGAATCAGATCCGCGAGCAGTTTGAGAAGATTTGAATCTGAAACCTGCGAAGATTGACATAACAGCTACTGAAGGGAGCCACGAAAGCTCAATTGATCATGATAATTAGAGACAGTGGCGTAGTGGCCGCCCGGCAATGCAGGGTGTGGCGAGGTGTAGAACCAGCCCCGCAATATTCTTTCTCTCTCTCTGCTTCTGACATTTTATATAGCTTAGAAATTCAACAGGAAGTGTCGCTTATGAAATAATTTAATTTACAAGACAGAAATCTGGTTTCCAGTAACATATGATACGACATCTTCGATAATAAGCAGGGGCGTTCTGGTTCGGCCAGAGGGGCCCGGCTAACTTAACATGTGTGTCCCCTCCGAAATGCAGAATTAACTTCCTTGCTCGCAGGTGGACATCTATAGGAAAAATCCCATATCTCATAACTAGACCTCGGATTTTTAGATGCTAAAAATCCTGAAATAGGTCCTAAAAATCTTAAGTTAGGCTCGAAAAATCCTAAAATAGGTTCGAAAACCCCTAAAATAGGTTCTAAAAATCCTGAAATAGGTCCTAAAAATCTTAAGTTAGACTCGAAAAATCCTGAAGTAGGTTAAAAAAAACTTAAAATAGTTCAAAATTTCTGAATACTGCTGATTAGGTATAGTCACCGGCAATGAAAATGGGACACATATATCCTGAAATATGCACTATCTTGCATAACGTTATGTGTGTTGCCTAACCCTACGGCGATGGCAGAACTCAACATTGGAAATTTGCTATTAAATTCCACTCATCGCCGTATAGTTAGGCACCAATCTGTTTTCATGTTATCCACAGTAAAACTCCGCAATTTTGTCTGTGAGGATCATCTTATATTCTGAAAATCTTACAACAAAAATATAGTGAGTGGTGCAAACTTCAATGCTGTAATGTTCGTTTGCAAGGCGTGAATGCCACAAAGCATGGAAGTGACGCGAAAGTGAGCAAGACCACACAGATCAGACCACTTTGTATTGCACAGGTAACAGTGGAACCTAAAATAGGTTCTAACAAGCAAAATAGGTTTTTAGGCACTAAAAACTTTTGTTGCGTTTTTTAACGAAACGCTGACATAACTTATTATTTCTTGCATTAATCCAGTATAGAAAGATCCAGTTACTCAACCAGTCGTTGCTTTGTTGCTGCACAATATAAAGAATTAAATTTGATAAATCATGAACTTTTATCACTAATTTTAATTTTACGTGTGGTATTTGAATGTAACTTCACATCAAATATTTTCAAGATGGCTCTAAGCCTTTTTATATTCAAATAAGAGCTAAAAAAACTCTAAAATAGTTTACACCTGTTCCATGTTACTTCAAAGTGGTCTCAAAACTCAGTTTGATGTGGAGTCGAATTATCCCTTTGCCCTAAGGGTTCACAGCATATGAGTTAAATGTTACCATTATTTTGGGGGCATTTTGTGAAGTTCATTTTTCTTCCATATTGAAATTCTGTGGACATTTCCTTCTTTCCAGTGTGTTTTTATTTTATGATCTACAGTGCTCGAAGTGGATACTCCTATAACTGGTATGCTTGGTCGAGGAGGATTGGATTGATTTGGTGTTTTAAGTCCACTTTATGCACAGTAAGGCTAATCGGGACTGGACCGACAGTTTAAAGTGGGATCCGAACCACTTGTGCCTCCACCGGGTATCGAACCCGGGACCCCTTGATTACAAGGCGACGACGCTACCACTGCGCCATCGGGGAGGCCTCTTGGTCGAGGAGGGTCTTTGTGTAGATCAGCATGGAGACAATGAAGAAGTGGGGGATGCTTATGCAAATTATCCTAGCAGGAGGGGATGGTTAATGGAAATGTACATAACTGGGGGAAAAGTACCCCTCTGCACTCCTTCTCCACACCCACAACTCCAGCACTGATGATCTATTATTAATATAAAAAGGTCTTGTTTCATGAAATATATCGAAAAGAAATGCTATTGTTGAAATTATTATTAATAATGTCCACTATTATTAAAATTGAAATCCTTTTTGGAATTCAGTCTTTCCGATCGACTTTCATTGAGTGACGAATTTTCAGTGAATGAAGTCCCATCACCGCCCTATTACCTGTCTTTCAAGGCTGGAGTTCCGCCATATTTCCTTCTACTAGATTTCAATTGAACTTGTGATGCTGGGTTAACACTGGAAATCTAGAGGTCCAGTTCAACCCCAAAAACAGAAATGAGCACATTGTTGAATACATTAGTTACTATTAGTATTAGAAGGCTAATGTGAGGGGATTACTTTATATCATACATTTTAGTCCGATGAGAAGGTCCGGAAAAATGCAGATAGATACCTCAAAAAATTTTAGATCCAATTTGTGCAATTGAAAACAATATTGATTTATTAGTGCGCAATTAATTTCCCTGGACGCCATGGCATTCTCTCTTTTACAACTTTTTTTAGATCATTCGTGCCCAATAGCTGGCTCCCGCCGCCCCTCTGAACTTGATGAAAAAAAGAATAGCAGATAATGCGAGCGAAACAAGCAAGAAAATTTTACAAAATGAATTTTTATTTGCATAAAATTTGAAATCGAAGGGGTAATTGCTCGCATTAGCCCCTGTCCCCCCTGTAGTTGAGTCACTGTATAATGCAGACATACAGGGTGCTCGGAAATTCCCCTTACAAACTCCTAGGGCAAGTAGAGGGGACTGAGTAGACAATATTTGGAATAGGAACCCATGTCCGGAAACGTACCGTTTCCGTGCTACAACCATGACAATGTGTCGGATGTGCCTGTGTTGGTATGCAACCGGGTAGGCAGTATATGACGTCAGAAGATCACCTGATGACCTAAAGTGTAATCATTTATTACAACCATGTCAAATGAGGTGTTACGTAAGGTACAGAAGTGAATGACGTGTGACTCAGTCCATAATACAAACAAATTTATTTGGTAACAATGCCAAGGGAACAAAAAAGAAACTTACTATTCATTAATCAACACCTGTGTCGACAGTGGAACGCAAGAATTTGTAGACGTCACGTGCCATCAGGTGATCTTCTGACGTCATGTACTGCCTACCAGGTTACATACCAACACATGCACATCCCATACATTGTCATGGTTGTAGCACAGAAACGGTACGTTTCCGGACCTGGGTTCCTATTCCAAATATTGTCTACTCAGTCCCCTCTATTAGCCCTAGGAGTTTGTAAGGGGAATTTCTGAGCACCCTGTATTTAAGCAATATATGTTTACTTTGGATACTTTAGGCTCACTGCCATTGTTAGTCAACCTTATTCTGCACAGTTGCTCGACTAACCTTGTGTTAATGCGAATACCACGCACCCTTCCCCCTTCCATCCAAACCGATTCTAAAGGCATAAGAGATAATGTTTTACTTCAACCCTATCGCCGCGATCACCCACAGGTAGGTAGAAAACCTATACATAATAACCAAAACTTAAAATCAATAACAAGTCAATCAAACGATAGTTTAAAGTGGGATCCGAACAACTATGTGCCTCCACCAGATATCGAACCCGGGACTCCTTGATTGCAAGGCGAAAACGTATTCACGGCGCATTGGGGAAGGCACTTATAAATATCTGATACATAAAAAAATATCAAATAAATTCCCTTATATGTATTAAATACTAATGTATTTTTACATGTTTAGTAATTTACTTTTATATTTAATAACATTATAAATATTAATCATATAGGCTCTTTCTTGTCAGTTGCTTGGTAGAAAATTTGAAAAGTTTCATGCACATACATAATATATATGTATAGTTTGTGTATGTCTGTGTAGACCACAATCTTCTTGCCCCCCCCCCCCAAAAAATCAATCTTCAATGATTTCGCGCCCTGGTAGGGTATGTAGCTGCCTGGCAAAGTCCTCATTCCGTAAATTCACGAACTGCATGAAATCAGAAAAAGACATATATTCCCCCTCGTTTTAAGAAAACCTGTTTCACAACCCACCCTTGTCCTTTCTGTGGTGAAGGACACTCCAGTGGGACAATGAATCTCCCCCTATTTACTGCGAGCAGCAAAAGAAGACGGCCGCGCCATCTACTGGCCACCGATGGAAATGCAATTTCAAAGCGCAGCGAGGTTTAAATGTGGGGTAATCCTCTACTCCTTAACTCTTCTATGATAGGATGTAGATAATGCTTGAAGAACACTCAGCGAATCTGTAAGGAGAAGAATTTTTTTAAAGTCTTCCGCTATTCCATATTGTAAGGCTTTGTATAGGGATTAACTTTCCGCAGTAAAAATAGATGAATCTATAGGTAATCTAAATTGTTGATAAATTGGTCTGCCTTGTTTCACTTCACTTCTACAACTTTGAGTTCTGACGTCAGACGAGGACGCTCAAGTTTCGTGCGATAAGTGAGAGTGAGAGTTTTGTATTGAGAACATTACTCATTGTCCCCTATCGCACACCAAAATCATAGGTGGAAAATCATAATTTTATATTTTGAAAGAGAGGTCAGGTGCAACGTAGATACCTAAACGTGACTACCACTCGACATAAATTAGCCTGCATCTGATAATTCATAAGTAAATTAAAAATATCCAATCGCTATTTTCCTTCTTGTTGAGTGGGGGATCAATCGTAACACCATTCGGATAGACGTATTCATACAAATCGCACATGACAGAAGTAATTTAATACGCAGGGCTGTTTGCATATATGCCAATCCCACTCAGTTCAGCATAGGCGATTTGATTCTCCTCTCCGATTGGCTGATTTTGCGGATGTGACGTCACACCAAAACAAAAAACAATTGAATGCATAATGCGAATTGATAAACAACAAACATGCGTGTGTGCATTAAAAATATATATATATTAATGTAACAACGGTGGAAATTGTGTGTAGTGTGTACAAAAAAAAAGCCACTTTCGTACTGTAAACAGGAGATATAACAAACTATAGTGCTAGTTGAGATTTTTAACATAATAGTTTACAATAATGACGAAAGGTGTTTGTCGATTGTTTGGAAAAATTGCAACATATATCAGTTTTAAAAAAATCAATACAAGCGAAAACGTAGACATTTGAAGTGAACCATGAAATTCTTTATCACCTGCTAAATTTTAGTTTCATACAGCAGAGAAATATTGTAATGGTGTAATGTGCAGAAAATAAAAACACGCTAAGTACGAAGCAGTATTCTTGATAACTTTAATTTTATCCTTTAAATATTTTTTTCTTGCTATTTTTACACTAAAATGCGTCCAAGTTTTGACTGTAATCATTTTAACAATTTGTATAGAAGGGTGGAAAATGCATTTAGATAGGTCGCGACTATTTTCACCAGGTGGTGAGAATAATATATGAGGCTACTGTCACCAGGTTGTGAGGATAGCATGTGGAGCTATTTTCACCAGTTTCTGAGAATAACATATGGGACAGTGGAAAGTGCTGAATACCACAAATCACATTATGATTATCAGGTATTGGAAGTATTTTTGGTAACACTTTACTATACCTGAGACAGATTTCTTCAAATTTACAGGAGAAAGTACTTACGCAAATCATTTTCTGTAGCGTTGTTGATGTTCGGGAATGTAATTTTGATTCATTTTAATGCGAATGCATGTGGTTTTGTACGAAAATCTATTTCCGACGCGCTATTGCTGCTGCCGCCATTTGCTTCCTGCATGAGAGCACAATACGCTCTCGTATTGTCCGTATATGCTAAATTGAACGAAAGGAGTGCTAATGGAACCAAACCTAACAGGCCTAACCTAACCTAGTAGGCATACCTCGTCCCTGTGATGGTTTGTGGGGCTATCGTGAATTTTTGGGCTAACGTCAATGGTTTTTCTGGCTCAAGGAACGATCAACGGTAAGCTCTCGCCATGTTGTGTGTGGAAATAAACAAGAACAGTAAGTACTCGTAAATGTAAGAAATATACATTACTTTCCCAACAAATTCAATTATTTCACCTAAATAAGTGTTCCGGAATGCAGAATAGTACGTTAGCAATGTAAAAAAGTGTGAAAGAAATGATTCCCAGGTGTCTCAGGTATAGTAAAGTAGTACCGTATTTTTAACTCTAAACCTGACCTGTCTAACCTAACAACAAAAGCATTTGGGAATGTGTTAAGTACACGTTCGTACCTATGTCAAGTGACATAGCAGTAGCAGGGAAAGTTGGAACACCTTGTGGTAATTTTTCCAAACCCATGGTGTGCAGAAGTAGTAGTACTTGTCACCCAAACGAAAATAAATGCAAACTGACGTTAGCTTGATACATGCTAACAACTAAAGAGTACACTTATGCATATAACAGGCCAGGTTAGGTAGAGTATGCACATGTGCAGCTTAGAAACCTGGTCACTTCATTTAGAATATTGGAAATGTGTGCAGGGTACTACTTTACTATACTAGAGACACCTATCAATGATTTATTTCGCAATTTTTTACATTGCTAACGTACTATTCTGCATTGCGGAACATTTCTTTAGGTGAAATAATGAATTTCTAACAAAAATAATGTCTGTTTCTTACATTAACGAGTACTTACTGTTGTTCGTTATTTCCCACAAACCATCCACGGGTAGCCCCAAAAACCATTGATGTTAGCCCAAAAATTCACGATAGCCCCATGAACCATTACAGGGACGAGGTATGCCTACTAGGTTAGGTTAGGCCTGTTAGGTTAGGTTCCATTAGCACTCCTTTCGTTCAATTTAGCATATACGGACAACATCGGCTGTTAGCAGAAGCAATAGCGCGTATTGTGCTCTCCTGCAGAAAGCAAATTGCGGCAGCAGCAATAGCGCGTCGGAAATAGATTTTCGTAGAAAACCACATGCATTCGCATTAAAATGGATCAAAACTACATTCCCGAACATCAACAACGCTACAGAAAATGATTTGCGTAAGTACTTTCTCCTGTAAATTTGAAGAAATCCATCTCTGGTATAGTAAAGTGTTACCGTGTGCAGAAGTAAGCTTCAAGTTTGGAAAAAGCAATTTGCTAATTTGTTCAGTATATGCCTGTTTAACTGATAGGTGGTTTTAGCTTCAGTTCATGCATGTGTGTTGGGAGCTTTGTTATTTAATTCTAAGTAAAAAAAATAAACATCACTGTTGTGTTTTGATGTGAAAAAATTGTACATGGAAAGTTCTTCTGATACACAGTGTAGCACACTATGTAGAAGTGTAGAATGGCTAGCCATGTGTGTGTGTTTATTAAATTTTGATGTAAGCTTGAAAACATTCTGGGAAGCTAGATGAAACATTGCAGGAAAAATAAAAACCACTAAAAAATTTAATTTTAAGTAAAAAAAAAACATCACTGTTGTGTTTTGGTGTGAAAACATTGTACATGGAAAGTTCTTCTGATGCTCAGTGTAGCACACTATGTAGAAGTGTAGAATGGCTAGCCATGTGTGTGTGTTTATTTAATTTTGATGTTAGCTTGAAAAAGTTCTGGGAAACCAGACGAAACATTGCATGAAAAATAAAAACCACTAAAAAATGTTATATTTTTATGCCTAGACAATGCCCATTCATGTTGTGTGCATGGCTACAATGTGAAACACCATGAAATGGTGCATAATAAGAGTTTAAGTTTAATGGTGCACTACCAAATCACATTAGGCGAGTTGTTTCTTTTACTGTGGGCTGTGAAGCCAGGAATTCTTCCTTACAATTCTCAACAAATATAAGACATGATTGTTTCTTAATGTGTGTTCATTGTATATTTCAGTATTTAACATTTATTGGTCACAGTCACAATACAGATAGGGAACATAAATGCATTGCAGTTTTATTTTTCTCACTTGACAATGATTTTCTGTCGCTTTTGGCTAATAGTGGTGATGAAGATGAAATGGTGATGACATGAAATAGATTAAGGAATACAAAGTAACTTCCATTTGCAGGCTAGATCTTGAGCAAGGGAAGTTTTGTAGCGAGGCTGTGATTTGATTGCTCACCATGCATAGCCACCTAGGTGGTAGGAAATATAATGTACAAAGTATAAAATAGGATTAAGGTTTAAACAGCATTCCATTCATGTTACCATAGCCATTGCCAGATAAACTGCCGCAAAGGATATATTTATTATATCCATTATCTGTTTTAACACTGTGGTATTCAAGTCTGGTTTCAATTTCTAAATTAGGCATGCTCTTAATTTTGAATATTATGGTTAAATATATCATACCAAACTAACATTAGAACAAGAATGGTATTTTGTTTACAAACGATGTTATAAATTGTGCAAATAAAAAAGCAGTCATTGGAAAAACTAATCTATTTCCAAATATATACAAACTACATTTGACAGATCTCATTAAATCCAGTCAATATTTTTAAATTAACAAAGACAAGAACTTTAATTTTCAATAAACTTCTGATTTTTTTTCTGATTTCATTTGGTATGCATTTGCCGAGTGAAGAAATTTGTTATTGCAAACCAAACAATTAAACTTCACAATATGTTATAACAGGTTTGTGTTTCCAGGAGTTTGTTTTTGTGTCATGCATATGTGTTTGTGATGATCCCTTCATCGCTCTCATATTATCATCATTCATCTCCACCTTCATGATTAGCCAAAGTTGCGGATAAAAGTGTTGTAAAATAAACAAAGTTAAACCAAATCAAGAAATAAAGATAAACTACAGGGGGTCATGTATGCAAAGTCCAATAAACCAGTTAAAGGGCTCCATCTTGTGTTCTTTGGGTGTGTTAATTAGGATGGTAATTTGTCAAGGGGTGGATAAAATGTTAATATTTCAGCTGCTTTGGTGATTGTGTCTATGTCTGTTAGAATTTTAGTATAAATGTATATCTAACTTAAAATGCTAATTTTTGTCACCTTGAAATTTCTTACGTTCGCACTTTGATAAATATAACCCAATAAAATAATTAATTCCCCATACCCTTATTCCAATTTACACTAACAAAAATAATAAAAAAACAACCAAAAATAAGTGCAACCTAAAGTGTGCTACTCTTGAGACTTTCACTTATGCATAAAATGTACATCCACTCTTCTTAAACATTATAATATTTTTGGGGAAAAGTTTACTTAGTTATACATCTTTTTGTTCTTTGCTTATATAGTATGTGGTCGCAGCTGGTAGATTGTTACTAGCGATTCATATACATTACATGTACAGTCAACGGCAAAGATAATGCTAGGCAAATTGTCCACTGCCATTTTCATTTTCTTCTTTATTCTACATCCTGTGTTGTTTGAAGGAATGAAACTACGTTGGTTCGAAGCAGGCATTGTTCTCTGCTTATTGAAGTCATTATTTCAATTCGTCTTCATCACATTGTGTAATTCAGACTGAATTAAAATGATGGTGGACAATTCACCTACTGTTTCCTTCGCCGTTGGGTGTACATATAAATGTGTTCTGTATAGGATGCCGAATTAGAAAATTAAATAAAAATAGGGAAAATATCATGAAAATAGTCATACACTAATCGCTAATCCGGCCCTCAATAGACCGGCCTCTCAGTAGTCCGGCCCACATCCGGCCTGTAGTCACTCAAGCAGAAATGACACCCACAACAATGAATTATCGTGTTCAACAATGTTGTTAGTTAAAAATGTTAAACAATGCTATACATACGTACAGTATTTGAAATTGTGACTTTCTTACAGTAAAGTTCAGTAGGTCAGTACATACTATGGCTTCTAAAAGGAAACACGTAAAGTACAGCCGGTATAGTCCCTATGTGTTTAAACTACATAGTAGTACGGAATTTCCGACCCTCTCAATAATCCGGCACTTCCGCCAATCAGGCACCCATATGTGCAAGGAATGGCCGAATTAGCGAGAAGTCTAGTGTATTTCCCATTTATGTATGAAAAACAATGTCGGGCATATGTCCACCCCTACTGAGTATGGATGCATTTATACTCTCCACAAAATTATTGATAACCCTCTCGCGGATGTCTGTCCTGATGCCTCCAATCACCCATATGATTTCCGCCTTCAGTTCCAAAAGGTTTTGTGGTTTGTTGGCGTACACCTGTGATTTCACAAACCGTCATAAGAAGAAATCACATGACTTTGCCGGCCATTCCTGGGCACCGTGCAAAGAGATCACTCGTTGCGGGAATTTTTCATGGAGTTCCATATCGTAACCAGAAGAAACGAGTCAGAACATTGAGGCTACATTAATCTGCATAACAACAGATACCAACATTGGTAAGAACAGGTCTGACAACATCGAAACAAAACAATAGCACTCGATTCAAATTCAGCATCCTATACGGAACACCCTTTATTATCTTCAAATTATTGTTGTATTGTTATTTAATTTCTCTTCTTGTGTCATTTTGGCTAATCATGATGAGGATAAGTGATTATTGGATGAAATTGATGGAGACACACCAACGAAGAACATCTATGAACAGGTTGGGACTCAAACCTGGGAATTTCAGTGACACTTTTGAAATGTGATCACCTAAGATATTCAGCAATCAAATCGACTATAAATTGCCTTTCATTCTAATTCATAATAATTGTAATCATAGAAACAAAGATTGATGGAAAATAAGATAGAAAATATCTTGCCACTAGTGGTCCTTCCGAGTCTCCCTATCATCAATGCTTGAAGTGGAAATTCCTAGCTGGGCTGGTGGAAAGCTTGGGGGTAGGAGGGTGCTTGTATGAACCAACATGGAAACAATGCAGTAGGTGGGAAGATGCCTGTGCAAATTATACAAACTGAGGGATGCTTTATGGAAAATTTTCCATGTTACCCGTCACTTTGAGCACTTGTAACAATTATATACACAAGTTATCCTGGATTAAATATATCCATGCAACAGTCTTGTTAGGTTGTAAATGAAACTAGTGCAAATGCTCCTCTTTTGTATTGAGATACAGAAACATGTGTTTTTCTTACTTAAGTATAATGCTTCAAATTTGAAACCAATGATGGATGCATACAAATCTAGAAAGTCCTTTACAATGCCATGTCATGAACAGGGCTCAAAGTGAGCTGGAACTCCGTTCTGGTACTTTTGTGCCAGAACTCAGTTCCTGCCGGTCATCCATTTTATTTACTACACTACAACAGTCTGTCCATTGTTACATTATTTTTTGCAAACAATAGATGAAGAGAAAGTTCTTGTACTAAATTTGTCTCTTGTCAGTGAGCAGTGCGGAAATTTTGAAAAAAAATACTATACTTGAGCAAGTGCTCTCTTTTATAATCCAAATGACAACTTAAATTTTCTGAAATGGTAAGAGTCTAGTTTACATCCTTTTCCTAAGGAATACGTGTCATATATCGTTGGAAAGGTTATTGTATAAGGAATTCAACAAACTAAATCCCAAGGCGAGGAGAAAATCGAGAAAAACCGATGTTGTCCGGATATGCGTGATTGAACGTACTGAGGACATTTATCGATGATGAAGCACATATTTAGGGGTGAAATGAGTGCTAATGGAACCTAACCTAACCTCGTAGGCATACCTCGTTCCCGTGAATGGTTGTCTGCTACCCTAAGAGAAGCCGGAGCGCAGACTGTCTGCTAGCAAAGAACGATGCACTGAATTATCACTGGGGATAAACGTATTTTACACTATCTAGAAGTTTTTGGAACCTGTTGTTCTTTAACATGCATTCACAACGCAGATACAAAGACGAGCATGCAGTGTTGTTAACTCCCATCGGTTACCACCAAAAGGCAAGAAGGATGTAAACTAGACTCTAGCCTTCTGAAATAACAGATGTGATAATTTATGTTTATATTTACTTTGTATGCAATAATAATAATAATGCCAATCACCATTATTATTGTCATCATTAGTAGTAGTACTCATGTTGATTCATTTGTGGTTGACATTCTGGCTACTGACTGAAACCACTTAAAGCACTGGTCATGAAGGTATGTCTACAAGCAGCACTAGAAATCAATGCATTAAAAGAGCAAGCAGTTAAACAATACATAAGTTTGTAATACCAACAAATTGTATTTGGCATGCTGTTTCTTCTATTCTGCACTGTGAAACCAGGGATGCTGACTTTCAATCCTGGACAAGGCATGCATGTTTCTTCTGGTTTGCAGGAGATGTAGAAAATAAATATAGATACCAACTTTCTGTGCGGGCGAGAATATTCACTACTAGGAGATGATGTGCTTTGAGATGGGCACTATGGGCTTTTAGGTTACTGCCCTGTGGAAAAGGGCATTCAGGATGGATAGGCATTGTTCCTTGTGATGGAAGCTACGGACTGGTATGGGGAATTTATTTCAGAAAGGCTGTATTTTACATCACATATTAACACCATAAAAACAACCAAGACAAAGTTGGTTGTGTCTTTGCATTGCTTGTTTTTTTAGGGATATTTTTTACACTGAAGCAACATGTGTGAATTGAGGATGAGGCAATCCAATGGTGGCTTTTGCAGTGGATCAGTGTGAATTGTTGCTATTCATTCCAAGTGATACATCATTTTAGTGTGAAGTCTCTCTTTAGTTTCCATATGTACCAATGTTTCAGAAACTGGTTCTGCTCCCGTTTTCTGGGTAGTGTACTGTATTTGCTTCCATCTTGTCCCATGTAAGAGTGAGACAGAACCAGTCTCTGAAACATAGGCACATACAAACACTAAAGTCAGTGGTTACATGTAGAAACAATTCAACATGCCACTCCTGACCACTTGACTGGATCGTTTGGTGGTGAGATCATGAGTCAACTTAACTTTGCTTCATGAAGATTGTATAATGAAGTTTATTGGTCTGTACAGCATGTTATCTTTTGAGGTTTCTTTATATAAAATCTTCTGTGCTCTCCATCCTCATGCCTTTTCTGCATGGCTTAGTATTTCAAGATGTTCATCATTAACACACACATTATATTACCATCGAAAAAATGCAATTTCTTTGCTATTATCTTTTTTAAACTTTAGGTGGGAGTTTTTCAGTTAATGAACAAGTATAAAAAATAAAATATAGTGAAGACAGCAGAACCACTTGAAGTATTGCATTAAAATCGATCATTTTTATCCAAGATAAGAATCATTTCTAAGTTCACATCTATGAAGCAGGATATTTGAATATTAACATTTGTTACCATTAGCATACGTCTTTCCATGGTATTATTTGTTCACCAATTAGATTCTGTATAAGACTCCATATCAGTTTTTTTATTCACGAACAAAAATTTATGAAGTGCGAAGGTAATAAACCTCCAGTACTTGTGGACACTGAAATTATATAGTTGCAGTTGCAAACTAGAAATCAACAGTGGCATGTTAGACACTCTGGAGAAACCGTTCTCAAATCTTGGTATGTAAGGTAATGGTCACTGGTATGTTGAACAATAAAAATAAATAAATAACAAGCTATAACATGGATACATTTACAGGGTGGCTACTCTAGGTACATGATAAAATTCAATTATAATTGCCAGTTTTCAAGACGAACTTTCAAAAAATTTAGGGATATACAGGTATTTCCATCTTACGTATTACTGCCTCTCACCATCCACACATATATACAAAGAGTCCGTGTGATTCAAACTTATCCAAAAAGTCTAATTCAATTAAATTGTGTATATACATTTAAAATAATTTAAGGTGCATAATTTACCACTGCACCATTGTGAAATGTTAAATTTGTTTACAATTGTGTGGGAAATGCTATTTAATACATATTTATTTATTGACTAAATTTTAGATACAGCATGGATAGCCATTTTACGCTGAAATTGTCAACAATTTAAAGAGCAAAATTAAGAATATCATAAAAATGATTGACAAATTATCAAAAAATAAGTAACACTACTTGATTATTTACAAGCATGTCATGTGATGGAAGACCAAAAGGTATACCTAGTGTAGGTTTTTCTGTGCAAAATATATTTGTGATACGTCCTATGTGCATAGGCACTCGAAAGTGGAATTCCTGAAGATGTGTGTTGCAAGGAATTTTGCCATTAACAATATTGTATAGATAATTGATGTCATTCCGCAAATGGTGCTGATAGGGAGTCTCTAAGTTTAAACACAAGAAGAGATGCAGTGTTGAAAGATTGTGTAATGAGGGAACCCTGTAACGAACTATAGCTACATAAAAGTGAATCGATTCAAAAGGTTGTGGGGGTAGCACATGATGCTGAGATGTTAACGTATCATCATTACATATTTGGAGGAAGATGATCGTCATTGCACATGAAGCAAAGGTGTAACAAAAATTATTCATTCTAAGAGCACTGTTCAATGTGCTTGTTCACATATGAACAAATTAGTTTGCTTAAAAACCCTCTACAAGTAATTACAAAGTATTCATACAAAAATTCTTCCACATATGTTTGTTTTAAGACACATTTTCTTTTTTAAATTTTGTTTTCTATGAAGTGTACATGCCATATCATGGCATGTACACTTCATAGAAAATTGTATTATTGATATTCTGATTTGGATATTGAACGATAATATCTCAGTGGATAGGAATATCATTACTTGTAGGGATGTGACGAAGCTGAAAATTTACTGATGCCGATGTACTCACCGATAATTTTTGGAATCGATACCGATGCCGATATTGAACCGATTCCGATACATAAGATTATTAAACAGAAATGGGATGGTATTTTCTGCATGACAAAAATAAATTTGGTATGTACATTTCTATTGCATATCCTATGTATATACATATATATTCTCAAGAGTTGCGAATGTACATTTGCATCTACAAAAGGTTATGTGAACCTAGAGCTTTAACATTAGTACACAAGCAGTTCTTTGAAATGCAAAATGAATTCCTGTTCTGCCAGATTCAACTTCAGAAATACGAGATTTGGAAGCACTTCAGGAAGTAACCTACTTCTTCTCTTATCGCAAATCTGTTCAGCAACACTGAACACTCAATCACTGAATACTGATGCAGCAGGTATGCTCAAGTATTTTCTCAGCACTTGCTTCAGGTTTGAATAATCATTTTTGAATTTCCAATGCAACACCAGAACCTGGTTCAGCAATGTACTGTTTTATTTCCGAATTATAGTTAGGTTGATCCTCTGAATGAGAGTTTGCAATAGTTTTATTACAAAAACTCTACAATAATGACGAATCATATCCAAATTTTCAATAAATCTTACAAAACTAGAATATAAAACTTATTACAAGGTAAAACTCTAGTATAATCTGTACCGGTTTAAATATCGGATTTTTGCCGATGCCGATATGTCAATTTCTGCCGATTTTCATACATCTGTAATTGGCTTCGGCACATCCCTAATTACTTGATATTTGGGCAGGCTATTATTTCATGTTGGAAACCATAATGATTTTTGTTTACATCTTCAAACAACTGATAACATGAAATAAATAATGTTTGTGTTTGCTAACATATTATGCTATGTCATACTTAGGACAACTAATAGATATGTGTAGTAATCCCAGGTAAGATTCCTGTACTAGGTACAGGGCCTCCCTGATGGTGCAGTGGTAGCGTCGCCACCTGGTAATAAAGGGGTCCTGATTTCGATACCCAGTGGAGGCACATAGTGGTTCGGATTCCACTTTAAACTGTAGGTCCAGTCGCGATTAGCCTTACTGTGCATAAAGTGGACTTAAAACAACAATTCAATTCAATGTACTAGATACATTGCACACTAGTACTTAAAGGTTCGAAAAGGAACGGTAATTTCAGTGCCGATTAGCCTGTCTGAGCATAAAATCAACGTTTGAAAAAGACACTAAAGAGCTCTTAGGGTTGCTGCAAGTTTTGAATTAATACAAAGTTGTGAAAAAACACAAACTGAAAAGTGAAATCATGTAGATAACATCTTGAAAATATTCACACTGAATTTTCGTATTTATTTATTTATTAGCGTTCAGGTCATACGTCTAACAGGCTGATCTTTCTCATTTATTACCAAGAAAAGGTTTTAAATTTACTAGCATCTTTGTAATTTTATTATTAACATTAATATGTCGCCTTCCTTTGACATGCTCATTTTTTATTCATTTTGAATTTGTTGTTTTACATATATCACTTTCAAGGAGAAATAGCCTATAAGTAGTCAGATGCATGTGTAAGATTTCTCCTGCAAATGAAACATACAACTTATGAGCTATGTTCATTTGCATTTGATAGTTTTTATCCATTTTGTACAAATTCTGAATAAGAATTCACTAAATAAACTTCATTAAATTTTAGGAACATTTTTATACAAGGTTTCTATAAATATTTTGAAGCCGCTGATTTTTTTCCTGAATAAATGTACAAATAATTATGTACCATCTCACGATTTACATTGAAACTTGTAATCAATTGATTTCCTTTAGGTGTCTTGGCATGGGAATTGCAAATTATTCAAATTTGCCAGAAGCAGGCATTATTCCAGTAATTTACAGTACTACTCATTGATAAAATATTCCAAGTATATCTATGTTGCTTTCCCTCTCGCAGATAAAAAAATGAAACGCAAATCAAAGGACGTACAAGAATTATTTTGCTTACAAAGCTTCACTAAGTTGGAAAAATTTAAAGATTCATTTTACGATTTAAATGAATGGATTTTATTTTCTACTAGCTACAGTTACCTTCCGATGAACGTACCATCAGAATAAAAATACTTATTTTCATTATTTTTTTAGAAAATAGTGTACATTTTACAATTCTCATTAGGCTACATTTTCAAGAAATATATCGTGTGGCTACAGCATACGTGTCTTGCTTTCAAAATACCAGCAGAAGACAAGTGTTAGATCACTTCCGCTAAGTCGACCAATCAGGAGCAAGAATTGTTCCTCCTATGCTGAACTGAGTGGGATCCGTAAATATGCGGGCTGTTTCAGTCTTATGGGAGATTGGTTGACCGTAGTTAGTATTCTGTGTTTCTACTGTTCCTCGCGAACCGGATGAAGTCAAATTCCTGTCCATATTCGCGAACCTTTTCTTGTACTAAATTTTATTGCGAGAATGTGAGTAGAATACGTGTAATATTTACAAATAGCACCAGCATTAAAATTTCGGTAACCACCAAACGTCTCTAATTCCCTTATTTTCGTATTTTTCACATTGATACTTACATATTCTGCATTCGTAAGGATTCTTCTATTTCGCGTTTCATTTTTTGCAGGCAAATAATCTCAATTTTTGAAATATGGAGTATTTTTATTTTGTTCGCTTTTGCTTGCGTTACACGCGATATGGCGGAGAAATCTTGACTAGCGTAGTCCATGATCAGTGGTTATGCAGTGTTGCAACCTTCTTCATAGCAAAATATCTAGGTACTAGTATGGAGAATACGTAAGTATGAATGTGGAAAATAGGGCCACGCAAAGGTTTCAATAGTGAAAAAGATAGCCCCACGAACCATTGGCGCTAGCCCCACGAACCATTGGCACTAGCCCCACAAACCACTGGCGCGTGGATAGGTTAGTAGGGCCACGCAAAGGTTTCAATAGTGAAAAAGATAGCCCCACGAACCATTGGCGCGTGGATAGGTTAGTAGGGCCACGCAAAGGTTTCAATAGTTAAAAATATAGCCCCAAGAACCATTGGCGCGTGGATAGGTTAGTAGGGCCACGCAAAGGTTTCAATAGTTAAAAATATAGCCCCACGAACCATTGGCGCTAGCCCCACGAACCATTGGCACTAGCCCCACAAACCACTGGCGCGTGGATAGGTTAGTAGGGCCACGCAAAGGTTTCAATAGTGAAAAAGATAGCCCCACGAACCATTGGCGCGTGGATAGGTTAGTAGGGCCACGCAAAGGTTTCAATAGTTAAAAATATAGCCCCAAGAACCATTGGCGCGTGGATAGGTTAGTAGGGCCACGCAAAGGTTTCAATAGTTAAAAATATAGCCCCACGAACCATTGGCGCTAGCCCCACGAACCATTGGCGCTAGCCCCACAAACCACTGGCGCGTGGATAGGTTAGTAGGGCCACGCAAAGGTTTCAATAGTGAAAAAGATAGCCCCACGAACCATTGGTGCTAGCCCCACGAACCATTGGTGCTAGCCCCACGAACCATTGGCGCTAGCCCCACGAACCATTGGCGCATGGATAGGTTAGTAGGGCCACGCAAAGGTTTCAATAGTTAAAAATTGGTTTCGAAAAAAATATTCGTAGCCCCACACACCATTCTCGGATAGCCCCACGAACCATTGGCACTAGCCCCACGAACCATTCATGGATAGCCCCACGAACCATTCACGGATAGCCCCACGAACCATTCACGGATAGCCCCACGAACCATTCACAGATAGCCCCATGAACCATTCACAGATAGCCCCACGAACCATTCACGGATAGCCCCACGAACCATACATAAATAGCCCAAGAACCATTCATAAATAGCCTTAGAGATACTGGGCGAAAGGGGGGGTTATAGCCCCCATCAACCTCACATTGTGCACGTCATGTTGTCGCAAGTTCGTAATCAGAAATGTTGAACAGTAACTCACGTTTATTTACGTTCTAGAACTGTTACACAGTTACAAAACCACGTATTTGGAAACACTGACCGGTTGTTACGTCATGAAACGCTCGCAAATATTTGGTTCACGTAGTAGACGGACATCAAGGGAACAGCTTTCGTGCATTGGAGTGACATTAATGTCGAAAATTACATGATTTACCGGCAAAAAAATTTCAACGAGGTGAAAACAAACTTCCAAGACCTTCATAAAGTATAAATAAACCCATTTCGGTAAGTACTTTCTCCTGTAAAATTGAAGAAATACGTTTTGGGGATACGAAAATTTTACCGCACCAGCAATGTACGTATTCTACAACTCTTTCATCTACACACTATTTAGTTTTTAATTTGGATAAGTAGCTTCATCCGGCCGACCAGTCTGCTTAAATTTTGAAATTGATTTCTGTGCATAAATGGCCGACGTGTTCACATCGTTGACCGTGAAAGTACCGAGTAAGAGAAAAATTCGTAGAGAACGTGGATTGATAAGTATATTTTTTCGATCTAAAACACATATAGATAATAGTATAACATATCCACAATTTTGGGGATATTATCCCATACGTATTAACAATGACATCTAACCCGAATAATGACATACTGAAACAAGCAATACTAAGCATTATCCCAGATGAAGACAACAGCATGGACACACACAGTAGTACCACCAGAGTAACACAAAAACGAGGACGTAGCCCTACCAATAATAGTGAAAACAATACTAAGAGAAACCAAGTACGTCCAACTAACTTATTTTATAACTCGCATCCAGGACCATACATAGTCATGGTGGAACCTGTGCCAACATTCCAAGGAAACTTCACAGGCTTAAAATTAGGCAAAATATTAAAACCATTTCATGACAACATAAATACAACAATCCAAGTAGGTAATAATAGATACAAAATTTTCTTCAAGAATAGGGATACAGCCAATCAATTCACCCAGGATCACCTTTTCTTAACTAAAAGTAACATTACAGCACATATCCCTTATGGCATCACACAAAGGGAAGGGATTGTGTACGGAATAGATTTAGAATTCTCTGAAGACGAGATTAACGAATCAATAGAAACAACAATACCTATACTCAAAATAGAGAGAATGAACAGACGACTATACAATACAGAAACGGGACAAACAAAGTATGAACCTATCCGAATGATTAAAATTACTTTCCAAGGACAGACCCTACCGAAACACCTATACATCCTCAAACATAGGGTGCAAGTAACACCTAGCGTCCCAAATGTAAAACAATGCACTCAATGTTACCTATTTGGACATCTAAAAAAGCAGTGCAAGAGCAAGCCAAAATGCCCCAGATGTGGTAATCTGGAACACAATGAAGCATTATCGTGCACCCAGAAATGCATCCACTGCGGGGGGGTACACTCCGCCAATGATAAAATATGCAACATGTGGGAAATCGAAAGAGAAATAGCAAGATTAATGGCGTACGAAAATCTATCATACCAACAAGCAAAAAGACGATATTACAATCCAAATTTTCAAAATGCAACCCCACCAACCAATAACTCCACATGTTTTCCCCCATTGAACAAGGATAGTAGAATAGACCCATTACAACGAAAAGAACTTACTCCTCCAGAACCCATAGAACCTGACAATAGAGCGAGAAGACAAGATACATACGTTACGTGTTGGAAAGCCATACCACCCGTAACAGATCGCTCATATGCTTCAAGCATAAAAAAATGGGGACCCAACTTCAGACTTCAACACCCGCCAACACCCATAGATCAAACCACCCAACAGAAAGATTGTATACCACAACAGATTCAATCAGAAGAACAACCCACAACCTCACATAGTAGAGAAGAGGAAAAAACCATCAATCCAACACCAACCACACTACAGATAAAACAAGGACACACAGACACTACACAATCTCTACGTCCCACTATACAACCAAATACTCTGCATGACACCCTAATCCAATTAAACAACCTCATAGGAACCATGTTACAAAATCAGCAACTATTAACCATTCCAGAAATGAAACAACTCTTACAACAACTAATGCAGCTAGTTATATCTTTACTTACTAATGGCTAAACCACATAATACAACACTACATTCCAAAGCCTCTCCCACTGACATATTTATTTTGTCCTGGAATATTCAATCGACATCCGCAAAATGGGAAGAACTACTAATATTAGTTTCCAAATACCAGCCCAAAGTTATTTGTTTACAAGAAGCTTGGGGGAAAAAGGACAGAAAATATACAATTAAGGGTTACATAACATACTCCCCTCAGTGGCAGGCCTCGGACAGAGGAATAATTATAATGATACATCATACGGTTCAAGCTCAACAAGTTCCCATCATGCAACCACAAATCACACATCAGAACTTCCCCATGGAACTAATGGGAATTACATGTATTATGGGAAACAAACAAATTACAATAATAAATATATATATACATTCTCACCCCAATAATCAAAAAATGCCTTTGAAATTATTCACAGACATACACCAACAAGTAAATAACCCCGTCATATATGTGGGGGACTTCAATGCTCATCACCCCCTGTGGGGCCACCCAACAGCAGATAATCTAGGACAAACAATC
Source organism: Lepisma saccharinum (assembly GCF_977018435.1). NCBI lineage: Eukaryota > Metazoa > Arthropoda > Insecta > Zygentoma > Lepismatidae > Lepisma > Lepisma saccharinum. Next base: position 56,585,541 of record NC_139234.1, on the reverse strand, counting down.
ACTGAATGGGCTATAGAATGCGATCTCACTTGTATAAACAATGGAAAACACACTTACCTAAGCCATTCTGGCCTTCATAGCTCAGCAATAGATTTGACATTTACTACTACTCAAATAGCAACTAAACTATCTTGGGATATTACCTCCGAGCCACATGGCAGTGACCATTTCCCGTGTCTCATACAAACAATCGAGGGACCAACATTACAAGCCAACTTAACGCATCCAGATATATATCACTGGAAAACCTCACAGATTAACTGGAAAGAATTCAATACCATCTTGGAATCCAAAATTATAATTCACGAACACAACACAAGAAGAGACATCACGTACAGTACACTACAACAGTGGATATTCCAAACACTAAACATCTTACAAGCACACAAACTACCACGTTCAACAATAATATATCCATCCATCTATTGGTGGACAAGAGAATGTACGCGGGCCAAGAGAATCCGTGTAGCAGCATTTCATACATTTAAATATAATTCCACACCACAAAATTGGATAAAAGTACAACAAACCAAAGCGCAGGCAAGAAAAACATTTAAGGCAGCCAAACGCATAGCATGGAAAGATTTTTGCTCAAGCCTTTCCAAGGACACATCAATATCAGAAGTTTGGAACAGAATTAAAAGCATAACTAAAGCAAAACAAAACACACAATTACCTATTAATAATGAATGGCAAGAAGAATTTATAACGAAATTCACTCCTCCAACAGTTCCTTTCGAAACGATGAAAAAAGATCCACAAAGGAACATACAAACAGAACTAAAAGAAATTGATGAATTAGAATTACAAGAAACCTTAAACAGACCAAAAAACACCGCCCCTGGTTGGGATGGCATTGATTATAATAGCCTCAGAGAACTGTCACCGATCATGAAACACCATCTGCGCACAATTTTTACGAGTATACTGAACACAGGAAATATTCCGGAAGAATGGAGAAAACATATCATACTTCCCATACTGAAACCAAACAAAAACCCAAACGAAGTAGGATCCTATCGGCCAATCTCATTAATTTCTTGTATCACTAAACAATTCGAACACATCCTACACAATCGAATTGCATGGCAACTAGAAAAACAAAAATTCTTTCATAACCACCAGTTAGGCTTCTGTAAGGGATATAGCTGCATAGATGCCTTAACAATATTAATACAATACATTAGAAATACACTTTTACAAAATCAACATGCAATCGTTTTTTTCCTAGATATACAAGGAGCATATGACAATGTGCAATTGAATGTGCTGGAAAAAAAAATACAAGACACACCCATCTCATCTAGTTATAAACAGACTTTAATAAACTTACTAACACACAGAAACATATATTTCAAATTTACCACAGGATACAAAGGTCCATACACGATAAGACAAGGATTGCCTCAAGGTAGTAAACTGAGTCCATTATGTTTTAATATCTACACCAGAGATCTACACAAACTTCAATCGGATTATACAAAAATCATACAATATGCAGATGATTTCAGTTGCCTAATCATAGGGAAAACAGCAGAAGAATGCGAACGCAGAGCAGTAAGTTTTTACAATAACATATCAACATGGATGAGGGAAAATGGAATGGAGATATCATCATCCAAATCAGCATATCTCTATTTTACTAGGAAGAAAATACACCAAAATTTCCTAAACCTCAGACAAGTAACGGGTATCCCTCCAGAAACTATAGTTAAAATTTTGGGACTGAAACTAGATACCAAATTGCAATGGAAAGAACATATTAAAGAAATACATGAAAAAGGTGAAAAGATCATACAACAATTTAAAGCAGTGAGCAAATTAGAATGGGGAGCCGACCCTGACACCCTATTATTATTTTATAAAAATTATTACAGAGCTAAACTTGATTATGGAGCTATACTTTATGGTAGTGCAGCACCCACACACATCAACAGATTAGAAACACAACAACGACAGATATTACGTATATGCACACGTATGATGAAAACAACTCCTAGACAAATAATACATGCAGCTACAGGAGAGCCACCATATTACCTACGAATAAAATGGCTAGCAACAAAATATCTATTCAAAACTCGCGGGAAACAATACAATCCATTTACAAACATACTTAGCAAACAAACACAAATGTATAACACTGGAATCCGCACAGTCAAACACTCACGATCACCACTTTTGCAAGCATGGATACAACATAGAGCAGAGATAACACAAATAATTCAAACAACCTCACCCCCAATTTTCTTATTTGACATACCATACAATTACCATCCACACATAAATTTAACCAGGTATAACCACAGTCAAGAAATTTTGGAGCAGTATCCGGGATATAAATGTATATACACTGATGGATCCAAAACACCAGAATATGTAGGCAGTGCATATTATGATGAAGCAAACACCAACAGCCAGAATTTTAGCTTACCAACACAGTTCACAATATTTGATGCAGAAGTTTATGGGATTCTTCAAGCTATGATATACATATGTCACACAGACTACACCACCGTCGTGATACTAACTGACTCCCAGTCAGCCCTACAAGCTTTACAAAGCCCTATAAGTATGTCCCTTAACTATTATTGTTGCCAAATAATAAGAATATTAACACAATTACAGAGGGCAGGTAGAATAGTCAGGTTACAATGGATACCAGGCCATCACCCATGGTTTCCAGGAAACGAATATGCAGATAAATTAGCCAAAGCTACCAATGGAAAAAATTGTAAAACACTACCTCTACCATATACGACGCTATTACCAAGAGCCAAACAAAAAATTAAGGAAGAATGGCAAAACAAATACGACTTTTTATCCCAAACAACAGGTAAGAAACACCACCAATTTTATCCAACCATAAAGAACCAACCTTGGTGGAATGAACTGAACCTACCCCGAACGACAAAAATTCTCATTACCAGATTACGGACTCAACATATCCGAACACCTGAATTTTTACATCGAATAGGACAATGGCCCACAAATCTATGTCAGTGTGGAGAGGCAATTGGATCCATAGAACACATGATGTTTGAATGCATCTTTCATCAACACGAAAGAGACATACTCATTGATAGATTAACTCAACTGAAAATTCCAACACCCACTGAACTAAATACACTTATTTTTACACAAGACCCACAGATACTAAACAGTATTAGTAAGTTTATAAAGAAATCCCAAATCACCATATGAAAGAAAAAAAAAAATACACCAACACGGACATATATGTAATATAATGTAACCCTGTGTATATAATTTGTCTACATTTTTGTTTGTTTTCATCCCCACCAGGGCACAAGATACCCAGTAAGAAGACTCCTCGGTGTGCCTCGAAGGAGTGAAGAATAGTAAATGTTTAACTGTATACTAACATTTCCAAACTGTGTGATCGTCTAGAATCAACTAACAGAACTACCCAACACACAATTTAGATCGAAAAAAAAAAAAAAAACGTAAGAAGAAAAAGTGAGAGTCTCAACTTGGCCAAAAGTCACCAAAATAGGTGAAGGCCATTAACGAAACCAAGCAAGCAAGCAATTTTGAAATTATGTCGTCTGATTCTTGTCATTAGAATATTATTTTGGGGATGCGGTAAGTGTTGCCTAATGTAGTTAATGAAATCGTAATTTAACATTGTATGAAATCACTGCGTAATACTTATCAAAGCTTTTTTTTCAAATGTGATAAAGAAGTATCGCCAAACGCGAACCAAATTCCGTTCATTTCATACATCACTACAGGCTTGCATTCAGTATCGAAATCGAACTTTCTGATTGTAATTGTGTATCATTTGTTGTGTAAAATAAAAACTCAGGAATTTTAATGAAATGGTAATAATATTATATACTGTTCTGTAAGGGCCAAGTTCCATGTGTATAACTTAATCTGTGATGTTATGCTTCTGCAATAACTTATTTTTTAAATTCCTCTCGTATTTGCTTGCTTGCTTGAGTGGTTTAGGTGGACCAGGTTTGGTTCTCTTACTTTTATAATTATACACACGCGCGGAAATAATCAGATAATTAAACATAATGATCCTAACCTACGTATGTTATGATTCCGGTAATTATTTTGCTAGTGAAAATAACCCTACATGCTATTCTCACCACCTGGTGAAAATAGTCGCAGCCTTTTTTATTTGTATGTAGCTAATCCTTAAGGATCATTTGAGGTAAATGCAACTTTGTATTGAAAGCAGCATATTTTCAGTTACTATTTTCACCAAGTGGTCAACCTCATTTTTGTGCTATTTTCACCTAAATTCATGATTCCTCACAATGTGGGAATTATTTTATAAAACATTCATGTTCTCTTGTAAGATTTTGTTTTGCATTGCTTGTTAGGTTCTATGTCTCAAAAAATAATCATCTATACCATGTGATATCACTGCTCTCTCTAAAAAGTGGTAATAATAATCAATAATCAGCATTTTTAATTTGCAAAAATTGACAATGTGTGAAATATAATAGCATCTGTACTTAATAATAAAGGTACCAGTTTCATAGATCGGAGACACATTAAAATCAGATATTTTGTGTTTTGCATGGTTCGTACCTACCAATTGTGTATTGCGGAACATAGTTCAAGGTGCCATTGTGCATTTTACACAAAAACAAACACTTTTTCTACGCATTTATCTAAGTGCTATCGAATGCACGTAACGGTGCGATATCGCTTACTTGGTGAATGATATCGCTTCTTTTGTTTTCCAATATCAGTGTTTTCCAACCTTCTTCACCGAAAAATACCTACTATCGTGTTCGTCACGTGTGCAAATTGTACATTGCTGACGGATAGCCCCACGAACCATTCCGATAAGGTTAGGTTAGGCAAGCATAGTTAAAAAAAGGGGGGGTTGGAAACACTGACATGATTTCCCGGTCAAATAGATACCACGATGAAAGAAAATACCTTGATTAACGTTGGAAACCTTAGAAAAACTCATTTCCGTAAGTAGTTTCTTCTAAAAGTGAAGAAATGTGTCTCCGATGTATGAAACTGTTACCATAATAATAAAAAAAAACTGCTGAAAATAACTTGTTCTGCTCGTCCCAACACCTCATGAATGTAGTTGCACATTTTTTTTTTATTTTGAGAATAATTACTGAAAATCATGGTTCCCATTGTATGAAGTTTTTTTTAGAAGCTATACAAGAGAATGAAAAGGTGCTTTCAGTACTGCAAACAACTGTGGGAATAACTTTGCAGTTCGGAGAAACCTTTCTGTGGAAAAAAACAAAACACTTCAGAGTGTGATCATTTCCACAATTTATCTATTTGAAGATGAACATTTTTGTGTTCAGTAACATTCATGTATCATGATACACACAGTACAGTAGTTACTGATATAACAGATTAATCAAGTCCAGTGAGATGTATGAAAGTAAGTAGTCTCTGCTGCACACTGTTTATGCTGTACTTCATTAAATACTAGTTGCTCATGTTATAAAACTATGCATAATAACTACAGAAAGGAGGTATGGAGTAGCAAGGTCCAATATGAATTTTTCATTTTTGTAATGGTGCTCGTATGTCCTTAGGATAAAGCAGCTAAAGTTGATAATGAAGTCATGCATTTCTTAAAGTGAGTACATTATTTTTGTTTGCCATGGCTTCGGTCGACTTTATTTTTGCAAAGTGTACTCTCATTTATGTGGTGAGCACTCTAGCATGTTGGCTACTGAAATGTTAGTGTCACCAGGGAAACTATGTTACCCATTGGGCAGCTCCCAGTACATATTTTTTTAATAGTATTTGAACATGAAAATGCAAGAAAATTAATCCCACTGTACATCACTGTAGAGCATTTATTTAATTTCTAGGAATTATCCACCTGTGCGCATGTTTTATGCACACATCAAGATAGAAGAGATACAAATGCAAAGTCCGGTATGGGACTTGGACGTGGGAAGTGTAATAAATATGGCACTTCTCTGTTTAAGTCTCGTATCAGCTGGCACAAAGTTCATCGTGGAGGGAAATAAATCAACATTTCTTCATTCATGTTCAACTATTTAGTAAATGATGAGTATTTGGTTTTTAAATAAGCTGTTTTATGTAAGAGATATTGTAGATATTATTTTATATATATGTATATGTAGATATTATTTTTGTTAATATTTTCTGTGTATTTTTAAAGTAGAAATATTAATTTTCAATATTACCGGTTTTCATTCTTTCAATTGCTTTAAATGCTGAAAGAAGTCTTCAAGGAACAACTATTAATTTTCGAAAATATGTTTTCATACTTTTCTTTCAGTGTAAAAGCATATATGTATAGTAGGTGCTGCTACACTTGCTACAATAAGGTATGAAATTTCACTTCAACTTAATGGTCCGTGTCATGACAGTAAATTTGTGTTAAAGGCTGAACTTTTTCGTAGCATTCAACCTAGTACTTTTCATTTATTTGATTTTTGAGAAAACTTCCAAGCATTCTCTTGGTAATTATTATATTTTTTTCTGTGCAGACTAACCTATTTCTAATCAGTGCCATAAAGTATGTGAACTGATCCCTGACAGTATTGAAATTTTTATTATCGAATGGAGTGTAGTTGCTGTACGCAGTAACTTTTTCCGTTTTAATATGTGGCAAACAAAATCTTTTTTATTGATCGGTGTAAAATCTTGCAATACAATCCTGTATAGCCGAAGGATCAATCAGGGAAAAAATATTTTTGCAAATATGGATTAGCATGACATAAATCATTCTGAATTCTTGTATACTTATGTCATTCTAGGAATTATCCACCTGTGTGCGTGTTTTATGCACACATCAAGATAGAAGAGATACAAATGCAAAGTCCGGTATGGGACTTGGACGTGGGAAGTGTAATAAATATGGCACTTCTCTGTTTAAGTCTCGTATCAGCTGGCACAAAGTTCATCGTGGAGGGAAATAAATCAACATTTCTTCATTCATGTTCAGCTATTTAGTAAATGATGAGTATTTGGTTTTCAAATAAGCTGTTTTATGTAAGAGATATTGTAGATATTATTTTATATATATGTATATGTAGATATTATTTTTGTTAATATTTTCTGTGTATTTTTATAGTAGAAATATTAATTTTCAATATTACCGGTTTTCATTCTTTCAATTGCTTTAAATGTTGAAAGAAGTCTACAAGGAACAACAATTAATTTTCCAAAATGTTTTCATACTTTTCTTTCAAGCATATAGTATGTATAGTAGGTGCTGCTGCACTTGCTACAATAAGGTATGAAATTTCACTTCAACTTAGTGGTCATTGTCATGACGGTAAATTTGTGTTAAAGGCTGAACCTTTTCGTAGCATTCAACCTTTATTTATTTGATTTTTGAGAAAACTTCCGAGAATTCTCTTAGTAATTATTATATTTTTTCTGTGCAGACTAACCTATTTCTAATCAGTGCCTTAAGATATGTGATCTGATCAGTGGCATGCCCAGGATTTTCGAAAGGAGGGGGTTATGTATACATTTTTTAGTAGTCAGCACTCATTTTGCCATCTTTACCTGCATTTGATTTTTTTAGGGAATACTGGGCCAAAGGGGGGGGGGGGGTTATAACCCCCACCAACCCCGCTTGGTCACGCCACTGGATCTGATCCCTGACAGTATTGAAATTTTTATTATCGAATGGAGCGTAGTTGCTGTACACAGTCATTTTTTTCCGTTTTAATGTGTGGCAAAGAAAATATTTTTTATTGATCTGTGTAAAATCTTGCAATACAAACCTGTATAGCCGAAGGATCAATCAGGGAAAAAATATTTTTGCAAATATGGATTAGCATGACATAAATCATTCTGAATTCTTGTATACTTATTTCATTCCATTTCTCCACCCAAGAAAAAAAGAAGTCACCTATTTTAAGACTGTTATTTTCGTATGATGAAGATTTTTTAAAAAAATGCTTTTAGAGGAAATTATATATTTCAGCTCAAAGTAATAATGCAATTTCAGGAAGTTTTGGTAATAGTACGTTTTCCATATAATTTTCGTATACTTTTATTTTTGTTTGATAGAAATCAATTTTAATGCGAAAAGTTTGTAATTAAACGAAATCATTGCATATAATTAATTTCCGCCACTTCTAACTACGTTTAGTCAATTTGCGCGTATAATTTATTATGCGCGCAAATCTGCTGAACGCGGTTAGAAAGTATCTGAACGCGAATGGTACGGAACACGATAGTGTTTTGTCGTTTCGAGCAATCCGCGAGTCCTTGCGCATACCGTTCGTCTTCTGTTTTTTCCCCGACGGTGCTGCCATCGGTGGTCGCGAGGAAACGACCTTCCAGTGCCGCCATAATGTCAACCATTTTTAACCCGCAGCTGTAACATCTTGTAGTAGTATGTCTATGTTAATACGTCAACAAAACAAAAACAATAAATGTTATGTTTCTTAAGTGAAGAAATCAAACACAACATAAAAACGCAAGCATCATTGACATATAAAATGAACGTTAACGATAATTACTGGTACGTATTAAGTCATTATTATATTCATGGATATTGTACGATGAGGAACAAATCAAGAAGACTGACTTTTACAACATTGGTGAATGTGTTTGATCAGTGTTTTCAAAATAAAGAGAGCTAAGAATTGAATCTGTGTCCTATTCTACCTGTATGAAGAATAAAAGATGTCAACAATATTCTCATTAACTTTGCAATTGTAGCTCTGACAAGTGACAACTTGTGTACGATTTATGGTCAGATGTTTTTTGAACCAGTCCACTACTAACCATGTTTTTTACAGACGATCAAGATAATTTGCGATTCGTCGTTTTCTACAGTGTTTGCACGTGTATATATTTTATGTTTATACTTGCATTTGTGTTTCTAAAAGGAATCACCTACAACATTGGAAAGTTTTCGTTCATTCAGGTAATTGCTGTTCTGATTGTTGCCGAAATAGCAAAATTCATAGTTGGAATCAAGATATATGGAAAGCCAATCGCATACATAGGGAAGTTTGACAGTCAAAGTTCAACGTTTGCAGCAACATTTAAAAAATACTGGAATAAAAACAAAATTAGAGATGTTTTCAAATGTTTGCTGTCAGTGGCATGTATGATATTCGTTTATTATTGTATGTTTGTGCTGTTTGGAGCTGAACTATTCAGTAAACACGAAGAGACTTTTATGTTAAGTTTGTTGCTTTGTGTTCTCACAGTTATTCCAGCATGTCTGCAGTTAGGTACCCAGTCATTTTGGAAGTTTGCTCTAGGTATGAAACCAAAAGACCTCCTGGGAATTATGGTTTACAGAAACTTACAGTTCACCGTGGTGGGAACATGGTTTGGTGCATTTGTAATTCCATTGGATTGGGACCGACCATGGCAAGAATGGCCAATTCCATGTGCATATGGATCAATTTTTGGCTTTTGTCTGTGTAATGTGTTAGTTGCAACTTATGCAGGTTACAAATATTTTAGAAAAAATATAGGTAAGAAGGGTCGCAAAATTCATTAACACAATCATCCCTAGTAATCTATTATCTGGTTATCTAACAATATTCTTACATGCATCATTTAGGATATGGTACATGGTAAATGAACTGATATTCAAACATTCTTCTCTTGTGGAATAACAGAGATTAAAAATAATTGAAACTGGGAAAGCAATATGTAGATCAATAGAGAGCACATCCAGTGACAAAATATTTTGCTATTGTGTGTTGAACCAGTGCAGGCACATGCATAAAAACCTGAGTTTTATTCCCATTTAATGCTCATTGTTTTATGTTACGTTAAATTGGAATATTAATTATGTAGTATGGCCCGAACACCTCTCACTTGTTTATTTCATTAATTTTAGCATTGGTACTTACCTATTCTGCATTGCGGAAGATTCTTTATGCCTTTTTCCATAAAATAGTGTCAACTTTTCATATTACGAGTCATTATTTGTCTTCCTTGTTTCGCTTGGGTAACAGACAATATGGCGTGCACTCGTCAAGGATCATCGTGCTTGTGTTTTGTCGATTTGCAGTGCGCAAGCAGTGTTTCAAACCTTAATGACCGAAAAGTACGTACTATTATGATTTTTTTTTACATGTTTCCATGATTCTTGCATGATTACCTCCACGAACCGTGCACGATAAGGTTAGGTTAGGCAAACACAGTTAAAAAAAAATTAAAAAGGGTTTACGACATAATCAGTCACTACGTGTCGAACAGATGGTTTTCGATTTCAGGAAACAAAAAGCGTGTTTGGAAACATTGACACGGGATTATGTCATCAAACGCAGGCAAATATAAAGGAAATGGCAGCAATAGCCTCTGCATGTTGGAAATATTTCTCAGGAAAGAGAAAGGAATTCCGGGTCAGAAAGCTTAAATGATCAAAGAAAACACCTTCACGAACTTCCACAACGTCAGAGAAATTGATTAATTAAGTAGTTTCTTATGTAAAAATGAAGAAATCCGTTCAGGCGATACTACATATTTACCATTGGAATTCCAGAAGATAAACTTAGCAGTCAGTCCCGACATCTGTGTACCATGTGTAAAGTCCGTGCGTTCATTATGTCCCCAACGGCAACCCTTTCATGAAACTTAACACTGGCAACAATAGCCAAACCGCTTCCGATAAGCGCGTGCACTCAGACGTTGTTGCTACATTTTCTTTACATTTCTTGTAGTTGCAAGGTGCCTGTCGTTATTTTTGCGCCATAACCACGTGCGGGGTTGATTTTTTAAACTAGTTGTGTTGTGTTATGGTGCTCTTTTGTTATAGTGTTGTGCTTTTTTTTTCTTAGACTTTGCATAATGCAAGTTATCACTCTCGGCTGCTAGTGAAAATCCCCCCTTCGATAATACCGTTAAACACTTCCTTTTTAATATTTATCTGTATTTCTTTTATCTTTCCATATTCTTTAATTTTGTTTCCTCTTTCTTTTTCTTTATCATTTCCTTCTGCTTTTCCTCTTTATCTCTTCTTCAATTTGGCAACATCGCTTTCCTACTCCAGTTTCTTTGCTTCTACTTCAAGAGAAAACTGCCCACTTGGGTGTTTCTTTTAACAAAGAGTACCACCCCTTTGTTAACTGCTGGGGATATAATGAACACGCGGACTTTAAGTACACTGTCTTCATGCCATGGTTATTAACTGGAGTGTATGGTTGTCAGAGTTGTAACTGGGAAAAATTCACAAACCTGTAGTTACTAAAGACCCATTTTGTTTTGTGTATGCATGCGAGAGAGGCAGAAAGTTCTACACTTGACTACATCATGTACAGAGTTAAAATGATCCAGATGGGGGATCTAAAATAATGATATTACTTTACTGTAATATGTTTTGTTCAGTTTAGTGTACATTTTTGTACTTTTGTAGCATTAATTCCTATAATGTAATTTGTGTAATAAAATTGGAATGTTACTTCATGTGCCAATCCTGCAAGGGCATAATGTGTAAGTAGAATTTTTATGTTGTAATGAAAATCACCATTTTACTAGTCATTTTGTATGAGGCTAAAAATTAGTGACCATTTTCCAACCGTGTTTAAAATAAAAATGTGGTTAGACAAATATTATACTTCATACATAATTTCTCCACTTGTAATTTGATCTGTAGTGAATACTTACCATCTTGTATGCAGAACAACATCTAACATCATAGTAGATATTATTGCCCCATCTAGTTTGCTGCACGTTTTGACACTGTAGTGCAGGTGTATCCTGTTGTCAAACTGGTGCAAGGAAATAATGGGTACTATTATAGTATGGGTGAGACACCTATAAATCATATATTTCGCACTAATGCTAACGTACTATTTTGGAATGTGGAACATTTCCTAAGGTGAAATAATGCATTTCTAACTAAGGTAATGTCTATTTCTTACATTTACGAGTACTTACTGTTACTTGTTATTTTGATTCTGTAACACATTTTGGCAGGCGATAGCGTACTGGTTCAGGCCACATTGTGTGACTATTTTGTCGATTTATGCAGTGTTGCAACTTCGTTCACCGGAAAATACCTACTTTCGTGCCCGGATTTGAAATTATGCTAATACGTCGCAAACCATTGACATTAGCCCCAAAAACCATTTTCCGTAAGGTTAGGTTAGGCAAGCATAGTTAAAAAAAAAATACTAGACACGTCATGTTCTAGTGAAAACACTGCGAGTTTGAAACACTGACTATGGGGTTACGTCATCTCAACACACAGAGCATTGTGCTCTCGAGCAGAAAGCAAATGGCAGCAGCAGAAACAGTGTGTCGGACAGATTTTCGCAGAAAACATGTATTCGCATTAAAATGGATCAAAACTACATTCACGAACTTCCACAACGCTACAGAAAATGATTTCCGTAAGTACTTTCTCCTGTAAATTTGAAGAAATCCGTCTCCCTTATACTATAATGTTACCAAATAATGTTCAACCAAGTAGACAGATATCAGTGTTAAAGTTCAGAAAATTCAACAAAATGCCTGTCTGCTGCTTTAAACGTTCATTGGTTAGCATGCACCACGTGACTATACACCACTCCAGAACATAGTGCAAATGGGGGAGACACCAAATACACTACTTGGAGACCAAATCAAGAAGTGGATGAGGAAAAAAGTGATTATAATTATTTTTTCTCCACTTCCTAATAATAGTGTCATTCCAAGTTTTTCAGCAACCTGAGTCCCCTTGAAAACTATCTCAGTGTGCTTATGCTTACAGGCACAGACACAAGGATTTTTTTAATAAACATTTCTTGAATTCCAATTCCAACTACAGCATGAACATTTGTTTTATTTTCCTCATCACTTCCATGGGTTTATTAGGCATTTTTGGCACTGTGATTAAATTTCTAAATCAGAAAAGTGATGTTATATCACAAAAATTCAAATTAGTACAGTGAGAAAACTGGCATGAGTATGTAATTTGCACAGTAATGTTCATCCTTGTATGCTTTTTCGCATTATTTCAACACAAGGTACAGTCACGAACAGTTCTGGGTTGCCATGATCCTTCCAGTGGGATTGTTGGAGCCCAAAAGTGTCTGTGACTGCACAATACACTGCTTCTTTCACACACAGAGATATTTTTCATTGTTACACTTATCAAATTATAAATATTACCTCTTGTTCTTGCAGCTAAGTGTTTACTATATTTAAAATAATATTAGTAGAACAAAAAAAGAAAACATTTCCAGTAACCCTCTAGGTTTGAATTCCTTGGTAAGGAATGGATGTGTCATAGTGTTTAGCCCATCCTATATTTTATTTGTGCCCATTTTCACAACTGAATGACCAAAAGTCATAATCGGATATTGATATAATACAGAGCATTCCCTGACATTCGCTACGAGACTCGGAGGCAAGCTGCCCAGCATCAGCGCTTGTCTTTCCCGGTGAACAGGTCAGCGACAGTCGCTAGAGTCGGCTATTAAAATTACAGTTTTCATATTGTGTACTAACCTTGACTACAGAAGGTGTTGAAAATGATGTCCTCTGCTGCAACACATTCCTGGCATCTCCAAAGGAAATTGGCATTTACACATGCAAGTTCAGTGGCCACGGTGGCTCAGTCGGTAACGCGTCTGACTACCATGCTAAGGGTCCCGGGTTCGATCCCTGGCTGGTTCAAATCCGGGAACTTTTCTAACGATGGAAGCGACCCCGGCACCCACCCAGTGTCGAATAACTTGGGTACCTGGGGGAAACCCTGGGGGGTAAAGGCGGTCAGGGGCGTGACGCTGATCACATCACCCCCACTCACGACCGGATCAAGAAAGTGTGGGGCGTTACCCCCACACCCCCTATACGCCTTCATGGCTTGGTGCTATGCACAGGGGAGCACTTTCTGTTTACATGCAAGTTCGTCTACTGTAATTCTCCCGATTTTTCGTACAATACTCTCTTTTAACTCACGGATGGTGTGCGGATTTTCTTTGTATACTTTATTTCCCCATTTTTCTTTCCACTTTTATTTAAAACTGGCCCTGTTACTCTAAACTTTTTTACGAGGTTTAATATAAGCGACTGTCGCAGACCTGTTCACCGGGAAAGACAAGCGCTGATGCCGGGCCGCTTGCCGCCGAATCTCGTAGTGAATGTCAGGGAATGCTCTGTAATATTATGGTATGCACTGGGTAAATGAAATGCGCAGGGTAAAAAGTAAATTTTCTTTACTGTACTAATTTAAATGTACAATGTTAATATCAGTAATGAGCATGCTTTCTTGACCATAAGAATACTAATGAAGGCTATTCAAAATTAGTTTTAAATAGCAAAGAATAATTTCCAAATTATAGAGACTGAAGAGCTTATGGCACATAAAGGAACTTACTGAAAAGTGATGTTTGAATTGTGGCTCAATTTGAGATGGAACCTGGTTACTGTTCTGTGTCAGTGCTCCACCACGAAGCTACCAAAACAACGTCCTCTCTTAAATGGAGATCTAAGTTGTTGAATATGTGAGGAAGGCTAGAGGTTGACTTGGTTATTTGGCATAGAATGTCACAGAATCATGTTTCAGCCACAGTTTTCACATAGTTTTCCAGTAAGTGAAAAATTATAGAAAGTTATAAGCACATAGAATTTCCAGTGACTGAAAAATTATAGACAGTTATACATTTTACACATACTAATAACAATACAAAATACACATTTCCCCCATTTTAAGATACATGAACTTTCTCATTCTGACATTTTGGTTACAGATTATTGCATCCTGTGTTACCATTTTAAATGATATTTTAATTAAATATTGACTAAAAGCCCCCAGTTTTTGCACTCTTACTGCATGACCTCAAACTACACAACATATCTAAAAAGATGTATGCTAGTTATTCATTTTGGGATTGGGATACTACAAGTGTAATGTTTTGATTAAAGGAAAATTGGGTGAAATGTTAAACGCGAACTTCATTGTTGAGAAGGGAAATGTTGGTTCATTTTAACCACACAATTTATGATGGGATTAAGTTAGAGAAATATATTTTTTTTGTTATAAATGTAGATGCCATATCTTTGGCATGGAATAAGTTTCACAAGATAAAAATATACTGCAGATAGGGAAAAAATACAGTGATGAAATAGTTCTATTAGGTTTTTTTTATTTAAAGTTCTTGAATGGCACTACTACTGTAGAAATTCTGCACAGACGTTCTTTTTGGCACTATAAATTAGTAGTATAGAATTTTCAATGCGGAATTCAATAATAAATTGACAACAAATTACTTCACAGGTGCTAGTGATGCTTGATATTTCGGTTTAAAATAAAATCTGTTTTAACTTCAAAAATGCACAACATGTCACCAATAACCAAAAGCAACACACTTTTATTAACTTGTAGAGTAAAAACGTCAATTTTTACTCTGTTTCTGTCCACTAAGTACAACAATATTCACTACTGTAACTGATATAACATTCAAGACAGCCTGGTAAAATTTAAAGGACAAGAAAGGAAAAATAAAATCCCACTGCAGCAATTGCATCAATGTGATCTTTGATTGTTAATAAATAACAATAGTCATGTTGTTGCATGTTTTGATGTTCCTTGGATACACCTTTATTCTTGTGTTGGTCTTTACTTTGCTCTATGAATTGCAAGTATCTAGTTGCAGACTGACAAATATGAACACTTACTATTGAAAAACAAAGAATCAGCATTAATTGATCCAGGTAAGGTATGTAAGGTAAAACATTGATAAGAAGCACTGAAATGATTACAATTGTATTCATAATTTAAGAACACACATGAACTGTTGAATTGTTTGCAATAGTATTGAATCGCAAACAAATTAAACAAATCCACAAGATTGTCCTACCACACAGATCCCAAACTAACTGCAGTGCACTGCACAGAAAGGAAGGGATTCAATCCATTTAAACCTACATCAAAAAATGTGTGTGTGCAGCATGGATTTTATGTTAAGATCCATACCCCAAGTGCCACAAATTGGATAGATTTATTTCCATAACAACCTGCTAGACATTTATTTTTTTCCCTAGCAGTCAGCATGAAAATTTAGAACTTTGTTTTTCATTTTTAGTAGCATTTAATTCAAATTTATTACCATCCAAAATTATTTTCTTTCTTTTTGTTAACTATACCATGCATATAGTTAAGAAAAGTAAAGCTAGGAGCGAAAGGATTAAATATAGTTGCAGATAGTGATCAAAAGTTCAAGATTTGTTTAAAAATATAATGGAACTGAGAATTTAATATGAAATTCTGTCCAGTCTCAAAGTGTTAAAACTGTATTGGTCATTTTTAAAGATTATAATAGAAATGGAGAGAAATAGTATTCTCATTCATATTGTTCATTTCCGGTACTATATAATATATCATTATTGCTCCTATTGAGCTAAGGAGTAAAGTTTCTAGGAAAAATAAGAATGAGTGAATCCATAGTGTGGTGAAACTATGGACTTCAACAGTGGCTGCTTGAAATAACTATTTTGAAGAACATCTGCATTATTATTTTATATTTTTCACAGAGCTCATTATGTGAAGTCAATCACTAATACAAACTCAAGCTACATAATATTTCTTTAGTTCCTGGCATATGTCGATGAAGTTATGGAATGTACAATGACAAAGCTATGCTGTGTTGTTATCTATAATGTTTCCGCTGCAGGTAAGAACCAAATCGAAATAACTCCAGTATATACTTCAAGCCCACTGTATCTCTTGAAGAATGTGAGATTTCAGGAAAGGGGGCAACAATAGAAAAGATGATTTATACTTAATGAGGTGATAGGAACTTCCTGAATTCCACATTTTTAGAAAAACAACTACTGCAGTGACATCAAAATATTTAATTTTTCTTTACAGGAAATATGAAAGTTACGATTTTATGCCCAAGTATATCATGTATGTACCCCTCAAATGAGGGTTCAATTTACATAACATGTTTTTTAATGGCCTTCCTTGTGAAAATTTCATTTGTTTTCTCCACTTGCTTTTTCTTTTATCCTCTGCATTTTTTCTCTTGAGCCACCTGTGAAGGAAACAAACAATTATTTTAACACAATATGGATGTTACACAGCCTGTGATTATTATTGGTAACATTTCCAAAATTATCCATATCTGCATGCTTGAGTTGAAATCCTTGATGTCACTATGTGTATCAGTATCTAATTTACAATAACTATGGTAATAACTCTGGTTACTTACTCTTTATACTCATGTATAATGAACTTTATAAACTTGGATCTCCATGCATGTTTTATCGATTGTAGATACACTACAAGTTCATATTTTTAATGTAAGGCATGTGAAAACTAGTGCAATGTATCTTAGGTAATTAATTCAAACTGCAGTAACTTTTAATTCTCACAACAGTTAAAATGCCTTACTAAAGTTAGTAAATGTTTTACCAGGTTCAATCACTGATTGGGCTATAATTTAATTAAGTTTCAATAAATCCTGTGGAGTGGTGATTACTTACTCCAATTGTGTGGCGATTACTTACTCCAGTGTAGTAATTTTATGTTACTCCTTGAAGCAGTGACCAGTGTTAACATTATGCTATTATAACATTATACTCAAATGTTAACCAATTCTGACACCCTTATTTCATTAAGACCTCCAGTTAGCATTTCATGAATGCTACTCACAGTTGTTACGCGATTACACTTGGCAGAAATTTGGTGCAAGAGGAAGCAGCAATTTCTAGCCTATATATTACTGTTTACTGTTGCCCCATGGCCAAACACATTGAGTGGTCAACACATGACCTTGTAACCTAAGGTTTCAAATTTGGTTCCTGCCTGCACATCAGTCTTATCTAATAATCATTGATCCTCATCAGTGTGGTTAGCCAAAAGTGATGGATACACAAAGAAAAAACACAATTTATGTTACATGTTAACTCTTGACACTCTAACTTTTGGTAATTCAAAAATTACCAGAAATTTACACTACACCCAGTGTTCAAATCATAAAAAAAGGGGGGGGGGGCAGACTGTTTCTTTCCCAAGTTCTATAATTTTAAATCCATTTCCACAGGAAAGAAAAGTTCCATCCCTCTGTACTATTAGTATTTAGGTGGAAACTGACTGTTTTATTATTGGTATGCCAGATCTTTGTAAATTATACTTCTATAAAATTGTATGTTTTAATAATAATAAAAAATGAGAGGATCTGTCACTTTCATTAAATTTACCTGAAACAGTTCACTTCGTTGCAACTGTTATTGTGATGATCAATTTGAATTGATCAGCCAGGATGTCTGATTTTTGATCAATTCGAACAAGACTACATCAATATACAGGGTGGCCCAAAAGTGGCACCATAGGTTGGATTACAATATTTGTTCAATGTGATGGGGATTCAAATCTGGGGATCGGGGAACCTATTCCACATATGGAAGTTCTCATCCTGCCTGCATACCAAAATGGATGGCGCTCTGTCTTGCATGAACCACTGCAGACATTACCCAATTAAGTCCAAGTCGGGAAGTAATTAGTCTCCCTACATAGCCAGGTTTTTGTTGATGGTGAGAGTGTCTAAAAAAAGTAGAGGCCCACGGTACAGTCTTTCCACAGACCACATCACACCATGATGCAATATGCCTATGGTGCGGGACATTTGGGCCACCCTGTACAACAATATTGCAATCCATGAACTAACATTTGCATGTAAAATACTGTCCCATTTTCATGCTCTGAGATTTGTTTTGGCTTACTATTAGTTTTATACATGTCTTGACAACAATGTAACCCAAAAGTAGGGCTGTGCTGATACTAATACCAATGTATCATGCAGTTGAAATGTACTTTTTCTGGAGTCACTTTCCTGTAACTTATGCACTTTCTTTCTTTCACCTGTGGAACAGCATTGTTGGAAGAAATCGATTTTGTTTCAATAATTATTTCTTATGATATTGTGAAAGCTCCGATAGACGGATAGGGTATAGTGCTCCAATGTCATATATTAAAATTTATAAATATTCTCAACTTCTTAAAATTGTTTCAATTTTGAAGTATCGGTACCAATGGTAATCTGCAAGAGATCAGTCAAAGTAGTGTCAGGTCAGCCCTGCTCAAAACATAAAAGTATCAGGTAAGAATATTTTTCTTTTTACATTTCTTTGTGGCAATATCTCCACATGTTCAATGACAAGGTTAGGGTATACCTTCAATAAATAAGGGGTTCAGAACATAATGGTGTAACTACACTTTTCATGAAAATTGAGTTACATGTATAACTTAGAAATGTGAAGTATCAACATTTCAGTGCTAGAAGTAAGTATCTCTGAAGTTTCAAATTCTTGCTCATTGAGAGACCATTATGTCTCTGCTCTAATATCTAAACATGTTACTGAGCTGTCTAAATGTGCCTTTATCTCAAAATTGTCTTGAATGGAGTTACGCCACTTGTGCTCTGAACCCCTCGAATATGACATTGAGTTTTAAAAGTAGCCGAAATTGTGGTGAAATCAGTTCAGTTGTTCAGATCATGAATATTACGTTGCTACAATTCCCCGCTTGGTTTTCATTAAAGTTTGATATGAGTCACTGCGGTGTTAAGCCATAAAATTCATGGGTGAAACTTAACAAAAACATATGAATCTGCAAGTACACTGTTGCTTGGATTCTCACATGAATGAAATGTTATTATTTGGAAATGCTTCTATAAGCAGGATATCATAAAGCATTTACCAAGAAACAAAATAAATTTGTAGTAAAATAGACTCACGGTTCACATCTTGTACATCTTGCACAATTTCATCCAAACCTTCACATATCCTTTGAACTAGTTTCTCTACTGTCAGCTTGTTTCAGTGATAAGTTTAACAAAATTTCACACACGCCATACTTACTGCTTGAATGCAATTTCACTTTGCTCTTTAACTCTCTGCTGAAACAAAGCTTGTCTTTCCCGCTTCTCCATTTCCGTTAATTGCTTCTGTCTTCGAAATTCACAGCTTTTTCTTTCCAACCAGCTTTTGTAAGCTTTCTGAGAATTCTCTTTGCGTTCTTGCAGATATGAAGTTGCCACATTTTCGTCACTTTCCTTTCCTTTATGTGAAGCTGCTGTTCTTTTAGATTCCAACCAAGCACGGAACACCATCTCATTCTCCTTCTTCTTCTGCTCTTCCTCTTGTGTTTTCCTCTCCTTGTCTTCTTTTCGTTTCTGAGCATGCAATGCGGAAAGTCTGTGGAGGAAAACCTCACTTTATTTAACAATTTTATATATGGACACACCTCAGAATTACAGAAATATTAATAACAACTTTTTGTTTCTTCAGTGGTCGATTTTAATGAAACTTGGTGTATTTGTTAATACTACCAAAGTATGAACACGTACAAAATGTTTCTTAGAAGAACTATAGACCTCATAGTTACTGAGAAACAGGAGGCTAAAGTTTCAGAATTTTGTACGGATCAGTCATTGCCGAGGCCATGGTGGTGGCCTGCAGTGCTTAACAGAAAAAAATATATCTCAGACTCAAATTGACTATCACTTCGATTTTTTTTTGTCAAGTTCATAGATATATGTATATTCCATTTAAAAAATTGTCACCAAGATTTCTTCGCAATGAGTCAGAAAAAAATATTGTATTTTAAATAATGTTGATTTTTCTGTGTCAATGTGTGATGTTACTAAAATTGCATTATCACTAAAAAACTGCAGTTATCATGCAAATTTTTTTCTCAAATTGAAGCTTAAAGTATGTTCTAAAAGGCTAGAAAATAAAATTAGTGGCATTTTCACTGTTCTATCAATAAATCTTCATTAAACATTAATGTACATACATATGGGTCATTCCATGCCAAATCATCACAAAAAAATGAACTTTTTAAACTGACCATTTCAGATTTTCATGAAACGTGGTAGGTTGGTGGAAGACATGAAGTAACTTACAATGTAAAATTTTAGCCTTCAGTGGTAAACTGTATTCATTCAGCAGGGTTGCCAACATTGTAACAAATGTAAAATTTATGTGCTTACAAGGTCAAATAAAACAATTCATAACTTTGCTTCCAATTATGGTATAACTTTCATCTTAGGCTTGTTTTGAAGCTAAGGGTTCATAGTTTTCACTAAAAAAGATCTGGGTGATTTGACATGGAATCAGTCTATTGTGATTATCCCATATATTTGAAAATAATATTCTGGGAGACTGATATGGTATTGTTCCAATGGAATACATTCTGAACTATTTTAAGTTGACTCAATGCTTAAGTAAAGGCATTGGTGGGAATCATTAAGAATATTAGTGCCAGTATTGTATCAGTATAGCACTAAACAGTACACATGAAATTTGCTTTTAAACATGGGTTGGAGATTTAATAGTGGCAACTATTTATTTAAAAATGATACAAAAGAGATACCTCTGTGAAACTTTTACAGTTCTTCAATGTATACTATAGTCACCAACATTGTGTACAACCATTGCCAGCAATGTGAAAGTCGTACTATACCTGTAGCAGTGCCTGTTCTGTTGATGTTTCGAATGGAGCGGTCTAGTGCCTGAAGATTCTCTGGAACAGTTCGGAAGAGAATGCCCTTTATCTAAGTGATCGAATCAGTCACTGGGGCATAAGTCCGGGGAGTATGGGGGATGGTAGACCACTTGCCAGCCCCATCAAACTAACAAATGAGCCACAGGTTGCGCTACATGCACCCAAGCATTGTCCTGCAAAATGATGGGAGGATTCAGCAGAAAGTATTGCCTCTTCTTTTGCAACACAGATTCTCCGCATGCCTGAAGAAGACCTTTATGACACTGTCATGCTAAACGGCTGGGGCACATTCAATCTTTATCCAACTCCACTGTTCCTGCTTCGAAAAGATTGTTGCAACTACACAAATTTAGACCGCCATCTCCAACGATACTCTATTCCTCTCACCCCTGCGCATGTACCCAGTGTTGGAAGGAAAAGTCTATTTACTGGGAGGTAGGTTAGGTATAAAACTAACGTGTGGTGTAAGCGAGAAGCACCAGTTCCATTTCATTGCGTATATACAGCAGTGATGCCACTATTAAATCTCCAACACATGTATTTGGAAGAACAATAGTAAGAAGACTATGTTATGATGTAAAGAATATATTACCATATTTACTAAAGTACCCTGAACACTATTAAATCTCCAACCAACATATTTGGAAGAACAATAGTAAGAAGGTTATGTTATGATGTAAATAATATATTACCATATTTCCTAAGTACCCTGATCACCTTTATTTTTTTTTTACAAAAAAATGTAGAAAATGAGGTGTGCAACTTAGCCAACTCAAGGCATGGTGTGAAATTTTATGGAATGCACATAATCATGTATTGCAAATCAGATTTTGAAATAGTATCAGACACTTGAACTGAAAGAAGTGTTAGTGAATAAATAACTTGTTGCAAAATGTGGTGATAAAATTTCTATCACAAAAGTTCAAGACTTGAAGTGGTAGCTAAAATCAAATATCAAATTTTCTTCCTTCCAAATCCAGTTGTGCGACTTATTTGAGGGTGTGGGGTACTCGAGTATATACAATATATACAGAAATATCAGATACATTCAATTCAATTCAATTTCCTTTATTAAGGGGCGAGGTTCAGCCTGCGGCTGTTCTACCACCTAACCCCGATGGATACATATACATACTAAATACATTCTACCTACTAAATGTTTGTACAATAACAAACAAAGAAGAAAGAGAGAAACATAAAGAAGACACAAAAAGAACAAATACAAAATTGAGAACAAAGGCTCGTCTACACACTAAAAATAATAATAATAAAAAAAGATTGAAAACAAATACACAACGATACACAAATTAATTGACACCATTGTGCTTGGTGTGATATGGTTAAGAATAATACAAATTAATATTAATATGTTATGTGTAAAAAACATATAAATGTTCTTAATATGCGAGAAAGGACAAAATATCGTTAAGGGTTGGCAACATGTAAGGGCAAAAGTAAACAAGCAAAATGAAGATGAAAATACTTGTTATTAGGAAGTTGGTTCAGAAATGCGAGCTATTATTCGTGAGTGCTGGAAAACAGATATTGTTCATTTAACAATAGAGTTTTTAGTTTGTCTTTGAAGTTGTTGCAATTAGTGATGGACATCATGGAAGGAGGAAGTTCATTCCACGCTCTTGCAGCTGAATACGTAAATGATGATTCGAAAAGCACTAGTGTGTGCTTTGGAAGTTCAAGTTTCGATTTTCCCCTTGTTTTGTAATCATGTATTTCCCTTCTGAATTTTAATTTCTGGAATAGGTTTCTAGGTGTTTTGGTTTGTAAAAGATTATGAATAAAACAACACAGATGTAATTTTCGGCGTCTGGTCATGTTCAACATTTTGTTTGCGTTTAGGGTTGGGAGGATATGATCGTATTTTCTTATATGGTACACAAAACGGAAACATGAATTTTGGACTTTCTGGATTTTGGTTTTGTTTCGAACGGATAGATTTGGTCCGAAAATTACGTCGCAGTAATCCAGTAAAGGAAAGATAAGTGATTGGACTAGTCTCATTTTAATCTCTGTTTTTAGGCATTCTTTAAAGCTGTACAGCGATCGTAGCACGGCGTAAGCTTTTTTAATTTGTTCTTGTACATGAATATCCCAGTTAAGGTGATCATCGAAAATGATGCCTAGATTTTTCACATTTGTTGAATAAGGGATTACAGATGTGTCTAGTTTGATACATATCTCGTTAGGATTTATCAGAGAGAGACTCTTTCGGCAACCAATAAGAGAGAAAGTTGATTTTTGTGGGTTTATTTTTAGACCGTTACTTTTACACCAGGTATTTATGTTGGATAAATCATCATTGAGCAAAGCTAAGGCTGCATCTGGCGATTTCGGTGGAAAGGGAATTTGTAGTTGAGTGTCATCTGCGTAAAAATGAACTTTACTGTGATTGATTACGGTAGGTAAGCCGGCTGTAAAAATGGTATAGAGGAGAGGGGCTAGAATGGATCACTGTGGGACACCAGTTTCCAATGGCAGGGTGCGAGAGAGAGAGGGGGCATGGCAGCGTTTATGAATACTCTCTGTTGTCTGTTGTTCAGATACGATCTAAACCATCGGAGAGCGGGAGGTGAAAAATTGTAGTATTTTAATTTGCTCAAGAGCTGGTCATGATGGACACTGTCAAAGGCTTTAGTGAGATCCAGTAATACTAACGCTACTGCCATTCTCTTGTCGATTGATCGTAATAAATTGTCAGTTACTTTAAGTAAAGTCGTTGCCGTGCTGTGTGAGGGACGGAAACCGGATTGACATTTCGGAAGCAGATCTAGGTCATTAACGTGTTTGCGAGTTTGCTTGTTAACAATTTTTTTCAGTGATTTTGGAAAATATAGGTAAGAGACTTATTGGTCGAAGGTCATTCAGGGACGTTATTACTTTTTCTTTGGTATCGGAACAACACGTGCTGTCTTCCAGCTGGTCGGGTATTGTCCAGTCCGGAATGAGAAATTTACGATTGCGTCAGGGGACGTAATAACAGTTTAATCATTTTTATAGATATTCCATCATTACCAGATGCATTGGATGATATTTCGTTTATCGCTTTCATTGTTTCGGCTTCGTTTATTTCTTGCAGGTGGAAAGTTTGAGCGCTTTCGTTAAAAGTGTTACCATCAAAGAACTCTCGAGTTTTGTTAACGGCATCTTCTGAGACATTCGCTTTGCAGCATACGCTAGAAAAATGTCTGTTAATTGAATCTACGTTTCTCAGGTCGGAAGGTATCTCGTTGTTCATATTTTTACTATATACACCCCACGTTTTTATTTTTTTCCACAACTCTTTGCTGTTATTGTTGCAGCGGAGGTGATGATTAAAATATGCTTTATTTTCTTGCCGTTGGACCGAGGTGGTGAAGTTTCTCAGTTCTTTGTAATAGACCCAGTTTGCCTGGGATTTTGTGCGCTTATATTTTATTAGGGCATTGTCACGGAGTTTCTTGAGCAGTTTTGTATTTTCGGATATCCATGGAGAGTTTTTTGATTTTATTAATTTAGTTTCAAGGGGCGCATGCTTGTCAAAGAGATTTATTACGTTTTGAGTAACGAAATGTACTTTATCATCGATGTTGTCGAAGCTATCAATTTGCATCCATTCAATTGTTGTAGCATCCCTATCGAATATCTCTTTGTCGAGGGTAGAGAAGTTTCGAGATTTGATAAACTGTTTAATTAATTTTGGTTTTTCGTTGGCAAGTGTAGCGTTTACTAGACAGTGGTCGGACGTTCCAACGGGAGCAGTTATGTTAAATGAGCGTACAAGATCCGGGTCATCCATTATTACCACATCGAGGAGTGATTGGGTGGTTGCCATTATTCTGGTTGGTCGGTTAATGATCTGAACCATGCTGAAAGAGTCTATTATTGATTGTAAATATACTGTTTCTGGTTTATGGGGAGAAAGGAAATCTGCATTTACGTCACCTAAAATAAGTAATTTGTGAACGAGTGGAAAAACGTCCGAGATTGTCGTTTCTAGGCGCGATAATTTTGTATACGATATATTAGGGGCTTTGTACACACCAATTATTCCCAGAGTTAAATATAATACTTTCAAGTAAGTTTTACCAATATATATCCTTTTCAGCTTGTATTAATTGAGGGTCATTCCATGTCAAATCGGGCAGGAGTTGACCCTCATAGTCACCGATTTTGATGATATTTGGTACACAGCTTTGCTTTGCTCCAAAATCGACACCTGTGACAGGATTTTGCTGAAATATGATTATTACATATTATATAAGGGGTGTTCAAAAAGTCATTTTTCTGAAACAGGCAATTTTCAATTATGTATATCTCGGGAACGAATGAAGATAGAGAAGCGTTCTTGAGCTTGTTGTAAATAGGAAAGATGGTAGCATATTATGAGATGATAAAATGTTGAAACTTAGTAAAATTTGAACACAATGTTCAAATCTCAAGTTTGAACAGCTCAAAACACCCCCAATCGGTTTTTCTCATTTTTGGATATTTTTAACTACCATCCTTCCTCTTTATACTGAGAAAGTCTTATCGTGGTGTTTTTATATAAGGAAGAAAAATTAGATTGAAATTTGTCCTGCACCAGCAGTTAACCGAGCTGCAGCGTCCCTATGATGATACTTTTCATTTGTGTAAAGGATATATACAGAGCATTCCCTGGCATTCGCTACGAGACTCGGCGGCAAGCGGCCCGGCATCAGCGCTTGTCTTTCCCGGTGAATGGTGAACAGTCGCACGTTACAGTCTGTTTCTTTCGCTCTCTTTCCCATTCTGTTGACATTGCAGACTGACGCCAGTATAATCCTCCCTCGGAAGTTGTGTTGTGTCGTGTCCGTGTGTTGAAGATTGAAGATTGTGGCTTAATATGGCACCACAAAAGTTTACATTATAACAAAGGATTTATCTTGTCGAGTGTTACTTGTGGAATTGTGGAGAAGTGCGACGACGTTTTGCAACGAAATTTCCTTGTGTTCCCGTTCCACATAGGACCACTATATTAAACCTCGTAAAAAAGTTTAGAGTAACAGGGTCAGTTCTGAATAAAAGTGAAAAGAAAAACCCACGTGTACTTACTGAGGAAAAACTCGATGAGATAGGACAAAGGTTAGAACAGTCTCCTCGGAAATCTATCCGCCGCCTCTCACAAGAAACGGGGGTTTCAAAAACCACAGCATTTAGAGCCTCTAAAATTTTTAATCTGGAGAATTACAGTAGACGAACTTGCACGTGTAAATGCCAATTTCCTTCGGAGATGCCAGGAATGTGTTGCAGCAGAGGGACATCATTTTCAACACCTTCTGTAGTCAAGGTTAGTACACAATATGAAAACTGTAATTTTAATAGCCTACTCAAGCGACTGTCACGGACCCCGTTCACCGGGAAAGACAAGCGCTGATGCCGCACCGCTTGCCGCCGAGTCTTGTAGCGAATGTCAGAAGAAAAGGTTATTTTATCTTGTTAGACAATACTTTGCATTAAGAGAGCATAGTGTAAGGCGAAAAGTGGCCAGAAGTTGGGGGTAACTGCCCCCAAATCCCCCTAATAATTGCCACTGCTTCTGACTTATATTGTAAGTACTGAATGTTTTCACAGACATTCCTCATTTTTCTCCCCTTCATTCTCTTGGCTAATACAGAAGTTTTCACAACATGCACACATCTCGTACCACACGAACGAGGATAAAAATATGTGAACAGTAACGTATTTAAATTAGTAATAAGCACATGGGGAAGCCAATCATCAACTGGAATATCATCTGTCCCTGAACAACAAGTATATATATATATATATATATATATATATATATATATATATATATATATATATATATATATATATAATGGATAAAAGCAAGGAGGGCCAAAAGGGCTAAGTAAAAATCAAAGAAGGTAAAAGGAAACACTCACCGGACAGTAGCAAAAATTCAAAATTTTCTACTGTCCAATGAGTGTTTCCTTTTACCTTCTTTGATTTATTTATACACACACACACACACACACACACAGACACACACTTTAGCATGACACAAATGAAAAGTATCATCATAGGGATGCTGCAGCTCAGTTCATTGCTGGTGCAGGACAAATTTCAATCTCATTTTTCTTCGTTATATCAAAAAACACCACGATAAAACTTTCTTAGTGTAAAGAGGAAGGATGATAGTTAAAAATATCCAAATATGAGAAAAAATCGATTGGGGTGTTTTGAGCTGTTCAAACTTGAAATTTGAACAGTGTGTTCAAATTTTACTGTTTCAACATTTCATCGTCTCATAATGTGCTACCATCTATCCTCAAGGATGCTTCTCTATCTTCATTCATTCCTGAGATATAAGTTATTGAAAATTGCCTGTTTCGGAAAAACTGACTTTTTGAACACCCCTCATATAATACATAATAATCACATTTCAGCAAAATTCTTTCACAGGTGTTGGTTTTGGAGCAAAGCAAAGCTGTGTACCAAATATCATCAAAATCGGTGACTATGAGGGTCAACTTCTGCCTGATTTGACATGGAATAGCCCTTGATTGATTTGCTTTATCTTACTTCGCTTTTTGTGCCAATTTTTGGCTAATTTGCGAAGATGGGAATGAGTAATGACATGATGAATGGACACTCACAAACATCCTTGCCCAGGCTGATTCGAACTCAGGACACCTGGGTCGTAGCGCGATGTACTAACCACTCTGCCACTGGGACCAGCTCATTTTGTATTAGTCTTGCACTTAAACTAATTTTTGATTTGCATGTCAGTGTGATTCTTAACAGTATTTTTGAGGCAAGGCAGTTACTGACAAACATGTATGTACCATACAACATTAACAATTACCTTTTTCGTTCTTCAAGTTGTTCTGCACTCAGTCCATACATAGAATGTTGGCCTTCATATTGTGGAAGTTGAATCAAATTCCATCTGCTGAATTTTATGTTTGAAACATTTGATTTAATTTGGGCATTCAAATCACTTTCCTCTTTTGATTTTGAATTGAAAGATGCTAATTTTCTAGAAGAAAGAAAGTTATTTGTATTAATAGACGTGCTACTCTTGCAACGTTCTGTGGAAGCACTTCTCACACTTTTGCGTTTTTCGTTAATTTGTGCCCGATAACTAGGTGTATTTGAGTTTTCGCTTTGCACGTGAACAGATTTAGATGGAACGTTTCGTTGTTTAATGTTGGTCACTGACAATTCTTCAGCACTATTAGCTTTTGCTTTAAAGTTTGCATTGGCTGGGAAGGCTTTACTGGTCAAATTACCTTTGGTACTGTTTAAGGGTTGTACTTGAGCATTTCTTTTTCGTAAAGTTTTCCTAGGGCTAGAAAGGTTAAATCTTTTGATTTCAGGTGGACGCTTAATGTCCTTTGGAGATTCGCCTGCTTTCTTTGGTTGGTTGCAGTTTATAGCTTTATTTGGCAAGTCTTTTTTAACATTTTTTGTCAACGCTGCTTTACTTTTACTTGCATCATGTGGAATAATTCTATTATTTTTCACAGGAGTAATTTTTTTGTTCTTTTCATTCACTTTACCCAATTCTTTGGAATGTTTATTTGGCACACTACCATGAGTTCCTGAACTCTTATCACTGACAGTTTCTGATTCAAATAAACTATTTTTGCTACTGCTTACCAGTTTGGAATGATCTGGGTTAGAATTTACACTACATTCATTAACTAAAATAGTTTCACTTTCATTTAATACTTTATCACTGCATAAATCATCATGTGAATTGTTACTTATGATGGTTTTATGAGCACTAGCACTATTCTCACTACTGTCAACACTGTGGCGCACAATATTCTCTGTGAAGGATTGAGTCGAATTGGAATCCTTTTCTCTGTCATTATAATCAGATGAATCTCTGTTGTTATTGTTTTCTGAAGATATATGAACACTTATAATATCTTTATATTCTTGCACTTCTAAAGAATATTGTTCGTTAACATTGTTATTATTTTCACTATCTACAATGCTGCCATCTAGCTCTTCTGCATTTACAATAACAGCATTTTCTGAGGCTGTGGCAACGTCATAATTTTTTGTAGAATTTGCTTCAGTTTCTGATCCAGGGATATCTTTTTCACAAACATCCTTTCCCTTGTTCTCGTTTGCAGCTATCACCCCTTCATCAGAATTTGTTCCATCAAGTGACTCTTCATAGCCATCATCTGAAATTATAATTTAATAAGATATTGTGTTTGTAAATGTTAATTTAAACAAAAAGTAGCTATTAGAAAGTAATCATTACTTTTAATATGTGTAAATAGTGAGAAAGAAGATTGGTGACATGAGAAATAACATGTGACTTTACTCACCCAACCAGCATCAATTAATTTTGACTGACCTTTGAGCAGAATACTTATTATTTTATAGTTTTTGAACATGAAATTAGGAATTGATGTTACAGATGTTATTCAAGTGAACTCACAATTACGTATTAAGATATTTATGTTAAAGATTTATTCATTTGTGCATATAAAAGGAGGTGTTTCTTCAGGTTTCCAAGGGTGACTGACAAGGGCACCATAGGGTATTTTCTCAGGGGGCAGAGTAAGATTTCATATCTTGCCCTTCAGTCATAGAAACTTTTATTATTATTATTATTATTGCTATTATTATTATATTATTATTATTATTATTGTTGTTTTACAAATCATAAAATTCAATTGAAAATATTATTTAGATAGTAACTGGAATTGCATTGTTTCCTTTCCATATACATCTATCATTTTGTTGATGAATAGATCTTTGCCTTTTTGTACTTTTTTAACGCACAAACATGAATCAGAGACGACTTAATTTACTGTTACCTTATGGTACTTCTGATCCATGTTTCTACATGGAAAAAAAGGTAATAATTCAAAATTATGGAGTATGAATTATCCAGGTCAAATCCAGACTTCGGGATATGATTTCCCAACATTTTGTAATCCAGAACAGCTGAGAAATTTCAAAGGATCTTATTTTAAAAATATTAATTCTTGATATTTTCTGCACTATAAGGGTCTCAAATTCCTCGAAATTAACAGTTTTTATTCCACAAGTGCAAAAAAATCAGTTGAAGGGAAAAGAGTGTGCACAAATCGAGATTTCCACCGCATCAGGAAATTTTAGGAAAATGGAGAATTTGTTCAGTCCCAAATGTCAAAATTATTAATATTTCCTTCATAATCCTGTCACAACCAAAATTTTTCCATCCCACACACCTCCTAGTTAAGGCAGTCAACATAATTCTAATGTCTGTAAAAACGTTCTCTCATTATTTTATTGTACATGGCAGTTAATTGCTGTAACTAACAACCTATAAATCACAGAAAATAATATTCTTTGTAATAAAATATTGCTACAATTTCACCATTCTAATTACATGTTTGCTTATAAATGTTGATTATTTGAATCTTTAAGGAGTGTTTTGCTGACTGGCAGTGTAGACCAGCAGTCAACTGCAAGGCGATTTTGTCATTTGCTGTGTTGTCAGTTCAGAAATGGAAAATGTTTACTGTGTATTGTACATTGTTTACTAACATGAGATTTTCTTTGGGTGAATGTGTGTATTTGTACAGTACGTATATAAATATGTGTGGCAGCAAAGGGGAACATTCTTACATTGACTGTGAACATGGCAAATACAAGTTCTTGAACCCTTATTAAAAGTATTGTGAAAGTGCTGGAAAAACGAGAACTCGCATGGCAGTAGCTAGGTGGCATCACTCTTCCAAGCCTGAAGAAAAACTTTCCTGTTTACAGGCAAATGAAATGCAAAATGAATACCTTAAACTAATTATTGCTTTAAAATCAACATTCAACAATTCCTTTATTGTACATTTCATTATTATTGTTATATATTTCTACAAGTACTGTAATCTGGAGTGAATTTAGACAATAGTGTATTTCCTCCGTTGTCGAACCTGCAACATTGCACCAGTGCGTTTTGAGTTCCTGCATTGTCACTTGTAGCGTTGCTGAGTTATGTAGCTGATAACCTTCAGTTGTTGAACTTATGCATGTGTGTCAATGTGTGTGTGAGATGTGTCTGAAATTAAGAGAGAATTTACATTGTTGTCCTTAACTTTGCACCATAGCTAACATGCATTGGGAATTCGGAATTTTTGTTCCAAGAATGTGTCAACAATGGAGGTGTAAGGACAGTTCTGTGATGTGTGCTATGTGCATTTGTAAGTGGATGTGTAGCAGCAGTCGAAGTGGAAGGCAGTGCTTCAGTGGGGTGAATTCGGACAATGCTGCTTGTATACAGAAAGGTAGTTGGAGGACAGAATTATGGAAACTATGATAATAAAGATTTGGAGAATGCCATAAGAGATGTGAAGACAGGAAAACTAACACTTCTAATAACCTTAAGATGTACGTGAATGGCTTCCAGGCATTAAAGTTATGTTGTTTAATTTGAATTTACATGTTTTGTATAGATAAGAAAACACACACACAACAACAAGGCTTACAAAGCAGTACACATAGACAGCAAATGAATCAGAAATGCCAGATCAGACCCCCCCCCCCATGTCAGAAACGTGCAATCGTGTTTTAGAAGAGGATGTGTTTGTAACAGTGCGTTACATATACACTGAGAACAAAAAAGAGCAAACATTAAAATATGTTGGTGTTGCAGCTGTTGTGTCCACAATAAATGTTGATGTGAAACTTCTAGGACCTTACAATAACAGTAGAAGAGTCTTTGAGTTTCCTAGCGTAGATGATGAGGATTCCATTGGAAAAGATCAGATCACGGAGATTCTTCCAAAGCCACAAGAGAAGAGAGGAAAATTCACAATTGGATATGATATTCTGTGACTTTTGACTGGAAGCATGCTTTAAGATAGAACCAGTAAACACAAGAGGATGTGATTGTCTTGTTTAATATGTAGATTAAGTAATGAATGTTTGTATCCACTGCAGTACCAGATATCCCGACAGCTCCAACTTTCTATTTTTTTTTATCATCATTTTGTATATCCAGGGTTTTTGTTTTTTATTCACTTCTTGTAAGTTAATTCCTATTTACAAATATACTCTCAATGACCATCTCTACTCTGCTTGGTAACCACACACACAGTGGATACATCTTGGCCAGGGGAATGATGAAGGAATTGGGAGCATGAAAGGGAAAATATCAATTTTACTAAAACATCATCCTGAAGCTCGCCAGTTGAACGCTCATTCACCCCAAATTCCACCGGATGCAGAGCCGAGCAACAAGAATTTTCCACTCAGCTCTGCACAGTCAGCAAGGCAATGGCCCTCGCCAGCGGTGAGTGCACCTCCACAAAAAATTCCACCTGCACGAAGGGATACCCCAGGTGAACAGTAGGAGGTGTAAAGTCCACCACGTCATGGCGACATTTCCATGTATAAAAATCCCTGGAGATAATCAATCAATTTCCATGTTATCAGCAACTCGATCAACGAGACCACGACATCTGCCAGTTGAGAGATCACGACATTATGAGGTGGCAACAAGTGAGCAATTCAAGAGGCAGTCCAGACTACGGAGAACCATAAGCCGAAAGCCAGCCCGAGTCTGGAGAATCAGTGCTCTGTCAATTAAGCTGCCGAATTGCCAGCTGCCTCTTATGGCTGCCAACAATCTCTCCAGCGGGCACCCGTCTCCATTTGACTGTCGCAGATGCCAGAAGCTGAGGGCCAGAACAACAAGCAAGGGGGGTGAGTAGCGTTCAACGACTTAGGCTCCCAACAATCCCTCTCACGTGCCTACTCGGCCGAACACAATCATTAATGCGAGATGGAATATTTCATGGAAGCGACGACAGATGGCAGTGCGCAAAAGAACGGGAAAGAAAGCTGATTGTTGAAATTAGAATAGCAGGAGGATGACCATATGTATTAAAGTGAATGGGAAATAAGTAAATGAAGGTTATAAAATGTATATAAGGAATAAATAACATAATGTAAATAGGAGATTATGATAATTAAGGATATACCCATATATGGAATATTCAGTAAAGTTAATAAGCTGAGTGATGAGTTCAGAAATGTGTCCCTTTTCGATCTTTGAGATCGGATTTGATTCTGTTTACCTCTGTCGAGGAGAATATCGCCAGGTTTTTGTTGTTTTGTCCCTGGTGACACTGTATTCAAATTAGATGCCCCAAAGCACTTACGGTTGCACTTTTCTTTAGATGCACTGGGCCACAGGTAGCGCTTTCCCTTAGCGATCTGGGGCTGTCCCTTTTGGTTTGGGATAGGAGGTGGCGCTATATCCAGATTTGTCGCCCCTCAAATATTTTAGAGCTTGTGTTCAGGCTTCAGAAAAGAGAGAAACGTGCAAAGGTATTTGAGCTTTCAAGAAGTATACGATTGCTGTAAAAGAAGAGATAGGAAAAATATATGATCGCTATACATAGAAGAAAAAGAAATAGATTGATTTGCTGCAAATAGAAGATAGAAGAAATAGATGATAAATAGAAGAAAGAAGAAGAAGTCAATGATCTATTCATAAAATAAATTGATATCATAAGAAGAAAAAGAAGAAGGCCAAGAAACGATTTGTTGTAAATAAAAGATTGAAGAAATAGAAGAAAGAAGAAGAAGCCAATCATTTATTCATAAAGGAAATCAATATCCTTAGAAGAAAGAAGAGGAAGCCTATTCATTTAACCAAAGAAGAAATTTATGTTAGTAGAAGAAAGAAGAAGCCTATTCCTTTACTAAAGAAGAGATCTACACTAGTAGAAGAAAGAAGAAGTCTATTCCTTTACTAAAGAAGAGATCTATGCTAGTAGAAGAAAGAAGAAGCTTATTCCTTTACTAAAGAAGAGATCTACGCTAGTAGAAGAAATAATAAGAAGCCTATTCCTTTAATGTAGAAGAAAGAAGAAGGCAAATATAATATCTTCCAAAGAAATATTCATGTACACATATATCTTACAATCTCTGTAACTATGAAGATTCTCAGAATATACTTGCATTTTCATCATATCCTTTGGCTATAACGCTTTCTTATTTGCATTCTCAAACAAAGAACCCATTACCCTGAAGATACTGTAGCCATGGTATATTTATTTTAGTGCACATAAGGCATGTTGCACCCTTCAACTGCACCATTCAGGGTAGAGGTAGTTCAGCGAAACCTAAACTAAAACCCAACTTATTTAACTGAGCTACGTCCCGGTGTGACTCATTCCTGTGCCATACCCGACGTCACGCTACAATATACATATAAAAATCACCAATACATCCGAATTCACCACAGATTACGGTACATTAATCACATTGATCAAAAAATTAAGTGATTTTTACTTTAGCGCTGTATTTTACTACAGTACTCTACCTCTCTAAATTAATTGCCTTATCTGGGAGAAAACACAGATTTTTGTACTTACACCTATATTATATCAACTACTACATGGTGCAGATTGGTGTGTTGATTATTAACATAATTGGCTCACAGTATCACATGTTTATGAAAAGTTAGTTATCCCCATTTTTATACTTTCACCTTCCTGCTCATATTTATGCAAGTAAATTCACATGCAGAAATTCACTGGGCTGAAACTGTAGTTCACATAGAATCAATGGACATTCTCAGATGGAGTGGTTAATGATATTGCCTTCTAATCAGAGATCCTTTGATTGGAATCCTGGAACATGCACATTGTAGTCCTATGTTCTTCTTAAAGGTTTGCATAACCAGCTTTTTGCAGATGCAAAATCATCTAAACAGTTATTTTTAGTGGTTTTTATTTTATTTTATCTGAGACGTTACGTCCTGGATTTTTAGAACTTCTTCAAGCTACACATACAACAACACAACCTCACATGGCACTCTACACTTCGAAGGAATCAATAACTTGTGTTCTTATTTCCTCCTAGGCAAACTGGCTTTCCACTTTGCAGGTGTCATAGCTGGCTGTTTCTCACCCTCTCCTCCATCCTGTGAGATACTCTTCTTGTCTTCCCTCCTTTAACTGGTGCCGGCCCCCGTGACGGAGTGGTTAGCACATCGCACTACGATGCCAGGGATCCTGGGTTCGCATCCTGGCCTGGGCATGGATGTTTGTGAGTGTCCATTCATCAATTTCATCATATCATCACTCATCCTCATCTTGCGATTAGCCAAAGTGGCATAAAAAGCGAAGTAAAATAAATCAAATCAAATCGTTTAACTGGTCTGGCAAGTTGAAATCTTCCATTCTTGTGCAGAAAATTGAAGATGGCTCTGGAAACATAACCAACTTGCATTCACATGCTTTTAGTTTCATTAGTCCTTGAGTGAGCACATGTTGACATATGGGCATAGGATTAATAAAGTACAAATGAAGGAGAAGAGGCAAAATGAAATAGAGAGAAAGGTGGCAGAGACAAAGCACACATGGATAAACAGGGGAGAGAACAAAAACAAAGGGGAAATTAGAATGAAATGGGTGGAACTAATAAAAAAAGCATGTGGAAAGGAAGTTGGTTAAGTTTCCAGAGCCACCTTCAATTTTCTGCACAAAAATGGAAGATTTCAACTTGCCAGATCAGTTAAAGGAGAAAGAGGTCAGTCCCTGCAGAAGAAGGAGGGGAGGGAAGACAAGAACTGTAGGTCACAGGATGGAAGGGGAGGGGGGGAAACAGCCAGCTATGACACCTGCAAAGTGGGAAAGCCAGTTTGCCTAGGAGGAAATAAGGACACAAGTTATTCATTCCTTAGAAGTGTAGAGTGACTAGCCATGTGAGGTTGTGTTGTTGTATGTGTAGCTTGAAAAAGTTCTGGAAAACCAGGATGAAACATCGCAGATAAAATAAAAGGCACTAAAAATAACTGTGTTAGATTATTTTGCATTTGTAGTTCTTAACTGTAAACTGTAATTCCAATTAGCGTATCATAGTACATTTATTGAATGATTTGGTATATTTTAGTTTGCTTTTCTGCCACTTTTGGATAATGGCGAAGATGAGGATGAGTGATGATATGACAAAATTGATGAAGGGACACTCTCAAAGAACACTATGCCCAAGCCAGGAATTGAACCTGGGACCCATGGCATCGTAGCATGCTGTGCTAACAACGTCACCACCATCTGCATAAAGTGTACTTAAATTAAATAAATGGGAGTTCAGGCATCCATGCAAAATAATGATCCTTATAATATGATTTAAATAATTTTTTTCAAATATTCATCCAAACATTTTTCTCACATTTCATAATAGTTAAAACAACTTTCCATACTGTCTCTGCACTTAATTTGGAAGTATGGAAATTGTTAGGTGTAGGGGTGTGTCCTCGAATCTTGGGAATAGCTGAGGGAATGCTCCTATGGCTCAACATGGTGATATGAGACAAGATGCCTTGGATACTGACAGTGAGGATCAATGTTTCTCTGAATATTAATGATAATGGACATTTGTTATTAATGTACACCATCTTAATTTGACATTATCCATTGTCTATTTTAGCCTAGTATATTTTTTCGTGGACATTTGTTATTAATGCACACCATCTTAATTTGACATTATCCATTGTTTATTTTAGACTGGTATATTTTTCTTCACTACATATTGTTCAGGTGAACAAATTTATTTTGCCGATGGTGGGTACCAAACCCAAGTTGGACCTGTAATTTAACTCCAAAGTCCAGCACCCTACACCAAGAATTGTACACTACTTTTTGTAATATTAAGATTTAGTGCTAACAATGATAATGAAGCTGTAGAAGGATCACTCAAAAAAAGAAACATTCAAATCTGGTACCTTTGGTGGATAGACCAAGGGTCAACCACACAATATGATCGATCAACCACTGAGGCATTAAAATGTGTTTCTAAATTAAAATGCAATTCTATTGAGGCAACAAGTGACAGTGACTCATGTAGTTAGAGCCTTTCAACCAGTGTCATAACAAAGAGATTGCAACACTGCATCCTGAGACAATTTATTCTTTTTTCTCACGCAACATGGCTGAAGAACATTTTGAATTTTCCAAAGAAAATCAATTTGGTATGTTTCTTGTTGCTAACAAGCTCATATCATTTTTTTTTTACTTTCTTAATTGCTTAGTACATAGAAACTCCATAGTATTTATAACTTGTTACTTGGTTGGAAATTATCTCAAAGTATGATCAAACTATTATGACAAGCAGCATACATGACACTGAATGCAATGGCACCTGACAGAAAGTGACAGTCACATTTCACCTCAGTGGAAATACACACCCTACCATAATGAAATTGTGAAATTAAGGAAAATACCTGATGAGACACCTTCCAAGTCTGTACTGTTGTTGAATTCAACAAGGTTCTCACTAAATTTAACTTTTCGCTCTCTTTCCAAATCAATAGGAGTTGTGTCTTCAAAGAGAAGACGATTTGCTGTTTTCAGTTTAAAAGCAACATCATAGGGAGGTGGTGTTACAACATCTGAAATATCAAAAAGAAGAACTGATTACTCAGTACTCTATTGGTATTGCCTCAATAAACCTTTTAAAATACAAACTGGATGATTCTTCTTAATTTTGTGTGGTACTTGTTTCACTTATACTTAAAAAAAAAAATCACATACGAAATATAACATCAGTTTTTACGTGGGAAAGGTTGGCTTTACGTTTGCCCAACTATAGAAAAGTGATTCAAAATCAGTTTTAAAAACAACTTTTTCATGCTAAGACAACTTTCAGGAGTATGCTGAAAATTCTAGTGTGTAAAATAAGTGACATGTAACAGTGTTTCTTTTTGAATATTTCAGTACCAGCACATACTGGAAATATATTTTTAATGAAAGTAGAAGCTATTTTTAACTTGCAGTCACTCATCAGTTCTTTGTCAGTCGCCATGGATGAAAGATGTGTCTCTTTTGCTGTAGTAGATCAAGAACATTCTTACAGGCATTATTGTGAAGGTGGTTAAGCAATGTGATGTGCAGACTAAATTCCATGAGAGGTAGAAAACTAAATAAACTCTAGAAGGCTTTTGTGCTACCACTTGAAGGTATGGTGCCTAGAAAACAATGATACCATGTGACTTTTAAAGTGCTGTGTATTTTTTTATTTTCTAAAATATTTTCTATTGTTTACATTTGGTCTCACAATAAATTATGTATATATCAGAACACAAACCTATCCATTCTTTAGTTTTCAGTACGTAAAACTATACGTTGGCCAACCATTTTCAGTATGTTTGGCCCAACGTTGGGCCGACCACTTTTGGTTACTTGGGAAGCGGCTCTGGGGCTCATCCAGCCACAAATGAATGGGAACCTGGGGGGAGGGGGCAGAGCATGGTGTTGATCACTTCACCTCCAAAATGGCAGAGATCGAGAATGTGTGGGGCCTTACCCCAACATCCTCTAAATGTGCCTTCATGGCATGGTGCTGTATGCATGGGGAATTTTACCTTACAGTACCAATGACTATTTTATATTCCAACTATTCTTACTAGGATATACGTGTATATTGTTAACATATGTAAAACATAAGCATCATTATTTGTAGCAAATATCAGTCACACAGCTTCACAAAAAAACATACAAGGCTCATTCAATATATAACCGGAAATATGTTCTAACAAATATTTATTACAAGCACCAAAAGAACTACAGTACTATGTTTCAACATAGTTCCTCCCAGTTCAATGCATCTATGCCAGCACTTGATAAGGGCACTGATTCCACAGCAAAAAAACCTTTTGGACGCGTGCGTAACCACTCATGCACCACTGACTTGAATTTGTCGTCATTCTGGAACCTCGATCTTAGTGCATCTTTCAGTGGGCCAAAGGTGTGTAAATAGGAAGGTGCGAGATCGGGCAAATATGGAGGGTGGGGTAAGCACTCAAATTTTAGGTCCTCGATGGTAGACAATGTGACATTGGCAGTGTGTAGACTTGCATTTTCATGGAGCAAAAGCACACCAGTAAACACCAGACCACGTCGTCTCTGCAGAATGGCTGGTTTCAGTTTTTCGCGCAAAAGGTTGTAGTAGGTGGTACTGTTTACATTATGACCTCTGGTCATGTAATGTTCAAGAATTGGCCCCTTGTGGTCTCAAAACAAAGTTAACATGACTTTTCCGCCACTCCGTTGACCACGCACCTTCTTCAGTATGGCAGATGAAGGATGTCACCATTCGATTGTTGTCCTCTTACATTCTGGTTCATAGAAATGAACCCAACTTTCATCTCCAGTGACAATACGATGAAGAAATGCCTCACCGTCAGCTTCATAACGGCGCAAAAGCTCCCTGCATACATCAATATGTCTCTTATTCGTTTTGGAACCCAACTCATACACACTTTCCTGACTGATATGGTGGGCTGATCCTATACTTATTTCCATCTGAGAAGCAATTTCACTGACAGTAATGCACAAGTTCTCCTCCCGTATCAAGTCCTCCACTTGAGCAATGTTGCATTCAGTGACTGCAGTGACAGAGCGACCTGGACACGGAGAATCTTCAACACAGGTTATGCCCTGTTTGAACTTCTCAGCCCACTCGTACACTTGTGATCGTCCCATAGAGTTGTCACTGTACTGAACTGTCATGTGGCGATGAATTTCTATCGGTTTCACGCCTTCACTCAACAAAAATCTCACGACACTTCGCTGCTCCAGCTTGGAGCACTCCTGTAAGGGTGCCGCCATCTTGTGTAACTGTTTCCCAGCATCCCGTGCGTGAGGCAGGCGTGCCAGCTCCAGCTAGGAATAGCTTAGAGTTGCCTTCACAAAATAACAAACATATAACAATCACGGTTGTATTTTAGATTTTTATACTACTTTCCCGGTTATTTATTGCATGAACCTTATATATGATTTTTGTCTAGAGGTACAAAATCGACTTTTAATTGTGATATATTCCTGTAAATATTGCTCCTAAATTACAATTAAAAGCCTATAAAATTAAAACATTCCATCACAAAAGGCTCAGTTATAATATTTCCTTGCAGGAGGACAAAATCAAATAGATTAATACCATTTTTTTTGAGGCCTTAACACACTTTCTCTTAGAAAAATACAATCTAAAATTTACCTGCATCTTAACATCCAAAGATTTGTCAATACATGCTGAAGCGAAAGCTCAACTCCAATGTGAGATTAGAAGCATAAATGCCCTGTAAGGAATCTTGTAGGCTAGCAAAATGGCTTTTCACACTTTCAATTCACTTGTTCTGTGTTCAGTTATCAGTAGCAGGTGTAACTTTGAAATGTGTAACACAGTCAATAGTTTTAAGTGACATTTAGTGATCAAGCTTTCAAGTAAATTCCTATGCAATGCTATTCTCACTACAGTGAAACATTTAAATTAAGTAAAATGAAGAGTGAATCTTATGGTCCAAAAAAATCAATAGAACATTCTAACAATATTTCCTTTGCAAGAGCTATCTTATATTCCTTACAGCAAAAGATAAATTGAAGTATCTAAAAAATGATAATACATACAGTATTCATCTGAATCATCATCATCATCAGTATCTTCTTGAATGGATGCAGAATGTAAACTAGAGACTGGTACATATTTCTCTACTTCCAGCATTCCCAGTCGTTGCTCTTCTGATATTGTATAATCATCCTCTTCAGTCATGACTTTCTCTATAGAAAAATATAAAAAAAAACATCACATTTGGAAGATGCACGTACATATACATGATCTGTGGTGGATCTAGTTGGTAGGGCACCAGATTTGATCCTTGGAGTGAGTGATCTGAGGGGTGAATTTTTCTGACAATGTCCCTGCATAGAGTGACTCCAGAGCTAGATAAACTCCAGTATGGCAAATAACAAGAATGTGTGGAGTCATACCTTCACACTCGTTATGTGCTTTCATGGCACGATATATTGCATAGGGGATATTTTTACCTTTTATGACTTTAGAAATCTAGAACAGAAGCAAGTTTATTTTAAGCAAGTATTATAAACATAAATTATGACAGAATGGGTACAAGTGATTTCTTTCTTTGTATAGTGGGATCAATGAGTACTAGCTATCATGCAAATTGTCCATCGCCATGTTTGTGCACTTTATTTGACCCAATAAGAGCAAAGAAGTTGCTAACTTGCACCAAATATTTATAATAACATTACAAGAATGGAGTGAATATATTTGGACGAGTTAAAGTTACAGTGGTGTAAGTCACATTTTTTAAAAGGCAAAGACTCTGACTCGCAGCACGTTGCTGATCAACACAACAGCTGTTTCCTTTATCACTAGAACTTCAACTGTCATCTGTTGCCAGTTGAATGAATCTCTGACTTACTTCACGTTTTCTGTTAACAGATTGACTTATCTCGATCTGGTTTCTGTCTGTATTTTTTTTTTTCAAAGTGACCTACACCACTGTAACTTTAACCTGTCCATTTAATGAAAATGTTTGATTCTAGAGAATTATTTCAGTCCATGTTCCTTTTGTTTTATTCACAAAATAAGTGATAACTACTTTGACCCATTGACTTTTTCATTTTTATTGAAGCTTCTTAAAGAAAAACTGCACAGGCAATAATGGAAAGTAGTATTTAAAACTTGTCTAATAGCAAATATTTACCACTGCCATGTTCCTTTATGGAATTTTTCGTAATTATCCTAGATACTACAACCCACTGTGGGACCATAACCTGTTTTGGATTAGAGGAAGTTTTGGTAGCAGCCTGTTATAGGGCAATTTTACAGGAGAAAGTACTTACGGAACTGAGTTTCTGTAGACTTTTGAAAGGTCGTGGAAGTGTTTTCTCCCTTCGTTCAATTTATTCGGCCTGTAAAACATGTATTTTTCGACATTAATATCTCTGCGATGCAGAAAAGCTCTAGCCTCCATTACCTTCGACTACGTGAACCAAATGCTCCATGTGTTTGATGATGTAACCCCCGGTCAGTGTTTCCAACGATGCAATTGTTTTCCCAGAACATGACAATTTTAACTATGTTTGCCTAACCTAACAGAACCTAACCTAACCTTGCCATGGATGGTTTATGGGGCTATCCTTGCATGGTTCGTGGGGTTTTGGAACTCGGAGAAAAAAATCTGTAACACGAAAGTAGGAATTTTTCGGTTAAGATGGTTTGAAGCACTGCATACCCACAGATAATAGACAACGCTAGTCAAGATTTGCCTGCCATATTGCGTGTAACA
This sequence comes from Lepisma saccharinum, assembly GCF_977018435.1. Classification (NCBI taxonomy): domain Eukaryota; kingdom Metazoa; phylum Arthropoda; class Insecta; order Zygentoma; family Lepismatidae; genus Lepisma; species Lepisma saccharinum. The sequence goes on along the minus strand of NC_139234.1, from coordinate 56,543,053 downwards.
GAAGCGAAAAAAGCAACGAACAATAAATACTCATAATGTGAAATATTACTATTATTTCAGTGAAATGAGCAAAATCCCACCTTAAATAACATTTCGCAATGTAAGTACGAATGTAAAGACGAAATGGACGAGTGAAATGTGTTTTCCCTATAACAGACTGGTACCGAAGTTTCTTATCAAGTAACTTGTACTTTGACGAACTAGTTTTTGCATGACAATTTCTAATCTATTGGAGTTGAACCAAGCCTGCAGTACTCTTCCACCTTTATCTTGATTGATTTAGTTTATTTTACTTCGCGTTTTGTGCCTCCTGGCTAATTTGCGAAGATGGGGATGAGTGATGCAATTGATGAATGGACATTCACAAACAACCAAGCCCAAGCGGGATTCGAACCCGGGACCTTTGGCGTCACAGCGCGATATGCAATCCACTCGGCCACAGGGTCCGGCCCACCTTTATCTTGTCCCATTTAATTTTCTTAGTCAAAAGTTTTGGGATCTACGTGTTTCTTTTTCGTCAAATCGGGAAGCATAGAATGTATATTTCTTATAATACACTGAAAATGGTTGAGAATATTTTTGTTTAATGTATAAGAAACATAGGCTTGTTACATGTATGGTACCGTAACTGTACTACAGCAAAACTGGCCAACTAAGGTATCTAATAAATGCAACTAGATTAATAATTTCTACGAATAATTACCTTTGGTGTGTTATAGATGCAAATATCTATGGGAGAGATAAATTCTTGTAGTACTGAAACTCACGAAGAATGCATATCGCCGTCCTGTTTGTTCTGTTGGAATGCGACAAAAATGTTTATCCTGCATCATTTGTTGCCTAGGTTACCGAGCATTGTTGCCAGAGTGCAACCAGTGTGATTGTTGAGCCCCTCTGAGGAAAATAAAACTATAATATAATCTTATTTTAAAGTAAATTAGAAAATGCACGAATAAAATATACTGATTTGTCTACTTCAATTTAGAAGCGCTAACTTCATATAAATTAAATCCTGTTAGATCTGAAGCAAACATATTGTATAAACTAGAAGTAGGATTGTAAACACGCATCAAATGATCGTGGACCAGTAGAAGACGACCAACTGGCAAGGATGGCTGCAAATTTTATGAACTTGTTAATGTCCCTATGTGTAACTTTTGTTGCCGGTAATTTTTTCACTAAAGGTGCCGAAGAAGCATGTTATTCGTATGGTGGAGGTGAAGTTTATCCTCATGGTACAGGAGGAAATTTAGGCCATAATTTGCAGTGGACAAAAGCAGTCAGTAAGTCTACCTTCTTTTCGTACGATGTATATCAATACAATATTATGTCTAATAAATTACAAGCACAGCAAAACAAGATTAAATATATATATATATATATGTAGTCTCCCTCCAGATTCATTGATAATATTTTGGGTATTTGTTTTAAGTAAAGTGATAAGACTTTCTTTTATAATGATTTAGCTTTGTGTGTTGACGTGTTTTCCAAATATTTTTACCGGCTTTGGAATGAAATATTAGGTTTACAGTAATAACTATAATTTTGAGCGTTATTACATGGTATTTTTTTGTGCATGTAAAATAGATATATGTTTTCCCCAAGTTTGATTACGTGTCCAGCACACATATGGAAGTGATAATCTTGAGTGTTCAAGCACTCGAAAGCTAAGATATGGTTATTTTCTAATGGATACAATATGTTGGAGATTAATGTTCCTATAACGAACTTCGGACATAACTGATAATAGAAAATATATGTATAGAGTCATCAACAGACATCGCGTGGAGTGGAAAATATGGTACTATTATCGTATGAGGGAAACACCTACGAATCCTATATTTCGGACTTCTTTACTTTGCTAACGTGTTATTTTCGAATGTGGAACATTTCCTAAAGTGAAATAATGCATATCAATGTCTATTTCTTCTATTTACGAGTACTTACTGTTACTTGTTTCGAATCTGTAACACATTATAGCGTACTGGTTTAGGGGGCGTTCTGAGAGTGTTTTGTCGATTTATGCAGTGTTGCAACCTCGTTCACCGGAAAATATCTACTTTCGTGCCCGGATTTGAAATTATGCTAATACGTCGCAAACCATTGACGTTAGCCTCACAAACCATTGACGTTAGCCTCACAAACCATTGACGTTAGCCCCACAAACCATTGACGTTAGCCCCTCAAACCATTGACGTTAGCCCCAAAAAACATTTTCCATAAAGTTAGGTTAGGCAAGCATATTTAAAATAAAAATTAAAAATACTTGACACGTCATGTTCTAGTGAAAACACGGAGAGGCTGAAACACTGGCTACGGGGTTGCATCATCTTAACACAAGGAACATTGCACTCTCGTGCAGAAAGCAAATGGCGGGAGCAGAAACAGCGTGTCAGACAGAGATTTTCGCAGAAAACAACACGCATTCACATTAAAATGGATCAAATCTACATTCAGGAACTTCCACAACGCTAAAGAAAATGATTTCCGTAAGTACTTTCTCCTGTAAATTTGAAAGAATCCGTTTCTCTCATACGATAATGTTACCAACAATGTGAAGCCCGAGGAAGGCTCTGAGAAAATACCACCCCTGCAACCATCTCCACTTCTAGTACCCACAGGATATTCATTCACTTCTTAAATCTACATTAGAGTTATTCAGTTGGCTTGATAACTTCATACTTTGGTCCAATAAGGTCCACAGCATACGCAGTTTATCTTATGTGAAGATCATTACATATTTGAAAGGATGTCCAGGATTTATATATTTAAAAAGTGGAATGAAATATCTCTATGGTTCATTTACTTTTTAGATTTTTATTTAACAAGTTTGAATCAGTTCTAAAAGTATCGTTTATTACTGCAAATATATTTCCATTTTACAGTTTCCAAACCAGCACCAAATTGGGAAGCAACAGCTATTGTTAATGGTGAAATAAAGCAACTTAAACTCTCTGACTTCTTGGGAAAATATTTGGTGTTTTTCTTCTACCCTCTTGATTTGTAAGTATGAATTAGAGATTAGTAAATAGCATTTTCATCTAGACTGTATTTTGTTGATTGTGCACCATTTAAAATAGAATGATTAGTGTAAGTGGTACAGAAATAAGGTAAATTTCTTATATCCGCAAGATGGATTTCTTCAAATTTACAGGAGAAATTACTTACCGAATGCAGTTTCTTTATAATTGTGGAGTTCGGGGAAGTGTTTTCTCGCATCGTTCATTGAATTTTGCTGGTAAATCATCTATTTTTCAATATAAATGTGTGACCGATGCACGAAAGCTGTTCCATCCATTTCCTTCCAGCCGGATGTTGCCTGTGTGTGATGACGTAATCACAGTCAGTGCCGGTCAGTGTTTCCAAATATGTGTTTTTGTAACTGAAGAAGGTACGTTTCCGCAAATGGTTTGTGGGGCTATGCGAGAATGGTGTGTGGGGCTACGCATTTTTTCTAAACCAATTTTTAACTATTCTAACGTAAACATGATCCAACCTAACCTTACCATTAATGATTCCCGGGGTTATGTATGAATGGTTCGTGGGGCTATGCGTCAATGGTTTTTGGGGCTACATAGGTGTTTATGGGTGCAGTGGGGTGGAAACACTGCATGCCGAGTACGGTAGTAAAACTGTGACCGCCATTTTGCGTGTTACCGAAGGCAAAAAGAAACGAAGAAAATTTACTCGATATGTTGCAAATAGAGCTTATTTCCGTGAAATAAGCAAAATGCCACCTTCAACAATGTTTGGTACCAGTTAGATATGCCGGAGACACATTTAACTCGTTTATTTTCAAATAAAATTCATTTCTACTTACCTCATATGCATAGCGGAACATTTTTCAACTTTGGATCACTATTTTTTCCATGGAAAAAAAACGTTATTTTTAACATTATAATTATTTATTGGTCGTTGCTAATTCGCCGGGCATATCTTGACTCGCGTTGTCTATCGTCAGCTGATATGCAGTATCGTCAGCTGATGTGCAGTGTTTCCAAACTTATGAACCGATAAATGCCGCACAAAAGGTTTTGAAGCGAAAATTGATCCACAAACCATTCACGGAAGGTTAGGTTAGGTTCAGTTAGATTAGACAAACATAGAAAATTGATTTGGAAAAAAAAAAACGCTCACATGTCATCTTGTAAAACTACCGCGTGGTTGTTACACTAACACTTATTAACCGAAAAATGATTGTTATTAATCCACAAACCATTCACGGAAGGTTAGGTTATGTTCAGTTAGGTTAGGCAAACATCAAATTAAATTGGAAAAAAATCCCGCTCACATGTCATCTTGTAAAACTACCGCGTGTTTGCTACACTGACAGGGGGTTATGTAATCGAATGCACAGAACATTTGATTCACGTAGTCGACGGTAATGGTGGCATGAGCTATTGTGCAGTGGAGATGCATGAGTGTCGAAAAATACCTTATTTACAGGCCGAATAACTTGCACGATTCGAAAAAACACTTTCCCCAGCTTCAGAAAGTCCACAAGAACTAAATTCCGTAAGTACTTTCTCGTCTTTTCTCCTGTAAATTTCAAGAAATGTGTTTCCGGTTTATCTAATCGTTACCCAAAGTTTCTCAATGCGGAATACGTAAGTACGAATATTCAAATTAAATGAACTATCAAATTTCAGCTGTCTTGTGGATATAAGAGATTTACCCAGAAATAAATGTACATAACACAATTGGTGCATGTTGTGACTAATGCTGAACTGGAGTAAAATTTGAGTCTTTTAGTATTAGTTGTTGCAATCTACTGAATCGGTTTTCCATTTTGAATTGGAATTTTATTAGGCAATATAAAATAACTAAAATACAGCTGTGTGAAAATAATTTTAACATAAGAAAAGTTAGCTCTCAATGCGAATGACTCCAAAATCTCTTGTGTTTGTAAAGACACTGATTTTATTATTATTGTCATTAGTATTATTGGTACCCTTGATCCTGTTTACTCCCTCAATGTTGAAATTCTTCATGCCACGATAAAGGACTTCGTGCCCACTGCGAGACCGAGATCTACGAAATATCCCGTCTGGTTCGACAGAGAAGTGCTCTTTGTGTTAAAAAATAAAAAACAGGCTTGGTACCTATGGAAGCAGCACCCTAATGTTCACACTCACGGTACCTTTTGTAACATCAGACGTCATTCAAAATACTTACTCAGAAAAAAATATAGTGAACACATAAATAACATAACAACCGAATGTACTACAAACCCTAAGAGATTCTTCACTTTACTAAATTCAAGAAAACAAAGTCCACGTATACCTAAAGAAATTGTTCACAATACTGATAGTGCTAGTGGAGAAGAAAGAGCCGAACATTTCAATGTTTTTTTTCATCAGAACTTCTCACCTCCCTCAGTTTCCGACCCTCTCCCCCACTTAAATGCTGTCTGTTCTCACACACTATCTTCAATCAAAACATCCCCCGAGGAAGTAAAATACCTCCTCGCTTCATTGCCCCTCCACCGGTCCCTAGGTCCAGATGAAATCCCCACAATATTCCTTCGTAAAACTGCCGACTCCCTGGCTCTTCCTCTGTCTGCCTTACTCAACAAATGTTTTTCTAAGGGTGTGTTTCCGAAAAACTTCAAACGGGCCAACATTGTGCCCATTCACAAAGCTGGAGATAAAAAATGTGTAAAATCCTATAGACCAATCTCACTTCTATCGCCACTATCAATTATTTGTGAAAAAATCATCAAAAACAGGTTACTTCAATTTACGTCACCATATATAAACACAGCACAACATGGTTTTCTTCCAGGCAGCTCTTGCCTAACAAATATTTCTGTTTTACTTTCGCATGCTGCTAAAGCTATTGATAATAACTCCCAACTTGACACTATATATTTGGACATTTCGAAAGCCTTTGACAAAATTAATCACAAATTTCTTCTTCATAAATTATCATCCAGATTTAACATCCATGGCAAATTTCTCTCTTTATTGCAGGACTACCTCCATGAGCGTGAACAACGTGTTGTTCTTTCAGGTACCTCTTCTAACTTTCTTCCCGTTCTGTCTGGAGTTCCCCAGGGGAGTGTCTTAGGGCCGCTCCTATTCCTTCTGTACATGGATGACCTCCCTGAAAAACTGTCCTCCCTCCCTATCAATATACTTTTGTTTGCGGATGACTGCAAACTCTTTAAGGAGATCTCATCGCATCATGACATGATGATTCTTCAAAATGCTCTCACAGAACTAGTTAAATGGTGTCGTCAGTGGAATTTAGAACTAAATCCTCAGAAATGCTCTTTCCTTACTTATTCCCTAAAAAAGAACAAAGTGCTGTCTACTTATTCTATTGAAAACAATCCAATCCAAAACGTCTCCACCCAAAAGGACCTAGGTATTATCATGGACGAAAAACTCACTTTTAATTATCATATTATAGCTACCACTAAAAAAGCCATGCGTCTTCTCGGTCTTCTATACAGATTTAGCGAAATTCAAAACCCATCATCTCTTGCTTTATTCTATAAATCTTTCATCTCGCCCATCCTCGAATACTGTTCCCCAATTTGGGCAATGGCCTCAAAAACCAATCTCACCAGAATAGATTCTGTTCTCAGTTTCTTTCTTGCAATTGTTCGCCATAGAATACCTTCCTTTCGACATGTATCCAAATCAGACACCATGGCTGCTCTGAATATTCACACTCCATCCTTTCGTCGTGATCTAGCTGACATGAAATTTTTATACAAGATAATAAATGGCAAAATCAGAACAGATCTCCTAATCTGTGAATTCACGCTTAGGGTACCCCAAAAGCAAACGCGAAACCTGCAACTCTTCCACAACCCAACCACTAGGCTATCGCTTCTACAACGATCCTTGTTTTACAGGCTCCCAGAAATCTACAACAAACTACCCCTGAATGTAGATATTTTCCTTCCAGAACGAAATTTTTGTATATTACTGACAAAGAACATGTAAATCTATCCCATCTTGTTATTGTTTTTATATTTTGTTATTTTTTGTTTCTACTTATGTTTCAGTGTAAAATGGCCAAATAAGACTGTATCTGAGACTCTGAGTAAATAAATAAATAAATAAATAAATAAATATTTTGCATGCTTTATGAAGATTATGTTGTTTATGAATGTTTTCAGTTTTAACGGAAATGCATTATTGTGATATAAAGTACTTCTGTTAGTGTGAAGCAGAACAACCCGAACGTGTTCCGCAAGTGAATATTATTATTTTTTGTTTAATGACAGTAATACTTTTGGCCCAAGTTCCTTTTGTTTTATTGTGATTTCATCATGCTTCAAATGCAATTTTTATATGGTTCAATTTCGATTTACGTCTGTTAACACATACTGCGGAGTTTTAGCGATTACTTAAGAATTTGTTCAATATATGCTTTCGTGGCTAGGTTAGGCAGGCTAGGTTCTTTATCGGAAACAGAGTGGATTAAGGGATACATTTATTTTTCAATATAACTCTGGCCATTGGCGAAGAGCCACCAAGTAGCTTGTTCCGTGTACTGTAGTTTTAAGTTGTACATTTGACACTGTCTTGTTTTTTCTTTAATCTGGGATTATGGGACAGTGGCAGTGGACAAGGGAAGCAAAACACAGAGGCGAAGATATAGTACAAGCACTGCTTGCATAATTCGAATATCATTTAATGTACTTAATGTTCTAACCGTATTTAGTTTCCATCGCACTCGATTTCGCGAAAAAATGCGGCCGCAAACTCCCCCAGCAGCTCTGTAGCAAGCACCAGCCTCAATGCTTGCAGCCGTTCTGCGGGAAAATAAGGCCTCCGAAGGAGTCACATGGCGAAGCGTGAAATTTTGGTGGAACCCGTCCACAAAGCTTCTACAAAAAGCTGTGCTTTCCGAGCTTGCGTGATTCCCGAAAATAGCCGAGTTCAACCGAAAGCAGAAGGATTCATCTATGGGTACGTTGCCAGCAAAAAACTAGTAACGAATATTTGTCTTCATGAACACGTAAACAAGATCGCAAATATAATAATAATTGTTAGTCATAAAATAACTAAAAGAAGTTATTATCACTGTTCTAAATTCCATATATATCATATTATATTACAAATTATTTTAGATTTCGCGAAATGTAAAACGCGTAAAAAAAGTTGACATTGGGAGTTGGGGCAGTGGAATTTCTGCACCCCCGTGAAGAGTTTTCTCAGGGAGGGAGGGAAGATTGGACGGACCTTGGTCCCGCACCCTGCTTCCTGGTCGGTCCAGCTCAAATTACGCCAGAAGTGTTGACCGCTACCAGTGTTTGCAACTGCCAAATTATTTACGCAGTAATTCAAGTGAGCTCTTTCACAAATTTTACAATCAATAAATTGACTGCTTTTGAATAAAACTTGGGGTGAAAATAAAGCTATCTGAGAAAGAACTATCTACTGATATTTGTACATGGCATAGAAGTAAATCGTATACATTCTGCATATTATGAGCACAAGAATATGTTTTAATGATTGATTGATTGATTTGTTGTTTTAAGTCCACTTTATGCACAGTAAGGCTAATCGGGACTGGACCTACAGTTTAAAATGGGATCTGAAACACTTGTGCCTCCACCGGGTATCGAACCCGGAACCCCTTGATTACAAGGCGACGACACTACCACTGCGCCATCGGGGAGGCCCGAATATGTTTTAAGTTCTATTATTATGACGCAAGTGGTGTTCCCAGGGTCTTTTTACGGTCCACATTTTGTCATCTTTTCCTTCCTTTGACGTTTTTTCTTAGATATACTGGGCCAAAAGGGGGTTATGTCTACCATCCACCCCCCCCCCTTCGCCCCGGGCACGCCATTGAATGACACTTTATTACTTAAATATTAATGTACATACTCGTTCTGCTGAAATGATTTTGATTCCTCCGCGTAATTTTTATCTCCAAACTGATATATCTTTCCTTTGTGACGGATAAAATTAAGGAAATAGGTTGGTATCACTTTCTGTTGTTTCAGAGATTTTCAAAGTGATCTTGTGTGGATGCTTGTATTTGCAGTTGTGGAAAGCGCGTGGGATAGTGTGAGTGTTTGTTGCTTCGTGTTTTGTGCTGTGAATTTATCGGAATGAACGCGTATTTAGGAACGGTTGATGTGAAGTGCGGGTGTATTATTGAGCAATTGAAAATTGCTTCGTTTAGCTCGAGAGAGATAAGTGTTAAAATGAAAATCGTGGCAGGGGGTCGACCAACACCAAGAGTTTGAAATTTATTGTGGTGAGTACATCGTCTATGCATGTGTTTCTTTGCTTTGAAATGAATTTTTTATTGTTTGTGTTTAACTTTTTATTTAGTGTTTAAGTTACTCCAATGCGGTTTATAGGGTGCCCAAAAATACTAAATTACATCATGCAGCGTAAAATAAACAAATGATTCCCATTTTATTTTTTATCTAAATCAGTTTGGTCACCGTTTGACCATATTAAATAATAATGAACAAATAAAGGTACTAATAAGTAAGTAAGAAATTCCGTCTCCCTTTAGTCGTATGCGGAAAGTTCGCATATGCAAAACGTTTAATATCATATGAATAACGTTACCTGGATTTTTTTAAAAAGTAAATGTGACGTTTGCGGATCATATGGTTTATTTTTAGTACAGTCACTTTATTACGATATTTTGACAAATCCAGCGACTGGGTAAATGAGGCTATAAACCTTGAATCTTTCCCCTCGGCATGTCGTTGTCATGGCCGTAGGCAGGAAAAAATTTCTGGGGGGGTTCATTCATAATTGTTCCCATGGGCGTCTCCAGAAATTTGAATAATGGAGATAATAACAATAATTGTACAATAATGATTAAAATTTCATAATAATAAAACAATTTTATTCCATAATAATAATACTAATAATAATTATTATTATATTATTGTTATATCCTTGAGGGGGCTTACTCAATCCAGCAGATGAGTGAATATCCAGTACAAGTTTCTTTTTGTTTTTTTTACGTTTCATACAGTGTGTACTGAAATGCACAATTATTATACTTCGTCATTAAAGTTTACATACCTTCAAGAGCAAAGCTTTAAAAGTTAGATGGAAATTTTAGTCATAAAGTTTTTGTTGTTTGACTTTAAAATTAAATTTTTGGAATTTTGAAAAGTGTGGAACCAGTTATTCCTTTTAAAAACTTAGCTTGGTGCATGGATTGTAACCTCAATCGCGAACGTAATGCGCTACAAAACTGGAGATCCTAGGTTTGAACTCCTATCAAGGGGGATTTTCGACTTTATCGGACAGGGAATTTAAAAGCTGGAAAGGGAATTTTGGGACAATCATAAGGGAATCTTCAGTCTATATTCCTTGTGACGCAGGAGCAACTCTGGAAAGAAGACAGCAGAAGTGAAAAAGGAGGGGTCACCGGTTGGCTGTGATTCCAAGAATAAATCCTGTTTCACTCAAGTTTCAGAATTCCAAATGTATGAAAATTCTAGCTCGATCGTTTCAACATTGTCTCAATGTATTTTTGTGATGCTTCGAAAAAAAAATTGAAAATTTGTTACAGATTTTGGTTTCTGAACTTCCATTAATCCAACATGTCAGAAGTTTCGGGGGGGGTTTGAACCCTAGAAACCCCCCCTCTAAATACGGCCATGGTCGTTGTACTACATGTTTTGTTGTACTGAAACATTGCTTGCCTCCTTCGTAAGACTACGCTTCGCTACTGGCAAAACAGATTTAAGAATTTCAATAATGGCACATAATTACGTAGCTTGTTATATTTTCATACAAAGTTTATTTTATTTTTGCGTGGCTATTTTTGATAAACAAGAAAGGGAGGAAATTAGGAGTCCAATCATGTATGCAAGTGACAAGCTTAAATACATTTGAACTGGTACCGCTGCTCTAGGCCAGGGTAAGACCTATTTCCTTTCATATTTCAGATAAAGTATTTTATTGATTCAACCAAGAGGATCATGTCCTTGTGGGGGTTATTTCTTTTTATATTTTTTTGTATATAATTAATCACAGAATAAATAGTTATTTTTATATATTTTTAAACTGAACGTCTGGGCTATCATTCAAGAAAGAACTAAGTTTTTCCAATATTCATGAAGAGTATAATATTTTTTGTATGGTACTTATTCAATTTCTTTTGATTCAATCGAACTGCTTTTTATTAGTTTTTAATGTGTAATAAAAGCAATTTGCCTCAGAAAGTAACGTAAGCACATAACAGGTAGAGCCAAGGCAGGTTACTCTCTCCTGAAGGCAAAGTAAAGCATTAAACACCCAACGGCATTCCACAACAGCAGCAGATGGAACATTGCCTGCCATTTCGTTAATGTATAAAATAAAGTACATCAAAAACGAAGGATTGAAAATTTATGAATCCATAATAGAAGTGAAATTATCATAAGGATCAGTTATAAAATCCAAAAATCTATTTTTTTATTAATTTTTTTTTAAACAAAACTACTTTCTTCAGTATATTTATCACATTTTCAACATAGATGTTTAGATAAAATTTAAAACTTGTTATGTATTATGTAATTTATATGATATTTAAATAAATTCAAACATACATATTTTAAAACTTAAGTTCAATGAATGAACATCACTAAAAGGTAACAACTTTAGAAAAAAAAATAATATATGAAATCTGATTTTATCCATTCAGTTATAGGTAAATGTTTCTGTATTACTGTTACATAATAAACTTGATTGTACCGCATATATACATATTAGAAAATTCACAGTTTGAAGCAAATGCTCTTTTACAAGTTCTGAACTGCAAATTAATTAGTGGAATACAAATATCTGTATTTTATTTTGGGTTCTTTATTCTTGAAGTAAGAAATTTTGAAAAAGTGCTGAATATACTTAAAAGCTATGTTTTTCAATTTTAGGTTAACTAAATTAACTAGGTTAACTAAACTATTGAAGTAATGAAAACAGCTTTGGCCAGATTTTAAACTTAAACTTTTAAATTTCAATTTAAGAGTTTAAATGTGCTGATTATATTCTGACATTGAGCTAAATTCCAAAATATTAACTAATGTAACTATTAACTGTCTTAACAATGATGGACTTCTTTGCAGCCAATACGATGAATCTAACTAAGGCCATCTGATGAACACTGGACGGTATTTGTTACTGCTTTCAGTCATTTCCTTTCACAAGAAGTCAAAAGTTTATTCTTTGTGTTGTGTATGAACTCAAATTTTGCCACCTTTTCTGTCCCCAAATGGTTACACAATTTTAAGTGAGTCATGCCATTGAGAAATTATTTAAGATTGCACTCTGTACTTAAGAAGAGAAGAAGATGGGTAATTCTTCTTTGTCCATGTCATGCCCAGATCAACTTTGTCATCTTTTAAAATATTCCTGAAGTACACAGGAATATTTTTAATAATATATTTCTCTACTTGGTATTAAATTCGATTTCAGGCAGGAGACCCATGCCAGGAGCATGGGTGATTTCAGGTTGGAATTTTTCAAGTGATCTCCATACATAAGCGGTACGCATCATCTCCACTATAGCCAATATCAAGAATGTGTAGATTTCTACCTATACACCCCTATGTGCCTTCATGGTATGGTGCAATGCACAGGGGATACCTTTACCTTTTATTAAACTGGATTTGGGTTGGTGCAAACATAATTTAAAATGTATTCAAACTTTTCATCTTTGGAGCTACAATTTTTTAAAAGATATGCCGTAGTCCGTAACCTTTTGGTGCCGAAGGCCATTTTCACATGTAAACCTCTCGATTTTGAGCAAAATGCAGAGTTTCAATTAAATGAGTGTAGATCGGAGACTAATTGCCCTAGAGAGATGAGAGATATACCATTGTACGCGGAATGAACCAGAGATTCAGACTATATGAAATTTGTGCAAATTCGGCGTATATGTGATGGGGGGGGAGGGGGCTAACTCTCAAAATTCCAAAATTTCGAAAAAAACAATTTGGTTCCCCCACCCTCCTCCAAGAAAAAAGTACATGACAGTGTCGACATGCACATGGAAATGATCGCTGACATGTAAGGAACACAAAAATATTTGCATTATTATCATATGACCAATGTAACTTGAGTTGTACCCCCAAAAGGAATGGTCGGCACGCCACTGATTCAAGCTTCAAAATGCAGCGGTACCTTGAAATGACTTTAGCTCAGAGACTATTTGCCCTGGAGATATGAACAATATACCGTTGTACGCAGAATGAATCACAGATTCAGACGATATATAATTTATGCACATTCGGCGTAAATATGGAGGGGGAAAGGGGGGAAATCCCCTAAAAATACTTTTTCTTTTAAAAAATGGGGTTTTGCCCCCCCTGCCCCGCCCCCCGAAAAAAGGATATGAAAAATTCAAAATGCACATAGAAATTATTGCTGGCATGTAAGAAACAGAAAAATATTTGCATCATTGTCGTATGACCAATGTAACTTGAGTTGTACCCCCAAAAGCTTCAAAATGCAGCGGTGCCTTGAAATGACTATAGCTCAGAAACTAAATGCCCTAGAGATATGAAAGATATACCGTTGTATGCAGAATGAATCACAGATTCAGACGATATATAATTTATGCACATTCGGCATACATATGGGGGGGAAAGGGGGGAAATCCCCTCAAAAATACTTTTCTTATAAAAATGGTGTTTCCCCGCTCCCCCGAAAAAAAATGTCAAAATGCAAAATTTATGCAAATTTGGCATAGATATGGAGGGGGAAGGGAGAAAACCCCCAAAAATTATTTTTAAAAATTGTCACCACCCAAAAAATGTCCTCGCACTTGGGCACAAAACGACACCTACGCACAACATTCACGTACGAAAAGCTAGAATGCAGTGAAAAATGAGCGCCGATTCTTGCAGCTGCTTGAAATTCTATTTTTAGACAATGCAGGGTAACCCCTGTCGGAACTTGTGGACACTTGTGCTAAAAAACAAAGTTTTCCTTCAGCGTGCTTCGAAATTCCATTCTCACAACACAGATTCAACAACCAGTCTTCCCCCTCCTTGCACCCTCACGGAAAACTTTCATTTTGACATCGGATACCTTCGAATGCAGTTAACAGATGGGAGTGAAAAAAAGCATTGCTTTAGAACAACAAAGCTGGCCTTCCTGTCTCGGCAAAAATTTGACCTTGAAAAAAGACTCAAAAGAGGAGTCCCTTTTCCCCGCCTTTTCACCTCCATTTTCATGAAGAAAAAAAAAAGGTGCAAGAAACATTTCTGTTAAATACATGTGTTAGGAACAGTATAAAAGAAAAATCGAAATTCTAGCCAAAAATAGAAATGTTATAATGTAAAAACTATGACCTTGACACAGCGTCTCGATCGAGAAGTTTGGTACCGTGAGGGTTACATTTGGGTATCTCGATCGAGACGCTTGGGTCCCAAATGGTTAATTACAACATGCAAAGTAAATAAAAGTATTTTACAAAAGTGTACAAACTAATTTGGAATGGTACAAATATAAAATTAAGTACTCCAATATGTTTTACCAGTTTTCTGTCAATAGTTTGTAGTTAGTTATATAAATGTTTAGGACCCTCCACATTTCAACAAAATATTGAAACTAACACTACCTGCTGTATTGGTATATTTTTTTAATAGTTAACATGTTGGGTAATGTACTCTAATAACATTATTTTCAGGATTAAAAGTTTTAAAAAAATCATGATTTAATCACTGATTAAATCATTTTCAACCCTGGTTAGGGGTGTTAGATTTATTGGTGTTTATAATTTTACGTCTTTAGGTCGGGTGCTAAGTTTGATGGTGTGATCTTTTGCACGTGTTCTTTAGCTACTGAGTATGCATACAACTGGTTGGATTAATAAAACGTGGTAAAAGTACTCGGAGAAGGCAGGTTTTTACAGGTCATACTTTGGGGTCAAATATCTCTGTTATCTTCTTTTTCATGTGCTGGAACCAATTTTATAATATGCAAAACATCGAAATCTGTCGATTAAAAAAATATCAACGTAATTCTCAAGGGGTACAGTGGGTCAACACCCCATATTATTTATCATCTCAATTCATTGATATGTTAATTTACTACATTACTTATGTAAGACTACCTGTAATTTGAGTATGAATTTTAATAGCAAGAGTAACATCTTAAAGAAGTTAGATTGCAAATGGATAAGGTATTTTGTTAATAGATTGTATACGTGATTTGAGAAAGAAGTGAGGGTAACAGGTTTAAATAATGTTACAATTCACACAGTACTTTTCCATGAAATCTTGATAGCAGCACTTGAAGTAGAAAGTGTTAGCTGGGGGAAGAGGGTGGGGCTCGAGGTTAGCTGGGGATGCTTTGCAAAAAAATTGATCCCCCTCACTTCGAGTACTGCTTGATGGTGGAAAATAGGTTTCTAGTTATTTTTTATGTAGAATTCAGCAATTCTGTGCAATATTGTAAATTTTTTTTGTTGGAGATGTCTCATTCCAAGGTTTATTTTAGCCTGAAAGGAACAAGATTTCATTTTTATGAGGTTGATGTGTGTGATATACATGTAAGTCTGTATATTGATTACAGGAGTGATTGTCATGCCTATATTTTGTCTTATCCTAATAGGTGAAAGTTTTGTGGATTTCTCTATAATATTACATAGTGGTAGTAATTCATTTGTTAATTTTTCAGTACATTTGTGTGCCCAACAGAAATCCTTGCATTTAATGATAGGATTGAGGAGTTCAAGAAAATAAACACAGAAGTTGTAGCATGTTCAGTAGATTCACACTTCACTCATCATGCTTGGGTAAATACACCAAGGAAAGAAGGTGGACTGGGAAAACTGAGCATACCGCTTGTCTCTGATATAACACACAAAATATCAAAGGATTATGGTGTGTACTTGGAAGATCTAGGTCATACATTAAGGTAACTATGATTAAAGTATGCCATCGTTCGTTGTCTTATGTGCATAAACATACTCGTAACATTTCGAGAAAGGGTATCAAGATTTTACTTTGTTTACACTCGTGCTCATAAATTAAGGATAATAGAGGTTTTGGTGCCCCACGATACAGCACTGAAACAAACTAGTTGTGGTAGCACAGGCACATGTTCAACACACAAGAAGGACATCCACATACCCTGTTTAACCCTGTTTATTGCAGAAAACTTGAGAAAAACCAAAGAGGGCACGTATGATACAAAGCAAGGGAGATTGTAAATTGTTGTTCCACAGTTCTTTGAGCATGTGCACAGGTTTCAGTATGGAATGTGATGCCCATGCACATTGACACATGCAGTACAACGGCTTGGCATACTCTGCAGGAGGTTGTCGAGCAGCTGTTAGGGGTATGGCCTCCCATTCTTGCACCAGTACCTGTCGGAGCTCCTGAAGAGTCCGATTAGGTGGAAGACGTGTTGGAAGACGTGCCGCGACACGTCAGCCTAGAGCATCCCAAGCATGTTCGATTGGGTTGAGGTTGGGGGAATAGGCAGGCCACTCCATTCGTATGATGTGTTCTGTTTGAAGGTAATCCTCCACAATAGCAGCTCGGTGTGGCCTGGCATTGTCATCCACCAGGAGGAACGTAGGACCGACTGCACCTCTGAAAAGATGAACGTAATCTTGCAGAATAAAATCCCGGTACACCTGACCTGTTACAGTACCTCTGTCGAAGATATTCAACGGTGTACGTGAACCCAGGATAATGCCACCCCACACCATGACACTACCACCTCCATACTGGTTCCTTTCGACAATGTTACCGGGTCGGTATCTGGTTCCTGGTTCACGCCAGATGGTTGCACGACGAGAATCATTGTTGAGACTATACCTGGACTCGTCAGTGAAGAGTACCTGAGACCATTCTTCCATTGTCCATGTCCTGTGTTCTCTTCGCCAGTTGTTACGGGCTACTCTGTGACCGTGTGAAAGTGGAATGCAAATTGCAGGGCTCCCGGGGGAATAAACCATGCCTGTTGAGTCATCTGTACACAGTGTGTCTGGAAACGACTGTTCCAGTGGCAGCTGCAAGGTCTCGAGCAAGGCTGCCGGCAGTACTCCATCTGTGTCTCCAGGCACTTACGGTGAGATACCTGTCTTCTCGTGGTTTTGTACACTGTGGACGTCTACTGCTGTCGCACCGAGACACGTTTCCAGTCTGTTGGAATCGTTGTCATTATTGTGAGATGACACTTTGTGGCACACGGAGCACCTGTGACACGACCTGCTGTCTTTGGCTTGCCTCTAGCCACCCAAGTATCCTTCCCCTCATTACATCATCAATATGTGTTCGTTGAGCCATTTCACTCACACACTCACCATTCGCACAACCGAACACAACTGCACACTTCCTATAGGCACTGTACTCTGGTCACCAGTTTCACTCCTGTGAGTCATTTGTCTGCTTACAGCGCCACGACACACTGGATCAAGGTCATAGTCAACACAGGTTCTTTGGTACAGTACCCAGACATCATTTCAAGCTGCAACGTGCACATCAAATATTTCTTTGTACAAGATTCAGCATTATCCTTAAATTATGAGCATGAGTTTATTTGAGTGGGGTGGGTTGCAGCCAATAATCATGAACTGTTTTTTTTCCTGGATATTTTGATGCTATGTACAATTTTTGCAATGAGTATGCCCTTACTTGATCTTTAGATACTCTAAAATGAACCACTATGAAATATTTATTTATTTATTTATTTATAAGCAATCCCATAACAGAGCAATGCTCCAATTACAATGGGATATCAGTCATAAATACTTGACTCTGAATCTCACCACCAAGAATCTCCCCAATGGCTGTCACATTGTAATCTAGAGTCGTGCTGGAGTAATTAATATAATACACACAATATCAACAGCTTTTGTAGGATATGTACTACCCTGGAGAAATATCTTTTTGAGGAACGATAGTAATTACAAATCTACTATCCCACTTGAAACTGTAGGCCCAGTCCTGAAAGCACTAACTGAGCATAAAAACAAACTTTGAGAAAAGCAATTCTAATTATTGTTTTGTAAATATGGTGTTTTAACATAACCTTCTTCAGCTTACAATTTTTTCTATGCAGAATGGAGGTTCAAAGTAGTCACATCACAAAGTTTTGAAATCTGAATTGAATGACATGCAGGGTGTCCCAAAAGTCTCCATACATAGGGAAAAGCGACTTTCCTCAGTTGTGTTACAGAATGTTCTCAGTGTGGTGGCCATCAAGTCAGACATATAGATCAACGCATTCACGCCAGTTTTTCCGAACATATAGCAAGATGTATGACGTTACATGAGTGCAGGCATCGTTGTTGGAAGCTTCAGATGACGCATATCCCTGATTTTCTCCTGGTAGGCGATTGACTTCAAATGTCTCCACTGGTAATAATCTAAGGGCGTGAGGTCCAAAGACCGGGGAGCCCATTCCACAGGCCCTCATCTCCCGGTCCAATGGTTTGCGAACTGTGCATTTAGCCACTCAGCGATAATGGGGAGGCACCCCGTCATGTTGAAAGTACTCAGGGAATTCCGCATCTACATTGAGTACCAGAGATATTACAAATGGTGCAAGCACAGCTGTCAAATTTCTCTCATCTGTAGCACTGTGTGAGCATCCAGTTCTGGAGAGGATGCCAATAATACCACTGATCTTAAATTTTTTTATTAACTTTGCGACAGTATCATGAGTTATTCACTTCTCAGGGCCATGTCTCCTATTGAACTCCTCTGCCACATGCCTGCTGCTACCTGATCAATCAGGAGGATTAACTCAATGCGGTTTTCACGTGTCTGTGGCATTTCCCTTGTTCACCTGCAACACAAAAAACATCAGTTGCCTACTTCCCTGTGTGTGGAGACTTTTGGGACACCCTGTAGATTGTATTGAGAACTTTGGGTTAAATCTTGTGATGTTTTCTTTTTAAGAAGTACATTATTTTAATAATATTTTTGTGAATTTTGTGCATCTATATTTCTACATACTACAAACACATGTAATAATTCAGATCAAGTGTAAACCTATCTACATAAATATTCCATTAACGGTGGTATTTTATTTTCAGAGGATTATTTATTATTGATGGAAAGGGTATAATCCGTCAGATTACTATGAATGATCTTCCAGTAGGTCGCAGTGTGGATGAAACTCTCAGGCTCGTTCAAGCATTTCAGTACACAGATTTGCATGGAGAGGTTTGTCCCGCTGAATGGAAACCTGGTTCAGATACGGTATGTAAATAAAACATAATAATATTAAGTATTGGGGATGGACCAGCATGAAATATCCATTTATCAGTACCATAACTTAACATAAAACTGCATACATTTAATGAAGCATCTGATCTTTGTCGCTATGACACTAATGAGTTTTGCCTTGAAAAGTTACATATTATAAATTTATTGTGCAAAACCATAGGATATTAATTACATCTTTTATAACGAACAAGAGAGTTATGCACTAATTTGTAGAATATTTATTAGGGATGAGACAGATTAATTTATTTTCTATCCTTACAGGTTGATATAAAAATCAATTTAAAATTATCAGCAGTAAAATTGCTGATAATTCTACCAACTCTATATTTCTATAATCTGTAAGTTAGTTGTTGAGTTCGTGTTTTAAGTCCACTTTATGCACAGTAAGGCTAATCGGGACTGGACCTACAGGATCCGAACTGCCGGGTGCCTCCACCGGGTATCGAACCTGGGACCCCTTGATTACAAGACGGCGACGCTAGCACTGTGCCATCAGGGAGGCCCTCTGTGAGTTAGTGCAATATTCGGGCAGTTATTATTTTTATGAATACACATTTAAGGAAGTGAATGAACCAGTCAGGTTTTTGGAATATTTGCAATTTTATATCAGATTTGTAGAGTACTGACATTTTGACATCTTAGAGTAAGGTACACAAAATATATACAGATGGTTATCAAAATAATGTAAACACTATTGAATTTAAATGTATTTATAAATGCTATGAGTAAGTTTTTCACATTTACGTTTTAGCTTGTATTTTATCAAGGAAGGTAAAGAAAGCTGTGTGGAAAATATAACATAATTCTCTCAATCTGTTTCCTTCGTTAGTATCCTTTGCAGAACAATCTATCTGACACTGAAATTTATTGCAAGATAAAATATCTTGAAGTTGATTAGGTAAATTTGATTTTGAAATTTTTTACTGATAAAATTTTTCGTTCATTAGTATATCCCATAACATTTGTGACTTGTGCTTTAATATGTACTCGAGCCTGAGTATGTAAAATGGCAAATGTAAACTCCGCATCTGAAATTAAATCTCTTAAATGCATGTACTGTTTAATTAAATCAAATTAGAATTTTTGAATACGTTGGAATCGCACAGACCCTTTATATTGTTAATATATTTGTGTGGTAAGATGCAGTAATACGAGGGCTGCTATTTATGTATCCGGAATAACAAACAAAAAAAAAATGTGTATTATTGAAAATGATTTTATTGTTTGTCAAAATATTCTCCATGATGATCGATTCACTTTTGCATACATTTCAACCAATTCTCATAGCACTTTGTCCATTCCGATTGAGGTATCTCGAAAACATGCATTTTGATCGAATCAATCGCTTTTTCTGGCGTCGAAAATCGTAGCTTAACCACGTAGCTTATTCTTCACGTACGGGAACAAAAAGAACTCATTGGGTGCTAAATCAGGGCTATACTGCGGATGACCCATCAATTCAATGTTTTCAATACTGAGTTGTTTGGACCAATGTGTGACAACTCGCATTGTCATGGTGAAGAATGATCCTGCGTCGATTTTGCTGATTTCTCAATTTCCGTGATTGAGACCACAACACAACCTTTCTAGGCACCAAAAAAAAAAAAAAAAAAGCAGGGCTGTAAATTTCGTTCTGGTTTGGCTGTGTAAAATACATCGTAGAAAAAAGTCACATTTTCTTTGCTTCAACCAACTTCATTCGCCCCCCTTCCCCCTCCCACATTCAAAGGAGCAGTCCAAACTCCTTCCTTGACTTGCATTGTAATCCAGTGTGAAAAAGGAAACGTGCAACTTGCAATCTGTTTTCACCCAATGCGTATTCTAGGACACGTCATTAAACAGCATCGCAGTCGATAATCTTTCGGGTTTGGAATTGAATTTCTCTTTAAACTGTATATTTAGTCCCGATTAGCCCATCAGCATAAAATGAACTTAAAACAAGCTTTATGAAACTGTGCATTTTCACATATCAAAATGGTAGATCGTTATTTACTCTCACGTTAAATGACGATTTCATGTTGGATTTAGGAGTATTCTCGATGTCAGAACAGAAGGTGCAGAACATGAAGTTGTTTTAACTCTTGCTTTCCTTTCTGGAGATCAAATTTCGTTATCGTCAAATCAAAACAGCTTTGCGAGATTCAAAACAATAACTTTTTCCTTGGCGCTGGATGAGTCATTGCTGTTATCAGCAAGCAAGAGCTTTGCAGACGCTAGACAAAACACTGGCGACAGGTGCAGCGTAAAAACAAGGAGACTGGCTGGAAGTTCGAGCAACGGGTGGCGGAAGAGAAAAATCCCAGCATTTTAAAGATAACGCTACTGTCGAAGACGGAACTTTTAACAGCAGTGTAAAGAAGAAAGAAATGACCCTTGCTTTAAGTTTTTCCATGCAACAGACAATAATACGGGCAATATTTCCTATGCAGACAACAGCATAAAAAAGAATAGGACCTGAATTCTGCAATTATCAACATTGCCGTGCACACCAGTGGCGAAGAATGAGCTGGGGAAAGGGGGCACTTTTTTTTTTACTTGTTCTATGGTTTTTGTTCGTTTTCAAGAATATATCCAGAACTGGTTGCCCCATTTCAGATGTCAAAGGAAAGGAAGAGGGGTGGGTCCACTTCCACCTATGACAAACTTTGTCATAAGACTCATGCTGGTGCTTTATACTCAAGTGAGTATTTGTAAGATATTTGATTCAGGACTGCCAACCTCAAATTGCTTATTTAGCGTAACAAGTTATCTAATTTATTGTTTGCACGTGAGATGGCAGCAGTAGGCGGTAATACATTTTGAAGTTCTTTTGTAATACCAATTGTACTCAATAGATGTCCTCGGTTGACACTTTGTAAAGAAATAGTCTTCTTTCTTACTTTTTTTTTAGTTGCTTGGTTATAAAAATACTCCTGTAAATTATAATTGAATTAAGTAATAACATTAAGCAAATAAATCAAATTGTACTATTAATACGATATTATCTGGAATTTATGCATTTATCTTGGGAAGAGTGAATGTGCATAACATCTGAGGTAGAGAGTACGGCAGAATCAGATTGTTTGGAAAACCCGAAAAAAGAGACGGAACAAAAAAGGATTCTGGAGGGAAGGAGAACAAATGGACGAGTAAATTGGATAAGATGAGTGAAATCGATGGATATCCGCTCAATCATGAACGTACAAGTTAAACTGAATAGCAAGATTTGAGCACGAAAGTTGATGTTTGATGATTTGATGAGAATATGAAGCCGATGGACGCTTTTACGAAGGATAAGTGAATTTCTTTTCGGCTTACAGGAATTTATGATTGATATGCGCAGTGACTATGTAAGTAAGTAATTCTTTATATTTAAGTGATTACCAGATGCTGATGTAAGGATAATTGAGAAAACCACCAATCATCGCATTCTGTATTATGCTATAGATCGACCACAAGGAAAAAACCTTGGGACGAATAGTCCCCGCTCAACTTTCCATCTTTCCTTCAGCTGGGGCCATAAGGAAGCATGCTCCACTCTCCCCCGCCCCTCCACGCGGGAGTACGGTGCACAGGAGTCGCGGGTCTGTTCAGGTTGTTTTGTTTGTGGTTCCACAATAGCATTCGTGTGCAACGAGTTATGGCCTTAACATATTCACGTTAACGCAATACCGCAAAACGTGGTCGGTAACAAAAGATTCTCAGAGTAGCTACGTGAAAAGTATATCATTGACTAGTCATAATAACATTTATGAACAACATAGGTGATCTATTCATATTGTCTGTAAAAGGGTATTGATTTCTCATTCATTGGCTTGTATACAGCGCAAAGGCGTAATTAAGTCAAGGTCACGTGACGCAGGTTAACATATGATTTAGCTCTTATCAAAGTAGATGTTAAGATCTCAGCAAAAGTCGTTGTTTATGTAACCAATGTCTCATTTAAAAACAAAAGTCTTATGATATGTTCATTTTGAATTCCGGCTGATGTTTATTATTTTTTATTAGGCATTCATATCTGTAAGAGATGAATAGAGTTGGGAAATATTGAATCAAAGGTACACCGCCATCCTTTGAGTGCCATTAAAGTGTTGTCTGTCACAGATCGGTGTACTTCTAGAAAGTTTTGAGCAGTGTCAATATAATTGTTTCATACAGACACGAGTAAGATGTAGATAGTTGATATTTAACATATGGCCTTTGTTCAGCGTTGATTAAAAACTGTGAACCTTAATATACGAATTCTTTATCATGTTAATTAATGAATAAAGTTCCTACTGTTAACTCGTGGTGTTGCAATTTAACCCAAAGGATACCTCAGTGTGTAGAATATATTAGCATCTTGTGTACTAATACCAGTTTCTTTCAGAGGGGAAAAAGCCCACCTCCCACTTTTCATCCTGAGATTTGTCTGTAATAATGGAATTATGATGATATCTAGGGGCATACATTACTGTTAAGTAGTTAACCAGTACTAGCTTGAATTGGTGTTCTCAATCTTCGGAATGATAGTCCCATGGTAATTTCAAGGGAATCTAGTATGGTGGCATAGGCCTTAAGTAAAGTTCTAGTTTCATCTCTTGTGTGAATTGTCGGTGGTTTTGATCCCATGTGGCATACCAGTTTAGTATAACCTGTCACTTTGAGAAATGAAATTTCAAAAGCATGAGATTCCGTATGAATAATCAGAGGGATTATTTGAGTTTGGTCTAACTCAGCATATAGGGTGTGCCTAAAGAAGGGGTACATTTTAGTTAAATGAGAAAGTCAGATAGTGTTATAAAATTTGATAACTAACAACTTGGAAGACTTAATCAGATTTGGCTTAACTTAACGTACAGGGTGTATCTAAAGGAAAGGTATAGATTGTTAATAAATAAATGAAAGACTTTGTGAATTATTGTGGAAGTTAGGCTCGACATTACCTATAGCGAGCGTTTATTCGACAACGAAAGGTGGTTTCCCTAGGAAGTTTATTAAATTTATTTGGAATCACATTATATGAACATAAGTTTCACTTGTGGCCCTCCAGTCATAGCTTCTAGCGCTACTGGCGAGACGAACGAGAACAGATTGAATGGTTTAGGAATTTAGTTGGGAGTTTCGGGAAAGGTTGAAATATTAGTTGGTGGTTCTTGTCACGTGGTGGAATATAGGGAAGACCCCTCCACTGGCGAAAACGTCTCATACACCCTCGCCTGTAATCAGCCTGTGTGCACACACGAGCAAGAAAATTGTGGCTGAAACAATCGGCATCGCCCCTCCTGCTGACAGGAAAAGAGGGAGAGTCAGTCAGCCAACGGAACAATTTTTTGGCAGATATTACGACATCGAGACAATTAGGAAAACATATGAAGTGGGATTATGATGCACGTAAGATCGAAGTAAACTTTTATGGAAACCTGGATGACAAAGCATTAAGCGGGTTGACGATCTTTAGTTGGCCTATGTGGTTTTGATTATCTCTAACAGTTTCGCTTTTTTATGAAGTGTTACAGGGAACAAAGAACATGTTTTTAATGAAAGCGGTTACCGGAAGTTGTCGGCTACAAGGCCAAGAGTTGCTCACTCACGGAAACCTTCTGTACTCTAGGTCAGAGCTGGACAGATGGGCCAGACTTCCAGGTGCCATGCATCTGTATTTTGGAACCTTCCTGCGATCTTATCTCTCAAGGTGGTGTATTTATCGATGAAACGTTCCATACACATTGGCAAAGACTGCAAGTCCAGCGGTCATTTCGGTCTGCTTCCCCCCCCCTCCCCCTTGAGTTTTCAGCAGCTCTTAGGACAAGGAAACAAGTCAAGGTCGATTTAAAATAACATTGAAGCACATTCAATCTTCTCTTCTCGCGTATCAAAGAGCAAGAGTGGCGAAACAAGCCTGGCACGTTGAGTAGCGGCCGTCAGGTGCTATTGGATATCACTCAAGCATGGTGTAGTCGTGTCTATTTTTAGTTCAGACCCAATTGTGAGTGGTAGAGTGCTCGTGAAGGAAATGAGTGAAAAAAAACAACGCATTTTTTGGCGGATTTCCTTCAATTTTTTAACTTTTTTCTAAATTTTTCACGATTCTCGGGAAAAGGGTCATTATACCCGGGGTCGTAGAATCGAGAGTTGACTGTATATCATGGTATTCCGTTGATCTTATTACTCTCACTGTACAAATGTTGTTCCCTAACATGGATGCTGTCTTCCAAGATGACAATGCCCCAATTTACACTGCTGGCTCTGTTCAGGAGTGGTTTGACGAACATACGGATGAACTTCAACACCTCCCCTGGCCCACACAGTCTCCTGACCTGAACATTATCAAACATCTGTGGTTCGTTTTAGAGCAGAAATCCTTCCCCACCATTGCTGGTAGAACTGAGTGCTGCACTGCATGGCGAATGGTACAAAATCCCTATGGCAACAATTCACGAGTTGTATGTATCCACGCTGTATTAAACATGGTCGGTAAGGTGTTTCCATTATTTTGATGACCATCTGTATGTATATAATACATTTTGCTAACTTAGTGTGCTATTAAATTATTTTTTTTCCATACACTTGTGTAATACTCTCAATGGTACCGCTTGCTTCTTTGTGTGTGGTATTGGAGTAGAGTTACTTCAGGTTCAGATGTTTTGCATATCTCTCAAAAGATGTAGTCTCAGGTCTCATTGATAATATTTAAATTATATCTACAAGGGTTGGATAAAAAGTAATGGCAACACTGGTATAATTGCTACTTGACTGTATTGACAGAGGAGCACGTGTTACATTCCTTCAATGTAATCGCCCTCCCATCTCTACGACCTTCTGCCACACGTATGGAAGGCACCGTACACCGTCAGCACGTCCATCTCTGTCGATGCCCCGCAGTGACCACCCTATAGCACGTATGATGGCTTCGCGCGTGTCGTAGTGCTTCCCGCCCAGTGGTTCCTTCATTTTGGCAAGAAGGTCGTAATCACACTGTCTCATACCGGTGAATACGGCGGATGTTCCAGTACCTCCCACTACCAGTTATGCAGGAGCGCCGTCACAGTGTTCGCAGTGTGACACTTTGCATTGTCAAGCAGGATGATGGGACACCGTGCCAGAACGTGCCGTCACTTCCTTCTTAATGCGAGACGAAGGTGGTGTTGCAAGAAGGTGCAGTAGTAGGCTGCCTTGACCATTTGCCTAAGAGACGTTGTTCTTCTTGCCTAAACATATTGTTAGGGTGCTTGCACTCTCGTCCTCTGCTTCAGAGCACTGCTGTTTTTGACTGAACAACATACAATCGCACCCCACTCACTATACTTCCTCGTTTGACATTCCTTTATCAACCACGAAACGGTTGTGGCGCTGTGACTCGCCCCTTTCACGGGACAGCAGTGTTGCCATAACTTTTTATCCAACCCTTGTATTTCTTCTGATGAGCTCGGTGCTAGTCTTGATATATTTCATTATTTTCAGATAATACCTGACCCAAATAAAAAGAAAGAATATTTTGAGAAGCAAAGTCGGCGTTGAATTGCATTATGTGGAAAATACATCACATGTGACAGCATATATAGAAGGGACATTTTATTCTATCTTATTTTTGATACTTAAACGAAGTACGGTGGCTCTAAACACTGAATGTGCCCACAGGTTTGATTGTAATATGAGTGGTGTCTTCTTAATTCTGTAATATTTTACTATCTTCATGGTGTTTTTATCTTTAAATAATGGTGATCAGGTATTTGATGTCAGTATTTTCTTTGGTATTTACATCAATAGTAGCTGTGAAGTGAATGAGGAGATAAATAGTATTTTAGTGGTTCAGAAAGAAAATTTACACGTACTGAATGTAGAACTGTGTGTGTTGTTACAAGTTTAAAAAAGCCTGTTTACATATACATAAAATTTAAACTGAATATTTTCATGAAGGCATGAAAAAATACATTATTATTTCAATGTATATCTGGATATTCTGTATGTATGTGTGTGGAATTGAAGTATTTCATGGCATTCTATAACTTTTTGACAGAAGTTTGGTAGTTATCAATTGCATGCACAACTTGAATAATCTGAATAATTTTGTGTGCTATTAAAATGCTAATGCTATCTTCGTACATTTTTTGATCTTTTAAGAATGTTTGATTTCAAAGGTTTTCTTGTAATTTGTTGGAGTGGCTGGGTTTTATAATTTTGTGAGTGTGAGGTAGAAGATATTAATTTTTATCTTTCAAGCCATTATATGTTTTTTCAATAAGATTTTGTGGTAGTTTCATGTTTCTGTGTTGGTATGTAGATTGAAAATTACTTTCAATCATTCTTGCCTCCATAGTGTTATCACTTTGTGGAATTTACTCCATTGCTATTCAAAATCTTTGTTTATGTAATTTTGTTGTCATGCCAAATTTCTTTTTAAAAAATGATTTCTGGTGCTCTCTCTTATGTATTATCAGTGTTAACAAACATTTACATATGTTTTTAAATAACTACTATTTAACAGCTCTTTATTCTCCCCCCCCCCCCCCCCCATACTGAGAGACTTTGATTTGCACATATAGCATTAACTTATTAAAATGCTAGTCATTTTTAATTTTCATAACATATGAATGTAACTGTAACTTATTGTATTAACCAGGCGTAAAAGGCATACTTTTTTTATTTTCCAAATCTTGTGAAACATTCCAGAATTGTTTTCTTTTTTAGTTTTAATATTTTTTTTAAAATTATTTGGCCTTACTACCAATGAATGTATTCCTAAAAGGAATTCTGTTGTAACTGATGCATTATATTTGAAATAAATATTGTTTAATACAGCTGCTTAGAACTTCACAAATTATGCCAGATGCCTGACCCGGTTCTTAGTTTTCTTGTCTTGTCATTTTTTTGCTGGTGCTAAGTAGAAGGTCCAGTAAAAAATGGCACACTTGACCCTGATGTCATGATCATATTTTCCTTCATGAGAATGGATAAAAATTCAGTTTATTCTTATAATTTTATCCAGTAACCTCTTATATCTCATCTGAATCTGTAAGTATCTTTAAATGTTTCTTGTTTGTACCACAATGTGTACATTAGGAAGGTTTTCCAAGAAAGTGGAAAGTAAGTCCACACAAAATATTGTTATGCTGAAACTTCCATTGTATATTTTTCTGAAGATTAGAGATAGCCCATGATGCAGCGAAATATAAAATTTGGGTTCCCTATTATATAAAAAATACTAAGATATAATTGTCAGTACCATACGTATTTATACTGAATATTTTAGTATTTTGATATTTGATATGCAAGAGATGCATACATAAAATTCAGTAGTGAACATCCTTGCTTCAGGATGCTAACATTTTTGTTATTATTTTACGTAGATTTCTAGTAAAAATTCTTATACACTTTTAAAGAAATACTTCATTATTCCTGCAGTAAATAGGAATTGTTTGGTATGTACAAAATACTATGTTCTGGTAGTGAAAATTCAGTGTTGTCCAGAAAAAACTCATTGCTCATTAGAATGTATTTCAAATTTTTACATACAGGAACTTTCTCTTACCTTAAATTAAATTATGGGTATAGCTGGCAGTTTAAACCAAATGTGTTTGGTAAAGACATGTGTATCACCATTGGCACAGGCTGCACCATCGAGATGTTGGGGGGGATTTTTTCCTTTTGAATAATATAAAATTCAACATTTATATATTTTTCCAAAATATATGTTTAAGGGTATTATCGAAAGAGAGGAGAAATATCCAGTTCTTACATATTAGGCCTTAATTGACACCTGTGCTTTAAGGAGGGGCATTCTGAATTAAATGTTTGGGGGGGTCAATATACAACTCTAAGTCTTAGATTATTGCGGGTATTTTAGTTAGAGGGGGATTGAGCATTAAATTGAGAGGGTATCCAATTCTTGTGTATTACTATTGTCTTAGACTGTTGGGGAAATTCTGGTGTGGAGACAGAATTATTTTTTGGAGGAGGCAATATTCATCCTTCAATATCAACAGTAAGTCTAAAATTAGCATGGAAATTGAGTATTAAATTTAAAGGGAGAGATAGGAAGCTCTTGATAAAGTGTTAAATCTTAGATTGTCAAGGGAGAAAGAGAGTTCAAACATTAAATTTTGGAGACTGTATTTACCGATATGGTATCCACACATTTTCGACCCCCAACGTGCCAAAAGAGAATCTGGAAAAGACTATCTCGGGATCGTAAGAAAATACTGACACCCCATTAAATTAATATTCTTGAAAGCCTGCAAAGAAATGGATGTAAATTTTCTTGATCGCTTAACTCGCAATGGTGTGTTGCAAAAATGCGTGTTTGGTGCTTTACTGAGGTGAATCTGAAGTTTTATGCTATAGCTTCATTACAAGACATAAGCAATATTCTCGATATTCATTAATAACATCACTTCAAAGAGTAATGCTTGTGCGTATTACATCCAAGAGAAAAAAAAATATGAGCAGTTTAGATTACCTATAGACTCATCTATTTTCACCGTGGAAAGTTACGCACTATACAGAGCTTTACAATGGAATAGCCGAAGGTTATTAAAAAATTCTCCTCCTTACAGATGCTTTGAGTGTATTACCAGCTTTATATAATCTTATCCTAAATTATGTCATTAATCTATTCTCAATATTCTAATAATTCAACAAGTTCAATTTGCTTGTAAAAGGAACATTGATATGTTCAAGCACATAATATGAACGTAGGAAATGAACATGTGGACCTATATGCTAAACAAGCCAGAGATCTACAACAAATGAGTTTCAACAGATTATGGTATACACATTTATTACCACGAGTGAAAATCAAACTCATGAATCAATGGAACGAATGGTGCAAGGAACAATTTATGCTTGAGGGTAATATATATAGGTGGATATAAGATTTTACAACTAAAGACCCATGGTTTTATTTGTACACACTCCCACGGCAGGTCATAGTATTCATCAATGGGTTGAGGATGGTACATGTGTGTACACCATCACACTTAGCAAAAATACATATTAAAGCTCAACAAAATTGCAAATGTGGTAATGAAAATCCTGATGTGCAACATTTATTCTTAGAATGTCCAATTTTCTCACATCAACGAATCACACACTATCAAGGTAAATAAAGTTTGAAAATTTCATTTCCCAATCTCTTCCCTTCTATCAGAATTATCTCCTCCACTAATATAGCTTCTGTACATGCATGAAAATGTAGGCTTGAAATATAAAATTATTTTTATAAAGTAACAGCTCAAGGATAAAAGTGATTTATTCATATAATTGTTTGTGATACTGGTGAACTTGAGTGACTATCTACCAACTTCAGAAGAAAAACATTAGAATACTGACCAAGGCAGAATTTATTGTATAGAAAATATATACACTAAAAAGGTAACGTTTCCACCCTCTAACAGGGTCTTCTTCAGTCGAATATTCACACTAGAATGAACTAGACCCTGTTAGAGTGGGGAAACGTTACCTTTTTAGTGTGTATATTTTTATACAATATTTTAATATTTTATTAACATGGAAGCAAGGCTTAACAGTGTTACCATAAAACAATAACAGAAATGCTGACTAAAGTCCACAGGATATTGTTGACAGGGTCATGTAAAAGAAGAAGAAGAATGCTTAGTGTTGGTATACTGCTTAATTTAAAGCAAGTGCATCATTTGGAACAAAAATAAATCGAATCTGCATTTCTAATTTGTCACAGGAAAATTTTACTTTAACCAGTTAAATTTGCACTGAAGATAAAATCCATGTAATTATTGTAATGGGTTACTGAAACAAGTATATTTACCCCAAGAAAACCAGGGGGGGGGGGTGAGTTCTTTGAAAGAGGAACCATATTATATTATCACCCTGAGCTTAAGAATTTCTAGCTAGGGTTCTGTAATGTCTCGTGAAACAATAATTGAATCTTAATCTTTATCTTAAGTTGTGTAACAATTTTTGTTAAATACTCAAATTGTAAGTTTTATACACACACTCGCAAACACTATTTATATGCATATTTACATAATTTAATTTACTACATTTAACCAATCAATGTGCTAGCTTTAGGTATTTTTGAAAATCGAACATTTAAAAAAATAACATGGTATTTCATTCAAATAGACATCAATTATTACCTATTCATCCAAACTATTTTGGGGATTATGATGAACGATTTTATGGGCAGTCTTGAGTGATGGTTTATTGATGTGCTTTCTTTTATTTCGCTTTTGTGCCACTTTTGGCTAATTTGCGAAGATGGGATGAGTTATAATATGATGAAATTGATGAATGGACACTCAGAAACATCCATGTTCAGACCGGGATTCGAACCCGGGACCCCTGGCATCGTAGCGCTTGAGCGATGGGCATCCCTGTTTAGGGAGGAGGGGCAGATCAAGTATAGTGTTCAGTAAAGCTAAGGAAAAAGTTACTTTCGGTAGACATGCTGTCGTAATTAAATTCTTTGTGGGGATTATGATATGGTTTGAGGGCACGAATGATATGATTTGGATGGATGCATGACATGATTTTGGGGGAGATGGGCACCCCTCTATCACCATGATGTATTGTACTTTTAATTATAGAACTGGAAATTACAGCCAATTATTTTTCTTTCTGTATTTTCTTCTTTGCCAATTGCATTTAGAAGGCCAGTGTTATGCAAAATAAGGTATTTATAATGTATACTAAATAATCATTATTCCAAGTGTGTGTGTGTATATAGTCAAGGGTAAATTGAGGTTTTTAAGAACTTACCTTGCATAGTACATTATTTGGTTTTTGTACCAAAAAGGAACATAAATATTTTGGCATCCGTTTTAATAATCCCATATCAATGGCAATTTCCTCCCAACTGGACCTACATTCATGTTACATTTTTTGTCAATGCATATACCTAATTGTTCCAAAACTTATATGGTGCATTCAGTGTATGCAGCTGTTCCAATCTCACTGGCTTCATCTTTTCAAATGGTATAATCTGTTACAACTCATGGAACAGTTGCTACTTAAATTGGTATGTTAGTGATGTTGCTGTAGCCAGGGCTGGCGTTAGGAAACACAAGGCCCTTATACAGTGCATTTAGTTTGGCTCAGGACCGAGATAGCACGTGACTGCAGACAGCGAGCCATGGCACAGTTGCCGACATTTGTGATCCATAACGTCCCGCATATTTTTACGCACCTTTCTTTGGCATGCAGACAATTATATTTATATTGCATAATGACTACTGTGTTATAAGAGTTGTTCATAGTGATGGCCAACTGTATTCACACATTCCTGGCATCATTTGATGAAATTTTGATTGACACTCAAAAGTACATCTTCCGTAATTCTTGTAAGTTCTGTTTCTCTTAATCTCAGAACAAGTTCCCTAACTGTTTCTCTGCCTGGAGCTGCATCGCCAGGGAATTTCTGTGAAAATTGCCTACAAATATTTCAACATGATTCAGTTTTCACATTAAGTGTCATACATAAAAATTCTTTCTTTCGATAATGGTTCCATTTGTTTTATGATTTTTTCAAATTCTCCAGCAGAAAGACTAATTATCGTAGAAATTTGGCAATCATTCTTACACGAAATTTGAACCTTCCTTAAAGTAATGAACACTATTTGAATTTCGAGAAAAAGTTATTTATTCATAATTGGGAGAAGAAAGACACAGTAGTAGATAAATATGGAGAAACTAGTACCCACTTTATCCGCAAAACTGTTTTTTTCTTCTTCTTTGTTCTATTTCGTGGATAAAGTGAGTACTAGTTTCTCATATTTATTTATGTTGTAAAAAAAATACCTTACTCAAGCAATCACTCTTCCCATGGACAAGGTATTCTCCTTTGATTTTGAAAAAAAAAGTAATTTTCAGGGGATTTCCCCCCTTTCCCCCTCCATATGTACGCCGAATGTGCATAAAATATATATCGTCTGAATCTGTGATTCATTCTGCGTGCAACGGTATATTGTTCATATCTCCAGGGCAAATAATCTCTGAGCTAAAGTCATTTCAAGGTACCGCTGCATTTTGAAGCTTCCTTTTTGGGGGTACAACTCACGTTACATTGGTCATATGATAATAATGCAAATATTTTTGTGTTCCTTATATGTCAGCGATCATTTCCATGTGCATGTTGACACTGTCATGTACATTTTCTTCGGGGGCAGGGGGGACCCCATTATTTTTCCGACATTTTGGGAGTTAGCCCCCTCCCCCGCCACATATACGCCGAATTTGCATAAATTTCATATAGTCTGAATCTGGTTCATTCCGCATACAACGGTATATCACTCACCTCTCTAGGGCAATTAGCCTCCGATCTACTAATTTAATTGAAACTCTGCATTTTGATCAAAATCGGCTCTGGACCAAGGGGTTACATGTGAAAATGGCCTTGGGACTCAAGAGGTTAAACAGCATCTTGTTCAAGTCACATACGTTGTATCTGATCGTCACAAAATGCATAAGAGAAGTACAAAGAAAGAAAACCAACAAAAATGGTCCCATTCTTTGAACTGGCTTCCTGGTTGAAGTTTAGTACATATAAAGATCCACTAATAATAAAAACTTTTATGAGATTGTGTGATGAGCAGTCTTCTTTATTTAGCAGACAGAACATGAACACAAAGTGTGGCCAATCAGTTGATGTATTGAGTTCTGATATACAGGGTGCTCGGAAATTCCCCTTACAAACTCCTAGGGCTAGTAGAGGGGACTGAATAGACAATATTTGGAATAAGAACCCATGTCCGGAAACTTACCGTTTCTGTGCTACAACCATGACAATGTGTCGGATGTGCCTGTGTTGGTATGCAACCAGGTAGGCAGTACATGACGTCAGAAGATCACCTGATGGCACGTGACGTCTACCCTGCCACGGTATCCTGCCTGGAGCCCCATTCACGTGCCTGTTTGTGAATAGGCCGAGGTGGTCCAACCGCATGGCCCACACTATCGCCAGATTTAACGCCATTGGACTATTTCTTGCAGGGTCGTATGAAGAGTATGGTGTACAAGACTCCTGTAGAGACAGAGGGGTTGCTGCACAAGAGATTGACGGGGCTCCAGGTGTAATGGAGCGAGTGCACTGGAACATGATTCGTAGGTACAATGTGTGCAACGACATTGATGGTCGTCACATCGAGCCACTGTTGTAGTTTGAGCAGTGCCGTATGCGACATATCCAATGCAGAAGACAGAAACAAATTGTTGCGTTCCATTGTCGACACAAGTACTATTGTGATCAATGAATAGTACGTTTATTTTTTGTTCCCTTGACATTGTTACCAAATAAATTTGTTTGTATTATGTACTGAGTCACACGTCATTCAATTCTGTACCTTACGTAACACCTCATTTGACATGGTTGTAATAAATGATTATACTTTATGTTATCAGGTGATCTTCTGACGTCATGTACTGCCTACCCGATTGCATACCAACACAGGCACATCCGACACATTGCCATGGTTGTAGCACGGAAACGGTACGTTTCCGGACGTGAGTTCCTATTCCAAATATTGTCTACTCAGTCCCCTCTACTAGCCCTAGGAGTTTGTAAGGGGAATTTCCGAGCACCCTGTATGTATGTAACCTCACAATGTGAATAAAGGGATTTTTGGAAAATATTCTCCGCATGTATATTTTGTTTGTGTCTGTGTACATGTTAAGATGAGGCAATTCTAATAAGTGCAATCCTACTCCAATGTGATATTTACACTATTGTGTATGCATTTTTGAGGAACTCTTGTCTAGATTAGTTATTGAAATTCAGTTCAAATGTTTGGAAGCCTGAAATGGATTTAGATGTCTGTATATCAGTTAAACCTGGAAGGCTCCAGAATATAATAAATCATGTACACCAGTATATCTGCTTTCTCCTTTTTACGATTGAACTTTGTTACATAGAAAGGTAAGCTATATTTAAGGTCTGTACTTAACCAAGTCACCAAGAGGCAATTCCATACTAATACCGGTTGTTTCAACAGAAACGCCGTGATTTCAAATGGCATTTTAAAATATTTATGATGATTATTAAAAAAAAAAAAAATAAAAAAAAAATACATAATCTGATAGAGAAAATGCAAAAGTTTAATGGAAAACATGTTCGAAATGTTCACCTTGATGATTTATCACTTCTTGCACCTGGTTGCACATGTCAAATATCTGACCAAAGGTTGCACGACTAACTTTTGCAGTACAGTGTTCGATGTTTGCTTTCAAATCTCTAGTAATCGCATTCCTCGTTTGAAAACTCCCTGCTTTAGGAAACCCCACCAGAAATAGTCTCATGGGTTTAAATCAGGGCTAGTTGGAGGCCACTCTAAACCATTTTGAAATAAATGTGTGTAGCGATTGTCAGGACAGGTTCAGTTGTATGCGGCCTAGCTCCATCTTGCTGCAACCATTGCTGACAAATTGGACAACGTTTCCGTCGAAGACCAGGAATGAAGTATTCCTGCAGCATTTGCAAATAATTTTCTGATGTGACATAGTCATCAAAAAAGAAAGGTCCAATCAAGCCACTATCACGACCTTCTTTCCTCGGCTAAGTACACGGTCGAGATCAAAATTATATTAAAAGAAATTAAATTAAAAAAAATTGTTTTATATTTTACATTATCAGCTACCTAAAAATTCAATTCAAACTTTCACATAAATGAACTTGCAACACTAATATCAATATTAACTTTCGAAGGAATTAAGGAAAATTATCACATATCAAGTATAAAAGACTTATGTATTTTAAGAAAAATATTAACAAAGTCGAAGCACATACTCTTACACATCATTCAGTGAACATTCAGAGAAAACTAAGCATTAACTTGCAAAACATTTCATTTCTACACATTTCAGGTTTTTCTTCACGTTTGTAAGATGTCAAGTCAAATTATTATCATTTGTAATTACTTGCGATCTTGCGTAATTTTTACGATGATAATCGGCACAAAACGCTCGATTATGAATAGCGGAAACCAAGACGAATTATGTAAATTTATACATTCAATACACTTTCCACATTCAGATTATTCACTTTACGTACATTTTCAAACTAGGCCTTTCATTTATGTAGCTACATATTTATTTCCACTATACTTATCTGTGAGCTCATTATGAAGATAAGATGGCTGCCATTTTTACGTCCTGTGGACACGTCACTTTTTAATGTCCTATTCACTTATTAGGTTCTTCACGGCTTTTCTGAAGTTTGAAAAACCGTTACTGCTCCTTTAGTAACCTTTTTGTTACATTTCCTGGGAAAATCCTCTTGTTTTATATGAAATATTTCTAATTTAGGTCTCCGAAATATTTAGCGACTTCATTCTCGTCGTCCGTGATCTTATAGATGAAGCAGTGTATCAAAACTCACACTGTTACCACTTTTTGCACAGTATACAAACTTGCGAATACTTTTCAAGTGACAAATTTAGAATTGTACAGATATTATGCATATTAACGCTTGTAAAATAAATTAGATACAATAAAATAGATATTACAATATTCAATTACATGTTTACGTATTTTATTTTCACCTTTTTCAGTTATTTTAAGTTTTACAATTTTGGTGGGAAAAAGGTTATTTACGCACAACTTAGATTTTTCCCTTTATGTGAGTTGGCTATGTTTCCAAGTTTAGGATTACTTCACAGCTTTAGAATTACTCTTTAAGGCGCTTCTTATAGCAAATCGTAAGTTTAATGTCGAAAATCAACCAAAATTAATTTCAAATGGTTTGTACATGCTGGTAATACATTTTAAATACATGTTCGCACCCATTTAATAATGAAAGAGCAAATAAAAGCTGCTGAAACCAAACATATGTGCGAGTATGCATAAATTGGCAATTTTCGGTAAGCATATTATTGAACACAAACCAAATTACATCGCTAAATTATAAAAATATTTTAAATATACGTGCAGTTTACATACGTACTTCCATTAAAACAAAGCCAAAGCGATGCAAATTAATTTTCCACTAATATTAACTACCAAATATGAGCTTAAATTGTAGATTTTAACTGATAAAATTATTTTAATTTTCACGTTATGATGGTACTCATTCTGATACCGTCATACCACGTTTCGATACACCACCATACCAAAACTTTTTGTGCATACAGAGGTGTCTCCTTCGTTCATGTGGATTATAGGTTGCCAAAAATTAAATTTTAGACTTTTGTCAATCATAACATATACAAATTATTACTGTGAATATACTAAATATTTTTTAGGGTCATTTGAAATCACAGCGTTTCTGTTGAAACACCCGGTATAATATTTGTGCTCATGTAAGATGAGACTAACATTTGCTGTTCTATGCTTAACATGTACGTGTATTGTCTGTCTGGTCATGGTTCATGTCTGTTAATAGTAAATGGTTAAAACCAATTTCCACAAAGTCACAACATGTACCTTAGGTGAAAAGGCAGTTTCCTTTTCACACAAACATGATCAATGCATCAAAACAAAATTAGGTAAGTGGTGTGACTTAGTCTTCATCAATTGTAATATGTTGCGAAATATCACCTTTTACATTAAACTTGATGTTAGATAATACTTTAAAGAGTCATGGTGTAGTACCAGAAATACATTTTCAACCAAGGAATATTTTAATTTCCTATAGTTTGTAATGACACTGTAATTAACTTACTAATGGCAGTAAAAAATTATCAGTCTACTTTATGTGTATGATGCATTCAATATATAAAATATGGTCTCCGCATCTGTATACTCGTGAATAGAGTTTACAATATAGACAAATACATATGTACATGATGCTGTATTCTGCATTATAATTATTGTATTATGGTAATCGTTGAATGGAGATTTATTGCAGGAACATTTTGTGCTGAACAACCATTCATGTCTTGTATAGGGTATTCTATTTCATTGTAAGAAAGATATGCAAGTTAGAGCCAGTATTTCTTGTCTTCCACATTGCAGAGGAAGATTCTCAGTTCAGGTTGTATGTAGAAATAACCAATTATTTCAACACTGATGATTATTTTAAGCACGTTTGCATACCATTCAAAAAAGCCTGACAAAATTTATATAATATTTACCATAAAAATGTAAATGACCTAATATACCAAATTTTCTTCAATTTATGGAAAATTGCTATATGAACTCTGAAATTGGAAACGTAAAACAGTGAATGTTGCACCATATATTTTAAATGTATACTACATAAGAAAAGTGTAATTTATAGCAGATAACAGCAGAAGACTGGCAATCTAGTCATGCTAGAATGTGCAAAATGTTTTTCAAACATATCAGTGTGGTAGTCTAATGAGCAGGCATTAGGATTGATAGTTTTACCTGTTAAAAACCACTACCTCATTACAGTTTCATTTTATCCGCAGTTGGAAAAGAATTCGAAGTGATATTTATACCATGTCAGATAAAGGTGCAAACGCAAGTGAAGTATAAAACTATTTTCAAACCTACATCTTTTGCCCTGAAGATAAACACAAGACTTCTAAAGCTGAGTAGTAGTTTTATTTAAAAGGTAAGGCAAATGCATTGGCCAAGTTGGTATGCTGCATTGTAAGATTCATTATATGCATATACATGTACACTGTATTTTGTGGCAGTTAATAGATATGAAGTATTAGTTTTTTCATTATTATTTGAAATGTTAAACAATAAAGGTACTTCCTTCACACGTATGCTTGTAATTCTTTTCCAACTGAGCTATTGGAACAAGTGTTGTTTAGGTGATACCATGGTGAATGGCAGTTGGATGTCACAATGGTAAGGCTGGACTGAACTGATGTAATTGCAAACTTTCAATATAATCATAACTGCTCAGAATGTAATAAAAGCATGCACTAGGTAATATAACATTATATCTTTTATACAAAGGATACACAGGAGAGGAAATGGATAAAACATATTTTAATAAATGTCTCGGTAACTTTTATTTTCTGTACATTTTACATGACATTTTTTGAGTATTGCACCAAGACAGTCTTTCCTTTATTTTTTGCTAGTATTTTAAAAAAATTGCATTTAAATTGTCCTTAAAAACTTTAGAGGTCATTATCCTCATCCTGAGAGACTTATTTTAATGTAGACTTCAATTTTTATACAGTATTACTATTGGCACTTAATTTTTCAGGATAAAATATTCTCCTTCATAATATATTACAAAAAATGATCCGAGAATAATACACACTATAATTGTGGTATGTACGATTTACTAAAATGGGAGTGAATGTGCTTACTTAACAGTTAATAAAGCTATTTACATTTGTATGCAAGAAATAATACATAAATAGTACTCTCTACAAAGAATTTGTTTCATGGGTCAATTTGAAGCAAACATTCATTGCCACTCACAAACATGCAAGAGGTACACTTATAGCAACTTCTTCTTGCTCTTTGGGCTGGACAGTGTGATAAAAGGAACGCGTCTTCCAGGAGTTCTTTTTGAATCCTTCAGAGGTGTCGTGTTGCACCTATTTTGCACAGGAGATTCAAGCATGATCTGTTTATCGTTTGTTAAAATATTAGATGGTGAGCACTCGGCACGCTTCACACTACATTCTGCAAATTTGCTGGATTCATCTGCTGTGAGCTGGGAGTCTTCAAGTACAAGTTTAAAATCTTCATCAATGTCCATATCTGTTTCATTTGATTGTCTGCGTTTCTGTTCATTGTTGATTCCGTGTGTCTTCAACTGGTTTACTGGGGTCGAAGGAGAGGTAAACTGGGTAACAGGATCATCACTGGTCTTCCTGCGAGGAGTAGAAAAGTGCGTATATGTAATTATACATAAACCAAAGTTCGGATTACAATATATACAGAATTATGTAAAAATTGAAATATGGTTCAGGAAATAAAAGCTTTGGTGTAAGGTGTTGAGAACTGACACTGGCTAATACTTTATCCAAGACTAAAACAAACATATTCACTAAAATTATGCAAATATGAAATATTTTCATGCTATCCTAGAATACAAGTAAAATGGTTATGTAAAGATGCATCTAGCTATGAACTAATTTTACTGAAATTTTCAAGATTTCCAAGTCACTCTACTAGTGTATGTGTATGCACTAGTATGTAGGCTGAAAGATCACTAACATTACATGTCTTAACATGAGTAAAGTTCGTAAAGGTAAAGTGCTCCCCTGTACTTAGCACCATGCCATGAAGCCGTATAGGGGGTGTGGGGGTAAAGTTCATGGGGACATTAATAGTATTTCCTTATTTTGGATGAAAAAATAAACAAAGAAGAAAAGTGGTAAAAAATGCTACATTAGTGGAATATAACAATGGCCTTTAACCTGTTGTTCTGAATGATAAATGGGAACAACACAAAAAATAGTTGATTTCCAAAATTTACGAACTTAGAGTACTGTGAAAGAAAAACACATTAAACATCCTGCAGCGCTCACCAACTCGGTGCAACTGACAACTGTGATAAAAACTGGGAAGGAGAGATGGAGATGAAATACTGCTCCACATTTGTATCTTCCATCACAAACCTACAATGCAAACACACAGCCATGATTGCCGTGTGTGGTATGTTTCTGATCTAATTTAATATCACAAGATGTTCACTTGGTGAGAAAACAGGCATTTTTAGTTACTTCACAATTAAATTTGAGCATCC
The DNA here is from genome assembly GCF_977018435.1 of Lepisma saccharinum. NCBI lineage: Eukaryota > Metazoa > Arthropoda > Insecta > Zygentoma > Lepismatidae > Lepisma > Lepisma saccharinum. The sequence goes on along the minus strand of NC_139234.1, from coordinate 56,502,323 downwards.
ATAGGGTTGCCATTAAACAGAAGGCACAGAACATGAAGTTCTTTCTGGAGATCGAATTTTGTTATCGTCAAATCAAAACAGCTTTGCGAGATTCAAAACAATAACTTTTTCCTTGGTGCTGGATGAGTCATTGCTGTTATCAGCAAGCAAGGGCTTTGCAGACACTAGACAAAACACTGGCGCCAGATGCAGCATAAAAACAAGGAGACCGGCTGGAAGTTCGAGCAACAGGTGGCGGAAGAGGAAAATTCCAGCATTTTAAAGATAACGCAACTGTCGAAGACAGAACTTTTAACAGCAGTGTAAAGAAGAAAGAAATGACCCTTGCTTTATGTATTACCATGCAACAGACAATAATACGGGCAATATTTCTTATGCAGACAACAGCATAAAAAAAATAGGACCTGAATTCTGCAATTATCAACATTGCCGTGCACACCAGTGGCGACGAATGAGCTGGGGAAAGGGGGGGGTAATTTTTTTTTTACTACAGTCAACTCTCGATTCTACGACCTCGGGTATAACGACCCTCTCGAAGTAACGACCCTTTTCCCGGGAACCGTGAAAAATTTAGAAAAAAATAGAAAAATTTGGAAAAAAAAGTTGAAAAATTGAAGGAAATCGGCCGAAAAATGCGTTGTTTTTTCCTCCACTCATTCCCTTTACGAGCGCTCTACCGCTCACAATTAGGTCTGAACTAAAAATAGACACCACCACACCATGCTTGAGTGATATCCAATAGCACTTGACCTCTGCCCTCCCCTCCCTCAAGCGCAGGGCTTGGCTTGCTCTTGGATACGCGAGAAAAGAAAATCGAATGTGCTTGGATGTTATTTTAAATCGACTTGTTTCCTTGTCCTAAGAGCTGCTTAAAACTCGCAGAGGAGGTGGGGGGGGGGGGGGGGAGCAGCCTGAAGTGACTGCTGGACTTGCAGACTTTGCCAATGTGTATGGCAGGTCAAGCTCTTTCATCGATAAATACACCACCTTGAGAGATAAGATCGCAGGAATGTTCGAAAATACAGATGCTTGGCGCCTGGAAGTCTGGCCCATCTGTCTAGCTCTGACCTAGAGTTCAGCAGGTTCCCGTGAGTGAGCAACTCTCGGCCTTGTACACGACAACTTCCGGTAACTGCTTTCATTCAAAAAGTGTTCTTTGTTCCCTGCAACACTTCATAAAAAAGCGAAACTTTTAGATAATCAAAACCACATTGGTGAACTAAAGATCGTCAAGCTGCTTAATGCGTTGTCATCCAGGTTTCCATAAAAGTTTACTTCGATCTTACGTGCATCATAATCCCACTTAATACGTTTTCCTAATTGTGTCGATGTCGTAATATCTGCCAAAAAAGTGTTCCGTTGGCTGACTGACTTCTCCCACTTTTCCTGTCAGCAAACGTGGGGGGGGGGGGGGGGTGATGCAGATTGTTTCAGCCCCGATTTTCTTGCTGATGCGGGCTGATTACAGGCGAGGGTGGAAAATGACCCACCCCTCTTCCTTTCCTTTGACGTCTAAAATGGGGCAACCAGTTCTGGATATATTCTTGAAACAAACAAAAACCATTGAACAAGTAATAAAAAAACGTGACCCAACTCCCTTTCCCCAGCTCATTCTCCGCCACTGGTGTGCACGGCAATGTTGATAATTGCAGATTTTTTTTTTTTTTTTTTAATGCTGTTGTCTGCATAGGAAATATTGCCTCTATTATTGTCTGTTGCATGGTAAAACGTAAAGCAAGGGTCATTTCTTTCTTCCTTACACTGCTGTTAAAAGTTCCGTCTTTGACAGTTGCGTTCTCTTTAAAATGCTGGGATTATTCTCTTCCGCCACCTGTTGCTCGAACTTCCAGCCGGTCTCCTTGTCTTTACGATGCAGCTGGCGCCAGTGTTTTGTCTAGCATCTGCAAAGCTGCCCCTTAAAAGGTTATTATTTTGAATCTCGCAAAGCTGTTTTGATTTGACGATAACGAATTTCGATCTCCAGAAAGGAAAACAAGAGTTAAAATAACTTCATGTTCTGCGCCTTCTGATAAGCAAATCTTTAATTTAATTTGCATCCGCTTTTTTTCAGAACCATTCATGTGGAGGGGGAAAAAAGAGTTCAATGTAGGAATGGTCGCTGAGACCGATTAAAAAGACATTATTCAAGGGGAAAACGTTTGGAGGAGTGGGTGTTTGACATCGAGAATACTCCTAAATTCAACATTCAATCGTCGATTAACATGAGAGTAAATAACCATCTACCATTTTGATATGTGAAAATGCGCAATTTCATAAAGCTTGTTTTCAGTTCATTTTATGCTGATGGGCTAATCGGGACTAAATATACAGTTTAAAGTGAAATTCAATTCCAAACCCGAATGATTACACTGGGGAACAGTGAAATTGCGGCACAGTGTTTGAGAGCTAATTTAGGGCAATTTCATGCTGCTGAATAATGATATAATAATATATTTCCTGAATTGGCTCTAATTTATGAAATAAATGCAACTAAACCAAAATGGCGGAAACATAAGATATACATATAAATGAACTTCCAACAACAATTTAATATTTCTTTTTGTGATTACAATCATTATTATAAAAATAAATGTATATAGGCCTATGATCCAAATAATTAAGAAAATATGTACACAATGAAGTAACAAACTATGTGAAACGTTTTCTATACGATTTCCTGCTGTATTGCTTTTTAGCACAATCCCTCTGTAAGCTCCAACAGTAGTCGGCCATCACGTGGCGATCCCACCGTCCCTGGTACCTTTCTTCTATTATCCTTATATCCTGATGGAACCTTTCTCCCCGTTCTTCACTAAAATCACCAACGTTCTCAGGGAATCTGTCAATGTGGCTATGTAGAAAATGTATCTTCACAGTCATATTAGCTCCCAATTTCTCAAAATTTTTCAACATATTTCCAACTATATCGGGGTACTTTTCTGCGCTGTGATTCCCCAAAAAGTTTTTGACGACGGACACAAAGCTCAGCCAGGCCTCAGATTCGATGTAAGACATGTAAGTTGTAAAATTGGCATCATTTATAAGTGTACGAATTTGTGGTCGTCCGTCAAAGATTCCTGCCTTCAATTTTTCAATACTTAGCCCTGGAAAAGTGTGGCATATATATATTTGAAACAATCACCACTTGTATCTAAGGCCTTGACAAACTGTTTTATCAACCCAAGTTTATTATGCAGTGGCGGAAGGATGATTTTGTCCGTATCTATCAGCGGTTCATGAATGATATTAGCTTTTCCCACTAATATTTTCCCTTGGGGGCCAAACTTTTATCGTCCAATGCTTTTCTCTAGCACGACTATCCCACAAACATAGCAAACAGGGATATTTTGTGTACCCACTTTGCTGTCCTAGTAAAAAATTCACCATCTTCAAATCCACACAGACGAGCCACTTATGTTCAGCATATTCAATTTTTTTTCTAAAACCATTTTTATGTTTTGGTATTCTTCCTTAAGGTTTGTTGAGTGTCCGATATATTGCCTAGCAATGCTTCATAAGTTGCCTAGCAACAATTTACAAATAAATAAATAAGTTTCTTATGGGAATTTCAGCCCATTATAAATTTTGATATTACCGAGAAAAGCGTAGAGTAATTTTACCTCCTACATTTTCCATGGTGTGTTTATTTTTATAACTGGAGTCAATTCAACTGAACCAATCATACAATTGGCAATCACAGCTGTTTTGTGTGCTGAAACTGTTATTAAACTTTATGCCGCAAAATAAAATCTTTTTTTTGTTCCCCAGTGTTATCGACTGCCACCCTGTTTAATGACGTGTCCTAGAATACGCATTGGGTGAAAACAAGATCGCAAGTTGCGCGTTTCCTTTTTCACGCTGGATTACAATGCAAGTCAAAGAAGGAGTTTGGACTGCTCCCTTGAATGGGGAAGGAGGGTGAATGAAGTTGGTTGAAGCAAAGAAAGGTGACTTTTTTTACGATGTATTTTACACAGCTGAACCAGAACGAAAATTACAGCCCTGCCTTTATTTTTTTTGTCTGGTACCTAGAGACAACCTGTGTTGTTTCTCTCGAGAGATCTAATCTTACCAGTTAATCTTGTAACAGACAATGCTCCAGTGAACCTGTATAAAATCCAACATTCATTCTGCTAGATTATCTCCCGACTTTTGCTGGCACCAGTCTGACTGGTGTCAAGATTCTTCGAGTTTCGCTTGCAATAAGCGAGAGATTGTTTTCCTTTCCATTGGTCTCCGTGCACACGGGTTTCTCATGAACTAGAATTGTAAGAATTTACTGGAAAAGCAACGACTGTGCACAATTGAAACAAAGTAACATTATTATAAATTCTCGTTTGTGAAAACTTTTTCATGTTCTATTTTCCTTCTCACAACACGCATCCTGTGCATAACAGGTTGTATAACTACCAGGATAAATGGTGTTACCATCTCCTAGGCATCTTTGTGTCCGTTTCAGCTCCCTTTAAGCTGAAAATTGGTGCAAATTCCAATAACGACCCCTTCGAAATAACGACCCTTTTCCCGGGAACTGTGAAAGGTCGTTGAATCGAGAGTTGACTGTACTTCTATGGTTTTTGTTTGTTTTCAAGAATATATCCAGAACTGGTTGCCCCATTTCAGACGTCAAAGGAAAGGAAGAGGGGTGGGTCCACTTCCACCCTTGCCTGTAATCAGCCCGTGTGCACACACGAGCAAGAAAATTGTGGCTGAAACAATCGGCATCACCCCTCCCCTCACGTTTGCCGACAGGAAAAGAGGGAGAGTCAGTCAGCCAACGAAACACTTTTTTGGCAGATATTACGACATCGACACAATTAGGAAAACGTATGAAGTGGGAAACAGGAGTTATTATGCATGTATTAGTTGGCTTATGTGGTTTTGATTATCTCTAACAGTTTCGCTTGTTTATGAAGTGTTACAGGGAAACAAAGAATACGTTTTGAATGAATGCGGTTACCAGGAGTTGCTCACTCACAGGAACCTGAACTCTAGGTCAGAGCTGGACAGATGGGTCAGGCTTCCAGGTGCCACGCGTCTGAATTTTGGAACATTCCTGCGATCTCTTCTCTCAAGGTGCTGTATTTATCGATGAAATGTGCCATACACATTGGCAAAGACTGCAAGTTCAGCAGTCATTTCAGTCTGCTCCCCCCCCCCCTTACCCCCACGAGTTTTCAGCAGATCTTAGGACAAGGAAAAAAGTCAAGGTCGATTTAAAATAACATCCAAGCACATTCGATCTTCTCTCCTCGCGTATCCAAGAGCAAGCATGGCAAAACAAGCCTGGTAGCGACCCTCGGGTGCGGGGTAACATTGGTGCGCTTGAGGGAGGAGAGGGCAGAGGTCAAGTGCTATTGCCATTGCATATCACTCAAGCATGGTGTGGTGGTGTCTATTTTCAGTTCAGACCCAATTGTGAGCGATAGAGCGCTCTTGAAGGGAATGAGTGAAACAAACAAACACATTTTTCGGCCGATTTCCTTCAATTTCTCAACTTTTTTAAACTTTTTTTCCACGATTTCCAGAAAAAGGGTCGTTACATCGAGAGGATCCTTATACCTGGGGTCATGGAATCGAGAGTTGACTGTGTTTTACAATAGCAAAAGCAAACAGCTTGGAGGTATTAAAAAAATAATAATCATTCAATTGGAGGGTACATAAAAAAGTCATAAACTGGTTTGTTTAAAGTTGCTTTGGACTTTGTCAGTTATTAGCAAGAAATTAACGCAGCTCTTTCGGTCACATGGGAACATGTAGTTATTGCACGAATTTGGAGTATACAGGAAAACCTCGTTAATACGAAGTTCAAGGGACCAAAAAATGTCAACTTCGTATTAAACGACTTCGAGTTATCCAAACTTTTCAAGATGGTGCCTGTTTTCAGGTGTAAATAAAGTAGAGTATAAATTCCCCCCACAAAGGATGTTTTATACTTGGTGGTAGCTCAGAAAATAAGCTTTATATGTACTATATAATAATATTGTACGTTTTAAAGAAAGTGTAAAAATGTTACACAAAATGAGAACACGGAGCTTAACGTGGACACAAAGATTCCAAGGAGACGGTTAACACCATTTATCCTGCCTAGTTATACAACCGGTTATGCACGGGATGCATGTTGTGGCAAAAAGTCTTTTAACAAACGGTATTTTCTTTTAATTGTGCAAAGTCGTTGCTCTTCCACGAAATTCTTACAATTTTAGTTCATAAGAAACCCGTTTGCACGGAGACCTAGGGAAAGGAAAACAATCTCGTTTACTGAAAGAATTGAAACTTGAAAGAATCTTGATGGTAGTCACTGGCGCAAGCAAGAGACGGGAGATAATCGGACAGAATGAATATTGGATTTTATGTGCATTCACTAGAAGATTCTGTTGGGAGAGAACACAACCTTTCCCTGGCAAAAAACAAAAAAATCGGGGCTGTAAATTTCATTCTGGTTCGGCTGTTAAAAAGACATCGTAAAAAATTCACGTATTCTTTGCTTCAGTTAACTTCATAATTGCCCCCCCCCTCCCCCTTTGCCGGGATCAGTTCAAACTCTTCCTCAACTTGCATTGTAATCCACTCTGAAAAAGTAAACACACAACTTGCGATCTGTTTACATGGAATGTGTATCCTAGGACACGTGCCGCACTCGATAATCACTCTGGTTTGGATCCCACTTTAAACTGTATATTTAATCCCGCTTAGCTCATCAGCATAAAATAAACTAAAAACAAGCTTTACGAAACTTGCGTATTTTCAGATTAATCGACAATTTATTGTAGGTTTCAAGAGTATTCTGGAGGTCAAACACTCGCTCCGCGAAAACTTTTCCTCTCGTATTCCTACATTGAGCATTGCATTTTTTTTTTTTAACAGCAGCATGCTAATGGTTCTGAAGAAAAGCCCGGATTATATGGATTTGCGAGATTCAAAACAATTACTCTTATTCCATCGCACTGGATGAGTCATTGCAGTTACCGGCAAGCGAGAGCTTTCCAGATGCTAGACTAAACACTGGCGCCAGCTGCAGCGTAAACACAATGAGACCGGCTGGAAGTTAGAGCAGCAGGTGGCAGAAGGGAAATCATGGGCATTTTAAAGATAACGCAGTCGAAGATGGAACTTTTATCAGCAGTGTGAAAAAAAAAAATGATCCTTGTATTACCTTTTACTATGCAACAGACAATATTTCCTATCCAGACAGCTGCATTCAAACAAGAAAGAGGGACCTGAATTCTGCAATTATCGCATTACCATGCACACCAGTGGCGGATAATGAGCTGTTGTAGGAGAAGGAAGGGGGTCACTTTTCTTTTACTTATCATGCGGTTTTTGTTCGTTTTGAAGAAGGTATTCAGAACTGTTTGCTTTTTTTAGATGCCAAAGGAAAGGAGCCAGTGTGCGCACACGAGCAAGAAAATTGCGGCCGAAACAATTAGCAACGGACCCCACCCCCTTTCCGTTTGCTGATAGCAAAAAGGGAGAAGTCACGCAGACAACAAAACACTGTTTTGGCAAATTTTATGACCGGCACAGTTGGGAAACGTATGAAACGGGGAAACTGGAGTTGCAACATACGTAAGATCGACGTCAACTTTTGCGGGAAACCTAGATGACAACGCATTAAGCGGGTTGACGATCTTTTGTTGGCCTATGCAGCTTTGATTATCTGTAACAGTTTCCCTTTTTTTAATGAAGTTCTACAGGGCACAAAGAACATGCTTTTAATGAAGGTGGTTACCAGAAGTTGTCGGTTACCAGGTCAAAAGTTGCTCGCTCACGGGAAATTGCTGTATCTCGAGCTCAGAGCTAGACAGATGGGTGAGACTTCCAGGTGCCACGCGTCTTGTATTTTGGAACATTCCTGCGATCTTATCTCGCATTTCTCATCTAGCACTGGTGAATATTTCCAAGGTGGCACATTCAGCGGGGAAAGAGCTTGACCTCCCATGCACATTGACAAAGAATGTCAATGTCCAGCGGGCATTTTGGGCTACTTCCCTCGAGTTGTCAGCAGCTCTTAGGACAAGGAAACATGTCAAGGTCAAGTTAAAATAACGTCCAAGCTCTCTCCACATTCGATCTTCTCTTGTCGACTTACGCAGGTGTCAACTTCGAATTAAGCGAAACCAGTTTTGCGGAAGGGTCTTGTAAACAACTTCGTATTAAAAATTATCCGTATTTCGATTTATCCGTACTGAAATACATTATAAATCCTATCTTATCGGCTGGGGAATGGGAAGAACTTCGGATTAAAGGGTACTTCGTATTAACCAATATCGTATTAACGAGGTTTTCCTGTATGTTGAGAAATGTTCTGAAATATGGAGATAATATGTAAAAATAACAAATATGTAAAATATAAGCCAAAACCTAATATATGTGCAAAATAAAAACTTAATTTTTCGAATCTACATGCCATGATGTGTAAATGTAATACAAAATATAACTGATTTCAGCTTCTTACGTAAATATGTTTTTACATATAAATCCATTCCTTGTTAATTATTATTAGAAGCATGCAAATTTCGTTTTTGAGACGAAAACACGAAATATGAAGTAACATGCTGTAATGTTCATTTTTCATATTTCTGAAAGGTGTGAGGTGCATTTTTCTACCCTGTTTTGTCATGAAATAATGCGAAATGAACTGCAAAATATACTCATAAAAACGAAATTTCCCATTTATACACAGACGCGACACTTTCTGAAGTATCCTGTGAGTTATGCAATTCACGGAAAATTGCTTAATTCTGCTGCAAATATTTGAGAAGCAAAAATGGACCGCTTTACACAGGAATAAACTTAATACTTTGGTAACTACATAAATGTGCTATTAGAAGGGGTAAGTTTATTTTGTGTATTAACTGCAGTTTTTAAATCAAATTTAGGATTATATTCACAATTTTAAAACCAAAATGTCATTTTATATAGCACTTTTGATGTGATTATTCACTGCTATAACACCGAAATTTTGCTTTTTTATTTACCAAAAATATGTGCCTCTAATTATTATGCATTTCTGGCCATCACAAAAAGTCAATATCCCTACTCATTCTATTAGCAACTTAATTTTTTACCATCTCTCCCCTCCACCTGAAAGTAGCAACAATTACTAAGATGGTTGCTTGTAACAAGTCTGAACACAGCAGAAAAATAAACATTTTATGACCTTGTCAGCAGCCACATTGCACACAGGCTGTGTTCCCTGCTCAGATGAGCTATGCAGCTGACTTTAAAGTGAAAACTTTCGAGAACAGGTTCAAGATAGCAACTTCACAGTGCCCTTGCCAATATTAAAAATCAAGTTGCTTGTGTTGGAAGACACCATCAACAACCTACCTTTTATGACCTTGACAGCAGCCACATTGCACACAGACTGTGTTCGCTGCTCAGATGAGTTATGCAGCAGATTTAAAGTGAAAACTATCAAGAACAGCTTCAAACTTTGTTTACAATTTCACATGCTTCCTTCTTATCTTCTTGTAGGTGCGTTATTAGAAACTTGAGCACAGCAAAGGGAAAGTCTATGTTGAAAAATTAGTGCAAGAAACTAGCGCAAAGCTAGATTTACTACATAAAGATAATGCACAAAGCTTAAATCAAGACTTACTTAGAACTAGACTCTTCTTTAGTCCTTTCTGTATCAGATTTTTGGTGGACACTGCTGTCTTCTGCTGCACCATCACAAACACTTAGTTTGGTGTCACACTTTTTAAAAACTTCAACTTCTGGAACTTGTGGTCCTGTTGCTTTGCTTTTCTTTGTTTGTTGTTTAGTAGGTGTAATTTCCTTCCGTGTTTGGTCTGCTGAAGTCTTGGGTTCTTTTTTGATTCCTGTTGACTGGTCACTACTTTTATCTTCATCAGACTTCCCACTGTTACTTTTTAATTCAATTCCTAATTCCCCTACAGGGAACGTAATAATTGAGCAATACCCATCAGTTGAAGACACAACCAATATTCTTCCATCAGAAGACCTGCAGAAAAAGTGGAAATATAATCTTCATGCTTTCTGAACTAAAAAAAATAAAAAATTTACAAATACTGAAAATTAAAATGGTGGAAACTAATTCACACAAGCAAAGTTCAATTCACTTTCTTACACAACTACATAATAATTTCATGTGTCTGTGACGATTTCAATGACCCACTCTTAATAGCCTTCTCTGAAGTTTTACTTTCTTCACAAAAAGAGAGAATTAATACAGTGAACTTCATGGCATGCAATGATGGAAGTTAACCTAACTTTACTAAAATAATGAAAAATAAAAACAAAAAAACACCCCTTTCTATTAATATTTTGTAGGGATTAAACAGAATAATTTGCAATTTTTCTCTGGCACCAGCTGATATAGTCATATCGGTTTATCACTAAAATTACTAATAACTTTAGTGATCCAATATATCTATAAATAACTTTAATTTAAAATGTAGTCACTTGGTTATCTATATTAATGAAGGTTAATTAGCCATCCATGTTCTTTGCAATTTTATATTGGATCAGCAGAATATCAGTTATCCGGTTTCTTCAATGGTATTGGTAAAAATGCCATATCTGTCCATCTCTAATTGTTTTTAAAAACTACATATTTCAAACACTTAACAACATTGAAATTAGAAAATGCACAGAAATCCATTCTACAAGGCACATTCAATGAAATTATGTGAATCAGAACTTACCATGATAAATCACTTAACCTAGTATAATGTATTTTTGAAATTCTAGCAAACGGAAGGGGTTGCTGGGTGTCATACAGCAGTACAGAGTTCTGAGTGGCAACAGCAAACACTATTCTGTACGGAAGAGCAAACAACGATGAATACTTCTCCCATGGCTTCAGCTCTTCATCTCCCTCTGTTTGACACTGGTTTTCTTGTCCATTAGAAACTGGTCGTAATTCAAATAAAACTGGGCAACAACGTACAGCTATTGTGTATTTGTCTCCAGTTGGAAGGAACACAACAGGTCTGGAAAAAATGCAAGCACAATCAACAACTACAATGCTTACGTCATATGGTGAAACAATTGTGGTAAAATCTGACTTTACTTGTAGCCTGAACACTAAAATAAATCACAGTCTAAATTGATTGATTGATTTGGTTTATTGTACTTTGCTAATTGCGAGGATGTGTAATGAAATTGATGAATGGACACTCACAAGATATATCCATGCCCAAGCTGGGACCACTGGTATCGTAGCCTGCTGTGCTACAGATTCACCAAGCTTTCTGAAACATTGGAAAATATGCGAACTACAGGCTTTCCCGTAAATTTAACACTAGAAGCGCCGTTGGGGTCATTTTCACCCTATTTTCCAATTTCCCATGCTTTACCTCAACATACAATGGAACGACAAAGCTGATATTTTCTGACTTTTCCTAAAATTTTTCCAAGTATACTATAACAAATTTTCATATTTCTATGTTAATTATTAAAATAAATAATCATAGAAATACCCAGAACAGCCAATAGGGGTAATTTTGAACCTCATAAGAAAAATAACCGACTTTCAAGTGGATGTTTATTTTCGTATTCCCAATGACTCATTGTTGTTTTGTCGGCATGGGGAAACATGCACCTCTTATCGTGATGACTCAGAGAAAAAAAGAAAGCGTGTCCTTGTGTTGAGGAGTCATAGCACCAGGACTTTCCACAGCACTGTTCGTGCAGCTTTCGACCAGTGTCCAAGCATCTTTCCGAGTAAACGATGAAGAGAGGAGCAAGTGTACAGGAGTATTTTGCCCCCCTGGAGCAGTTAGATTCAGGTAACAGTGGTGACGACAGCAACGATGAAGATATTCGTGTTGCTAATGTGAACTTACAGAATGCGTCAACCCCTGAAAGCAGTGACAGTAACCCGAGGTAAATTCCAGCAATGTGACTTTCCTTGGTATGGGCAGACAAGGACTTTCATACAGACGTAGGCATGGGCAAGGACGAGGCACCAACATACCCACTCATTCTGCTGGCCGCAGTGACAATAACTACACATCATCCAGTGGTATTGTTTGGACCCCGATGAACCTTAGCAGCACTGCTTTCACCACAGGTTGCATGCCAGCTTGCAATATTGTGACAATTGCAAGTGGACCAATGCCTTTTGCTCGTCCTGCTTCAGCCTGGCGTTTGATAGTGAATGAATCAATGGTGAAACACATTCAAACATGTACAGTGGCCGAAGCACGACGTCATCTTGGAGATGACAGTAACTGGAATGTTACTCTGGAGGATCTCCTCTATGCCCGTGGTGCAGTAGGTCATACAAAACTTTGTGCAGATGATTTGTGTGAAATCATACAGTATCTCAGATTTGACATCCTAAGCAGCAAAGCTGAGCGCCTGGCCACTAACAAATTTGCTCCCGCTTCTGACACTTGGTACAAGCTGATATTTGTGTTATAGTCCTGGACCAGAAATAACAGTTGTTGCCATGGAAACCATGACTCAGTCGGCAAAGGGATCATGTTCAGCTCCCAGATGCTAGACAAGCATTGCTCTAATACTTAATGCGCCTCAAGTGATATGCCTTAAATGAAGATCGTAATGTGTTTTCTATGTAGCACATTTGCAATGGTCGATAGCATACTCTTCCAAAAAAGGAAGACATTTACAGATTTCTAAAAAAAAAATCTGCCTAGATGCCAGACAGACACCTAAAAACAAGGACATGTCCAGATAAAAGTGACGTCTGGTCACCCTACCTAGCAGTAAATTCAGTGAATTACAACATTATTGTTCGTGATGGAAGCAGTAAATGCAGTTTAAGTATTACCTACGTGAAATTTTGAGTTTCCGTGTTGTACAATTGGATAGTTATTTCAGATTAATTTTGAAGGCTCATGCACTAAGGGTACAGTGTCTGGAGCGGAGATGGTAGCATGTCCCTTCTTTGTTAGTTCCTGCGCTACCATCTCCGCTCCAGACACTGTACCCTTAGTGCATGAGCCTTCAAAATTAATATGAAATAACAATTCAATTGTGCAACGTGGAAACTCGAAATTTTGCATAGGTAATTATTATTATTATTATTGTTTGAGCATGCACATTATATTGAACAATCTTTTAGCAAAGGTTTAGTGCGTGTCATCTCTCTCAGATGTTGGCAACGCTGCACCAGTTTTTTAAAAAATGACTGTGTAGAACCACTGTGTGAACTTTATTTTCCCCAATTCCAAAAGCTTTACCTAGGGAATATGTTCTACATATTTGTCCGAGATGATGTTTGAAACACAAAATAATCTGCAAAGCAATTGTACAAACTTACCTGTTCAGCAGATGTCTAGAATATATATAGGTTGCATTGATATGCTTATTCCCTTCTCCTTCCAGTTCAACAAGACCCGTTGGCGTTATCAGAAGCTCACCATCAGGTGTAAACGTCAATCGGCGGAAGAATGACTTCAAAGTATCATCATGATACAGGCGAACAGTCTTTTCCTCAGGAACATCACCTCCACCAGGAATTGGAAGAAATGACTTGTATATTCTGCTAACGACACGTTTCGTCTGGATATTGAAAAGCCTGCAAGTCCTGCGAGAAAGAAGGGCAATTGAAATATAATCCATACATATTATTGGGGATGAGAGATTTTAATTAGTACTCTACCTATTTCAGCTAATATAAGGAAATGAATTTGCCAATAGTATCATCTGACCAATATATTTATAAATAAAGCAAAATTCTGCCACTTTGTTCTTTTTTTTTCTCTCCTCCAAATAGATATATTTCATACATACTGGTTTTCTAAAGTAAATTATTATTCAGTTTCTGTTGCAGTCATCTCACCGTAAGCACTAACTAAGATGGTGAATGAAATGCAAAACTGATATCCCATTGCTATACAAACAACTCTTCTCTCTCTGAACCACATTCTTAAGGCTGATTAATTTGTACCGTACTGTCAAAATCTTGCCATTGTTTTAAGTCCCTCTGAGCATAAATTGAACTTTATGCTCAGATAGGCTACTCAGATTAGACCTACAGTTTAAAGTGGAATCTGTAATGTTGTCCAAAGTGCCTCCACCACAGACTGCTTGTTTAGAAGGTGACAAGCGTGGACCATTACACAATATCCCAACACACCAATGTAATTATCTCATGATAAATCTTTACTGCATTTCATAAACAGTGGATATTTTCAAATTCTGCAAATTATAACATCTGTTTCGCTAGTGAGAAAAGCTGATTGTAATAGTGTTTTGATTTTATGATGTACTTGGTGGCGCACAGAAAAGTAGCTCCGATCAGCAGCATATGCTAATGACTTTCACTACTTTCTCATGTGCCACCCTGTACAACTAAGGGAAAACTTACCTATCGCTACTCATAGTTGCAATGTACTGGTTCTGAGGATCCCATGAAACACCTTGGACAAATCCTTTATGATCACCAAGCAATCCTATGTTACGACCTGTGGAAAAGTATTACTTGTTAATACTGCAAAAATATGTGCTTATTTACCTAACCTTGTTACATCACTGTGCATAAATTAAATGACTACAGGAAGCATTCAACAAAATCCACCTTATTAAATTTTCTTGTGAAATTTAATTTCTACATAATTAATCTATGTTGTGTAACTCACCCAAATTCTCAACATTTGAATAGTACAAATTGTGCATGTTTCTTCCATATACAAGATCCTACAAACATGTATCTTTCTATGACAGTAACATCATCTTACGCCACGTGCCAGCAATATGTGTGTGTTAAAAACAATAAAAACACACAAACAGCACGATAAAAAACACTTTAGGAGTTCTTCCAAGCTTTTGATTCCATCTCAGAATCATCATCAGGGCTGGTCGAGAGATGATGAAGTTGACGTTCCGTTGGTGCACCACCACATGCGGATACACAATGTACTTGTAGATTGATTCTCTCCACAATCAACAAGTAGTGTGACCCTGGTGCTGTATTGCATTTGGGAGCATTATTTTTGATCACACAGTGACCATTCAGGGAGACTCAATGTGAAACATGTGTTTGAATTCTTTGAAGAAAAGTCCTATTAACACCCCGCTCACAAAGCAAACCGTGCTGTTGTCAGTAAACAAATACTGGATCAGTTCTGGAAGAGTACGTGGGGATAGTATCCAATACGAAATATAGGCATGTAAATAAAATTGACTGTTTCTAATCCAGATCTCTGCATTACCCTGAACTTCATTAAAATAAACTATTCTGGAAATGAAGCACTTTCATTCTCATTCCTAAACCCCACTTGTACATTTACATTCATTACACTTCTAGCCATACTATGTATGTAATAACTGATACACTTAGCCACTTGACTGAAACTGAATCAGAACAAACCTTTGGGGATATCCCACAGGATAGCAGTATTATCCACAGAACCTGAAACCAAATGGTTGGAATCTGGTGACCAAGAAAGATCATAAACATCTTCCACATGTCCCCGCAATATTTTTTTTGCTATCCACTGTTCCTTCGCATTTGTTTCATCATCACCGCCTGGCAGTTCGGGTGCATCCTGATCAGTTCTCTGCTTCCATATTAGGACCACGGCCTCTGAAAGGAAAACATTGCCTTCATTCACGTGTGCTCCGGGAAATTGATATTAACTCATAAATAAAGTACAAGGTGAAAAACATGACAGGAATAATTGCAACTAACTATTTACGTGGAAAAATTGATTGATTGATTTGGTTTATTTTACTTTGCTGTTCTGCCAATTTGGCTAATTGCGAAGATGGGAATGAGTGATGACATGATGAACGGACACTCGCGAACACCCATGCCGGGATTCGAACCCGGGACCCCTACATGCAAGAAAGATGACAATTTAGCATTATTGTGAAGGTGGCACAAGCAATATATGAGCTTGGTTAGTAGATGCAATTAATAAAACTTATTTAAAACATGAGCTTGCAATTGAAGACTCGAGGGCTTAAAGAAAATTATGGCAAAATCTCCAGATGGCCACTCATTTAAATACTGTTTGCTTTGGGCTTTTAATAAGTTTTAAGCGAGGATAAGGAAACCATTTAGAATATTGAAAATACGTTTCAAATTCAGATAACCTAATTTGCACATTTCAAAGCCACATAAAGTATAAATTTGTGAGAAATCCTTTTAGGAAAACATGTTACACAAGGGATATAATTAAATAAATAATATATAATAAACACTTACGTAAGTGAGTATCGTTGTTAAAACAATCTTGTAAACGACGTTTCGCAGAGCTACGCTCCACTTCTTCAGGTTTCTTTTTAATCAGCACATAAAATACTTTGTCAAGTAGACAAATCCAGGATTAGGTAAAAAAGTTTAGGATTAAAAGACGTAAAATTACATAACTGTTAAAAATGCCATAAGGAGTTGACAATACTTCTAGAGGAGCTGTGTTCCCATCCTACCTACATGGCTGAGTAACTGCTGTTACGTGTGCGTGTTACATTCCTTCCAATGAGAACTATCGTTTCTGATGCGGCGTGAGTCACTTCTGGCATGACATGGAATTTCACAGACTCGTCTTCGATTTTACCCCGTCGTTTAGACATTTTGATCCTTTTTCATCAAAGTTGCCATCGTCCCTATTTAATTTTTTCCCCCTGTCTGTACAAATACATGCTGCCTCATGAACGTTTCTATTGGGTTGTTTAAAAACTCTCTTTATCACTACTCTTTTTCTAATTTTATGTTTCTTTTCTATAAAATGCTCAGATAGCCCCGTTTTCGGTACCAGTTTTATTACCTAATCCTGGATTTGTCTACTTGATGAAGTATTTTATGTGCTGATTAAAAAGAAACCTCAAGAAGCGGAGCGTAGCTCTGCAAAACATCGTTTACAAGATTGTTTTAACAACGATACTCACTCACGTAAGTGTTTAATATATATTTTTTTCTTTAATTATAATAAAGTGCGTACACGCACTATCTTAAAATGTATGCAAGCGATATAACTCATTGTCTCTGCTATCTGCAGCATTTTTTCTTTAATAAGGGAAACTTTGTGTACATGTTCAACAAATAAGAGAAACTGTGGAAATATTAAAACAATCATACCTAAGGCAGCTTTAGGATCAATGCCTAAGGCAACTCTTGGGTCAAAATGACAAACGACACTGTCTGTAAAATAGCATTCAATGTGTACATGAGACCAACAGACCGAGGCAATATGGTGCATGCTATTGAGAAAATGGCCTGGTAGCTTGATGCTTTGCCTACGAATCCTAGCCTACTCAAAATGTATACATGGAACACTGAAGGACATATTTAGGGGGGCGGGGGGTCTGGACCCCGAAAGACTTGGCAAGTACCATTTGTTGTATAATTGAGAGTTATTTGTTTAAATTTGTTTGAAGGCAGTAAATTTTTATTTTTTATAAATCCTTAATTTAACATTAATTTGATATGCGTGTGTGTCTTAACTAAAGCTAACGTAGTACAATGACTGCATATCAATAACATAATCATTTTATTGGGAGACGCTTGACACTAAACTATCGTACCACACTGTCAAGGACGTATTTAGGAGCAAAGTCGAAGGTTCAGGACCTCCCTGAAAGACTTACCAAGTACTAATATGAAACAATGAAAAAATACTTCTTTAGCGTTTACTGTATAATCGAGGGTTATCTATTTCCACCGAACTTTGAATGACATTACCAAATATATTAATCTGATACTTTAATTTTCGTGAACCGGATCTAATATTCTTCCATGTTATTTAATAAATATTCAATTCTTTATCCATTTGGTACTGATTTCCTTGCTAGGGCACTTGCTTTAATACAAATTTTAGCAATCTTAACTACATGCCAGATAATGGATGCACGTTTTTATATCTCTTCTTACACCGTTTTATGAAATAATAACAATATAGTATTAATTTAATATTTATTATTATTATTTTAATTTAATATAACTATAAAAAGATTATTTTTATTTAAGAGTTTATATTATTATTATTTCTGAAACATTTGGTTCGGACCCCCCCCTTCACCCCGATATAAATTTCTAAATACGTGCCTGCGAACACTGTAAACATGTAGAAGCATAATTATAATGCTAAGAGCAATATATCAGACTGGAAGCAAAGTTTCACATGAAAGTAAAAACTATAAATGCAACGTTACAAAGTTTGTAATTCAGCTAATGCACCAATGTAATTTGTAATGCACATATGGTGCAATTGAGATTTTACTGTTGCAAAAATATATTAACACAAATATCACAGGGGACTTTTCAAATGAACATGGATGCAGCTTTTTTTAAATTATAAATGAGAAAAGGAAAATAATTTTGTTACCATCATCTCCCGATGCCAGATACTCTCCTGAGGGTGACCATCTAACTACATTAACTGCTTTCTGGTGTCTCTGTAGATCAGCTGCAAATTCTACTCTTGCAATTCCTGTATCCTCAATTTTGAGATGCCAAACCTGTAAATTAAAATAACTGATGCAATATCAACAACTTAAAGTTTTAGTCATACCCAGTGATCAGAACGCTACATTTTAAAAGTAGCTTCGCTACAGCTACAGCTACTCCTCCAAAATGTAGCTTCGCTACAGCTACTGCTACATTTACCAAAAAGTAGCTCGCTAGGCTACTCCTGTTCGCTACTCGCTACTTTGCTACTTTTTGCACTACTTCTGCATAAAAAAAATGAAAACAACCATATGGGTATTAAAAAAATCCCCTACTACTGGTAAATAGTTTGTTATTAATTATCATGATTCCAGTCATTCCATAGTTTTGATAGCAGCGTTACTTAAGTTACTTATTTTTACTATATTTTTTGAGAATACCATACGTATGCAAGTGCCATATCAATTCAAATTTGATATATGAATATTGCAATTAGGGTGTTACCTAAATTAATTATTACAATTATACACAAATAAAATTTGGTAGGATTAAATATTTATGTTCACATCAACATATTTTTCTTGAGAATAAATATTTCATTTCTTATACTCATATGAAGTCAGCATTTTGAATGAAAAGTACCTGGAGCCCTTTGACTACAAAAGGGACCCAGGTTCGATACCCAACGGAGGCACATAGTGGTTAGGATCCAGTCTCGATCATCTTATCTATGCATAAAATGGACTCAAAACAAAAACTAGGAAAGACGCCAAGTTAGGAGGATAGATTCTCCTGCTCCTCCATTCCCCACTCTGCTCATCATTCATCATTCTTCCTCGTTCTCACAATTAGCCGAAAGTGGCAGAAAGCGACTATAGATAATAGAATATTTAAATAAACCATTCATCCTCGTTGTCATGATTGAGAGAAGTGGAAGAATAGATGAGGAGGTAAACAGAAGAGGACAAATGGGTGGTGGACTATATCAAAGCGTTCGAATATTAATATGGAACAGGGATGTACCTATGGAACACATACTATGTGCCAATAATTACGTAAGGAGCAGACTTTGACAATGACAGAGAGAGATAAAAGAAAGATGCAGGCAGTGGAGATAAAATTTTTAAGGAGTATATTGGGGAAGACTAGAAGGGATAGAATAAGGAATGAGGAGATCCGACAGACAGTGGGTGTGGTGAAGCTTCAGGACAGAATAGATAAGGCACAGATGAGATGGTTCGGACACATGAAGATGATTGATGCAGAAAGACTACCAGTAAGAGCTTACAATGCACAAGGAGTGGGAATAAGGCCAAGGGGGAGACCAAGATGTCGGTGGAAAGAGCAGATAGTGGAGAGTGTTAGGAGAAGAGACACGATTGGAACACCGTCGAAAGAGAGGAGTGGTGGAAGACCAAGAAAAAATGGAGAGGCTTGACTTCTCTGCCGACCTAGCCAGAGGCAGGAAACAGCGAAGGATGATGATGTCATGATTAGCAAAAGTTACAGAAAAGGGACGCAAAAGTCGGAGAAATACATAAATTTGAAAACTATGTATAGTAACTAAAGAAAA
Organism: Lepisma saccharinum; assembly: GCF_977018435.1. Lineage (NCBI taxonomy): Eukaryota > Metazoa > Arthropoda > Insecta > Zygentoma > Lepismatidae > Lepisma > Lepisma saccharinum. The sequence continues at coordinate 56,482,419 of NC_139234.1, read as the reverse complement.
TTGTCGTTTCTGCAGGAAAGTCAATAAATCGTACATACTTTCTGCAATATGATAAAATTATTGAGAAAACAGTCGTGTAAACCTGAGTGTTCTAAACGTATTGTAATTTTAAAATTTGTAAACAAATACTATCGCGAAAATAATTGTAATTCCAGAAACTCTATCATTCTTGTAACAATAATTTCTTGCTGGTGAGATCTTATATACTGACGATGATCAATGCTGTTAACGTACTGAGCAATTTATTGCTGGCACTATTCCCTTGTCAGTGCAGTGGAAATTCCATCGCTTGTTTTTGCACTGCAAGTTGTGTCTTACACAGCAATTAATGACATTTTGGTGTCTCTTACACCATGAATATCCACAGGATTTGTTCTGGGGGTGATGCAAACGAGGCACTTTTTTCCAGTGGTGCAGCTGGCGAGGCATGTTTCTCCCCAAAATAGCGATGCAGCTAAAAAAACGTAGCTGTTAGCAGGAATATATTCATATATGTCAGTTAGTTATCTGGATATCTGAATTATTCAGATACTAATTAAATAAATTAAGCAGATATCTTTAATCTACAATCTAGATAATCTGTATCTTCATGTAATGGACTGTCTTTATGAACCTCCTGCAAAATTAAGGGTTATTGTCGATTTTTCTGATGCTGTTTCCAAATTCAAAATTCACCTCAAAATGCTGAGAAAAATGTAGCTGTAGCGAAAATTTCGCTACAACTACAGGGATTTTGTAGCTTCGCTACCGCTACAACTACAATTTTCAAAATGTAGCGTCGCTACAGCTACAGCTACAAATTTTGTAGCTAGCTACAGTAGCGACGCTACAAGTAGCTCGCTACTTCTGACCACTGGTCATACCTACAAATGTTTTAGTACAAAAAGCAACAAGGCTAGTTTTATCTAAAACTTGAACTACTTGAAACTATTGAGGCACTACACTTACCAAAACATGAGTATCAGTTCCACCTGTTGCCAGTCTTATTGGATCACCACTTTCTTTATTCTGAGGCTGAATATCTAGGCTCAAAACAGGATCTCTGTTATGCCACGAAATTTCTGGTATTGTACACTTCATCCTGAAGGAAAAAAAAAAAAGGAAAAAAAAGGAAAAAAAAAAATTGATAAAACGGAAAAAAAATCCTACATACACATACAAACATCTTCAGCAAGAGATAAAATTATGTCATGTTTGTTTATATCTCAAACAGTGAATCTACGCCTTCTTTATTTCTTGTCTTGTTCATAAAATTCTTCAAAATAAAGATAACCTGGACACATTATTGACTATTTTTCATACTTTATTTGTTACTACCTCCAATACAAAATAATAATTTATCAGTGCTTGGCATTCTAGCTTTCTACATATTACCAAGTGGTGTGGTTAAATAGGGATTTAACAGTGTTCAAAAAATAATAAAATTTTCAACTTTCCAGGAGCACTGATGCTGCTCAAGGTACCATCGACGGTCTGTACCCCCGTGATTAGGTGATGATTTTTGGGAGCAAATGCAGAATATAGAGAATGTCTCCAATTTTGTTAATATTTGGTATACTAACTAAATTTGGCCTTCTAATCACAAATCTGTTGTTAAAATGCACGGGTCACTTGTGGAAATCAGGAAAAAAGGCAATAAAAGTTTAACAACAGATTCGTGATTAGAAGACCAAATTTAGTTAGTATACCAAATATTAATGAAATTGGAGACATTCTCTATATTGTGCAATCACACCGTTTTTTGTGTCACTTATAAAGATTATGTTCTATACGAACGATTTGTGTTGTTTTTAGCTTTAGGAGATGTATTATAGTGGAGTAATGAGAGTTTTTTGATGGGACTATTTATGATGTCATTTTCATCGTTGCCATCTGCATGTGATATGAAGGAACATGTTGTTACGTTATCTGTGTTTTGTAACTTGGAGCCGTGTTGGAAATATCTGAGATTGCAGGTTGGCAATCCTGGTGTTATGTCAGGCTGCGTGAGATTTACTGCAGACGATGTTTCGGTTCATGTTACATGGTACTGGGATTTTGTTTGCAAGGTGGGCGTGCGTTTTTAGTGTGGTAAGTGCTATTCATTGAAAATGCATATTGGGGAGTGTATCGACATTTTCAGTGTCATGGCATTCTTCGGCCGGGAGCCAGAGGTTGAGGAGGATGGTTTAGTGACAGGAAAAAAGAAATGTGTCAAATGCAGTGGACGATATCGCAGTAATGTGTGGATGAAATTTAAAATACGGTAGCGAGCATAAAAAAAAATAGATGTAATTCTCGAGCGGGTACAGTGAGTCGACGGCTTCGTTAAAATCTGGCGCTGACGTCATGCACGGGTAGCCCCACAAACCATGCATGGTAAGGTTAGGCAAACATAGTTAAAATTTGGGATCGTAGTAATGTCAGGATACGCCAGGAGTGTTAGTCTTGCTGCTGTTTGGGAATTTTTTTACGGGAAAAATGAGAGATAGTAGTGCGGAATAAGAGTTTCTTGTGCTTACGCAGGTCATGCTTTGCGATCAAATATCTCCGTTATTTGTGGTTTCCTAACGCTGGAACCACTTTTATATTACGTAAAACGTTGAAATCTGTCTATTAAAAAAAAATCGACGCAATTCTCGAGGGGGTACAGTGGGTCGACGGCCCCTTGCTCAAACCTGCCTACAGGTTGGTTTTGTACTCTTGCCCTTAACTCATACTCAAATTAAACTGTTTGCTGCTTTACATCCATTCTATACTAATTGGGACTGGACCTACAATTTAAAGTGGGATACAAACGATTGTTCAATGTGCCTTCGTTGGAGATCGAACTCGAGAATCCTCGAACATGATTTGATTTATTTAGCGTCGCTTTTCTGACAATTTTGGCTAATCGCGACGATGAGGATGAGTGATGATATGCACTCACAAAGAACACCCATGGCCAGCAAGGGATTCGAACCCGGGAGTCCTTCCTTCGAAATTTGCCTTCTTACAACGAAAATTTTACCAAAGTTTTTATTATTTGCCCAAGGCGCACATAACATTCTTAAGATCGTGAAATATAAAATAAAGGAGTCTACAAGAGACCGGAACTAATAATGTACGTGCGAAATACTGTGCAATGGGCAGAGGTGGAAAATAAACTAAAATGACACATATTTTCATATAACTTCACATCTTCAAGTTAAAATGATTGCAAATACTTTTACACTTACCTTATAATTGTAGCTGCAGCTCTCAGAATATCACTGAGTTCTGCTTTCTTTAATTAATAAAGTAATTAAAAGAAGGTCTAACTACGTGCACTTCTGCGAATTCTTCCCGCCCTTGGTTCTTCACTGTTGCCAGAATCAAAATAATAGTGTGTTCTCTTCACTGCACTGCACAATATTCTTTGCACTCGAATTATTATTAAAGCAGACTCGGCCTTATATTAAACATTTATCTTTTTATATTTAATATTTTTCATTCGGTTTACGTTTTAAGTAATGTCATTATAATTACGACATTGTACTTACTGCTTATGCTTACATGTTAAAATTAAAGGTGAAAATCTTAGTTCCTTTCGTGTTCACGTTGCGGCAATATTGAATAATATCCGACACCGGGTATTTAATTTATTTGATTTATGTTACTTTACAATTTGTTATGTCAAATTCTGACGAGAAATTTACCAAATTGGGTATCATGTTTATTAATTCGCTAGTAAAATACATCAGTGCTAGATAACACTTTTCATATTTGATGATAACTTACCATGTAAGTCAGACGAGTAAATACAACTTAGCCGCTGAAGTTTCACCTAACATTTATTTGTAAGATTTGTAAATATTTTATGAATACTATTGCAGAAATGTACGGTTTTATGAACGACCATTGTACTTCAATACATGGCATGAGTTTACAATACCGGACCACTCTCCAATTTCTATAAATTTTCGCCTACTTACTAATTTCGGTGTCCTGATGACGTATCTGTAGTTCATATTTGGCGGTCACTTGTTAAAATTGTACATTTACGTGTAGAACTTGTAAAATAACCTTGCGATTTACCAGGGTGATTGTCTATACACAGCAATTCGGAACCATCTTTCTTTCGCAATTTGTTAATGGTCTTCCTTTACGCACAACAATCTTGCTGACGTCAGACGAGGAATGCCTACGAGGTTAGGTTAGGCCTGTTAGGTTAGGTTCCATTAGCATAAATACAAAGAAAAATTAATATTTTAGCTAAGAGAACTATACCTTGTCTTGCCTGTTGATTTCTTCGTTGGGAAAATGGCATCTTCCGTGGAGCTATTGTTCTTATGGTAGGGTTACGTTACGTTAAGAAAACATCGTTTATTTCGTTTCTTTCTTGATTTCCATACTTGACCGCCAATTATTACATGCAGATTCGTGATTAGGAGTTCACAGTTAGTGAGTAGGCGAAATTTCATAGAAATTGGAGAGTGGTCCGGTATTGTAAACTCGTTCCCACAATATATATAGGAAATATTCATACAGGAATAGTCGTTAGAAATTATGGTAAAAATTTACTATCCTTCGTACACCTCTAATTTTTTCGTTTCGTCAATTTTTGACAATCGTACTTACGTATCTGCTTCGCGGAACATTCCTGAAGGTGTATCAACGTTGTTTTGATGAAATTAATTGCAATTTTTCACATTACCAGTACGTCTTTCTGATAGGCCTTTTCGCTTGCCTGAGACGAACTAACCTAACCACGTGCCAATGGTTCGTGGGGCTAGTGCCAATAGTTTGCAATTATTTCCAATTTCTAGATCCTGATACTAACACGACACCAAATTTTAACTATGTTTCCTAACCTAACCACGCGCCAATGACTTGTGGGGCTACCGCCAATGGTTCGTGGGGCTAGCGCCAATGGTTCGCAATTATTTCCAATTTCTAGATCCTGATACTAACACAACACCAAATTTTAACTATGTTTCCTAACCTAACAGAACTAACCTGTCCACATGCGAATGGTTCGTGGGGCTAGCTATTCTCCGTCGGAGAATTAATTTTCAACGAACAACATGAATTTCAGCTATGAAACATTCCCACATCACACAAAACACCTTCCCGATGTTCGACAATGCTACAGGAACTTATTACGGTAAGTAGTTTCTTCTGTAAAAATAAATAAATGTGTCCGAAGGATAGTAAACAAGTACCGTATTCCTCACTATACCTCTATGCCATGTAGGGTACTACTTTACTATACTGGAGACACCTATCAATGATTTATTTCGCAATTTTTTACATTGCTAACATACTATTCTGCATTGCGGAACATTTCTTTAGGTGAAATAATGAATTTCTAACGAAAATAATGTCTATTTCTTTTATTAACGAGTACTTACTGTTGTTCCTTATTTCCCACAAACCATCCATGGGTAGCCCCAAAAACCATTGACATTATCCCAAAAATTCACGATAGCCATCACGGGGACGAGGTATGCCTATTAGGTTAGGTTAGGCCTGTTAGGTTAGGTTCCATTAGCACTCCTTTCATTCAATTTAGCATATACGGACAATACAAGAGCGTATTGTGCTCTCGTGCAGAAAGCAAATGGCGGCAGCAGCAATAGCACGTCGGAAATAAATTTATGTAGAAAACCACATGCATTCACATTAAAATTGATCAAAACTACATTCCCGAACATCAACAACGCTACAGAAAATGATTTGCGTAAGTACTTTCTCCTGTAAATTTGAAGTAATCTGTCTCCGGTATAGTAAAGTGTTACCCCGTGTAGTACACGCTGGGCTGCATTCTTACAGATTAGTGACGCCCTGGCAGCTGGAGCCACAATCATTATAATTCTCTGTGTGGGTTTGACCTTTCATCACTTCACCTTATTATCATTCATCTTCATATTCTTGATTAGGCCAAAGTGAAGTAAAATAATTCAACAACTCGCATAGAACCACTATACCCTGTGAAATAATATGTAAAATAGGTATGACTGAAGATGACCGGACTCCTCTCCTATTTTCTTCATATTTGGCATACTTACTAATTGAGGCCTGCTAATGACGAATCTGAAGTTAAAATTTGTCGGAAACGTCTAGAAAATGCAAAATAATTACGAACCATTGATGCTAGCCCTACAAACCATTTGCTAGCCCCACGAACCATTGACGTGTGGTTAGGTTAGGCAAACATAGTTAAATTCCGTGTCGTGGTAGTATCAGGATCTAGAAATTTAAAAATAATTGCGAACCATTGACGCTAGCCCCACGAACCATTGACATGTGGTTAGGTTAGGCAAACATAGTTAAAATTTGGTTTCGTGGTAGTATCAGGAATATATATATTTGCTTGTGAAACAAAAAATTTCGCGAAAATCGACGGTTTCCATTCCGAAAACTAACGCCTTATTTTAGCTTATTCTGCAATTTCTAGACGTTTCCGACAACTTTTAACTTCAGATTCGTGATTAAGAGGCCTCAATTCCTGAGTATGCCAAATATGAAGAAAATCGGAGAGGGGTCCGGTCATCTTCAGTCGTTCCATAAAATACATAAATAATATGTATTTCCTGCAAGGATTTAATTTGCCCCATTTCCAATGGATGGTAATGTTCCGAATGTTTATTGATTTTTTGCAAGGTTTATAAGAGTAGTGGGAAGTGCTTTAGAATATTGGAAATGATTGTGGAAGGAAGTTCAAAGCTTGGAGAAAATAATTGGTAACACTTTACTATACCGGAGACGGATTTCTTCAAATTTACAGGAGAAAGTACTTATGCAAATCATTTTCTGTAGCATTGTTGATGTTCGGGAATGTAGTTTTGATCCATTTTAATGCGAATGCATGTGGTTTTCTACGAAAATATATTTCCGACGCGCTATTGCTGATGCCGCCACTTGCTTTCTGCACGAGAGCACACTTCGTGCTATTGCTTCTGCTACAAGCCGATGTTGTCCGTGTATGCTAAATTGAACGAAAGGCGTGCTAATGGAACCTAACCTAACAGGCCTAACCTAACCTAGTAGGCATACCTCATCCCCGTGATGGTACGTGGGGTAACAATCAGATATACCAAAAACTAAGGAACAACAATAAGTTCTCGTTAATGTAAGAAATAGACATTATTTTCATTAGAAATTCATTATTTCACCTAAAGAAATGTTCCGCAATGCAGAATAGTACATTGGCAATGTAAAAAATTGCGAAATAAATCATTGATAGGTGTCTCCGGTATAGTAAAGTAGTACCATAATTAGCACAGTTGAAACCTTCACTAAGTATTATTTACTGGAGAAATTGTAATTTGAAAAGTAGCTCTCGCTGGCATCTATGCTTTATAGAGGTCACCCATTCTTTTTTATGGTCATCTCAGGTGCATAGTTCGGTAGATTTTCATGCTAGGCTTGAAGGGGTTGATTGCTACAGATCAGGAGATCAGATGCATTTAGGGATGTTATTTTAATGCTAAGACCACCTAACCTAACAAAATAATTTGGAGCCATACCAGTTAATTGTATATACATTTTAAATGCATTCTGTAATTCATAACTTCCTTACCACTCAAAGTAAATATTCATATGATGGGTGCCAAATTAAAATTATGGAGTCTTGAATATTTATTTTTAGTGAATTGAGCTTGCTTTGTGTTTTTTTCAAAACTGTAATTTGGAAAATGTTTACACCACGTGCACACTGTAGTGGCAGAGGCCATTGAAATTAATAGAACCATCTCCAAAAATAAACATTCAGAAGAATATAATTGTGTTATGCACATGTGCAAATATATTTCCAAGTTTAACATGTCTGGTTACTTTAGAAAGTGTTAATTTAAGTTGTTTATTGCTAATTTCAGGATATTCTTCAGCATTAGAGTATGAGTCGTACATTCATTTGGGTTCAATTTAGAGGACATCAAATCGTGGGAAGAATAGAAAAGTGAAGAAATATGAAACCATGGTTGAAACTATATTTATTGAGTATTGCATAGTTTGTTTATATTTATTGTATGATGAAGAAGAATATAATTGAATCTGAAAACTTGCTTCTAGAGTGTACTTCAAAACTAATGGACTATTATAATGAAGAAACGTGTTTTGGAGAAAGTACATTAAAGGCCTTAGAATGCCTAGAGAAAGAGACTATTGGGTCAGTTACTAACACTAAGCATGTGGATGATTTAGCCAGTCCTAAATGTAGAGGGAAAAGTAACATAAAAAATAATGAGAAAAGGATTCTAAGGTCTTCGAAATCACCAAAAACAAATTACAATGAAATTTCCAAAATTTTAAGTCTATCAAATTGTTCTAAAAACAGTGATCAAATTGACAAGCTGTCCTCCAGAAAGAAAATAATATCAGGAATTACAAGTGGCAACGATTCATATATAGCAAAACTTGACAGTTGCTCTCCTGTTGAAGAAGAAAGGAATTCAAGGAGTGCAGTATTAGATGTCTCACGTCATTCTAACCGAAGCAGTAGTGTTAATGAAACTATCCTAACTACGCAGCAGAGACTTCAGTTAGATTCATGGGGTCTTCCAACATCTGTGTTGAAGGTACAGTATACGTGTTTACCTGCCTAAAACATTTATGGGGCCGTTCCCCACTGTAACCCATCGAGAATCATGTTGAATATTTTTTTATCAACAGATTTTGATGTTTTATGTAATATAAAATTGGCTCCAGCATTTGGAAAACACAAATAACGGAGATATTTGATCCCAAAATATGACCCGTGTAACTAAAATCTCTGAGTACTTTCACAGTTTTTTATTAGTAAAAACTGTTTGCATGCTCACTAAAATAGGGAAGAATGTGCTGGAATTGCTATCAATTCCGAACCTAACACTCGTAATCTAACGACGTGAAATTATGGCTGCTGTCATGGAATGTCGTCTTGGGTGCTATATTCACTTGCTTTGCCTTCAGGCTGTTCTGCTTCATGTTAGGGTAACAGACGTACTTTTTTTTACAATAACACATCTCTGAGACCTCCCCGATGGTGCAGCCTTGTAATCAAGGGATCCCGGGTTCGATACCCGGTGGAGGTACATAGTGGTTCGGATCCCACTTTAAACGGTAGGTCCAGTCCCGATTAGCCTTTCTGTGCATAAAGTGGACTTAAAACACCAAATCAAACAACCGTCACATCTCGGGAAGGTAAAAACAACAGAAAATGCTCATAAAGAACATAATCTTCATAGACCATGCAAAATATTTCACTTTCCCTAGGGGGTACAGATTGTCAAGGGTACTACATTTTTACTGGGAACGGTACATATTAATCAGTACCATGTCAGTATCAGCTAATATGTATGTAATTTACAGTAGTTCAAATTTCTGCTATTTTGTTGTTATTTGTATGTGCATAAACATATTATTTATGTGCTCTATTTTGTAAATTAAATGTATAAATGTGCAGTTTGATTTTCAAAGCAGAACTCATTGCAATCACTTCGATACATGTATTAATCACGGAGGTTCATGAGTCATTGATATTCTACAAGAACATTCGTAATTTATAGCATTTAATGGGTCTGTAAATTTAAATCTGTTCTATATTGGTATCAGCAAAAATCTCACATCTGTCCATCCCTAATTTATACTATATAACTAAAGATTGCACATATTATTAATATATATTTTGTAGTGTAATTCTGTTATTGCCTGGTGGCGCTTTTGTCGAGTCCAACTCTCCTGAAAATGATTCCAAAATGCACATATTTTTATTTCTCTGCCAGTTCTGTGAGGAAAATGAAACTATTTCCAATACATGAATATTGGCTGAAATTGGTATATTAGAATCTGTAAAAAATCAGATTTTTAAATCTATTCCAGTACTAAATTTCTTATTGCATCCATCATAAATGTCTTATGTTCGACAGTTTAATGGAGGAAAATATATTTCTTAAAACTTTTTCTGACAGTTTAGCGTTCATTCTCATGAAAGGAACATGTGTGATTTTTAAAGCTCTAAGTGATAAATTCAGATCTGAAACATGTTAATTTTTGGTATGTATATGAATAAGTGCTTCTGTACCAGTTTAAAACTCCAAAGATGCTTACAATACATAATTATAATTTTTATAGCATTTTTATTTTTGACATAATGGTAATGACATCATGTTTGTATTAAATAACCATGAATATCAGAATCTGTTCCAAAATTATTATCTATAAATTACTAACTCCATCACATCAGTAGGGAAAATATGAATTTTGTAATTATATGGCATATGTTTAAACATTCTCATTATCTCACATGTGAATCTTTGCATACTTTAAAGCAAAATTGGTAGATTGATGTGGCACAGTTGCAATGGAATACTTATGTATTATCATTCTGAACAATTTAAATTCTTAAAAATTCTCAAGTAGGCCCTTTCAGTATTGGTTTCAATTGATAATACTATCAGAATTTAACATTTTGTATGCAATTTGTAATAAATTTTATGTTTAGACCTCTACTATTATCCGAGTTGAACAATTAGTCTCCTGTGTAAAATATATTTATATAGGTCTTTTCTACTCTTAAGGTGGTCGGCCCTCATGCTGGGAAGGGAAGTGGAGAGCGGAGAAGCGACCAATCCAGTGGTAAAAGAAACACAGCAGCGTGTAGAACGAGGTTCATGTAGTACTTCTTCCTGCCATGTTGTAACTCTCGGCACCACTGCTGTTGTCTGGTCTGCGGCATATTCGCCGCTCCCCACTTCCCTTGCCAGCATAGGGACCGACCACCGTAAGAGTAGAGAAGACCTATAATACAAACTGCTAAGATAATGTAGATTTGTTTATACTAGTTTAAAGCAAACTGCTAAGATTTGTTTATGCTAGTTTAAAACATGTATAATGTAGAGTTTTTTCTTTTCTTTTTGTAGGCATACAAGGATAAGGGCATAACATCAATGTTTAAATGGCAGATGGAATGTCTTATGAATGAAAGAGTGTTAAGTGGTGGCAACCTAGTCTATTCTGCTCCAACATCAGCAGGTGAGTTCCATTAACAAATTCAATCATTTTATGTTTGGATTTTTATAATTATATCTTCTGTATGGTCAGTAGAAGAAACACATTTTCTTTTACATACTATTGAACGCTTATTGAAACAGACATCCTATGTTTTGCAATCACACAATGATTACCATGTGAGAAAAATATGTTTTTTACATTGCATGGAATAACAACATAAAGTGTGTTTGGATCCTGGCTAAACTTCCAATTGATTTATGTTTTTGTTAAATTTAGTTACCTTGCATCCATTTCCTTGTGAGGCCGAGAGATCGGGAGAAGTGTGGCGGGTGGCACTAGTGGAGATGCAAACATTTTCGACCAGTAACGTCCTGCTTAAGTTTACCCTCGAATGTGTTTTGCTTCACTCGGAATCGTTTGGAGGCTTTGAATGTGCAACACTGTATCAAGATTACATTGCAGACTAAACCGTTAAAAGTCAATGGTTTTCATGAGCATTGTTTGCAATCTGAAAGCTCTGAGCTTGAGTTGTTCTTTCCTTCGCGACTACAGGTGCCCTGGACAGAGCTGCAAATGGAGTGAGGAACAGATCTTGAACCAAGAGCATGTTAATTTCGTACTGTGTGAAAGAGTGAGGTTTTTGGTTAGTTGCCGTGTTAGTTCTTTGTATAATTGCAGTGTGTGTGTGTGTTGTGTGTAAGTGAGGCGATTGAATGCCAGTCTCAAATTTCACGTTAGAGCAAAGAATTTTTATGTATGACACTTACGTGAAAACAGACTCATGTCGAGACGTGTGTAGGCAATTTGCACAGAAATTCCCTGGCGTTTCACCTCCAGGTAGACAGACGGTTAGACATCTTGTCCTTAAATTACGAGAAACTGAATCATTAAATTTTAGAACCCCTAAGCAAAAACGACGGACTTTTGTGTGTGAATCAAAATTTCATCAAACAATGACAGGAATGTGTGTGAATGTAGGTGGACATCACTTTGAACAATTCTTATAACACAGGTTAGTATTTATTTTGCAATATTAATATAAATATCTCTATGCTAAAGTAATGTCCATAAAAATAAGCGTGATGTTACTGGTCGAAAATGTTGGCATCTCCGCTAGCACCGCCCGCCACACTTCTCCCGATCTCTCGGCATTGCAAGGAAATGGGCGCACAGTATTTCTTCGCTTTACTTTCTCTCCTGTACATGTAAAGAGTCAGATAAAAGCTGTGATGGAAGTCAGTGGGGTGATCCTGCATCACCAAACATAAACCCACCAGGCAACCTTGTGTCATGAAATTGTTTCTTTTTTAGTTTGCTAAGCTTCAGTTTTTCATGTTTGGGCTTCTCAGATGGCATTGTGGTAACTCATCACCTTGTAATCAAGGAGCATGAGGTTTGAGTCCTGATGAGCCTAGTGTTGACTTAAAACAAACTTCAATTTTCACTGTTTTCAGATTTCCCTGTAGATATGGCCATGTTGGCTGCACAATTATTGAATTTTGAAACTTCCTGTACTCATAGATTTTCTTTATGATGCTGTACTTGATTAATTAAAAAACTGTATTTACATAATCAAAATTAAAGTGTAATTTAACTTCGACTGTTTTATCAAATGACGAAGAGGCTCCAAACTTTTGTGAAGAACAAACTTGAAATGTGTGACTGTGGCTTAATGTGAATTTCTATATTATTTACCAGGTAAAACACTTGTGGCGGAAATCCTTACTATTAAATCAGTGCTTGAGAACAAAAAGAAAGCAATCATCATTCTACCTTTTGTATCTGTGGTTAGAGAGAAAATGTTCTATCTCCAGGTAAGTATTAACCACAAAACTTCTATTCAGTTTTGCTGGATTTATTCCACCATGGATTCACTTTCCATATTATTCTTTGTATTTTCTAAAACTGATATTGCATCAAGCTTTAATTTATCACTATGTATTTTTTTTTATCTCACAATAGTTCTGTAAACGTTAGGGATTTATGAAGAATTTGAATGACCCATTTTCCTCCTTAATTAATCTATGAAGCAGTTGACTGTTAGGAAGGCAAACCTCATGTTTAGGACACACAAAATATATCTTTATAAACATTTTAAAAGAGGCCATAATTAGGTATTCAATCAGAGACTATTTATAGAGATACTGTGTTGATAAAATTATTTTAAATTTCTTTCCTGCCACCTTTGTTGCATATGACATATGATATGGAGGTTTCAGATTCAGGTCCTGACCTAAGAATAGATTTTCCTTTGTGGATGTTCCCTCATCATTGCAATTATCCAGGTGTAACAGACAGAAAAGACTATTGGATGTACCAACCAATTCAGATAGAGAGAGCATGAGCATGTGCACACTTGCATGATTTTATTATTAAAATAATTCTAGATATGCTTTTTCACACATACTTAATTCCATTTGTTCTGTTTTCCAGAATCTTACAAAAAGTACAAACATTCGGGTTGAAGGTTTTATGGGTGGTCATGCACCACCTGGAGGTTTCAAAAGTGTTCACATTGCAGTTTGCACTATTGAGAAAGCTAATAGTTTAGTTAACAGGTTAGTAAGTGCTACTCAGTAGCTAGTATTGTTGGACATGTTGATACCACTATGGGGTGTATTTATAAAAGTTAATATAAAGTATTACACTGCACCTACATCAGAGTTTTGCTCTAAATACATAACATTATAATAGCCTATATTATAAATTTTGCTAATTTGTGCATATATATACTATATTGATGAATTACTTACGTGAAATTTAGAAAATTTTGCAGTTCCGCATTGCACAATTTAATGGTTAACCCTTTCGAGGCGGATCCTCCAGATGACAAAAGTAACTGAAGGACGGTTGACAAATATTTCGGCAAACACATATCTTCGTAATAAATGTTCAATAAACAGGAAACCAAATAAAAAAACCCACTGAGCCCACGTGTTTGGCTGCACAAATCATTCTCTTGTTATCGGGCTATGAACGTGAGTGCTTTTGAAACCTTGTCATGAGAAGAATGAGTCTTTTGTAATGGTATCTCTTCGGCCAGGAGAAATTCGTGACTTGTTGGAGGAGGGGTTTGACACGGGGGATGAAACAGAAGTTGAAGATATACAGGGTGGTTCAGAAGATGATATACAGGGTGTGCCAGATGATGAACGAGAAGAACCGGAAGAGGAAGGGGGAAGATGAAGAAGAATTAGAGGAGAATGAAGATAGTGGTGATGCGAGTGCAGTGCAGTGGGAAGAAGTGAAAGGAGGGGGGGGGGGGGTGTTCTTCCTTTCTCTGGACAGCCAGGTGTAAGAGTACATGCCCTTGCGAACAATCCTACTCCATTTCAAGCTGTCAGTTCAGATCGATGGGCAAATTTCTGATGGAGTTTCCAGTCAGTTGTGATAAACATTCTCCTTGACCTTGAGTTTTCTTCTTTTTTAAAAAAAAATCTATTTGTATTATCTTTTTGATACTATGTATTCGCCATCACATAACTTGGGGCAATCAGCGACAAGTGGTGGTTTGCCCAGATTGATGAGTGCTACCGGATGGGAGCTAGCCAAACTTTTAATAATAATAATAAAAAAAAATTGAAATTCCTCTGTCTGTTGCTTCCAAAAATGGGTTCACATCGACATTTTTACCTTACCGAGCGAAAGCTTTGGAAATTCTGAATAAAACGAGCCCCCATTGGCATTTATTGTGTTATTACAACTTTTTTTTTTTAAACAAAACATTTTCCAACATGTTACATTTTGCTTAAAATGAGCCCAGTCCTTGGGGAATTTCCATGCATGACGAATAATTCATCATCTGCCTTGAAAGGGTTAAATCCTATTAATTTCGAAGATCAACTGTCTTCATTCACAAAAGGGTGCAAATTGTGCAGTGCGGAAGTGCGAAATTTTCTAAATTTAATGTAAGTAATTTTAAACCACGTTTACCACATCCATCATGAATATATTGATGAAGTATAATAAGTGAAGTTAGACAGGAGCCTCTTCTCTAACTACACTCATTATACTTCATCATCTCTAACTTCACTCATTATACTTAATTAATATATATATTAAGAGTACCAAGTTTATGATCTCTATATGCATAGATGCAACTCCCCCTTTTTTAATTACTTTTGTATTATTATGTTTTTTGTCATAGATATGATACCCTAATATTTAAGATTTTAACATTGTAATCAAGGAGTCCTGGGTTCGATACCCGGTGGAGGCACAAGTGGTTCGGATCCTACTTTAAACTGTAGGTCCAGTCCCGATTAGCCTTACTGTGCATAAAGTGGACTTAAAACACCAAATCAATCAATCAAAAACCTTTGCAATATACACTGTGTGGCCACTGAATTATGACCACCCACCTAGTAGTGTGTTGGACCATCTTTTGCTTTTATGACAGCAGATATCCTACATGGCATGGATTCCACAATATGTCTGGACTAGTCCACAGGTATTGATAGCCATGCTGAGTCTGGGATTGACGTGATTGATGTCTCCTAGCATCTAATGTGTCACTCGATATAATCCCAAATATGTTCTATCGGATTTTAATCGGCGAATTCGGAGGTCATACCATGTGTTGGAAGTCAGATGAGCGTTCCTCAAACCAATCCTGAACCACGCGTGCCCGATGACATGTTTCATTATCGTCCGAACCATCAGGGAAAGTATGCAACATAGTGGGATGTACTGTGTCTGCAAGGAGATGATGATATGACTACACAGTGCAACGGTCCAAGTTTTTGCCATGTGAATATTCCTCCAGCGACCTGCACGATTGAAGAACACTTTCATGTTGTTTACGCCAAACTCTCACACGACCATCCATGGAATGTACTAAAAATCTAGACTCGTCGGACCAATACACCTTCTTCCAGTCTTCCATGGCCCAATTTGTATGTTCTTTGCACCACATGCGTTTATGCTCTCGTGTCAGAAGTGGGTGGCGATGGGGTCATCTGCTGGCGTACCCCATATGTGACAGTGTGTGACGAATAGTCCTGGTAGATACTGTCTCTGGTTGATTTGTGTTGTATTCAGGTGTCAGTGTTGCACTGTGGTGCGTCTGTTGGCTTGGATGAGCTGTTGTATCCTCTGCTCACCTCTAGCATCAATCTTCTGCTGCCCCATAGAGTTCTGCCACTGGGACTCCATTTGACCGTGTTGATGCCAATCTTGAACACCCCTCCATAGCAGCAGTTTGGGAAATGGGTGCATCTTCTAGCCCCGAAGATCTGACCTTTGGCAAACTCTGTCAGGTTCTTCCATTTCCCCATTTCGAACCACACTACTTATTGAACTCGTGATCAGTGGCGAAGCGTGACATCTTTACGTAGTCATCGCAAGATTTGCCAAACGTCAGGGTCGATTTTTCAACGGAGAAGGGGGGGGGGGGCATAATATTTCTCTGCGATAAACGCCAAGGTCGCTGCCAATTCAATGTAAAAGCTCATACCACAGACCTTACGACTACAAAAGACACATAATTCTATCCCATACGACGAGAATTATTAAATATGATGGAAACTGAAATGCAAACACCTCAATTGTAGCGTTTAAAGATAAGAAGAACCTTTATGGTTTGCAGCCAATTGTTGTTTTGATAATGAAAAGCAGATTCATATCGTTCAATGTGTGCAGTGGATATAGCAGACATTCGAGTGGTGTGCCCAGGATTTTCACAGAGGGGGGGGGGGGTTAATGTGTATTTTTTAGTAGTCATTCCTGAAGTCCTCATTTTGCCATCTCTTCCTTCCTTTTCTTTCTAGTTTTTTTTTTTCAAAGAATATTGAGCCTAAGCAGAATTATGATTCTCACCACCCCTCCTTGAGCATGCCACTGGACACTCTGAAGAATCTTGATGACTGCAGACAAACCCTGCCGTGGCTGTAAACCTGTGGATGGGGGCTGAAAAAAGGGCCTGTTATGACCCAGACCTTCAAGAGTGGGGTAAAGTACAGGTCGTTGGACCTGTCTGCTTGTTCGGAAGCGTTCGGCTGTTCTCGGACCAGAGAGATTCACACCATTCTGCGATGAGCTGGGCTGATGAACACCATTGCCTTCAATAGGAAACTTGGTGGGTGGGTTCGGCGCGAGGGGTAGTACTGGGGCCTCATTTCGATGCGCTTAGATTAGCAAATCTCTTGCATATTTCTAACTGTTTCATGCTGTCACTTGGCTTATTTCGCACAAATATTTGAGTATTCTGACTTATTATTTTTACTGCTTCTCTAAAATGTATAAAATGCAATATTTTTATTATTTTGCTTGGTCATCGTCGCATCTCCCGATGACTGGATGCCTCGCCTCTGCTCGTGATACAGTATTTCTGAACAACACATTGGCTAGCAGCATCCTCTCGCCAAACACGACGTCAACAAATGACTTTCATTGCGCACAGTGGTGGTCATAATTCAGTGGCCACATGGTGTATATATTTTTTTTTAAATGGTGAATTAACAAGGCAAACTCATGTTAATTTCATCATAATAGGTCAGTGTGTCAGAGGTAGATTTGTTAGTTGATTACCATTTATAATGTATTAATAACATATATGTGTACTGGAGTGAATTACTGTTATGCATGGAAATATTTTCACTCTGGGAAAGGCATTTCACTATTGAAACATTGAGTACTTACAGGTTAATGGAAGAAGGATGTCTGAATCAGCTTGGTGTTGTTGTGGTTGATGAACTTCATTTATTGGGTGATCCTCATCGTGGGTACCTTCTGGAATTGCTGCTGACAAAAATCCAGTATATGTGTCTGAAGTAAGATTGCTTTACCTTTCTCTAATATTTAATTGATTGTGAACAACAAAGTACAAAACATGTTCCATAAAATTCTGTAGACGTTCAGTTGTAGAAATTGAATGAAGAATTCAATTTCATACTGAAACATTCCAACCAACGTCGTTGCCAAGAATTCAATGGAACAAGGTTTATTGTGAAGGGAGTCTGAAAAGTCACGCATCATTTGCAAAATGGTCACTTTAACAAAGTTATTTTGTTAGACTAGTGGGATACTATGTTTCTGGATTGGTCACAGAGGACCCGTTGAATAGGCCCTTGAATCCATTTGGATGTTGGGTATCTAAAATTCCAGTAAAGTGTGAAGTTTTGTGATAATGGTCTACTTCTGCACCATGATCGAGGACAAATGCTATGCCATAGCTCCAGATTATGTTCTCCGTGTGCTCAACAAACTGATTCTGCCTACAGATTTGTGTGGAACAGATAATGTAATTTGGTCTGTGGTGCAAGGCTTTTCAGATGCCTTGTAGTATTTCTGTGCACAGGTATTGCAGCAGGATTGAAAAATGAGGTGAAGTATAGGCTGGCTTGTTAGCTTGGTGGTAGAGCAATTGCACACTATTTCAGAGATCCTGATGTAAGTCCTGTTGGAGCCAGCTTTTTTTCTTCACCAAATATAGGGTCCGGCAATATATATCTACCATTTTAATATGTTCCCTGTAGTAACATAATACAGCTAATGTAAAGCAAGATAGTGGTAATTGATAGATAACATAATGCCATTTGTAAGACAATAACACAACACTGTTTACTACATCATATATTTTGAAATTCATATCAGGTAAGTACCCCCCTCATTCCGTATTGTGCTTACACTCATGGAGTCGACGAAGAAAATTATTGATTACAGACACCAGCATTGAGTGGAATTGACTGCACTTCTTCCCTACTTCTTCTCATCAAGGTCTCTAAGTTAGGGATACATGTTCAAAAACTCGGCTTTTGAGGTACCCCCAGAGAAAGAAATTGCAGGCAGTCAGTGTGTGCTGTGCTGCTACCATACAATGTACCGTGCATTACTTTTAAAATGCGCCTCTACCACAAAAACAGGGTGTTCAGGGTCCAACGCTCCATTGCTACAGAAATAGCATCCCTCATGCTTTTACCTAGCATGCTGGATTTCATCCCTACTGCGGGGCCGTAGGGAAATCCCACCTTTGAAAGTGGTAGATATATATTGTCACACCCTGTATTTACAATTAAATGCACTGTTCAAAAGAATGTAAAAAAAGAAAGGAATCATTTCTGTAAGGAACTGAAAGAACCATAAGTGAAAAATTTAGTGAAATTGTAGAAGGAAAGTCCCGCACCATGGCCGTGCAGTCTAAGGCATCATGCTTTGGTCTCCAACTATGGAATGCTCACAGTCTCCTTCTGAAATTTTATCCAGTGTATTGGAACGATGTCCACACACCGGAGGAAATTGGGGAACTACGAATGAGTAGCATAACACAGTCATATAAACCTACCACAATGATGGGGGGTTCGTCATGCTGACCACATGTCACCCCATAACTGTTTGGATGATCACCCACCTCGGCAGGTAGGAGTGAGGCTTACGGGTTATTATTATAGAAGGAAGGAAATCACACAGAGAAATGAATCCCTTATAATCTCAGTAACAACACAGGAGAACAAATATTATTGACTTCTCTTCTGAGCAGTGTATATTACTAAAACATATGGATTTAAATTGACAATTTCTTTTATGTGAACTGTACTTAAGTACTACAGTTTTAATTTCATAATTATATGTTTTAGGGAAGAGAAGGTGCAAATACAGATCATTGGTATGTCTGCAACACTGCCAAACTTGAATCTCCTAGCTGACTGGCTCCATGCAGATCTTTATAAAACCTCATTTCGTCCCGTGCCATTAAAAGAATATGTGAAAGTAGATGCATCTGTGTATGATGTTGATATGAAAAAGGTCTATGATATTCAGCCAGAAATTAAAATAAAGGTAGGAGAAAAAGAATCATAATCCTAGAGATAAAACTTGTGTTAAATTCATTCTTGTAGTATTTTACAGTGACACTGGGACTGAATTTTTAGAATTACTTCTTCAAAGATATAGTGACAGATATAGAGCCAGTCATTCACTGAAAAATCAGAATCAGAACTCTATTGTAGGGCTTGATTTGAATTTAGCATGGTTGGTGATAATTATAATATGTACAAACCAGGTTGACTTTTATCTCAGCACTTTGTTTCCCCCAAGATGAGAGCGATTTTAGCACTAAAAAACCCAGTAGCCTGTCCAGAACTGAACTGATTGATATCTCAAGAGAATGTATCCCATCATTAGTATCATATTTATTTAATTGCATTAATTCATGTTTATTCTGGTGCTTGTCTGTTTCAAATGTGCTTGTACTTTCTGTTTTTGCCATAAGTTTTTAATTCTAAGTAATTTCATTCATCTGTTCCAAAATATTTCTGCTATACCCAATGGTAAACTGGACAGTTAGACAAAAATAATAAATAATTTAACCATGCAGGCGGATGCTGATCATGTGGTCTACATATGCTTGGAAACAATTACACAAGGTCATTCGATTTTAATATTTTGCCCATCAAAAACTCGATGCGAGAAGCTTGCTGAAATTATATCCAAGGAATTTTGCAGCATAGGTAAGTTCAGGAATCTGCTTGAGTATTATTAATGTTACAATAATACAAAATGAAGTGTACTTGCAGTGGTTAATTTTTGTTCTGAAACTTTTTATGCATTTATTAACAGTATTAACAAATGAAGTTTCAGCCTAAATGTACAATTTACATT
Source organism: Lepisma saccharinum (assembly GCF_977018435.1). Lineage (NCBI taxonomy): Eukaryota > Metazoa > Arthropoda > Insecta > Zygentoma > Lepismatidae > Lepisma > Lepisma saccharinum. The sequence continues at coordinate 56,461,890 of NC_139234.1, read as the reverse complement.
AACAGTAGCAGGTTTATTATTACTGTAGCAAAGTGGATATTCTGCTAAAATGAAAGTGAAATATAATTATTCCATGCAACAAAGAGACAGAAATGTTAAACTTAGAGTTCGTTTGTTGTAATGACCTATGTAAATTGATTTAGATTTAGATTACTATACATAGAAAGATGTCAAAGAATCTGTGTGTATAGCAACCATTTAATGTTTTAAGTAATTATTGGGAAGGTATATCATATTTTTATGAATTTTAACAGACTGCAACACGGGGATTGACCAACCGTGGATATCCTTCCACCCTGGTCACCAAACAAATATCCCGAGCTGCTTCATACACTCCCACCAAGAAACCTGCCACCAATCCCCCTGCACTTGTCACCCAACATCACCCCCACCTCAACAAAATGAGACACACACTACGTTCCCTCCTTCCCATCCTGCACAGTGATCCTGACACCAGAAATATCTTCCCCGACAAGCCCAGAGTTGTCTTCAAACGCCCTCCCAATCTCCAAAACATCCTGGTCCACCACAATCCACCTACTCACAATCAACTCGCACCTGCCCACAAATGCAACCGCCCAAGGTGCAAAACCTGCCCCATATTTGTCACTTCCCGCACCCTCCAGATCCACACTGCCACCGGCAAATTCACCCTCTACCCCAAAGGAACCTGCAACAGCTCTAACCTAATTTATATCCTCACGTGCAACATCTGTGGGAGCTTCTACCTGGGGGAAACATCCACAGCCCTGAACCTCCGCATTAACAACCACCGCTCCTCTACCCAAAACCTGGACTTTGCTGTTGCCACTCTCACCAATCACCACAATATTCCTTTTAATGACTGCTTCCAGGTAGCGATCGTCCACTCCTTGCCCCAATCCACCAACACCTCAATACGTAGAAGATGGGAGAGGGCCTACATATCGACCATGAATGCAACCACACCTCCAGTCCTGAACAAGGCCACCCAGTAATGCGCCTCATCCCCTATCCTCACCCTCACCACCACCTTTTCCCAACCAACCCCCCCCTCCCACCACTCACAGTTTTCGACAAGCCAGGCGAAAGAACCATATATTTTTTTTTCTGGTACTGTCAACACTTTCTTTTTCCTTCGGGACCTGGCAACACTGCAGGTCATGCTTACTCTTCCCTCTAGTCACTTAGTTATACAATGTCCCTCTACTCCTGAAGATGTGACATACCATCACGAAAATTCAAATTTTTTCTATGTCCGGTGAGTGTTTCCTCTCCTCTTTCACTTTTTATTTAGCCTTTGTGGCCCTCCTTCCTTTTATCCTCTATATATATTTATATATATATATAAATATACATATATATCAACAAAGATGTAGATAGCGTTGCATGGGTACCTCCTGGCCACGTGACCCCTCACCGCAGACACATGACCTTGGCAGTGACGTGGTGTGAGTGTGCCAGCCAGCATGTAAGTTAAGAGCATGTCAAGATGGGTCAAGCAATGCTAATTAACAAAAGTCAAACCAAAGGAATACTAGAAAAATAGAAAAATCTCATAATTCGAACTTTATTAAGAAACTATTGAATTTACAACAAAATGTGTAATAAACTTTGTTTTAGATAAAAAGTATTCTTTAAAATGAGACTTGTTTCATTACAATCCGTTTAGTAATTTCTGAGATATTCAACTTCTTCTGGGCAGCCATTTTGACGATGACACTGCACGTGATGTAATCATTTCTAAGGTTGTTTCCCTGCTAATTTATAGTCTTTAATATGCATTTAGTCAACTCGCAAAGTTTGATGCTAGTATCCGGAAGTGAAATATTTTTAGGTTAATTTGCACTTGTTCCCTGCACCAAGCTTCTCTTTTCCCACTATGAAAAATGCAGACTTGACGAGTTGAACCTGGATCTCTGGCTCAGTTAGTAGAGCAGTGACACTCAATACCCAAGGCCCAGTTTGAGTCCTGGTCAAGCCTGAATCTTTTGCTTAAGTTTCCGTATTATAACAAAACATTTTTATTCTAAAATGAAGTACAGTAAAACCTCGTTAATCCGGACTAATGGGGGAGATAAGTTGACCTGTTTAACGAAAGTCTGGATTAACTGAAATAACCTAAAAGAACAGTAGAAAGTGCATTAAAACTCCGTTTATAGCAACAAAACACGTTTATTATCGTGTATTTAAAGGGCATAGGCCTAAATACACTACACAGTACAGTACAAAGTCTGCGGGAAACAGAATTTCATCAGTGGTTGACTGCCCTTTCTTTGGGAAGTTCTCTTGTTAACTTCTAACCACATTTAAAAACTTTGCATTCTTTTTTTTTTTTTGCCTGTCCAGATTTAGCGAAGTCCGGCTTATCAGGGTCCAGATTAACGAGATTTTACTGTACTCAGTTATTCAGGAGACTGGTTGTTCCAAAGTTGTATTAATTTCGGAGTCCACTGCTACCATCCTCATGGGAACTTGTTGTAGTGTTGCTTGGCGAGCTTGTAAAGCAACTTGTAGTTTCCAACAGGATGGTAGCAGTAGCCACCAAAATTATTAAATTTCATTAAAAAAAAATATCACCCGCCCTGAAACATGAGTAACAAGAGGGAACAACACCACAAGTGACATCTAGTGAACCAACCTGAAAATGAGTACACCAACTATGATCTACTGTAAATCTACCACAATTTGTGTAACTAGCAGTTTATAGATTGTCGCTCAATCCAAAACTATCAGTCTTTTTTATGAATGGTGGTTTGGAGTCACCAAAATTAATAAGAAATAAGTACGTGGGTTAAGTCATAAGTCATGGCAACTAATTTTTTTCTCACGAACAGGGGACAATACGAAAAATCTAAAATATATGTTTGAAAGTGTACGAGGGTCACTATTTATATTTTGAGCCTTGGCAACACTGATTGAAGTTAGGCGCGATTTGACGTTTGCACGGAATCGTCTGGCATTATTGACCATAAGGTACTTCAAATGTTTTGTCAATAGCTTCATTTGTATTGTTTATGTTGCCTTGGAGATTGCGCGACAACAATAAAATGGAATTAACTCGTGAACATTTTCGTGCGATGATTTTTTACGATTTTCGACGTGGATTATCAAGACAAGAGTGCATCGATCAACTTACTTCCACATTTGGCGATGAAGCCCCATCCTTTGCCACTGTGAAACGCTGGTATAACGAATTTAATCGTGGCCGCCATTCGCTCACCGACGAGATTTGCGAAGGTCGTCCAAAATCAGTTGTTGTTCAAGAAAACATTGATGCTGTGCAAAACCTAATACTGCAAGATCGTCACGTGACATACTGTGAGATTGAGGCAACCATAGGCATTAGTTCCACCAGCATATATAAAATATTACATGATCATTTAGCTGTGAGAAAGGTATGTTCTTGTTGGATCCCACACAATTTGACAAAAACTCAAAAAGACGCTCGCGTCAATTGGTGCAAACAAATGCTCAATAAATACAATCGTGGTGCTTCAAAAGACGTATATAAGATTGTAACAGGTTACGAATCATGGATATATGCTTATGAGCCGGAACGTAAACAGCAGTCGACTGTATGGGTGTTTCAAGATGAACCCAATCCAACAAAAGTTGTTCGCGCTCAAAGCACATCAAAACAAATGGTCGCCTGTTTCTTCGGGAAAACTGGTCATGTGGCAACTGTGCCTTTAGAGGAACGTAGAACGGTCAACTCTGAATGGTACACAACAATTTGTTTGCCAGAGGTCTTCGGTCAAATACGGAAAAGAAACAAACGCCGTCGGATCATTCTTCATCAAGACAATGCTAGCTGTCACACTTCTCCTCTAACAACCGACTTTATGAACAGTCAAAAAATCGAATTGATGGGTCATCCGCCGTACAGTCCTGATTTGGCACCCAATGACTTCTTCTTGTTCCCGAATGTCAAGAATAAATTGCGTGGACAACGATTTTCGTCGGCGGAAGACGCCGTTGATGCGTTCCAAAACCATATTATGGAGGTGTCTCAAGAAGATTGGAAAAACTGCTTTGACAAATGGTTTGAACGAATGCAAAAGTGTATTGACCATAAACGAGAATACTTCGAAAAACAATAAAGCAGTTTTCAATGCCAAATTCCTGTTTTTTCATTGTTAGGCTCAAAATATAAATAGTGACCCTCGTATGGCATGTACTTTCGAAAGAAGCCACCAGATGGTGTATGTGAACAACGGTGGGGTAGTAAGCATGCACCCAAGTTCAGTCGGTGAGTGACAGCGTTCGAGAATGGAGGTCATGAAGCAGGAGCAACGTTCGTACATTAAAATGGCAATTCTCTGTGGCAGAAATGCACGGGAATGCCATACAGAACTACGGGAGCTCTGGGTTTGCATGCCATACCCTATTGAACAGTGGCAAGGTGGGTGGAGGCCTTCAAACGGGGCAGTGTGTCAAGTGCCGATCTGCTTCATAATAAAACACTGTTGTCCAATATCCTGTGTTCTGCCTCTTCCCTACGACAGTCTCCTGCATCCAGACTTCATCTGGTGGCTTCATTGAAAGGTACATTCCATACACTTTCAAACGTACATCTTAGATTTTTCGTGTTGTCCCCTGTTTGCGAGGAAAAAAAATAGTTGCCATGACTTATGACGTAACCCTCGTATATTTTATAAGTGACACATGTTCGGTATTTATTTATATTAGTACTACAAACTTCATTTTGAGTTGTTCAATCACCATTTTTTTCAAGAGTTTGTAGTCTCATTTTGGAAATAAGTTTATTAATGTGTGTGTGAAGTATAGTCAAGCTTTGCAGTGAAAGTTATCAGGTTCTTTTGCTAACCTGTACAAAATGTTACGTACTTCTCATGCATGAATAAATTTCATATTGCATATTTTTTTAATGTGGTTTTGTACAGGTAATCAGGCAGCTTCCAATGGTCCTGAATCACCTGATAAAATCGAGTGGAAGCTGAGACAGCAACTAAATTCTAATTTGATTGCTGAGGTCCTTGAGCAGCTGCGAAGATGTCCTGTCGGCCTAGATTCTGTCCTGGCAAAATGTGTGTCTTTTGGAGTTGCTTTTCATCATGCAGGTAAATAAGGCGCTTCCTTAAATCAGTATAATCAAAAGTAAAATATATATTCTATTATCTTTCATGGCAAGAGTCTGTGTGATTGCACTAATTAATTCTTACTGATATCAATACATCTGTATAGTTAGGACTTTCTAAACACAACCAACATTTGTACAGAAAGTAATATGGATTGTTTTCACCTCTAGGTCTAACATTAGATGAACGAGATATCATTGAAGGTTCTTTTCGTCAAGGAATCTTGAGGGTTTTAGTTGCAACATCAACACTATCATCTGGAGTTAACTTACCTGCTCGAAGAGTAATTATTCGATCACCACTCTTCTTTGGCAGCCCTTTGGATACACTAACCTATCGGCAAATGGTTGGCCGAGCTGGCAGGATGGGTGTTGATACTGCAGGTATGAAGAAATAAATATATTTAAAAATAAACTCTCTATATTCTGAATCAAATTTTGTAGGTTACAGTATATGGAAAATGTTGACATTGTGTTTTGAGAGAACCCAAGAAATTTTTAAGTGTCACAGGAATAACATGAATGGCAATTGAAATTATTAGACTTGGATTAGCCAGTGTTTTTTAAAAAATATTTTGAAATATTAGATAACTTTTTGTAATTTTTTGAAAGATGAAAAATTATTTAGGAATGTGTACAAACTGATATGTTTTTTCTTTTGTTTTACAGGTGAAAGTTTCCTTATTTGCCAAAAAGGGGAAAAGCATGTTGCCCAAAAACTTGTACAATCTGAGCTTCAAATAATTGAAAGTTGTTTAGGCTATGGCCATGGTGGTAAATTATCTTCTAGTTTGAAGCGTGCTATTCTGGAGGTAAATTATTTTTTTAAAAAAATATATGTTGACATGTTTTTAATGTGGTATATTGAGCCTACTTTGTGGACATTTGAAGATAAAATTGTTTCAAGCTCATCCTAATGTTAATCCATCAGCAAGTTATTCAACTTGTTATATTTTGCAAAAACAGCATGTATTCACATGATCAATAATTAAACAAGCCATCCTCCATGGCTGACTGTGTAGTATAACATCCTACAGAGCCAGGGGTCCTGGGTTTGAATCCTGGTAAGGCATACAGTGTCATGGTGTCTGTTCCATGATCTGTTTCATTATTCATTCCAATCATTTTGATTAACCCATAAAGTAGAAAAATTACAGAAATTAACCAAATAGACATAGCAAAATGGAAGTATTGGACACGTAGAAAAACAAACAATTTAAAATTCCTTCTGTTTGTCCATATTGCCACAGTGTTCATTTTATGAACTTGGATTTTTTATATATATATATACACACTGCTTTCCAAAAGTTAAGCACGCAGTGGAAATTTTCGAAAGCATATTTCAATTTGAGTGGCTGAAAATTGCTGCAGATGTAAATGTCAGTTTTTACGTGTAGCTTCCTTTTTGTAAGTAGAGAGTGTATCATCTGTACCTAGGTGCTTAATCTGTGCACTTGAAATAGCACAAAAGTGAGAATTTCGTGCAAGAATCATCACACTTTCGTTAAAGATGCCGGCATTCCGAAGGGTTTGAGGTGCATTTAAAAGCTGATATGAAGTGTTTATAACTTTTGTAGGATTATTTTTTATAATATTCATGTTTCTATGACAGATAGTGAGCGTTGGCATACTGTCGGGCGCATTGAAGCAGGACAGTCAATCAAAGATGTTGCTATTTTCTTGCATTGATCATTCGGTAATTTCTCGATTATGGAAACAAGTCAAACAGTTGTCCAGAGACCTGTGCCCGGTCATCCAAAGGTTACCGCCCCCTTTGATGATCGATATATTGCTATAGTAGCAAGTCGAATCGACGAGCGACCTCCACAACTGTTACATCCATGGTTGCAGCGGCACTTGGTAAGACAATATCTGCCAGTACTGTGTGCCGAAGACTCCACATGAAGGGATTGTATGCCCGATTACCACGTGTTTGTGTTGCACTAATCATCCAAGCCAGAGGGGCAAGATTAAAGTGGTGTCGTCAACATGCCAATTGGACTGGTGCAACGTCCTGTTCACGGACGAGTCCAGATTTGCCCTGGAATCAGATGATAAGCGTGTAAGGGTCTCAAGAGAACGAGGCACATGCAATCAGGCCAAGAACATCATCGAACATCACACATTCAAAGGTCGCAGCATCATGGTGTGGGCTGGAATTTCAATGGGATATCGCACCAAGCTGCACATCTTTAAAGGCGGTTCTGTGATGACTGCACGGTATCAGGATGAAGTCCTATACCCCATTGTGAGACTATGCTGCAGCAGTTGGTCCTGATTTCCTCCTTATGGACGATAATGCCCGTCCCCATTGAGTCAACATCGTTGACGGTTACCTGGAAAGTGAGTGCATTTCTCGTATGGAGTGGCTGGCCTATTCCCCCGACTTTAATCCCATTGAAAACCTTTGAGATGCTCTCTAGTGTGCTGTCTCTGCATGTTTACCTCCTCCAGCCAGACTCAGGGAGTTGGAAACTGCCCTAATGGAGGAATGGCCATTGCTCGCATCTGCGATGGTTGATCACCTCATTGAAAGCATGGAAAATCGTTGTAAAGTTTGTGTGAAGATCCAGGGTGATCAGTTACCATATTAATGTAAGTTTTGTTTTGGTCACATACCATTTTACTGTAAGTTTTGTTTAGTTTGTTTGCCTTTAAACATCATTATGTTAATGACCCAAATGTGATGTCATCATATAACTTACGAAAAGTAAATATTTTTTTCATCTTTGTACACAAGTCTTGTTTTCTTTAGTGCATAAACACATTTGCTACCTTCATGTGCAATTTTATGTTAATCAAAGCTTTACTTTTCCACTTTTGTTGATTTTACCATTGTGTGCTTAATTTTTGGAAGCGTGTTTATAAAGTCTGTCTCTCTCTTATCATTTTTATGTATGTTAACACATAATTCATGTGCTATAGTTTTGTAAGTTATTGTCTAAATGTGCAGTTTATTTTTGAAAGGTAAACCCATTGAAATCACCTGGTACACGGAGGTTAATGATTTAAATTCAAGGAACATTTGTAATTTTATATCTGATTGGTAGAATATGTCTTATTGTTATCAGTAAATTTGATATTATTATTTTATAGATGTGGAGAAAAAATTCATATCAGTCCATCTCATATGTAAACACAATACTCCTGTGGTATAATTTACTATATTCTTGGAGTTTAAAGAGTATATTAAAAATGACGGAAGAAAAGCTACATAGTTAGTCCCATCATAGGATATTGTTAAGCCTCTGCATATTGTTTCAATGTAGCTCTTGAAAACGATGCATGTTTGAAGCATTGAAACATTAAAAATGTATTAAAGTATGCCACAATTGGAACATTGTATTTATATAAATCAAATCAGTATTGATAAAAGAGATTATTTATTTGAAGTGGAGTGATGTAAAATTACAAATGTACCCTTAATGACCTAAATGATTTGTTTACTTCCTTAATTAACCAGAAAAAGAAACTTCATATTTATGCATTGACTTTAGAAAAACAAAGTTACATGAATTGTATATTTATATTTATTAAAAACAGTAACAAAAAGGAACAATTTTTGCTAAATTATAGGCTGCTTGTAAAAATAATTTAGAATGGGTCGATATGAAATTTTAACCGATACCAATAAAGTACAGATGTAAGATTTACCAATACTGATAACTGATATTCTACCAATCCAATATAAAATCCCAAATGATACATGAAGAACCTGAATGGTTCATCGACCTCTTTAATAAATGTGTGTTTCCAGGTGAATGCAATGAAAAAGATGATGTATATTTAGACATTTACTTTTTTAAAAGGTAGGGCATGTAGGTTATCCATAAAAATTATAACAAAATGGCAAAATTTTGTACTACATTACAAGATATTTATAGATATATTGGATCAGTATGGGTCCCGGGTTCGATCCCTGGCCGGTTCAAATCCGGGAACTTTTCTAACATTGGAAGCGGCCCCGGCGCCCACCCAGCGTCGAATAACATGGGTACCTGGGGGAAACCCTTGGGGGTAAAGGCGGTCAGGGGCATGGTGCTGATCACATCACCCCCACTCACGACTGGATCAAGAAAGTGGGGGCGTTACCCCCACACCCCCTATACGCCTTCATGGCGTGGTGCTAAGCACGGGAAAATTTACCTTTTTTTTATTTTTATTGGATCAGTGAAATAATTGGTAATTTTACCGATAAACCAATATGCTGATACTGATAGGATACCGATTAATCTGTCCCATCCCTAAAAAATATTGACAGGAAAATTATTCAAATTTTTTTTCAATTTGCTTGTTTCAATTTCGCTGCCACCAGTCTAGAACTGATTTATCTGTCCAATCCTTTCTATACATAAAAAACCAGTGTGACAAAATTATCACCATTTTTACTGATATATATTAATTTTATATAAACATGATAACATGTAAGCAGTATGAAAAAAAAAAAGAAGAAAAAACCTAACTGTTCGTTTCTTACATTTCACAAGGTAGTAGCTAGTGGCGTTGCATGTACTCCAGAAGAAGTTGAATGCTATACAAACTGCACCCTACTTGCCGCAACTATCCTAGAGAAAGAAAATAGTGAAATGAAGAGTGGATCATCTCAAGAAACTTATCTAACTAATCCTATTAAAGACTGCATACAATTTTTGGATGATAATGAATTTATAAGGTAATGGTTGTTATGACTTAGATAATATTTTGAATGTTCTTGTGTTCATTGGGTGTAAAATTTTACTGTTCAATGTAAATTTATTCTCATTAGTTTCTTCATTATCGATCAATAATTTATAGAAGCATCTAAGAACTTTGCTGTTGTGTAACTAATTACATTTGTGTACATAGAATTAAAGATCCAAGTTCCACATTGTGTTGCAAAATATAAATTCCCATATATTGATTTCAAATACACATGATTATCATTCATTTTCATCTTGGTGGAAAGGAGGGAGTACTTATTACATGCTGCATTGAATTCATCAAATTGGTTACGTGATATAGGTTCTCCACACCAAAAGGGTTAAAACAAGTAACCAATAGATTCTATGTTTTCCTCTATGGTGCACAAATTGGGGATAACTTAGATATACTTGTTTTTGAGTGCTTATGGAAACGTGTACATGTTTCTATGTTATTTGTTGAATGTTTTGTGCAAACGTTTGATATTTCAGTTCATAACATGCCCGCTTGAGGGCAGCAAAAGTGATATTTCTTTGTTCTTTCTCTGATATTCCTTGTGGTGTGTGTGCTGTGCAGTTTATCATTTGGTACAATGATTGACAAAGTTTCTCCAAGTGTTCGCAGCAGATACTTTCCCAGGATGATATTCAGCATTGTCTGGAGGAGGTTGTGAATGATTCTGGGTCTGAACTGAAGAAGAGAATATAGAAAGTGATATCATTCACTGAATATTTGGAAAAAATAGAGATAATGAACAAATTTTTTTTGTAGAGATTTTTTAATACTTTGTGATGGTAACACTGACAGTTGAAGAAAATTACATATAGTTTTTTGTAAGCTATATTGTAATGTGTAGTAATTTGTATTCATACACAAAATTTAAGGTCTGTACAGTACATAGTAACTGAGTAATAAAGAGAGAATAAAGGAAAAATAGATTTTTGAATTTGTGGAGGATGGCAACACTGATGCTTGAAGAAAATAATTTTGAATCTGAATTTTTTACTAAATTATGGGCTATAGAAATATCAGATCAGTAAACCTATCACCAGTTTTACTGATACACTGGTATGTGTATATTGTGCAATACCGATAGCTAACCGGGCCTCCCCGATGGTGCAGTGGTAGCGTCGTCGCCTTGTAATCAAGGGGTCCCGGGTTCGATACACGATGGAGGCACAAGTGGTTCAGATCCCACTTTAAACTGTAGGTCCAGTCCCAATTAGCCTTACTGTGCATAAAGTGGACTTAAAACAACAAATCAACCAATCAACCAACCGATATCTAACCATTTAATATGCCCCACCACTATTTCAGTGGATAACGTGCATTGTCCATCACAAGGCATAATACTGTATTTGTGACCCAATCAAATTGATGTTTTCTAAGTTCTGCTCTAAAATACTCACATTGTAACTAGTTAACAAGATATGTTATTGATGACTATCATTAGGTTTTCTGACATGTGTTTTTTTTTTTTTTAAAGGCTGCAGTCTGATGCAAAGGATGGTGACACCTGTATGCATTATGTTGCTACACAATTAGGGTTGGCATGTTTAGCTGCTTCTGTGTCACCAGATGTTGGACTTATACTGTTTCAAGAGCTACAGCGTGCAAGACAGTGTTTTGTTTTGGAAAATGAATTACATATCATTTATCAAGTAAGTCAGCTGGAAATTGAATTAACCGTCAGGCTATGGGAATAGTTATCTGTCGAAATGAGTTGACAGCATTATCGTGTTCCTTACAGTTTAATGTGTCACGTTCTGAAGCAATATATCTGGCTGTCATGTGGTGTGAATTATCAACATTGATAAAATGTTTTGGACAAATCTTGTAGTGTACTCAAAATCCACATGTGACAAACTTGAATCAGCTTTCTTGCAAAGTCAATGCAGATGGGCATACGACAAAATAGTATTCAGGTGACAATATATAGCTTATATTTGATTTTAATATCCCATATTCATAATTTATAAACATTCAAAATTGGTGTGACATAGAAATTGTATTACTCCTCCCCATAACAATTATCATCACTAGCTCAAAATGATTATACTGATTCTATGTAAGATTTTTATTCCTATTAATTCTACTTCTAGGGTTATATCACAAATGAATTCAAGGGTCACTAGAGTGAGCCAGCTGGATTAATATTTAATAATAACATTTCAGTTGCATTCAAAAAGTATTGAATACTTCAATGTAATTCACCAAGTAAGAAGCAAAGTGCAGTCAGCTTTGATCTCAATAATTGGTATTATAGAATAACCTTACTTATTTAACTGGACCACTATTCATAAAGAACTATTAAATCTTAAAAGGATTAAAAATCTAAAATAAAGAATATACTTTAACACTTCAATAATACAAAAGAATTAAAATAATCATTACCATGTGTACGAGTAACTGACACTATAATAGATAAACCAAGAGCCTCCTCACACACACACACACACATATTGTTATTTTTTAAGATGAAACTAGACATAGACAACAAATAATTATATTTACTGTGAGGGCAACCAACATGTTGAATATGCAACATGCATTCTAAATATTCTTTAAAGATTACAGATATAAATTTTGACTGATACCTACAGTAAACTATGTCTCCCCAATGGTATAGTGGTAATGTTGCCACCTTGTAATCAAGGGATCCCAGGTTCGATACCTGGTGGAGGCACATTGCACGGTGGTTTGATCCCACTTTAAACTGTAGGTCAGTCCCGATTAGCCTATATGTGGACTTAAAACAAAAACTCAACTCAACCTGCAGTAAACTAAAAAAGCAAACTCCATGTTCTGACAACTCATCGAGGGTTAAGGCATGCCAAACTGCTTTTCATTGGGTGTGTTGACTCCCAACATCACTGTTTTGTGGCTTTTTAGACTGAGGTCACTTCCATTGCTCTTAAGTAGCTCCCGGGATTGATCTGCAATGGAATCTAGAAGATTTCAGAGCACAATGAAATCAATCCCAGTACAGTTTGTGCCAAATGTGTGAAGTTTAAGCAAGAGTTCTTCAGTAGAGTATCTACATTAAATTATAGTGCACTGATGTGATCACATCACATGCATGGATTTAGTAATTTGTTTTAGAACACAAAGCAATGAAATTTGTTTTCACACTGATAAGAACAGTAAGAAATTTGTCACAGTTACAGACTATTCACACAATTTTTGGCAGTTTTACTTATATGCAATTATTGGTCAGTAGAGTAGGATGCATAAGTATTACTGTAAATTGCCCATCACCATTAATTTTGTTTTATTCAGTGTGAGGTTCGAGAAATGAAATGACATTGCAGGAAACAATCCTCTATACCCCAACAGGAAAGTATCATTTCTTAAAAATACATAAGATAGAAGAGAAAAATGATTGAAAATACTAATGGACAAGTTGCCTGGTAATATTTATGCATCTCACTGTACTTATAGACTAGTGATTAATCATCCCATTCCTTTTTATTATAATTATTATAGTTTAGAGTCGAAACAATATTTCTAGGTAACTCCATTGAATGTTGCTGATCAGTGGGATAAATTGGATTGGCTTCGGTATCTTTCTCTGTGGGAAGAGCTGTCGGCCAGCATGCGCCGTGTGGGTGAACTTGTTGGTGTGGAAGAGTTATTCATCATCAAAGCTATGAGGGGAACAGTGAACACTCATGTTCCGAAACAGGTAAGCATATTGTTGGTAGTGAAAGAAATAATTTTTAAATTTTGTGCTTGATGCCGCTTCATAGTCTGGAGGTATGCAATACAGAAGAATGAACATACCAAGGAAATATCAGGTTGATTAACCTTGTGTGGCACAGTTGTTATGTAATATGTAATATGTATATCATAACATTTTTGTATACTTTTCATTAGTTTCTTTGCCTTAAATATACAATTTGCATTTTCATCACCTCAGTGGTTGAGTGTCCTGAGTAGTTGAGGCACAATTTGACTGCTGATGATTGCAGGTTCAGGTATTGTCTTGTGTATGGATGTTCCCTTGTGTGTATCCTGCCATCACTTTCATCATCATCGTTGTAATTAAGCTAAAATGTTATGTAAAAATGGAACCATATATGTGGAAGATGAATTTTCATTTGATTCTCAACTTTGCTAAAAGTAACAGAAAAGCAAAGTAAAATAAAATCAATTAATCATTTGATTTTTCGTAGAACCATTATTGTTTCATGTCAATACTGATATTCTACACATTTAATTCAACCTCTTTACCAGATTGGTTAGCATAGCAGTCCCCTATGATGCCAGGAGTCCCAGATTCGAATCCCAGCTCGGCAATAGGTGTTCTCTGTGAGTGTCCCCTCATCAATTTAATCACATCATGACTCATCCTCATTGTCTTGGTAATACAATTCATAGTGTAAATAGAGTGGATGAATAATATCGTTACTAGTAATATTTCAGATATTTATAACATAGTAAATTGTAACTTTGAGAATCCAACTCAATAGTTTTTAAGTATTTTCCTGTAGTTTACGGTTATTACAAGCATAAGAAAACAGTTTTTCTTTGTGACGTTTCAAGAGAACACACCACTCCTTTCATCAGACATTTATTTTCATTTTCACTAAAGATACAGTTATAACAATGGTTAGTAATTTTTTAAACAAAAAGAATCCTTTATATAATGGATGTTGTCAATGTTACATTGTTGTAATATAGCAACTTAACTGTGTAAAAAGCAGTCTGTTTTATTTTTATTTCAGATTTTTTTAAAATTATGAATCCCAAATATCATCAGGTAATTCAAATTCATAATTGTTTTCACAAAGTCTCTTGATGTTTTCTGTTACATTAAATTTTAAAGATGGTGGCTTACTCCATTTGTGAAAAAGAAAACTCCATACTGGATCTATGTTACCATTTTCATTATTTAATTTATTCCAGTGTTCTTCTGCAATGAACGAAGCTTCCCAGATATTCAACTCTGTGTTTCCCGTTAATCTTTTTAAAACCCTTCTCTTTTTAATCAAATGCTTCTCTTCGATTATATGAGTTGACAAACCTGTTCTTGGGTTTAGATTTAATGTCCAAATCGTGTTCTCTTATTGCCATTTTCCTTGCTGTTTGTCCCACATAATCCTTTGAACATGAACAACTTATATTATATAATCCTGTGGTTTCCACATCTGGTAGAGAGTTTCTCATTTTGAATTCATTAAATGTACATTCCAAACTTCTTGGTGATTTAAAAACAATTTTGAAATTAAAACTTCTTAACATTTTTGCAATTTTATGTGAGAATCCCTTGTGGAATGGAATGCACACAAATTTCTTTTCAACAGATTTTTCATCTTTGTCTGTATTTCTCTTTTCCTTTAGTTTTCTTACGACTTGTTTTTTGATTTAGTTTATTCTGTTAGTGTGAAAGCCATTTTCTTTTGCTATATTAAAAAGCCTTTCTTCTTCATTTTTGATATCCTCATTATTAGAACATAGTCTTTGTGCTCTCAGGAAAAAAAATTAAAAATATGTTATCCATTGTTATACGCGAATGTTCTGAATTTGGCATGGATGTATTTTTCCCCCGCTAATTTTTTTCCTATGGACTGATGTTTGAATTGTTGAGTCAGTTGTCTTAATTTGCAGATCAAGGAAAGAAATTACATTGTTATTCATGGGTTCACAAGTGAATTTTATGCGACGATGTGATTCATTTAACAATTTAAATACATCCATGATGGTGTTCTCATTTTTAGCAATAATTAGCACATCATCTACATATCTGATGTAGATTTGATATCCGCACCTATCGCATTAACAATTGGAGATTCTATGTAATGAAGGAAAATGCTGGAGATGATTCCAGATACTGGGTTTCCCATTGATAGACCATTACTTTGCTGATAGATTTTGCCATCAAATATAAAGTAATTGTAATTTGCACATACAGTAAACCATCAAACCATTTCCCATGATTCTACTGGGTTAACCTTCATCTTAATAAGCCATCTGTGTAATGCATCTGTGGCACCTTCTATTGGGACACTAGGATATAAATTTTCAACATCAAAACTTGCAATACGATACTCATTATTCCAAACAATATTTTTTAGTTTCTGTTTCACTTCATATGCATTTTTAACACTGAATGGTGTTTGTTGTTTAATTATAGCAAGTCTTTCAACTAAATATTTGGATAGTTTGTATGCACGATTTGTGAAAGTTGCAATGATGGGTGGTATTGGAGTTCCCGGTTTGTGAGTTTTTGGTAGTCCAAAGGCAATCGGCAATCGGGGGAGGCTGGAAGGATCCCCCCTTCCCCTTGGGCATGCCACTGTGTAGGACTATTCACGAAGCAGCCTTCTTTTTAATGCAGCTATCTGCATACGAAATATTGCTTGTGTGTCCCTTACAATACAATAATCCTTCCCCCTTTCTTTCTGTAACTTGTTCAGGAATAAGCATACTGTTGACTAAAATGAAAACATGAACGCGGTAGTCCAGCTTTTCTTGTCTTCAACAAGTGCTTTATCTTTAAAACACGCAGAACATTCTATTCCGCCACCTGTGTGTTGGTGCCAGTCTGTCTGGAGGGAGGCTGCTACCAGCGCCAGTGATATATATGTCTAGCTCTTCCAAAGCAGTCCCTTGCTTATATCGTTTCTGACAGCAATGACTCATCCAACATAAAGGATGCAATTTTTCGTTCTTGTCTTGCCTTCTGATAAAACCTTAACTATTATATTAGGGATAACACAAGATTAATCCATTTGAACACTAGTGTCAGGATTTTTGAGGGAGGGGAGGGGGGTATGTACGTATACATTTCTTTTTTGCCTCCCTGATGGTGTCGCGGTAACGTCGTGGTTTTGTAATCAAGGGGTTCCGGGTTCGATACCCGGTGGAGGCACGTAGTGGTTTGGATCCCACTTTAAACTGTAGGTCCAGTCCCGATTAGCCTTCTGTTCATAAAGTGGACTTAAAATCTTTAGCGGACGGAGCCTTGCATGCCTGTATTCACGTTGAAGCCGGCACCTTTGCAACTGTGCGATTTTCAAACTTGCCGCTAGTACAAAAAAATCATAGCTCGAGAACTAATTGTAGAGAGAAGGAAATTGGTTTTGTTTTCTTCTTAAACACATGGCTTTTAGCAGAGGTAAAATTTATACATTGTGCCTCCCAATAATTTTGGTTAACAAAATTTCGAGGGAAGCACGACAAAATACTACTCTATGAGGATATGTAATGCTCGTGCTGCAACTTTGAAAAAATAATAAAATGGATTTCACGGCATTTGGAAATTTTGCGTAATTACGGAATTTCGCTTATAGCGTCGGTCCTATATGGACGCTGGATCTGCCAAATTTTGAGGGATACACAATAACACTCTATGAGGATATGTAATGCTCGTGCCGCAACTTTGAAAAAAAAACTGAAATTACGGCATTCGGAAATTTTGCGTAATTACGGAATTTCGCTTATAGCGTCGGTCCTATATGGACGCTGGATCTGCCAAATTTTGAGGGATACACAATAACACACTATGAGGATATGTAATGCTCGTGCCGCAACTTTGAAAAAAAAACTGAAATTACGGCGTTCGGAAATTTTGCGTAATTACGGAATTTCTCTTCTAGCGTCAGCCCTATGGATGCTGGATGGACCAAATTTTGAGGGACACAATAAAATACCACTCTATAAGGATATGTAATGCTCATGTTGCAACTTTTTTAAAAAAAACAACTGAAATTACGGCGTTTATTTGAAAATAAATAATAATAAAACTAGGAAATCACAGCATTCGGAAATTTTGCGTAATTATGGAATTTCACTTCTAGCGTCGGTCCTGTATGGATGCTGGATGGACCAAATTTTGAGGGACACACAATAACACTCTATGAGGATATTTAATGCTCGAACCGCAACTTTGAAAAAAAATTGAAATTACTGCTTTCGGAAATTTTGCGTAATTACGGAATTTCGCTTCTAGCGTCGTCCTTATGGACGCTGGATGGACCAAATTTTGATGGACACACAATAAAATACCACTCTATGAGTATATGTAATGATCGTGTCACAACTTTGAAAAAGAATAACAAATTACGGCGTTCGGAAATTTTGCATAATTATGGATTTTGCTTCTAGCGTCGGCCCTATGGATGCTGGATGAACCAAATTTTGAGGGAAGCACAACAAAAGACCACTCTATGAGGATATGTAATGCTCCCACCGCAACTTTGAAAAAAAGATGGAAATTACGGCGTTCAGAAATTTGAACTATGGGATTTTGCCCCCGCTTCGCCCCTAGACTCTTAATTGTCGGAAGTTACTTAAAATGTTGCTTTTTGTTCATTCTTACATTTAGAATTTAATGTTTTAAAAAAGATGCAGTGGCTGAGCAGTTATAGCCTTCTATCTTCAATTTATGCCATAGTAACAAAAGAGAAAAAGTGCTTATTTCAAATGGCGCTTGCAGAAAGAAAAAGGCACACAGTGTATGATCGTTTCTTTACTTCAAAGACATTCACACGTTAAAAATAAGTCAACAATAAGTGTTCAACAATTTGTTTATCTGCGATTTCGTTTTGCATAATAAAAAGTACTGCAACTTCTGTCTTCAACAACCGTATAATCTTTAAATATGACGGTAATAAGACCCAACGGAACTCCCCCTTCCTGCAGGTCGCTGTTGACTCCTCCTCCCTTTCTTCAGCTTGTTTGTGATGTTTATGACAGGCTGGGAAGTGTGGTGCCAGTGACTTGTCTGACAGCTTGAAAGATATTAATCTCCGGTCTGCTTCAAGCAGATACGACTTGCCGAAGGCAATGCGAAGAACAAAAGCAGGATTATTTAGCACAGGCCAATCTTGTTGAAGGGTGCATAGCCCCTCCCCTTCTCTCCGATGCAAGCAACAAAAATAGAATTCCAAGTCGAGAGTCTGGTCCCATGGTTGCAGCTGATAAGAAAACCTGTATGAGAATGGGTGGCAGATGTTATCACGGAAATCTTGAACTCCAAGAGCAGCATTCTTTCGAGCAAGTTGAGTTACAATCGTATAACTGAAGTCTTTTCTTTGTTGGGACTTAACTCGTCGAACGTATAAGTGCAAAAATCATATATCTGAAAATCGTATAACTGAAATATAATAGTACGCAGCCTTATGTAATTGGCAGTGACTGGCTAAGAAAAACGTACGGTCACGAAATGTATAATTGCAATTTCACTGTTTAATAAACATCATGAATTAAAATTTTTATACAACTTTTTTAATTATTATTTTCCAGTTACAGAAATTGTCCATCCATAGAAGGTTTTACACTGCTTTAGCACTTCAGGACTTGGTTAATGAGGTTCCATTGAATAAAGTTGCTCAGAAATTTGGTTGCTCTAGGGGAATGTTGCAAAATTTACAGCAGTCAGCATCCACATTTGCAGGTACGAACTCCATTTCATTAAACCTTTTATTTAAAAATGCATTATTTCGTTTCCATTCACTTCTTATTCTTTATATACCATTTAGGTGATCTTTATAAGGTTTCCCTTATGGCAGGGCACACTTTTTTCAGGTTACGCCTTTCACTAGAATGGGACCACATATTGCTTATGTCATAAATTTCATTGTGAAAGAATCATAAAAGTGCAGAAAAAGACTTAACCAGTGCTTGTGTGCATAGCACAATGTCTCGAATAATCAAGTGTTTTTTTGTACTTACAAGGATTTGGGAATGGAAATAAATTTTACTTTTTTTTTTCTTCAACCTGTTTCTTGATGGATATTATACATAAAAATATTTTTTATCGTTAGCTTGTAGATTGTCAGTGTAGTCACATTCAAATAGCATTACTTACAACTATACTTCTTTCCAGGGACTGATTTTTATTTCCCAATATTTTGACACGATTTTATGTGTGTCATTGTCAAGAGCTATGTTTACATTCTTTACACATTAACAGGGCCCTATATTTATGGTGAATAATTGATTAAGATTTCAATACAAAAACTGGTCACATTTCGGGACCAAAAGTGGTGTATAAAAATGCATTTTGGTGTTAAAATGGTGATTGTAACCTAAATTTGATTTAAAAACTACACTTATTACACAAAAAAATCCATTCTAAAAGCACATTTATGTAAATTTTATGTATTAAGTTTATTCTTGTGTAAAGGAGTCCAATTTTACTTCTCAAATTTACAGCAAAATTGATCAATTTTCCATGAATTGCTCAACTCATAGGATAATTCAGACTTCAGAAAGTTGTATAAACTCTAAATTCCATGTTTAAGAGTTTATTTTGCATTTTGTAGTTTATTTTGCATTTTGTAGTTTATTTTGCATTTTGTGATGCAACATGGAAGGAAAATGTACCTCACGTCTTTGAGAAACATGAAAAATGAAAATTACAGCATGTTATTTCTCATGTCATGTTTCCATCAAAACAAAATATGCATGCCTCTATCATAGGCGTGCGCATGGGGGGGGGGGGGGGGCAACGCCCCTAATCACGGACGTTCGCAGATTTTTTTCCACGAAGGGACAAGCAAGGTATTTTTCTATGGGGCATATTAACCCCGAAAATAGTGTTACCCCCTCAAAAAAACACCACTTCAATTTGAAATTATCGCGTTCCTGCATCCTAATAACATATTAATTAATGTAAATTACTATGACTAAAATCAAATTATACTTTTGTAATATATACTTTTAGGTTGACATTCGTTTTTGATGGGGAGGTGTGGCCATCCTTGCCCCCTCCATGCACCTATACTAATTATACTTTCACCTAGAAATTCAGTGTAGAGCAGGCGCGTTGCCTGATAATGTTCGCATGAGCACATGAACACTCGTGTATATGTTTTAAATTACGTACATTTTAAATGCACACAAACATACTTATATTTATTCGAAAAAATCCTTTGATGTTCGACTATACACACACACAATTTACTCTGACACGACGTCTTTCACGTCTGATAACTTTTTTAGATAGTTGGCAACACTGACTCCCGCTGTGTTCCACGGATTGCGTTGAACACAATTGCTGTGCGTGTTGCATCAAACTGGCAGCTAAGGGGCAATTGGCCACCATACCTCGAAAATGTTCACTGCACTGTGCCAACACGGTGGTGCGAGCCATGAAGCAAGCGGCAATAGTTCTTGCATTCGGCACCAGAGCGCAGCATATGCAAGGCATGTCTAGGGGGACTCGAGACGGTCTGCGCTACATAGTTGCATAATGTAGAATTTAATTTTAATTATTTCTCTTGATATTGTTATTAAGTGCATTGTGCGTTGGTGTGTAGCGTTCAATTACTTGACCCACAGTGAGAATTTTATTTTCTGTGTAATATCGAGAGCTCAATTATAGGCTTCAGCCAGTCATATTTCAGGAGCGAGTTTGTGTGCAAATGTATCTATTTCAAACAAGACTACTTACTGATTTGCCCGAATAAGTGGCTAAAGAACACACACTAAACATGCACCTTCTTTAGCCACTTATTCGGGCAAATCAGTAAGTAGTCTTGTTTGCATTAGATACATTTAAAAATTATATAGGTAAATATATCTAAAAGAGAATTGTTATTCTTTTTTTTCATCAGACAGTTCTTGTAATTGGTCAATTCACTCGAATGCATGGGCGGGCAAAGGACACATCCTGGGCGTTTGTTACCATTTGCACATATACAAAGCAACTGCTTCTGGAACGATTCGTTTCGTGCAATGCATAGGATCAAGGATAGTAAATATGTTTGATTGATTGATTTGGTGTTTTAAGTCCACTTTATGCACAGTAAGACTAATCGGTACTGGACCTACAGTTTTAAGTGGGATCCGAATCACTATGTGCCTCCACCGGGTATCGAACCCGGGACCCCTCGATTACAAGATGACGACGGGTAAACATGTTAATGACGACGATTCCAATATATTCACTGAATTGTTAGTCAATGCTATGAATGTTTCAAATACGTGCTTATTTAGTACATTTTTACATATGAAATGTTTCTGAATTTGAAATACGTATTTAATTTTTAATTCAAGGCATGCAATCTTCCAAGTAACTGAGGGTTGCAAGTGTTAGAGAGGCTACATTCTGGGCGCCATGGAAAAATCTTGAAACATTAAGGGCGCCGTGAAGCAAATAAGTTTGGGAACCCTTGAAATGGTCGAAAATTAATATCTCTGAACCATGGCAAAATGATGCTTGGAGTTAAAATACGAAACACGACGGAAGAAGGAATATGAGCAATATCACATTGACTGACACCGCAATCATAAGCATCGCAACCGAGTTATTGTGAGCAGGGGGACATTCTGTATAATATCCAAATATCTTACTTGCACATAATACATTTCTTTCTGGACTGGACGGGTCCTCCCCTCTGTTCCGTTAACGATGCACATGCTTGCAATGCTGAATGAACGTCATTGGTTAACATGTGGTCGGTGTAATAGAATCTAGATTGTGAAGTATGGTAGTCATGCGTTGTACATATAGTAGAGGAAACAAACAGGAAAAAAGGGCCTAACCCAGAAATAAATGCAACACAAATATTTTTTGTGCCAGAATGCCAACATGTTAAATTTCATCATTTCCTCTACATACAGACGTGCACTTGTAGCACAGGTGTTGCCCCTGATGCAGCAAAAGGAGAACATTTGCGTAACTGATTCAAGATGTAAATCGCACTTCCCAATACGCTCGGCTTTAATGAAATTCCGACGAATATCGAGCATCCTAATGTATTGCAGCCACAGAGCAGCAGTATACTGTTATCTTTCAGAGTTGAACCAAATGTAAATATAGATTTTTCAGCACCTTAGAGCTTGAACTTACATTAGAGTCTACTTCTGAATTGAGTGGCAACAATTTATTGAACATATCTCAGAAATATGCTCATTTGCAATGCACTATGCTACTTCAAGATCAAGTAGCATGAAGAGTGCTGCATAAACTATAAAATGACCCCTTATGCCTCTGGCTATGGCTTCTTCAAATTAATTTGATTCGTTTTAGTTTATATTACATCTTTTTTCTGCCACTTTTGGCTAATTGCGAAGACGAGGACTGATGATAATATGGTGATATGGATGAAGGGACAATATGGACAACACCACGAGCCCCACAGAGGATTATACTGACTGTGAATCCAGACCCCAGATCCTCGCTACTCTTCAAAATGCAGTCTAAGATGTACTGTTTGGAAGTGAGGCACTTTTCCGATGATCATAGGTTTAACAGTATTACCTCCGTAAATGATCTCAAGGATTTGTTGAAGACATGAATCTTCCATTAGATACACAACACATCTCAAGAAACTCATCTTGACATGAAGACCACCCAGCCTTAGTATGGGCTACTTCAGAGGACTATTCGAGTTCCCATTGGCTACGATACAGTGTGCTTTCAGAAATATTGGTTGATCAAATGTGATGCTGTTTGTGTGATTTAACTCTTTGATAGCCCACAAAGAGGTCTTGGATTGAATGCACATCTGGAAGTAGAGATATCGCTGGTTTCCCTGGATGATCACCTTTTTCGTTTATTTGCCACAGAAGGACTCGTGTTGTATTGTCCATATATGTTTGTGATTGTTCATTCATCTATCCTTATTTTCATGATTGATGCAGTGATAGTGTTGTGGCCTTATAATCATGGAATCCTGGGTTCTATACCTGGTGGAAGCACGTTGCACAGTGGTTCGAATCCCACTTTAAACTGTAGGCCCAGTCCCAATTAGCCTTACTGTGCATAAAGTGGACTTACAACACCAACTCAATCAATCAATTATCTTCGTGATTAGCAAAAAGTGGCAGGAAAACGCCCTAATATAAACTAAAACAAATCAAGTCAATCCGAAAAATCCATAGCCAGAGACACAAGGGGTCATTTCATAGTTTGTGCAGCACTCTTCACGCTACTTGATCTTGAAGTAGCATAGTGCATTGCAAGTGAGCATATTTCTGAGATACGTTCAATAAATCGTTGGCTGCTTAATTCAGAAGTAGACGACTCTAATGTAAGTTCAAGCTCTGAGGTGCTGAATAATCTTTATCTACATTTGGTTCAATTCTGAAAGATAACAGGACAGTGCTGCTCTGTGGCTGCAATACATTAGGATGCTCGATATTTGTTGGAATTTCATTAAAGCTGAGCGTATTGGGAAGTGCTGTTTACATCTTGAATCAGTTAAGCAAATGTTCTCCTTTTGCTGCTTCAGGGGCAACACCTGTGCTACAAGTGCACGTCTGTATGTAGAGGAAATTATAAAATTTAACATATTGGCACCATGTATCTACGAAAAATTCTGCAATGGACTCTAAGGCAAAGTGACCGGTTTAGAACCATATTTTAGGATATGATATTAGTTCAATGTATTGACAGTGTTGGTGATTACGGATGGGGGTATGGGGAGTAGTCCCCCTATACACACTTTTTGTCCCTGCACTATGGTCTCTTAATGCTAAGCCTTGTCTACCAGTGGATTTTACCCAAAATCATCTGCCCGAATTCCATTTTCAATACGCTTCTCTCTAATTGCAGTCAGTAGAAAGTAAACTCCTTGCCTCCCTCCCCCCCCCTGTTCACTTAAGACACCTAATTGCCGCCACTGTGTGCATACATTCTTAAATAACAAAAGCAACATTTAAGTGACAAACGCCTCGTGAACGAAACACTGCATAAAACCATGTATTACTTTCTCATCAAATATCATCATTGTGCTATGACGCCAGGGGTCTCTGATTGGAATCCCGGCCTGGGCATGGATGTTTGTGAGTGTCCATTCATCAATTTCATCATATCATCACTCATTCCCATCTTCGCAAATAATCCAAAAGTGGCACAAAAGTGAAGTAAAGTAAAGGAAATCAACCAATCAATTAACCAATATTATAGGAAATGCAACACGTAAATTTAGAGAAACACATGACTCTGCATTAAACTACATATCTCCTCAACCCCTGACTCAAAAGGCACCCTAACAAAAACCAATCTCTAGAGGAAATCATAAGTTATGAATTTGGTTCAGTGACTTTAGGACGTAAATTACATAGTTTCTTACATATTTGCTGTTTTTTGTCAGAAACCAACTTTTATGCTAATTCTAAAAATGAAGGAAAATATTTGAATCTTTCTAATTCAATTAAGATTTATGGTAGCTCTATCAAAAAAACAAAAAAAAACACAATTTAACAACTTTTCTGTTCTTTCATTTTGGTTATCTTCACTTTTTGTGTACAATGCACAGTTTTCGAGATATTATTTTTTTAAATTTTTAGGTTGAATTTTTGCCGCCATTTTCCAAGATGGCGGATTTTCCACAAAAATTTGGATTTCGGATTTTTAATATATTATTCACTATACCATTCCGCACAATCTGGCACAAAAAATCATTTGTGTTGCAATTATTTCCATGTGAGACCGTATATTTCCTCTACTAATACCTGAGATTGCATGTTATACTTTTATATATTAGTTTGCACTAGCCAAGACTAATTGTAAATTACGTAATTAGGAGGGTGTTACTTGAATAAAAAATCTTGTACTACTTCCAATATAACGTGATTTTTTGGGAAATTGTTGAACATACGTTGAACTTTTATTCTTACTATTCAATTGAAGATGAAGGTACAAGGGAGAGGAGTAAATCTCCATTTAGTATAAAAATTCTATTGTGAACACCCGTATGTGAACCGCAAGTGACGCCACTGGTGTAGAGGAATCTTATTGCTGTTATTAAACAATATTATGCTCTTAAAGAAAATGACGTATTTTCAAGCCTGTGAAAGTCCAAAGCAACTACAGGGGAAGAGGGTGCAGTGGTGCTACCACAAGGGGCCAGGGGACATTGCCTTTTCCCAACCTTGGATGGAAATCAATTCTAGGGGAACAAACATTGAAGCAAAAGAAAGCAAAACTAGCAGAATCTAAGAGTAGCAGGACAAATGGATACTCAAGATGGAATTAGTTTTCACTTCTTTCTTGCCAGGAGCACCTGCAGGGGAGCACAGATGTGCAAATGTCTTCATTTCTTGCAGTATTGTAAAGTTCAGAGTGGCGGGAGTTGTCTCTGGATTCCAAACAATCTGAATGAGAAAAATTGTAAAAAAGAATACCATGGCATCCCGTGAATATTTTTTTCGCCCTATTAAATTGATACTGTTTTCAATTTGCCAAAATTTGGATCAAAATATGTTCTTGCTCGCTTTGCTGGCAATTTGTTTTCTATAATGCATTTTAAATTACCAGAAGTTCATGAGAGAGACATGAATTACGCGGAGAAATTCAATCATACCATTTGTCTACAGAATTGGAATACACAGCCTCCCAAATTCGATTAAACCCCTTCTCCAAAAATCACCTAAGTAATTGAAAAATAAAAACAACGCATGCGACGTCACCAGATGATTTTGTTTGGATAATCTCGGTTAGGTCTACTTCAGTGGCAAGGGCAGACTCAGGTCCAAGTTTTGGGGGTATTAGGTAGAGAGTAGTGGATTCAGGTTGGATAAGTTTGATTATTACAAAGTTGAAGTCAGTCTTTTAAATTAACATACTCATAAAGCAAGAATTGACATATTACACATTGTATGACTCATTAAAAAACTGTACTAAAAAAAAGTAAAGTTCTCCAGTTTGGACCACACTTTCTTGATCACGGACGAAGGTGGGGTGATGTGATCAGCAACACGCCCTGCCTGCCTTCCCCCTGAAATTACCAGAAGTAAGAGCAACTAAGTACCCTTCAGACAGTTGCTGCTATAACAGTTTGGTATGGAGGAAAAGAGCATGCACATTTCAGAGACAATTTATATCATTTTTGCTGTTGGTTTGTTATGGGATGGATGCAATAAAACTAAAACAGTGAGATTAAATGAGGTTTTTCTTTCCTGACTTCCATCAAGGCTTTTGCCCCCACTAATCAGAGGGTGTGTGCATGCCTATGGCCTCTCTCTATATATTAACTAAAAGAAAGAGTAAATATTTAACACTTAAAGAAAACTATGTTATAACTCCACAGAATGGTCTGTAAATTTATTTGAAAATTTACCCTGAAAATTCAGGGATCTTGTTTGGTATGACAAAAATTTCATGTCAGTTCAACAATAATTTTGAATAACCCTGTGTTTTTGCTAATTTCAATTTCCAGGAATGGTGACTCAGTTTTGTAAGCAACTGGGATGGTCCAGCATGGAGCTTCTTGTCTCCCAGTTCCAAGATCGCCTGCAGTTCGGAGTGCAGAGGGAACTCTGTGATCTCATGAGGCTCTCGGTTCTCAATGGGCCCAGAGCACGTGCCCTGTTTAATGTTGGTATCACAAGTTTAGCAGAGCTTGCGGGTGCTGATATTTCAGATGTGGAAAATGGTTTGCATTCTTCTGTTCCATTTGAGAGGTGAGTTGTCAAGTGTAACTGCAGCTGAATTGATACTATAAAGTAGCCAGGCAAATAATAGGCAACAAAAAATTATGGAAACTCAATCAAAAAGACATAATAAAATACAAAAAGTGCCAAAGTAAGCAGTGAATGTAAACCTGGTATTGTATTTGTATTGCATTGTATTTTTGTTTTACATTGTATTTTTTCCTATTTTTGCATTGCTTTTGTGTGAATTTTTTATAATCATGATGATGATGAATGGTCCGTCGATGAAACTATTGAAGGGATACTCACAAACTACTGTTGTGAGAATGAAGATAATGAAAGAAAGCAAAGAAGAAATTATCAGAAAAGTCATTTTAGGAATGATTAGGCAATTATAAGTATTAAGAATGTGTTTTCAGGTTCGAAACAACATGAAACTCATATAGGCAAAAATGTATTACTGGCTTTTATTTTCTGATATAAAGTTGTTTTTTTAAGAAAGAAACTGAAATGTTTGCTTTTTTTGGGCTATTTACCAATTGTGGTTAACCTATTTCACGTGTCGTGCAGTTAAATGTTTAGAGGTTTGTAATGTCATATTTTGGAAGTTACTAAATAATGTTACATGACGTAGCAGCTAAAACACACATATTAGCCATTTCTTCTGCAGGGTGTTTAAAAAATCATGCAGCCGATACTTTGAATGTACTTAACTTGTGTACAAAAATTGATAGAGACATGAACCTTGTATTGGGTATTAACTTTAACCATGTGGATATTTTTAAAACATGAAAAATGAAAATGATTCTCTGCATGAACGTTCAGTATGGAGTACAAGTTAATAAGGTGTAAAAAAATATGTGTACGAAGCAATGAAAAACATGGATAAAGGACAGATATGGAGTCGCTTGTAAAAACTTTCTATGTTCTCTGTGGGTATTTATGGAATTTGCAAAATAAGGATCCATTTTTATGCAATCCATGCATTACAGATGATGCAAGGGGTTATTTATGGAATATTCATAAAAAGTGTATTATTTTTTCAAAATTACGAAGTGTACTGGCACCATTGGTCATGCCAGAGGGTAGTGTGTGCCCAACATCTGGCTATGCTATGCCATGATGGTTTATCGGTAAAATTGCCGATGATTTTACTGGTCTGATATATATCTATAAATATCTTACAATCAATGAATCAATTGGAATTTTACATTGGTATCATATTGGTTATGGGACAAATTTTCATATCAGCCCATCCAGAAATATTATGTGCCAGAAGTACAAATAAAGCACAGCACGTGTTTATGTATGTATGTATATCTTTTTTATTATATTTATTGAATTAAACCATGATTTACATCTTGGTGTAAGATGTAAATCATGATTTAATTATTAATTAAATAAGCATTCAATGTATTTTAAACAGCTGTAAAGAGCTTAATGGAGAAACGGAGTATGAGGCTGCCCAGCGTAAGAAGATGAAGACCATCTGGGTCACAGGCATGCATGGGTTAACAGAAAAAGAAGCAGCAGAAATGCTTGTTAAGGAAGCAAGGACATTTTTACAGGTATGGCAATGTAAAAAGTACATACTATTTTGATTACACACATACATATAAATAAAGCATTAAAATGCTGACCAAGGCAAAATTTATTGTATAAAAAATATACACTAAAAACGTAACGTTTCCACCCTGTAATAGGGTCTTCTTCAGACTAAGAATCACAAAAAAATTGAGTGAAAGATCCAACCATCATCTTATATATATATATCAGGGTGGCTACTCACCGGGAATTCCTTGAATTCTCGGAATTCTGCGTGAATTTCTCTCCGTATACATGAAAAATTGCAACTTTTATTAATTCAAATCCCACTGAATTTATACACATGTATAAATGTCCTGAGGCGAGTTTTTCGTAGTTTAGCTTGTGTTTTTATCGTGGAAGGAAAGAATGCGTGGAAAATGAAATAGAATTCTCTCAATTTGTTTACTTTGTTATTGTTCTTTGCAGAAAAATTTTTCTGACATGGAAGATTATTGCAAGATATCTTGAAGTTGGTTAGGTAAATTTGAGATTACTGTATCCCGCAACATGTGTGACTTGTGTTTGTAGATATATTTTGAGTCTGAGCATGTGAAATGGCAAATGTAAACTCCGCACCTTCAATTAAATATTTTAAACATACGTATGTACCGTTCAATTGAATTGAATTAGAATTTTTGGATACATTGGAATCACACAGATCCTTTATAAAGGGTGTTTCATAAAATGTGCAGCTTTTAAATTGCTTGTCTTTTTTTTTTTTGTTTGAAGTTTGGCAACAATGTTCTTATCGTTTTCGTTATCTCTTATCATTCCGATTTTTAATTGAGCAATTGTTTTTTTTGTTTTTTTTTGTTTTTTCATATGTTCGGTTGAATTGCCATGGAGCGGTTCACTATCGAGCAATGCTTCATTATTACAGAAACACTATGCAGAGACAGTTCATAAACTGTCCACTATGCGGTAGCTATGCATTGTTTACTTAATGGATATTTATTGTTGGCTACCTGACAACAATAGAAAAGTACGGGAAATCACATATTCACGGTTTCCAGTTCATCCAGAGCAGGCCACTCCCCGTTTCTGTAATGTGTTTTCAAAATAACGACGCTTTGCTCGATAGTGAACTGCTCCTTGGCAACTCAACTGAACATCTGAAATAAAAAAAAAACAATTGCTCAATTAATAATCTGAATGATAACAGATAACGAAAATGATAAGAACAGTGTTGCCAACCTTCAAACAAAATAATGACAAGCAATTTAAAACCTGAGCACTTTATGAAACACCCTTTATATTGTTAAAAAATTTGTGTGTGTATGTGTGGGTGGGGTGGTGAGAGGCAGTAATACGTAAGGTTGAAATAAGAGAAAACATCTGCTGCCATCCTTAAATTTTTGGAAAGTTTGCCTTGAAAACCGGGTATTATACTTGAATTTTATCATGGTCCTAGAGTGACCACCCTGTATACACTCCCAGTACAGGGTCAAATGTGTCCAGCCGAATCCGCTGCCCCTATGTTAAACTCAGATAGAAGAATATGTCGGAAATGTTTTTTTTACCCCACTGGACACACATCGTTCTTTAGCCCATAAATAACACCGTCTTTCTTCAAATCTGCAAAATATATTGCGTTTTCACAAGCACAACAATGCCACTCCAATTGATGAACATTAAACGATAAACAAACTCCTAACACTGCAGTGTTGCCATACGAAACACAAGCACTACGAACTTATGCATCAACCCAATAATTTGCAACAAACCCTGATTTCTTGTATTTTTCCTTTTTTTTATGTAAATCAAATTTCAATGTCGTTTGCTGTTTTCTTAAAACCAGGTGTACTTTCTTTCTATAATTTGGAAATGATAAAACTTACTTGGTACTCTGTAAAACTGCATGCAAACTGATATTGTTTTGGTAGCTTATTTGGTAAAATACCTTTTATCTCTGTTCGGATTTTGTACATTTCTCAGTGATTTAAAAAATGTAGGACCAATCTGATGCTGGTTTTGGTATATTTGTATTGGCTGATATCAGTGCTATCGGTAACTGAAAGGGTTATTATTTTAATTATTTATTCCAGACAATACTCTTCAGGAGTCCATGTATCTTGCAGGATCCACAAAATGCCACACAACACTTTTCCAGAGTTTAAATATCATAGTTATTTTGCAAAATACATAATTTTGTGATTAAATGACAGCTATTTTAATAATCTGACTCTTGCATGTGAAATTATGAAAATTTCAAAGCAAAACTGGTAGATTTATATGGCATAGCTCCAATGAAATATTTATATATTAACATTTGTAAATATTCCGAACTAAAAATTTAATTACTTTAAAGCCGATCTCTCTGGTTATCACAGTGCACTGCGACACTAGGGGTCCCTGATTCAAATTCCAGTCTGGGCATGGGTGTTTATTGTGAGTGTCACTTCATCATATCATCACTCATCCTCATTGTCACAATTAGCCAAAAGTGGCAGAAAAGCAGCATTAAATAACAAATCAAATTAAACTACTCCAAATTGGAACAATTTTCAAGAACCGATGTCAGTAAGAGTGTAAGTTCAAAGCAAGGGTCAAGAAAACTAAAGCTAATTTAGGCTCCAGACCCTTTTTTTCTCAGGAGCCAGCCTTTTAGGGGGTGGGGAGAGGGAGCAAATATGGCCTAAGAAAGCCATGAATCCAACTAAGATAAAAATACACATTTTGAAATATGATCTGAAAACATTTAATTTATTAATTAATACAAGGTTGCATTTTTTAAGAAGGCTCAAGCACAAATAATGATGCAGTACATTCTAATATATGGCCAACTCTACCATATCAATATGGAGAAACTAGTACTCACTTTATCCCCGAAACTTTTTTTTCTTCTTTGTTCTATTAATTTCAGTAGCCACTGCCACCATCCTCGTTGGAACTCGCTGTACTGTTGCTTGGCGTGCGTCTTTTGTTTGTAGTTCTCCGGCCGCCTACTACAACAGTTAACACCGGGAAATAGCAGCAGACGACATGGGCGCAGACGTACAGTTAACAACAGCGCACCTAGCGGCGGCCGGAGAACTACAAACAAAAGACGCACGCCAAGCAACAGTACAGCGAGTTCCAACGAGGATGGTGGCAGTGGCTACTGAAATTAATAGAACAAAGAAGAAAAAACAGTTTCGCGGATAAAGTGAGTACTAGTTTCTCCATATTGATATACTACCGCATCTCTTTTCCCAATTATGAATCTACCATATCGTTGCAGATTTTCAAATTTGGCTAGCAACAGTGGAAAAAATTATAATGACATGTTTATTAATCTGATTTAATGATACATGTGATACAGAAAGCACACAAACATTGAAAAAAAACACATACTGTACTCTTTAATTTTAAGAAAGGTAATGGAAATTTCCGAAAGTGAATTTGAAATATTTTTTTTATAAAGTTTAGCACTGAATTTAAAAATTCATTCACCAGGTCAAATTTTTAAGTGCCCTGTATTTTTCTACACCAGGTTCAAAGTGATAACAGGTCAGCCCCAAAAAGGTTAAAGAACTGTAACATTAAACCATTTAATGCACATTCACCAATCTGTAGTTTCTTCATTCTTTGAACAAAGAATGGAATGTGCCATATTACTGTTTTCATTACCTGTCATTGTTTCATCCAGCAGGTTTTTCTGTTTGTTTCCAATCACTAAATATTTTAATTATTTGATTTTTCTTATGTTTACTAAATGCATCTTTTCAGAGGGAACTTGGTGCTGAAGATGTGAAGTGGGCAGAAGATGACATAGCTTCAAATAATAGGGCTCCTACTTCCAAGCTAACAGTTCAAGAATCAGACACTAGCAAACATAGCGAGAGCAACATAGAATTGGTTTCTGAAGAAGATAAGCTGAGGACAACTGAGTCATCTCATTCAACATCCAATGATGATAATGCTGATGTGACAGAGAATAGCCTCATCAAAGTAGAGATTTCAAATCCTGTTGTAAATTCCATTATTGGTGAACAAATCAATAAATCAATCCCTTTAACAAGAAGTAAGGTTTCTTTAAAGTCTGCTACCTTGCTGTCGAAACCAGCCACATCATCACCAACCTTCACTGGAGTAACACCCATTTCTGTGAAGAAGAAAAGAGGAAGTGTCTCCAGAAGAGAAAGTGTTGAATGCTTGTCACCTTTGTGTCAAGACTCGCCACAGAGCTTAGCTTCAACTAAAAGTCCCAGTCTATTTGGTGATAGCTTTACGGTGGATACACAGCTTGGGATTGCTCTGGATGAATCTTACGGATCAGTGAAGAAAGGAACTCAGTTACATAATGTGCAGACAGAAAACAAAAATGGCATTATGGATGATTATAATATATCTCCTGCTGCATCGCCCACTGTGAATCAACCAGTGGAGGAGAAAGTAGCAGATAATGAAGTGGATAAATGCTCAAAGCCTCTAGAAAATAAAAAGAATACCACAGGAAATGTGGAAGGAAAAATGGGGGAGAAACAAAGACATACTGGAAGAAGTAGTTCTGATCATTTTCCTGAGACTACTAAACATAAAGAATGTTGTGAAGAATTGGATATTTCCTTTGGTGAAAGTCTGAATATGTTTTCAGGAGAATTCACCGTGGAAGAGAATGCAAAGAACTCACAACAGAATACTGTCAATATGCATAGAGACACAAAGCCTGTAAATACTCCCCAAAATATTGCTGATGATGGTGACGATGATTGCATTACAGATTCTTTTCTTGATCGGGCCTTCAATACTTACATGACCCTTGAACCAAGCTCAGATGAAGAAGATAAAGTTAGTGAGAATAAATCACCAGAGAAAAATGAATTGGAAAGTTCCATTTTGCAGGCAGAAGCGAAGAAGAAAGGTAAAAAGAAATTGAAGAGAATTTTCACTCAAAATTCTCTGTCCTCAAGAAACCTAAGAGTTCTAAGAAGTAGAACATATAAACGTAATTCAGTAACTAATAATAGTGATGAAATTCAGTCTTCCCAAGAAGATGAAACTCCAATAAAGAGAAACAGAGTACGGAATGTGAGCCTCAGAAATGTTCAAAGTACAAGAGGAAATAAAGTTGTCAGTAAAGATGGTGATTTTACTAACAGTGAATCTTCTGTGAACACACAAATGAATGAGGCCTTGGTTAGTTGCAAAGGGTCAATGTCAGGTACATCTTCCAATAATAAAAAGCTAAAGAAGGATTGCATTAAAGAACCAAGAAAAACTAATTTTCTGAACAACAAAGCGAGTAGCCGTAATAGTATTTCCAAAACAAATCTCCCTGTTGACACTGCATCAGAAACTCAAGAATCATTCAACATAATTAATGTATGTGGCAATAAAAATCTTTTTCATTCATTTATGAATGAAATAAATACCCTTAAATCGTATGCTGTGTCCATTGCCTGCATGAAGAAAGAAGCCATTCCTGTAAGGAAAATAGGAGCAAAAGTTCTAGGTATACGTCAAAGCAGAAGAGTGCATAATAACGAGCCTGTGAGTCTTGTATGTGATGAAATGATAGTGGTTGGAATTGCTTTTTCTTGGGGCTCACAGGATGCATATTATGTGGAATTTCAAGATCAAGGAAGGGAAGGTATGTCCCATGTATTAATTAGATATTAATGTAGATATACATGTTTCCTTCATTCACACAAGATGACAGATTGCTTCAATCTCATTTCTCTGAATTGTTGATGATGACCAATCATCACTACTTTCCAGTCACAAAATGACCATTTAGGAAGCAGTGTTTGAATTTGCAGTGAGAATACAGATTTTGGAAAATTAGATGCAGTAGTAAATAAATACAGAGAAATTTAGTACTCACTTTTTCACGAAGCTGTTTTAAGAAAACTAGTGTGTGTGAGAAAACTACATTCATGTGTTTTTTGGATCACACAAGAAAAAAACATTCTAAGTCCTTTTTGTTTTTCATTCTAAAAGGTTTCCTGGAAGTTAAAGCTGTTTTCAATATTTTTGGAAATGAGAAAGGCAGTAGTAAATAAATACAGAGAAACTTAGTAGTCACTTTTCCACGAAGCTGTTTTAGGTTGTTCTATTAATATTGGTGGCCACTGCCACCATCCTCGTTGGAACTTGCTTTACTATTGAACACTACTGTAATAGAACAACCACAGACAGATTCGCGGAAAAGTGAGGACTAAGTTTCCTGTATTTGGCAGTCATAAGTTGCAAAATGTGACCATAATTTTTAGTTTGTTGTTTACCTGAATCATACAAAGTTTGTCTTTATAAATATGATGGAAATTTTACATCTTATAGTGATTATTTATTATAGCCAAAAAGCATACCATGGACATTGTAATGCCGTGGTGGCACACCTTTTGTTAACCATTTTCATTCATGGTTTCATTCTATTTGTGGTAATGTATGCTTGATATTTATGGAAGAACAGCTGGATTTGTATTCAAGACCTTTAGCTTCAAAGTACCAGTCATGTTGTGTTATTTATGCTGTCAAACCTTAAAGAATTATAATAGATTGATTTTTTTTAAACATTGTGCTGAGCAAGTTCCAATGAGTTTCCACCAAAATTAATTGAACACCTAAAAACAGCTTTGCGGAATAGTGAGTACATACTAAGTTTCTCTGTATTTATTTGCTACTGCCTTTCTCATTTCCAAAAATATGAAAACAGCTTTAACTTGCAGGAAACCTTTCAGAGAGAAAAACAAAAAGGTCTTAGGATGTTTTTTTTTTTCATGTGTAATCCAAAAAAAACATGAATGTAGTTTTCTCACATACACTAGTTTTGGTGATTAAGTTATTCATCAGCGTGGGCACCTAAATGTTATGCATGATTATCATACGGTAAAGCCTTAATTTCAAACCCTGAGGAAGTAGAGTCCTCCAGTTCGAACATATGAAAGCATGCTTCATCTCATGTTGCAGTGATCAGATAAGCTAGCTAGTGACAATTGTCTGCCAAGCTGACTGCAGTTTTATGGAAAGCTGCTATCAAAACCAGTGATGCACTGTTTCTACAATCTGTCATATACAAGGCTTGTTCAAGGTTGACTGAGACTTTTATTTCTAGGAAAAAATTGGAAAGTCCTATCCAAACTGAGATTTTCAGAGTAATTTTCCTGAGCATGCAGACATCACTGCCATCATTGTGTCACTTCCCTCAGTCCTTTTGCATAGAAGGAATTTGATTGCTGTAGACACAGCAGTATATATTTTGTCAGTGCTTCATCTGTCTTCAATTTCTTCCCTCTCATATGCTCTTTAAGTTGCTCAAACAAATCTAATAATCACTGAGGGCTAAGTCTGGAGTGTAAGAATATGGAGTGAAACCCTTTTGGAGAGTTGTTGCTGTCAAATTGACCATGTGGGACTGTGCATTGTCATGGTGAAGAATTACATTTTGCAGACAACATTCCTGGTCTTTTCTTGCGAATGGCATTACGTATGACACCCTTCATCAATGTGCAGTAATACTGGGCATTAATCATGACCCTCTCCCACATAAATGACACCTTGCATGTTCCAGTCGGACAAATGTGTCCATCCTGTTCATTCGTCAACAACTAGCATTCTTCGCCAAACTGTTGACATCATTCCTAAGACATCGTTTGTTCCCCATACTGTGCTTGGAATCTTCTCAAATTTTTTTAGCTGGCTTCGGCTTCTCCTTCACAAGAAATTTGATCATATACTGCTGCTCCACAGCTACATACACACTACCTGCCACCACTGTTGCTAACGCTACTGCCCATGTGCCAACTACATCGGGGCTAACGTGCAATACTCACAAAGAATGAAGGTAATCCTCTGCAGTTTTATCCTTTTTTTATTCACAAATTTCTCGGTCAACGCTGAACGACCCTTGTAATTTATATTTTATGATGGTTGAAAATGTAAGCATGAATTTCTAGTGATGTAAATAAATTCCCTGTTACTGTGATAAGAATTGTGGGTGTTTAACCCTTAGACGACCAAATGTGTTTTCCCTGTAAATGCACAAACAACCAAGGCATTTTCCGCAGGAATTTTAAATTTCTGCATGCTTTTATATAAATTTTATATAAATCTCTGGAACTAAGAAAGCTGGAGTTACAAATTATACCTCGTTTTGTTCAGTACAGATGTGGCTATAAGCCTATGACATAAAAACCAAATTTTCCATTATCGGGTAGAAGAAGAAAGAAGAAAACCTTGTTCTTTTTTTTACGAAATTTGAAAATCGGCGGGCCCCCATGTGGCGACACCGCAACGTAAATGTGCAAAATTTTACCACCATATTGCCTGATACGTTTTGCACTATCGTACAAAAAAATCACGCACATATTAGAAATAAATTTCCCGGGGAAAAAAATATTTCTCAATGTGAAGCACCCAAGTTTTTTTGAGCGGAAAATTTGAAATTTGGTACACGAACATTAATTTTTTTTAACTCTGAAACTAAGAACACTGGAGTTACAAATTATACCTCATTGTGTTCAGTACAGATGCGGCTATAAGCCTATGACATAAAAACCAAATTTTCCATTATCAGGTAGAAGAAGAAGAAGAAATTTGAAAATCGGCACGACACCCCGATGCAAATGTGCAAAATTATTATTTTAGTGCGTTCGTTCCCTTGGTAAAAGTTCCATTAGAAATCCTAGAACTGAAAATAACGATAACAAAATGTTTAAAAAAATGAGATTTTCGGAAGGCTGCCCCCCCTCCCCACAATATAACCCAAACGAAATTAAACCTTTCTGGTTGTTTATCACATACCTCAAAACTCATGCAGAACTAAAAACATGTATATCCGAACAAAAACATAGTCACAGTATGTCCCAAAAGTCAGATACTACATGTAAAAGCATCTGGTCACCTATAGGTGACAGACGTTCGATGGCATAAATACCGGCTGTCACCTATAGGTGACGGGTGGTCGTTTAAGGGTTAAGGAGTTTTAATTGGAATGAGCCAAGCCCAGGTAAGTGTGTTAATTTTGTGGTAGTTTAAATGCGCATGAGCATGTCATTTCAGTATTTTTGTATCAATATTCCAGATGAAATCAACAGGGAATATTCAACTCAAGATAAAAGCATTGCTCTGTCAGAGAAAGTTGAGTTTCTTCATTCCTTACTTGATAGAGGAACAGCAGATGGTATCTTGCCTGTTGTGTCAATATTTGATCTGAAAGAACAATACAAAATTTTGTATAATACTACCGGCATATCCCTCGAGAATATAGTTCCTCAAGATCCAAAAGTTGCAGACTGGATGATGAATCCTTCTGAGGGGGAAAAGAACCTTCGAGCATTGGTGAGTACACTGACTGTATGAAATGTGAAATAGCATATGACACATAGAGGATATTAATATTACTATTGTATCACTTATCCTCATATTCACGATAAACCAAAAGTGGCAGAAAGGCAAATTAAAATAACAAAACTATAAATACACACCTAGTAGCTCTCAGTGAAACAGTGGAAACTAGAAACTTGTCAAGTAGTGAAGTGTTGCTTCCTAAGAGGATGGTGACAACTGTCCCAGAAATTAAACTTAAATTAATAGTTTTGTGGATAAAAGTAAGTACTTGGTTTTAGTATGTTAATGTATAACAATGTTTTCTTCTCCATGAAATATGAATATGTATGTAGAGTACGTATCATGGGATGGTAGAATGTTTTTAAGTTTCATTTTAGAAAGTAAGAGGGAGATATAAGTAGTTTTCGTTGTTTTTTTTTTCCAGTCTGCACATTCAATTATTGTTCTACGGGTAAAGGGTAAGTTTCCTGTGCATATAGGGAATGGATTCTCGATCTCGGACATTTTGGAGGTTATGTGATCAGCACCGTGCTCTGGCTGGCCTTAACCTCCCCCCCCCCTTCCTGGGCTGCCCCAAGGTACCCATTTGGGGCCTCCCCCATGGCGCAGTGGTAGCATCATTGCCTTGTAATCAAGGGGTCCCGGGTTCGATACCCAGTGGAGGCACAAGTGGTTCGGATTCCACTTTAAACTGTAGGTCCAGTCCCGATTAGCCTTACTGTGCATAAAGTGGACTTAAAACAGCAACTCAAACTCAAACCAAGGTACCCATTTATTTGAGGCTGGATGAGCCCCAGAGACACTTCATGCAAGGACAAGGCTGGATCAATTCCGACCTTAGATCACCCACCTTGGGAAACGAATCTGGGTCTCCTGTGTAGCAGTCAGATGCCCTACCGACTAGACCACCGCAGCTCTCAAGTACAGTTGACAGCAAAAGTAATAATGAACAAATTGAACTCTGCTTTCCATGAATTGAAATAAAATTGACAACAAGCAAAGGATAGCAACTGCTTCAGTATTATCAGAATTCCATTCTTTAAAATGCCGGACACTGTGGCCGAGTGGTTAGCACATCACGCTGCGACACCAAGGGTCCTGGGTTCGAATCCTGCTCGGGCTTGGTTGTTTGTGGATGTCCATTCATCAATTTCATCACTCATCCCCATCTTCGCATATTAGCCAAGAGGCACAAAACGCAAAGTAAAATAAACTAAATCAATCAATCATTCTTTAAAATGTGTGATGTAGAATAAAAAAGAACAAAAATAGTGATAGACAATTTGCCTATCATTAATCTTAGGCATCGAATTTACCATGGAAGGATAATAATTTAAGGGTACTGCTTACAACATAATTTGTAAGTCAACAAATAATGATGGATATATGCATAAAATATTTCTCAAGAGCTCTTAAAGCCCCATGCCCTAAATACACCGCTGCTGTAGGATGTCTAAAAACAGGAAAAGCATTGACCAGCACCAGTAATCTCATTCAAACTGATATATTGATATTAAATCACATTGGTGTCAATAGAGAGTCGGCTCTAGATTTTTTTTTTCCTCTACAAGATAAAGTGTTGTCAAGTGTCTTGAGAGGTATTCTAATCTATTTGCAGGTTCTAAAGTACTGTCCAGAAAAGATATCACTTTTGTCAGTTTTGGGACAATTCAAAGGCAGTGGAAGTATTGCTCTGAATGCAGCTCACCCGGCATCTGCTAAGATGAGAGCCTCAGTGGAAGCAATAGCCACTTACCATATTGTTAGTGCCCAAAGGACTCATCTGGTCAAGGATAATTTAATAAAAGCTTATTCAGGTTAGTTTTGAACTTTTTCTAAC
The DNA here is from genome assembly GCF_977018435.1 of Lepisma saccharinum. Lineage (NCBI taxonomy): Eukaryota > Metazoa > Arthropoda > Insecta > Zygentoma > Lepismatidae > Lepisma > Lepisma saccharinum. Next base: position 56,422,102 of record NC_139234.1, on the reverse strand, counting down.
TGAATACTTTTGTGAAATTAGTACCTTTTTAAATACGGAGAAACTAGTACTCACTTTTATCCGCGAAGCTGTTTTTTCTTCTTTTTCGATTAATTTCAGTGGCCACTGCCACCATCCTCGTTGGAACTTGCTGCGCTTTTGCTTGGCGTGTGTCTTTTGTTCGTAGTTCTCTGGCTGCCGTTAGGTGCACTGTGCATCTTGGTGCGTCGTCTGCTATTTCCGGGCGATAACTGTTGCAGTAGTGGAATCCAAGTGTGGTGCGCTTGCCCGCTATCGATGTTTAGTTTGTGCGGGAAGTGCATTATGGAATGTGTTTCCTTGATTTTGGTGTCTATGAGCGTGTAGGCAGTGTGTTTGACTCGAACCTTTTGAATTTTATGGCTATTGTATTTGATATGTTTAGCAAGACCAGTAGTGGGTTGGGCTTTTTTCGCATCTGCTAGGTGCTGTTGGATTCTTTCATTGCCAGATCTGATGGACCTACCGATGTAATGAGCCTTGCATTCACACTCTGCATCGTATACACCTGGGTTGTGAAGGGGGGAGAGGAAGTACCATTTGTGCTTGTTCAGTTTATCAGTTATTTTGGAATTGGGTTTGTGCACTACTTTGATGCCAAATGGGAGAAGGGCTTTGGCTATGCGGTTGGAAGTGGTGGAATGGTAGGGGAAGGCAAACCATTTATATTGGTCGCTGGGGTTGATTGTGGCTGGGTTGCTTTTGGATGGGTTGATTGTGGTAGGTTAGGGTGTCTGACCTGTATTTCCGCTTTACTGCACCAAGTGGAAAGTTGTGATTCAGTGTAGCCATGTTTCAGGGCTATTTCAGTGATGGTGGCTATCTCCTCTCATAGATCCTCTTCTTTGTCACAGTAGGAGAAGGCTCTTCGATAAAAGTTTAGCCACACATTGGCTTTTTGCTTAGGGGGATGATTAGAGAGAGCATGTATGTACTGGTTGCTTGCATCCGGTTTTCTGTAGACGGTGGTTGTGAATTTGTTAAGTGCACGGCTGATGGTGATGTCCAGGAAGTTGATTTTACCAAGTTTTTCATGTTCTACGGTGAAGTTGAGCCTGGGGTGGATGCTATTTAGCTTGTTCACTAGGAGGTTGAGTTCTTCTGTCTTTTTGTATACAACTATTGTGTCGTCCGCGTACCTTCCATATCGGATGTATTGTAGTTCTGGAGTGTGGAGTATCTCTTTTTCAGCCAGTCAATGAAAGAATCCAACAGCACCTAGCAGATGCGAAAAAGCCCAACCCACTACTGGTCTTGCTAAACATATCAAATACAATAGCCATAAAATTCAAAAGGTTCGAGTCAAACACACTGCCCACATGCTCATAGACACCAAAATCAAGGAAACGCACGCCATAATGCACTTCCCGCACAAACTAAACATCGATAGCGGGCAAGCGCACCACACTTGGATTCCACTACTGCAACAGTTATCGCCCGGAAATAGCAGACGACGCACCAAGATGCACAGCGCACCTAACTGCAGCCAGAGAACTACGAACAAAAGACACACGCCAAGCAACAGTGCAGCAAGTTCCAACGAGGATGGTGGCAGTGGCCACTGAAATTAATCAAAAAAGAAGAAAAAACAGCTTCGCGGATAAAAGTGAGTACTAGTTTCTCCGTATTTATATACTACCACGTCTTTCTTTTCCCAATTATAAATAGTACCTTTTTGTTGTTTAGAACTGATGACCAACTTCTATTAATACTGACATTATACCACTACTGTCTTAACAGTTTCAACCTACTATAATTGGTCCCATTGTTAATTAATACAACCTTTGTCAGAAAATTTCCTGGACTGAACTTGTAAAAAATAATTTATTCAACTTGCCAACTAATGGTCATAGGTCTTGTCAAAATAGTCCCCTTGGCTGTCTTTGCACAGCTGCCACCGTTTCTGGAAGTGATGGAAGCAAGCAGGGAAAGCTTCATCTGGGATGCTTCTCAACACATCTGTCACAGCCATTTGGATTGCTTTAATATCTTCATGACACTTCCCTTTCGGTGGCATTTTCACATGGGAAAAAAATCACCCAGTGACAGGTCACATGAATATGGGGGATGTAGTAGAGCAGGGATACGATTCGTGGCCAGATATTCCTGGACTGATAGAGCAGTATGGGGCCTTGCATTGTCGTTGTAAAAACCACTGCCCAGAATAAATCAGGATGGCACCCCCGAATTGCTTGATGCAAACGTTCGTGTCAATATAAAAGTTTTGGTTTATTGTTTGTCCTTCAGGCAGATATTCATGGTGCACCAAACCTTTAGCATCAAAAAATATGATCAAAATTGTCCTTGTTAACGGGCAGCCGACTCTGAGATCGTCTTGCAGTGAATGCCTGCCCTCCAGAAACCTTTTGTGCCATTCAAAGACACGGCTTCTCAATAATACCCCATCACCATATGCTTGCTGTATCATATTCCATGTTTCACTAGGAGTTTTCCCTAGCTTAACACAGAACTTAATGTTAATTCCCTGCTCGGAATCCATGTCCATCACACCAGTCACAACTTCAAACTAAATGCGCCAACAAGCCGAACAGTGGGTGGTTGCTAAGTATGTCCCTGCCACTTAGTGATTTTACATGGAAACACTTCCAAGGCCATGTCTATTCAAAACACATATCAGGTGACTGAATAACACCCATTTCTTGTGTTTGAATATCATAGGTAAAGAATAAATAAATCAGTCCTGGATAGGCTGACCATATGTCCCATTTTGACTGGGACAGTCCCTTTTGAGACGTGTCCTGGTTGTCCTGTCGATATTATTAAAACCTCTATTTGTCCCATTTTATAAAAGTCTAGGAGTTAGCTTGAAAACTTAAGTCTAAATTTCAGAGACATTTCATGCTAAAGAAAAGAAGGTGTATTGTTTTGTGTGTGTTCCATTATTTTTGTAGAGCAGTGAATAAGTATGGCCAAGAAGCATACATGCAGTTACAATATGTAAGAAGAATGTAAACTCCAAAGCCAAATCTCAAATTAAAGAGGTTAATTTTTCGGGGAGTTTTATGAACGACTGGTGAAGTATAAAGCTGTACTCAATCACTGCTCCACAAATAATAGATACTTCTGACATTCCTCAACTTCAGCATAGCACAAACCTTTAAGGTTGTTCAGGAGGGACCAGTTGTTGTTGTTGTTGATTTGGTGTTTTAAGTCCACTTTATGCACAGTAAGGCTAATCGGGACTGGACCTACAGTTTAAAGTGGGATCCGAACCACTAGGTACCTCCACCGGGTATCGAACCCGGGACCCCTTGATTGCAAGGCGACCAGAAGGGACCAGTTATACCAACATAATAGTTAATACCTTTTGACAATGAGAGATCATATTTAATTTATTATATGTATCGTCTATGAGGTCCATATTTTAATAAATAATGATGCTTTAATGATGACAATAATTTTATAATTAGGCATAAACAAACTTTCAGGAGGGGGTAAACTGACTTCCTTGGGGTGTCCCGTTTCTGGGTCAAAATACTGTATTATCAGGGTGGCGACAGACCTGGAAAACCTGGAAAAGTCAGGGAATTTGAGGTGTCAAAAAAAGTCAGGGAAATGTCAGGGAATATCGTCTTCATTTACTTCGAACACTCTTTTGACGAAAATTGTTATAAATCGGGCACTATGGGAGCAATCTACTTCGGATAACTTTTGTTTTGCAGATACAACATCAGCGCATGCAACCGTGTACAATTTAGAACACCTGATCGAGGAAGGGGGGCTGGGGGGGGGTACGTCCCCCGAATTTCAATGGAAAAACATAAAAATCTGGAGTTTGCCCCCTCTTCTCCCGCTATTTTGGGGAGAAGGCGCAAACTTTAGTATTCTTTTCAAAGAATGGACATTTCTCAAGAGAATGAAACATGTTTCATGTTCTTGGGTGCCATACAAGTTGAATAATAAGCCAAAATGTGATTTTTTTTTTAACGAAAAATAGGTAATTTGCATTTTTGGCGGAAAATTGTTATAACTCGGGCACTATGGGAGCAATGTACTTCGGATAAGTTTTGTTTTGCAGATAAAACATCGTAGCATGCAACCGTGTACAATTCAGAACGCCGAACCGAGGAAGGGGGGTCTGGGGGCGCGACCCTCGAATTTCAATGAAAAAAACATAAAAATCTGGAGTTTGCCCCCCCTTCTCCCGCTATTTGGGAAGAAGGCGCGAACTTGAGTATCCTTTTTAAAGAATGGACATTTCTCAAGAGAATGAAACATGTTTCATTTTCTTGGGTGTCATACAAGTTGAATAATAAGCCAAAATGTGATTTTTTTAAAAAAAAATTACGAAAAATAGGTAATTAGCATTTTTGGAGGAAAATTGTTATAACTCTGGCACTATGGGAGCAATGTACTTCGGATAAGTTTTGTTTTGCAGCTAAAACATCATAGCATGCAACTGTGTACAATTAAGATCGCCAAACCGAGGAAGCGGGGTTTGGGGGCGTGACCACCAAATTTCAATGAAAAAAAACAAAAATCTGGAGTTTGCCCCCCCTCTTCTCTCGCTATTTTCTGGAGAAGGCGCAAACCTTAGTATTCTCTTCAAATAATGGACGATTCCAGAGAGATTGAAACTTGTTTCATGTTACTGGCTGCCATACAAGTTGAATAATGAGCCAAAAAGTGAAACTATTCGGAAATGTGTCATGGATATGTTGCGGAGAGGGGGGGGGGGGGGGGTTGATCATCAATATTAATTTACCCAGGCTTGCTCCAGACCTGTGTCAGAGTTTCAACCTAAACAGAAGAGTATGAGGGTCCAAAAAGCACATTCATGTCGTAATCTGCACCATGATACCATATGGTTTCATCGGGTCAGAATGACCTCACTCTGATGATACCATATAATATCATCGAGGGAGTAAAGGTTAAGCCTCTAAATATTACGTGGAAAATGCATTGAATTATCATTTTTTCTTGTCCGTATGGGAGAGTAGTAAGGAGACAGAACTGTCAACAGATGGAGAGGATGGGAGCGGGTGGCGCCGTCCGATAGTTGTCGGACATTGTAGTAAGGCATTTTGTTGGACAAACTGAAGGAACATGGAAACAAATAGGTTCCATTGAAACATACGATTTTTGTCGAATATCGGCACCCAACAAAGTATCTCACTACAATATGTGACAGAAATTGCATGCATGGGACTCTTATGATTTTTGTTCGATGTCTTCGGACTGCAACATCCAACAAAAATCGTATGCATAAACAAGAAGAGCTTTAGACTGCAAATATGCTGCTGGAATCTTGTTACTCTTCTGGCTCACTTCACCTCATTTAATGTAGCAGTGCTTACATCCTCCTGACGTATTACTGGTTTCGCACAAGTTAACATACGTTTACAATCACATTAGATATCAAGAACAATCCAACAAAACTGGATATATATTGAATACTATCACGAAAAAGTGAAACATAAATCTGAATTGGTGAACGTTATAAAAATTGGCAAGTGCATGCTCCCAACCTCAAATTTACTGCAACACTAGTATTACAATGAAATTAATACCATTCTCTGTCCTGTCTGTTTAAACTCAGTGAGAGATGGTCATTAATCTCTCACTGAGTAAGGTTAATGTCCAATATTATGAAATAAAATACTAATAATAAATACATAAATATTTTAATATCATATTTACTCGAATCATTCAATCATAAAAGCAAATCACTTTCTTCAAGAATTGACTTTTTTCTGCCAGCCCTGCTAAATTTTCACTTTCCATCTACTGATTTATACGAGGAGTGGCCAGAAAGTAATTTCCGATTGATTTTTCGCAAACGCCAAAACCGTGAAAAATGGTAATTGCTGCGAAGTTATGTTTAGGAATGTGCAGTGATGTCGGGACACATTTTTCGCCCTTTCTAAATATCAAAATAATGCGAATTTGTCATAAAATGTGAATTGTTGGAGTTTTTAGCGATTTTTTTTTAAAGAAATGACCTAAAACAACGAAAATTTCAATGAAATCCAACATTCTTGTCTTTTCTAGGCCTGTTTGTGTACATAGAACCTGCAAGTTTTCCAACATTTTACTCAAGAGTAAAATATAGAGTTATACGTACATGGAATAATTCCGACAGCCACATTAAATCATGTATGTCCCAGGATTTTTTCAACTTCTATCAAATCCATTTGCATCGCAGAGCAAAGTGGCAGGGTTCTAACAGGAGATCGAGTGCATATTTACCATCACACGAGAGCCACATTTTCGTATTTGTATTGTATTTCTTAATTAATCACTCTTCACTCTTATCTAATTTAGTCGTAACTTTAAAAATAATCAAGTATTTTATTTTAAACTTACTGCGTATGACAAAATTCCGTAATCCTTCCCTAGCTTGTGAATTGTAATAATTTTCCAAATTCACTATTTTGCAGTTTGAATTCAAATCATAGAGAATAGAGAAATTGAGTCAATTTCATAGAAAATAATATTGGTACTTAACAAATCCATACCTGGATCTGTATGAGTTTATTATTTCCATTTGCAAAAACATCGATTTAGTTTAGTTTGTAATTGTCAGGGAAAAATGTAAATTTTGTCCTGGAAAACCTGGAAAAGTCAGGGAATTTCATTTCTGCTTGTTTGTAGCCACCCTGATTATGGTCACCCTAGTTCTGTAACTTTTCTGACAAAGGTTGTATATTGCATTTTTGGATATAAGTATCTTCATATAAGTGAATACAGTAGAGGCATAAAAAAAATTACCGTATTAATTGATTTTTGTATTATTTTCTTATTAACACAAAATTGTAGTGTTTTTTGAATTACTACAATTTTTTTGCTAATTTAGTATCAATATTCAGTGTCAAAAATGATTGCTTTAATGAATGGCAGATATTTCATATTTTGATTAATTGTTTTGATATATTTTACTGCATTACAGTCAGTGTAAAAGCATAACAGAGTATAAAGATACAAAACCTTAAGGACATCAAAATGTTGAGAATATTGCTGTCTTTATATTTTGTGATGTACTTACCATATTTTAATACATACACACATTTTAAGTATAATCATTATTATATTGTGGCACTTATAAATGTTTGTAATAATTTTGACATTCCACAGTGTTCAATTATCAATATTGGCTGTTGTCATTAAGAGCATCCTATAAAAGTATTATCATCTGAGCATTAGAAATTGTACTTTGTATTGTAAACAGTGTATTTCCCATTTGTCTCATTGCAGAAGTGGAAATGCCAATCATTCCTTGCATTGCACGGATGGAAGTAAATGGTATTGGTTTCTGTAAAACTGAGAGTGATCGCTTAAAAGAGCTAATGGAAGCTAAAATGTTGATACTAGAAGAGAAGGCATATGAATTGGCTGGTCATGTATTCTCCCTTACATCACCAAGGGATATTGCTAAGGTATTTTTCAATCTGTAAGGTGATTGAATTCTTAATTAGCAGAACTTAAAACTGTGCTAGAAACCAGTAACAGAATAACATTATATGATTTGGCTCATCCCATGGTGGAATGACATACAGGTGGATGCTCATGCATGGCTCTCAGCCATACGTCACAGCTCTGACGTCATCTGAGTGACCACAGCCAGAAGAGGGGGGTGCGTTTCAGAGGGTGACAAGTGGAGTTTCCGGTTTTGTCTTTTTCTGTAGACCATTGGTGTTTCTTTCCTTTTTTGTTGTCTTCATTTCACTTTTAGTAATAAGAATCGAATCGTAAGTGCATTGCGAAAGAAAATATGCCTAACTGCTATTTACAGCTGTAGCAATCATTACAAAAAGACGAAAGGAACGAATATCAAGTATTCTCTATTTCCTGTTAAAGTAGAATTTTTGTCACAGATGGGTATTGGCTTGCAAGCGGAGGACAAAATAAACCTTTTTACTTCTCTATATCTTTATTATTCGTGACTATGGTTCTGTATCCGACTGGTGGTACGCGGGAGACCTGGGTTCGATTCCCGGCTGGGTGGGTGATCTAAGTTCAGAAAATTTCCAGCCTTGTCCCCACATAAAGTGGCTCTGGAGCTCACCCAGCCTTAATTCAAATGGGTACTTGGGGGCAACCATGGGGGTAAAGGTGGCTGGATCATGGTACTGAGCACATCACCTCCAAAATGGCCAAGATCGAGAATGTTGGTCCCGACCCCCACATCCTCTAAAATGTGCTTTCATGGTATGGTACTATATGTACAGGGAACTTAGAAATAAATTTGAGGCACCGAAGAACATATAACATGGGCAGGCTGCATTAATAACCATATAAATATATGCACATATGTATACATACATATACATAAATATATGGTCCGTGTGTGTAAGTCAGTGCAAGTTGTTATGGCTCGCGGTTTGTTTGCAAAATGGAAACAACCTATGAAAGAAACACAGAAAATGAGTAGGTTAGTGAGGACTATGAAGCAGGTGGCATCACTGAAGGTGATTTACAGCTTGACAAAATTTCGGAGGAAGCTCTCAAACATGTATGTTTTAGACAACAGTATAGCAACCTAGGTTTCCATGTGGCTCCAAATGTGAATTGTGGATCATCTGAAGGAAGCTGGGTGCAATTTGTTTCTTATAAGTGGCTGACAGAAGTAAGTCAGCATTTCTTTTCCACTTTAAAGGTAGCAGAAAATTGCTCCAGAAACTTTGAGATTTGTTTTGTTCTGGTAACGGAATTAATACAAATTTGGCCCAGAGTGTTTACAAAGAAATTCAACAGTCTGTACCACTTGAAGTTATTTCATTAAAACAAGAACATACATCAGGATAAAAGAAATAAACAAAAAGTTGTGAAGTGTAGACACTGTAGAGAAAATAAAATTCATGAAGATATTTAAAGAACTGGTATGATACTGTACATATTTTCTTGCTATGTAAATAATTTTTAAGTAACTCTAATGTTGTTTTGTACTGTTAAAGATTTGTAAAAGCTTGCCAATTTCCATAAAATTCCTCCACTTCATGTGTTCGAACGAGCAGCAAATGTAACTAACAAATTCTTCAGAAAAATAAATTTAAAAGCTTAATTTTCCATTGTAGTTTCTAATACTTTTACCTTTCTAATCTACTCATGTAGTCACAGTAGCGTACCAAATATTTTAGGGGAAACTGAAGCTGGAGACTATTTTATCTGTAGAAAATGCTTGTAAAATTATCAAGCACGAATGGATTTCCCCATTCTCTCTCTCTCTCTCTCTCTCTCTCTCTCTCTCTCTCTCTCTATCTCTATCTCTATCTCTCTCTCTCTCTCTCTCTCTCTCTCTCTCTCTCTATCTATCTCTCTATCTCTCTCTCTATCTCTATCTCTATCTATCTATCTATCTCTATCTCTATCTATCTATCTATCTCTATCTCTATCTCTCTCTCTCTCTCTCTCTCTCTCTCTCTCTCTCTCTCTCTCTCTCTCTCTCTCTCTCTCTCTCTCTCTCTCTCTCTCTCTCTCTCTCAATCTATCCCCTAGGTTCATGCAAACCAGTAAGGCTGAGAAGAGATTTATTACTACACGACACTTTTTCACAGCATTCTATTTCATATTTGCACGATACCCACATTCTTAACGATTCCCTTCATTTTTTTCTCAATTTCTTGGTCTGTGCATTTGGGGGCTACAACCCCATCACGCCATCTGTTCAGTACACCATTATATGGTTATTCTGCCAATTTTGAAGTTATATTGAGTCTGTAGTTGAAATGTTTAGTTTCACGAAGAACACTTCACTGTAGAGCGAGCGGATGCCCCGTAGTCCTCCCCTGCAACTCAGATGACGTCATGCGCTGGAAGGGAGAGTTTTCAGCTTCGACTTGCATCCACCTCTTTAGTCTTTCCACCATGGGCTCATCTATGCTTACTCATTTTGAAAGCTCAGGAATGTATGTTATGGCTTATGCTCCCAAAGCAGGTCCATGCTCATCAAAGGAAAGAAAGTGTTGTACAAAAAGCATGCATAATGTTATTGCTTGGTTTGCCATTTAAAACAAAGCCATAACAAAATTCCAGACACACTGAAGAGTTGGGTAACAAGATGGCAACCCTGTCTTTAAAAAACCTGAGAGCTAACTTAGAAATTAGAAAGCTAGCTTGGCTCATGGACTTCTCCATGCAGAGGTGCATGTCAAAACACTACAAGAATATGAATGTTGTCTTAAACCTAAACTTGACATTTCTGTCTTATTTCTGCAAATAGACAGGTGTCAAGACATGTACTGCCAGTTTCCAATAGGTTACTTTCCTGTTTTAACCTTTGGTAAACATTATACCTTTGTAACTCACCTTTTAGAACATTTTTAATGTTTTAAGTACCTGGATTATACTCATAAGGAATGTTCTGGACAGGGGACTGTAACATTGAGGTTTAGGACCAAAGCCATGTGCAAATATGTTTTGACTTCATATTCTTCTAGTGGATATGCTGATTATATGAACATATAAGAAAATGTCAGTGCATGTAATTTTTCCAGAACTTGAAAAATTCTGTGTGTTTCTTAAAAATGAAAGACATTATGGAAAGTACAGGGTATTTCGTTCAAACCTCCCACATTTCAATTCATCATTACTAAAACGTTAAGACATATAATGGAAGGCAAGTGTGGTACTAGACGAAAGAGAAACTCAAGGAATTTTTATTGCATGAAGCACTAAACACGAATACACCTCTACACTGAACTCTAATACACCTCTATGAGTGCACCATTTGTAGCACGAATAATATCCAATCTGAGTACCTCCGGGATTGTTTATTAACACTTCCATTTGCCAAAAACTTCGCACACCATACCTTAATGGATTTCCCATCAGATGCTTCACCTCCATATTCTCTCCGGTAATTTCTTTGCACTGTAATGATTGATTTGGTGTCTGCATACCAGAATACAGATTGTGCACACCGCTGCGGAGTCGCCATTGTGCTTTATGCGATTGTGGTGCTGCATAGTGAGAGAACGGTGAACTTCGAGGTCATGCAATAAATTTCTTTGAGTTTCTCTTTCGTCTAGTACCACTCGCATTCCATTATGTTTCATAACCTTTTAGTAATGATGAATTGAAATGTGGGAGGTTTCAACGGAACACACTGTATTTTCTAACACATATTCCAGCTACATCACAATAGCTCATTCCACTCTCTCTATTTTCTTTCCGGTAAATCTTGAGAAATGGTGTTAAAATATTCAATCTATTTGTTAGGAAACACTGCCGTAATTGCTGAATGTCTGGTTCGTTTTACTGGTAATATTTTATTTTTTTATCTCCATAGGTGCTTTATCAAGAGTTGCATCTCAGTGTGGACAAGTCAACAGGAAAGGTTTCTGCAAATAAGAACAGCAAAGCTAAGATGCTTGGCAGCACAAGTAAAGATGATCTGAAAAAACTTGTGCCCTTGCATCCTCTTCCTGGACTTATTTTAGAGTGGAGAAAGATAAATGTTGTGCTCACTAAGGTGCGAATGCTTTGTTAATATTATACCATGGATAACGTGTAGAGTATCATGCCAGTGGTATGTATTGTTTGCATTCTATATTACATCAAAATATGGTATGTATCTGGTCGGAGGGAACAATGGGTGCTTTCCCCAGATCATGCATCATGTCAGGTTAGTCATATATGAAAAAAATAGACTTGAAAAAGTAAGAAAAATAAAAAATAAACAATGAGATTTTTACATTCAAAAATCACACTTGTCTGAAGTAACAGTAATAGAGTTCTCACTAACATAGAAAACCTGGAAAAGTCTAGGAAATGAAATGTTATTTTGTACTTGCCAGGATTAGAGAATACCCAACTGACATCCTGGTTTGTTTGTGTGTGTGGATGTGTGTTTTTCTTACATATTTTTTTTTTTTTTTTTATTTTCAACCATCTTTCATAAACTTGCTTCATTTGAATAGCATGCAATGTATCCATATTTTTGTTAAGGAGACCTAAGTGGAATTAACTTCCACAATTATAATACCTTATTTAAAGGGAAAATATTCTTTGGACATGTGTACAAACAACGGTCGAACTGCTAGTGGTTCGGATCCCACTTTAAGCTGTAGGTCCACTCCCAATTAGCCTTAAGCTTGATTCACATCTATGCTCAAGTAACGATCAGATGAATGATTTTTAAATAGAAGCATTCACATCTAGCGGTCCGGTCAAAATTCACTTCGATCACGCTCAGCTCACACTTCAGTCACGATCAGGTGGAAAGAATATTTGACTGGAGCATGAAGGGGCAGAGCTTGACTTTTCCGAAGCTTGATCGTTCATGTGAACATGTGTAACGCTCAACCCACGGTTCGGTAGCGGTTTTCAACCCGTTGCAGATGATATGTAACCCAGTTTTGTGCCTAGAAGATGAGTGGGCAGAAGTCAAATGACCTATTGAAACACAGAGAAAGGCGAGTATAGATAAAATTGATTGATGGGGGCATTGCACAAAAAAATCCCAAAATATTTTCCTCTCGCTGTTCATAAAACATCCATCACAATATGAGATTTCTTAAACCCGAGTAAAAAAAAATTAAGAATGAAACTGACCGAAACAACCAAATTACAATTATAACCAATGAAAAAATTCAATAGGGGACTAACCACAAATATTATCCGTGAGCATTAGTTGGAATGACCTTTTTTGCATGAATTAAAATCCTTAAATCAAAAAGCTAACCTGTCGATGGCCATATTTTTCCGGACAACAAAATTGTTATTTGTGTGTGTGCGCAAAGGGAAAGGAGGCATTGGTCAACCCTCTGCCAAGGCAAAAAATCATTCTTGATATCTAGACGAACTTGTTCTTCGTTTACAAAATACTAAACAAAATCATTCCTTTTTTTTTTTTTTTCACACGATGTGCATAACAATTGGGTCCTTGAAACTAGGCTTAGAACCTGATGTTTATCTCTCACGTGTTGTGTCGAAAACTTTCTGATAAAAGAAATGGTCAACAATCTTGATATGAAACAATGAGCCCGAAAATGTTCATGCCAAACCTAAACTGACAAAGTAGTGTTTACCACTGTTGACATGTACAGTTTTGGACATTGTAGCTGCAAATAAACCGAAAATCAATAAACAGTATTATATTTTAATGGCCGACCTCCGTGGCCAAGTGGTCCCGGGTTCGAATCCCAAACTGGGCATGAGTGTTTGTGAGTGTCCATTCATCAATTTCATGATATCATCACTCATCCTCATCTTTGCAAATTAGCCAAAAGTGGAACACAAAGCGAGGTAAAATAAACTAAATCAATCAATCCATAGCCAAGTGATTAGCACAACACACTACAATGCCAGGTGCCTCAAATTCGAATCCTGGCCTGGGCGTGGATGTTCTTTGTGATATTCCTTCATCCATTTCGTCATATCACAATGCATCATCATCCTCGCAATTAGTCAAAACTGGCAGAAGTAAATCAACCATATCAATCGATACTAGTTTTTGCAATTCTGTTTCTTCTTTATTTTCTTCTAATTAATGCCAGTGCTGTAACAGACAAGTCCATCGTTGAATATCTCTTAAACCTTGTACTTAGCACAATCGGCAGGCTTTTTATACAGAAAAATCGGTGCACTCTGTGAAAAAACCAACAGCAGACACACGATCATACCTTGACCAGAGCGAAGCTTGACCGCTTGTGTGGATACCCCCTGACCGTGAGCTTAACGTTAGGAGACAGTGACGTGAGTGTTGCTTGAGCGTAGATGTGAATCAAGCCTTACTGTGCTATAAAATGGACTTAAAACACCAAATCAATCAACGGTTGAACTGATACAGATATATTGGCTGTAACTTTTCAAGTGCCTTGATCTTTCGCAGGGTCCACTAAAACTCCATGTGTCACTTTGATGGAGTCTAATTATCCTGGAAATTATTCAAAGTTTGAGTTCCCACTAAGGTCGGAATCTTTCCAGCCTTGTCCATGCATAAGGTGGCTCTGAGGCTCACCCAGCCTCAAATCAATGGGTACCTGGTGGCAACCCTGGCGGGTGGGTAAAGCATGGTTCTGATCATATCACCTCCAAAATGGCCGAAATCGAGAATGTGTGGGACCCTACCCCCTGCATCCCCTTAATGTGCCTTGCCTTCATGGCACGGTGCTATATGCACAGGGAGCTATACCTTTTTACCTTATGTGAAAAACTCTGCTGTGAGTACATAACAGGTATTTTAATGTTCTGATGTAATTGAATATTTTGAAGCAAAATTTTGGATTTTGCAGGTCATATTTCCAGTTTCGAAAGTGTTGCATGAGGAAACTTGTCGAATATATGGCTTGTACATCACCCATACTGCAACAGGTCGTATTTCAATGCATGAGCCGAGTCTACAGAACGTACCTAGAGACTTTGATGTAGACATGGCAGATGTGATGGCCAATAGTGAACATACTTTGCTGCCCAAAATAAACAGGAAGTCAAAATCCAGCATTCCAGATGCTATGAAGCACTTGCAGTCATACCTTAAAGACACCCAAGAAAGTGCTCTGTGCATAAGTATGCGGATGGCTTTTACACCATCCAATGGTAAGTATTTTTCATGTTATTAGTTTGTACTCTCAATAAACTCATTCATTTCTATTTATTTTCTTTGAGGCATAAATTTCCAGTTAGGTAGATTAGGTTCCACACCCCTGCTATAAAGTGAATCACAGCCACTTTTTTTTTTTTTTTTTTTGTGAATACATAACAATTTAATAAAATGTTAAGCCCTTAAGTGGGTAATTTTTGAATGCAAAATCTCTTCTGCTGTGGGTGATTTTAAAAATTACAATCGCTAATCACTCTTCAAAGTACATCTGTTCTCAAACAAGATAGAAGACTCCTTTTTCTGCTTTGAGCCATCGTTGTAAAATGCAAGTCTTCAAATTGCAAAAAGTCAGGGGTTCCAGGTTTGAATCCCAGCCTGGGCATGGATGTTGTTCTTGACTGTTGGGCCACCCGGATGGTGTAGTGGTAATGTCATCGCCTTGTGATCAAGGGGTCCCAGGTTCGATACCCAGTGGGGGCACATGCCACAGTGATTCAGATCCCACTTTAAACTGTAGGTCCAGTCCCGATTAGCCTTTCTGTACATAAAGTGGACTTAAATCCATAATTCAATCAATCAATGTTCTTGAGTGTCCCTTCATCAATTTCATCATATCATGATCACTTATCCTCATCTTCGCGATTAGTCAAAAGTTACAGAAAAGCAACCTAAAGAACCTAATTTAATCACTCAATCAAGAAAAACCCTCATGTGGCTCCTGAATTGGCACACACCTTGGCTCTGAGCACAGATTATATACTATATTATATACAAGTGAAAGATAAGAATGCCATCGTGGAAGCACTGTGTCCATCTCGATGTGATTATGCAAATTTAATCCTCTAGAACTTCTGAAGAGTGACATCTCATTGTAGAAATGTTCATTTACTCAATGTAAAAAGAAACAGGTCCGTAGCTTGTTGTATGCAGAGAATGTCAAGGACAGATATATCTGTTGAACCAACTGTAGATAACAAGTTAAAGGGTTAAATGCCAAATGTATTTAATAGCAATAAATAGATCAACCCAATTCAACAAATACAGAACAATGGGTTGCTCTTTGGTTGGTCACTCCTTGAACACAGTCATCATTTAGGATACTGGGCTGCCCAGGCAAATAAAAATTTTAACACCTGCTAACCTAACTTATCATTAAGCTGGACTGTACTGCCATATGTCGACTTATTTCAAAACTACTAACTACTATTATTATACACTCACATAAATGTTTGTGACTTATTTGTTGACTTTCCCCTGTGCATGATTACACCAATATCTAATAAATATATCAAATATTTATTTTTATTTACTTCATATACTTTATAGGAAACTTATATGTTGCTGCTGATTATTCGCAATTAGAACTCAGGATCCTGGCTCATTTATCACAAGATGTGAAACTTTCTGGAATTCTAAATAGTGGCAAAGATGTGTTTTGCAATATTGCTGCTGTTTGGAAAAAAATAGATGAAAAGCAGGTAATGGAAGGCTTAATTTTAAAAAATCTGTAAAAATTCACGTTGCATAGTAATTTGCTGTGGTCATATTTGCAAGTTTTGTTACTCAGAAATTCATATTTCCAGCTGCATGTTGATATATTTTTTTTTTCTTCTCTTAACAAAAGGAATCCATTCCTGAAGTTTTGCCTCAAATTTTCGTCACACATGTGTGAAAAAAAGAAAAGAAAAACAAAGAAGAAGCATGCATGCACATATGCATAGAAAGAAAGATAGACTGACAGATGAATGGGTAGACAGACAGAAAGAGAAAGTTATCTTCAGTACACTGAAATGAAGTATTCACTTACATGTAAAACTGTTTTTTTTATGTTTTTCTTTTAATTTCAGTGGACACTGTCACTATCCTCTTAGGATAAGTTCCCCAAGCAACACTACAACAAGTTCCCAAGAGGATGCTGACAGTGGCCTCTGAACTTAAAAGAACAACATAGAAACTAATTTTGCAGATAAGCAAGTACTTGAATTCAGATTACTCATTTGCTACCAATCCTTTCTTTCCTTGAAGCATGAAAGTAGTTTTTTATTGTTATTTTTCATAAGCGGTATTTGACAAACAAAAATTTCAATTTAGTTCCTTCATGGCAAGTTTTGTATTTCTTGTTCCATGTTGTGTAATGATGATGTCCTTAATTCAATTCAGTTCCAGCTAATTATACAAGTGCTTTTCACTTTCATGTCCCCATGGAGCAGCAGCTAGCACACCAGGCAGTGAGACCACATCTGCCGGCAAACTGGATGCAACATCCACTTAACTGGAACAGCTAACTATGTAATGAAATAAGCTCGTACAATTACATTGACAGTTACAATGAAAATGAGCATATACCTTGTTATAAGACGTGTTGGAAATATTGTCCTCCTGCACCCACACATTTACTGCATCTTTTTAGGAAATGTTCACCAACACACATCATTTCCTATTCTGAAGTTGCTTCAATTTCTCTCCTGATGTTTAAAAGCTTGGTAGCTTGCCACACAGACGTCATGGAAATGCCTGTTTCTTGTGCAATGTGCCAGAGGGATTTTTGAAGAGTATGTTCTAATCGTGCTCCATCGTTGTCTACTTTCTCCTCAGTAAGCACATGCCGTTTTACCCTTCGCTGCTTATCAAGAACAGACCCTGATTCCCTAAATTTGTTCACAAGTTTTCGATAACTGTCTCTGTGTGGAACAGGAACATCTGGGAATTCTGCTGCAAAACACCTCACTTCCCTACAAGAATTTGAAATATGAGCCATACATAAAAATTCGTTGTTTTAAACTGTATGGATAGCATGGAATTATTAGACTGCAGAAAAGCACCAGTAATATATAAACTAAAACAAAACAATTTGAAACACTTGTTAACACCTCTGCAAACTGGACACCAACTACCTGGATACTGAAGCACTGACGTGTCCAGTGCCAAGGTCAGCAACCTCTCCATGGACGACTTGGCTGTGTAAAGAAATTTTCCTTGATATTCTTTTCCATTTCTTGGTATTAAAGTTGAATATTTTGCAGGTAACTCCACCTTTAAGGCAGCAAGCAAAGCAAATTTGTTACGGCATGCTTTATGGGATGGGGTCGAAAGCACTGGGAGAGCAACTAGATGTAGATGAAAATGAGGCTGCTGCGTTCATGGACACTTTCAAAAGTACTTATCCCGGTAAGTTCCCTTATCATTTAATTACTATATGCATATGTTTGTAACTGTATTGAGAGTCTGTAGCATGGATTAGTTTTGGATGTTGATAAAAAGATGGTAGTTCTTGAATGAAAAATATTTATATTTTCATCAAACAAAATACGACACATTACTTATGCATTAATGAGAAATATGGTCCTCTTGTCACTTACTTTTAAATATTAAATTAAAATTAAACGCATGTTGCAGATTTGTGTATTTTATTTTGGATTTATTCTTTTGATTTTACTGAAAAAGTTGAACAACATTAGTGTTATAATTTGAGTCTTTATGACTTGAGAAGTAGAATTACTGAAGTATGTTTTCTCCTGAATTTTAGGTGTGAAAAGATATATGCAATCTACAGTTGAATCTTGTAGGAGGAAAGGATATGTTGAGACTGTATTAGGAAGAAGGCGATATCTTCCAGATATCAATAGCACAAATCCATTTTCTAAAGGTAAAGTAGAACTCTTGTTTCTGTAACATGCTTTTCTTAGTATTAATACCTCAAAGAATGTTCGAAAAATTGGAGATAAAGTGAACACTTTGTACCTTTCAATAACAATCACCAAACTAGTCACCGATATCAACCCACTCTAGTACTTGGTTTCAAAGTCCTTAGCATCAATCACGGCCTGGCACCTGCATGGCATGGAGTATATCACCGACTGAGGTTTCGTCCCCCATTCTTTCTTCAGCTGAGCAAACTTCTCCTGGGCATTCTTGGATGTATTGTGCTTTAGTCATTGCTGCAGCTCATCCCACATGTACTCGATGGGATTCAATTCCGGACTGTGACCTGGCCACTCCATGCAAGTCATGTGATGGGGGTCAATCCACTCCTGGGTGACCCCCGACCAGTGTTTCGGGTCATTGTCCTCCTGCATAATGAAACAGCATCTGAGGTGATGACGAGCGAATGGGCACAAGACATTTGCGAAAATGTCCATGTTGCCCTAGATACGGTTGAGGGGACCCATCTCAAGTGTGAAGAAGAAGCACTCTCAAATGATCACATTCCCACCGCCTTGCTTGATAGTGGGCAGTTGGTATTTGGGGCATGCCTTTTGCATTTGGGATGTCCTTCCCACTCCCCACTGTCTTTTTTTTTAAGAGAAAGTACTTGCTCTCATCGGTCCACAGCCTGTTGTTCCACTGGCTCCATGTCCACGACAGGTGCTCCTTTGCCCACTTCAGTCTGGCCTTCCTGTTCTTGAGGGAGATGAAGGGATTATTCACAGACCAACATCCGGAAAGTCCCCCCATCCTCAGCTACCTATTCACAGTGTCCACGGACGGTGCCTTCGCTCCTGGCACCATTGTTTCTCTAGTAATGTTCCTGGAAGACCGTTGTGGGTTGGTATGGGCAGCACACAGAATGTTCCGATAGTACAGGGAATCCGTCACACACAGCTGCCTGGGCTTGGACATTTTGACAACATCTCCCCGTACCTTGGTCCACTGTAGAAATCTACAGATGGCTGATCTTGAGATGCCAAACAGCCTCCCAAGCTGAAGAAAGAATAGGGAACGAAACCTCAGTCGGTGATATACTCCATACCATACAGGTGTCAGGCTGTGATCGATGCTAAGTGCTTTGAAACCAAGTACTAGAGTGGGTGATACCTGTGACTAGTTTGGTGATTGTTATTCAAAGTGTTCATGTATTACGGCGATAAGAATAACAGTGTCATTTTTTACCGGGTTGAAAAAGATCCAATAAAGATTTTTAATAATTTTATAAATAGTCTGAAGTGATCTACCACCCTCTGATACGGATGTACCTAACTTGCTGGACATATAAAACTTTCACTTGAATCTATGAAGTTTGAAATATGTTGTCGCAGAAAAATACGGTGTTGACTTTTACATGGCACTGTACATGCCCATCTTCCTATGATTGTAATCATTTCCTGCACAAATGGTGTTAGTTCAGTTTCGATGGTTCCCTAGTATGGTATAGAATCATGACAGTAATGCTATAATTGCTGTTTAAAGTTCCAAAAAGTGACCACTGTATGGCTTGGCATATTATGTGATTATTTCTGGCACGGATTTAATTTTTCCTCAATTTACAATACAGTATTTTGACTACAGATAATCAGCTAATTTAGGCATACCAGTGTGTCCTCAAATTGCCAATAAAGCTAGATACATACATCAGTTAAAAAAAAAAGTAAGATGAATTCTGGGACTTTATGCAACATCTATCATTTAGAAAATCAGTTATGTGTTTTGTCGATATCTGTTGAAATTTCATATATGTCTGTATGTTGTTACACCAGCCAAAACTTAAGGAGAGTTATATATATATATATATATATATATATATGGATAAAAGCAAGGAGGGCCAAAAGGGCTAAGTAAAAATCAAATAAGGTAAAAGGAAACACTCACCGGACAGTCGGAAAATTCAAAATTTTCGCTAATTTATAGCATCATCGGTGTGAGAAGAAACAGAAGACGAAACCGGAAGTTGGGGTCCTGCAGAGTTGCCAGGTCCCCATTGAAGAAGAAGCGGTGCGTAGAACGAAAAAAACACTGTTTCGTCACCAGGCTCGTCGTAAACTGTGAGTGTGTAGGATGGGTGGGGTGGGCGGGAAGGTTGGGATAACTAGGGAGGGAAGGTGGGTGAGGGTTGGGCATTACTGGGTGGCCTTGTTCAGGCCAGGTGGAGTGGTTGCACTCATGGCCGATATATAGGCCCTCTCCCATCTTTTGCGAACAGAGGTGTTGGCTGGTTGGGGTAGGAGGTGGATGATCGCTACCCGGAAGCAGTCGTTGAAACTGATGTTGTGGTGGTTGGTGTGGACGGCGACAGTGAAGTCCAGGTTGTGGGTGGAGGAGCGGTGGTTATTGATGCGGAGGTTGAGGGCCGTTGATGTTTCCCCCAGGTAAAAATCACCACAGATGTTGCAGGTGAGGATGTAGATAAGGTTTGAGGCATGGCAGGTCCCTTTGGGATAGAGGGTAAATTTGCCAGTGGCCGTGTGCACCTGGAGGGTGTGAGAAGTGATGAGGATGGGACAGGTCTTGCACCTGGGTCGGTTGCATTTATGGGCAGGGGGGTGTTGGATGTGTGGTGACGGAGTGTTGTGGACCAGGATGTTTTGGAGGTTAGGGGGGCGTTTGAAAACCACCCTGGGTTTGTCGGGAAATATGTTTTTGGTTTTGGGATCACTGTGGAGGATTGGGAGAAGAGAGTGCAGTGTGTGCCTGATTTTGTTGAGGTGGGGATGATATTGGGTGATGAGTGCAGGTGGGTTGGTGGTAGCAGGTTTCTTGGTGGTAGTGGTATGTGAGGCAGCTCGTGATATTTGCTTGGTGACCAGGATGGAGGGATATCCACGGTTAACCAGGGCCTGGTGTAGGCGGAGGTTATAATTCTGGCGGGAGGTGGGTGAAGTGTTCAGGCGCTGTCCCCTGAGGGCCAGAGAGAATGGAATTGCTTTTTTGGTGTGGAACGGGTGGGAGCTGGAGAAGTGTAGGTATTGCATGTGGTTGGTGGGTTTTATGTGGATGGAGGTAGTCAGGTGTCCTTCCTCGATGTGCACGTCCACATCCAGGAAGGTGATCTGGTTGGGGGAGTGTGTCCAGGTGAATTTTAGGGAACGGAAGTGGTTAAGTTGGTCCAGGAAGGTTGACAAGGATGGTTCTCCATGTGTCCAGAGCATGAAGATGTCGTCGATGAAGCGGAGCCAGAGGAGGGGTTGGAGGGGTTGGGTAGCCAAAAACTCTTGCTCAAGTTGGCCCATGAAGAGGTTTGCATAGGATGGGGCCATTCTGGTACCCATGGCTGTACCTCGGATCTGTAGGAAATTTTGGTTTTCAAAGGTGAAGTTGTTACAAGTGAGGACAAGGTGGGCTAGGTGGGTCAGGAAGTTGGTGCTGGGGTTGTGAGGTTTGGGTCTGCTGTTGAGATAGAATTCTATGGAGCGGAGGCCATGGGAGTGAGGTATGTTGGTGTAGAGGGAAGTGACATCAATGGTGGCAAGGATGGTATTTGGGGGCAATGGTGGGAGGGTGCTGATTTTCTGGAGGAAGTGGTTGGTGTCACGGAGGTAGGAGGGCAGAGCTTTCACAAGAGGCTGGAGATGGGAGTCAACAAAGGCTGAGATTCGTTCTGTAGGTGAGTTATAGCTGGACACAATGGGTCTGCCAGGGTTGCCAGGTTTGTGGATTTTGGGCAATAGATAGAAGGTGGGGGTGCGGGGATTGTCGGGTATTAACATGGCGGTGGTACGAGCTGTTAGGCCTTCAGGTGGGCCGCGGGTGTGGATGAAGTCCCGGATTTTCACCCGAGCCTCCTTCAATTTAGCCCCCCCTCCTCCCAAGATCCACCCCCCCTGCCCACCAACCACCCCTTGGAAAGATACATCACTGCCGTCATTTCCACCACCTCTGACAGCTCATTCTTAAATAACTTTCACAACCAACCTAACCTCAATCCCCCCCAACAGAAAGCTCTCAGAGACCTCCGCAACAACCACAACATCAAAATCCTCCCAGCTGACAAGGGGTCCACCACGGTGGTCTTGAACTCTCAAGACTACCTGGCGGAAGCCAACCGCCAGCTGGCTGACCCCTCCACCTACAAACCCACCACAGTTGACCTATCCGCCGAACACCTCACCAAAATCCGGGACTTCATCCACACCCGCGGCCCACCTGAAGGCCTAACAGCTCGTACCACCGCCATGTTAATACCCGACAATCCCCGCACCCCCACCTTCTATCTATTGCCCAAAATCCACAAACCTGGCAACCCTGGCAGACCCATTGTGTCCAGCTATAACTCACCTACAGAACGAATCTCAGCCTTTGTTGACTCCCATCTCCAGCCTCTTGTGAAAGCTCTGCCCTCCTACCTCCGTGACACCAACCACTTCCTCCAGAAAATCAGCACCCTCCCACCATTGCCCCCAAATACCATCCTTGCCACCATTGATGTCACTTCCCTCTACACCAACATACCTCACTCCCATGGCCTCCGCTCCATAGAATTCTATCTCAACAGCAGACCCAAACCTCACAACCCCAGCACCAACTTCCTGACCCACCTAGCCCACCTTGTCCTCACTTGTAACAACTTCACCTTTGAAAACCAAAATTTCCTACAGATCCGAGGTACAGCCATGGGTACCAGAATGGCCCCATCCTATGCAAACCTCTTCATGGGCCAACTTGAGCAAGAGTTTTTGGCTACCCAACCCCTCCAACCCCTCCTCTGGCTCCGCTTCATCGACGACATCTTCATGCTCTGGACACATGGAGAACCATCCTTGTCAACCTTCCTGGACCAACTTAACAACTTCCGTTCCCTAAAATTCACCTGGACACACTCCCCCAACCAGATCACCTTCCTGGATGTGGACGTGCACATCGAGGAAGGACACCTGACTACCTCCATCCACATAAAACCCACCAACCACATGCAATACCTACACTTCTCCAGCTCCCACCCGTTCCACACCAAAAAAGCAATTCCATTCTCTCTGGCCCTCAGGGGACAGCGCCTGAACACTTCACCCACCTCCCGCCAGAATTATAACCTCCGCCTACACCAGGCCCTGGTTAACCGTGGATATCCCTCCATCCTGGTCACCAAGCAAATATCACGAGCTGCCTCACATACCACTACCACCAAGAAACCTGCTACCACCAACCCACCTGCACTCATCACCCAATATCATCCCCACCTCAACAAAATCAGGCACACACTGCACTCTCTTCTCCCAATCCTCCACAGTGATCCCGAAACCAAAAACATATTTCCCGACAAACCCAGGGTGGTTTTCAAACGCCCCCTAACCTCCAAAACATCCTGGTCCACAACACTCCGTCACCACACATCCAACACCCCCCTGCCCATAAATGCAACCGACCCAGGTGCAAGACCTGTCCCATCCTCATCACTTCTCACACCCTCCAGGTGCACACGGCCACTGGCAAATTTACCCTCTATCCCAAAGGGACCTGCCATGCCTCAAACCTTATCTACATCCTCACCTGCAACATCTGTGGTGATTTTTACCTGGGGGAAACATCAACGGCCCTCAACCTCCTCATCAATAACCACCGCTCCTCCACCCACAACCTGGACTTCACTGTCGCCGTCCACACCAACCACCACAACATCAGTTTCAACGACTGCTTCCGGGTAGCGATCATCCACCTCCTACCCCAACCAGCCAACACCTCTGTTCGCAAAAGATGGGAGAGGGCCTATATATCGGCCATGAGTGCAACCACTCCACCTGGCCTGAACAAGGCCACCCAGTAATGCCCAACCCTCACCCACCTTCCCTCCCTAGTTATCCCAACCTTCCCGCCCACCCCACCCATCCTACACACTCACAGTTTACGACGAGCCTGGTGACGAAACAGTGTTTTTTTCGTTCTACGCACCGCTTCTTCTTCAATGGGGACCTGGCAACTCTGCAGGACCCCAACTTCCGGTTTCGTCTTCTGTTTCTTCTCACACCGATGATGCTATAAATTAGCGAAAATTTTGAATTTTCCGACTGTCCGGTGAGTGTTTCCTTTTACCTTATTTGATTTTTATATATATATATATATATATATATATATATATATATATATATATATATATGAAGAAGAAGACCTATTGAAACCATAACGTAGACAAGTCACAACATGTATGTGAATTAAGTTACTGAAACTTAGGATCTACCTAGACCCGCATAGCCTGTTAGAATTGGTTACATGATCTTGGTAGCCTACCTTTTTATCAAGGGGTCCAGGTTTTGATATCTGGTGGAAGCACATAATGGTTTGAACCCCACTTTAAATGCAAGGTCCAGTTCCAATTATCCTGTCTGTGCATGAAGTGGACTTAAAAACAAATTCAGACTTTATCTTGGATTGAGTTTTCTTACCTTGTAACCATGTTTTTACTTAAAAATATTTCCTTTCTACAAACTAGTTAAATTTGAAAATTCAAAGGTAAACTGAAGTAATATACCTGTTGTCTAGGTTGTAATTATGATATTGATTGTGTCAACTCTTATTATGTATTTTCCGTTAATCGCCATGTTATATTTGCAATCTTTGTGGGTCATAGATCAGCAGCAACTTTTTAACAATATATTTTAGCTCATGCAGAGAGACAGGCTGTGAATTCCACAATACAAGGTTCTGCTGCTGACATAGTGAAAACTGCAATGATTCTTATAGACAGCCAAGTGAAAGCATTGTATCCAAATTCATGTCTTCTTATACGTGATAGTGGCAGCAAAAGTACCCCAAGAAAGAAATCTAGAAGATTGTCATCTGGAGGATTTTTAGTGTTGCATCTTCATGACGAACTTATGTATGAGGTAAGGAAATATTGCTTAATTGTTCCAGCTGAAGTAGTGGCATGTACCGAGCTATGCCTGTATAACTAAACTTATGCACTAAATGCTTGTCGTTTTTGCATTGGAGTCATTCCAGCTTTACGTGTGTGACATTTTACACACAAAATTTAAGGTTCTAGACATGACATTGGATTCAAATATTCGCAATGAACTGATTTCATAGAATTAATAAGTTGTTTGTGGTGTCTGCTAACAAATGAAAGGAACTCTTGTATGATGGCTAGGGGCATGCATATTTCGTTTTTAACGAAAAAACGAAATTTGAAAAAACACATTGTAGTGTTAATTTTTCATGTTTTTGAAAGGTGAGAGATGCATTTTGTGACCATATTTTGTCACGAAATAATGCGAAATGAACTGCAAAAAGCGAAATTAACTCTTAAACACGAAATTCAGGGTTTATTCACCGACGCGACACCTTCTGAGGTCTGAATTATCCTGAGAGTTATGCAATTCCCGGAAAATTAATTAATTCTGCTGTTAATATTGGAGAAGCAAAAATGGACTCCTTTACACAGAAATAAACTTAAAACTCTGATAACTACATAAATGTGCTTTTAGAAGTGAAATGTTAATTCTGTGGAATAAGTGTAGTTTTTAAATCAAATTTAGGATTATATTCACAATTTTAAAACCAATATGTCTTTTTATATACCACTTTTCATCCATTTTTTTCACCGCTATAACACCGATATTTTATTTTATTTACCGCTTTTGAAACCGAAATTGGCTCCGTTTTTGTACCGAAATTTTGCTTTTTTATTTACCAAAAATATGTGCCTCTAATGATGGCATATTCTGAATGCCTGAAAAGCATCATTAAAAGTGCGTTACACATGTCACGCTTTAAAAATGTAGCAAATTTTGACTTCATTTGTTTGTGAAGCACATAGGCTGCAGATGCTAGTAATTTTTATTGATGAAATGTGCAAATTACATGCATTTACAAACATCTATGCTTTAATGCAAAAAACAATAATAATTTCCACATTAAGTGATTGTTATTTACATGAAGTAGGACCATTTTTCGTGGGTCCTATTGGATGTATACCCTGTTGGTAATGGTAAGTTTTAATCAGATATATATTCAGTGAGCTTGGTGTTTGAGCATGTTAAGTGTTCAACTTTCAATCTTGCCACGGATTTTCCCAGGTTTCAGTCTCAGCCAGGGCATGGCTGTTCTTTGTGAGTGTTCCTTCATCGATTTCATCTAGTCTTCACACATCCTCATCAACTCGATTAACCAAAAGGTGACTGAATAACAAAAATACAATATGTATGTTGTAATGCATGAATTTTGCATTGAAAATGAATGACTGTGTGGTTCATCTCTGGAAGTATGCAATGTCACTAAGGACTACTTCATATCAAGAAAGCAATGCTTATGTGTACTCTGTGTCCTTGTTGCACTGTAAGGTCAATCCATGAGAGGAAGCTGTGGAACAACTTGACGTCCTGATATCCGCCTCCTCATTCTAGTCAACCCTGTATCGAGTGGCCAATTTTCGTATAGCAATGTGACAGCCCTACCCTGATGTGGCACCTTCACCACATGCTACATTGGGTTGGGGATTGTCTCCACATTATGTTGTGATGTAGCTGGGAGTTGAAGCCAAGCTCACCATTTGGAAATCATAACTCGGAATATTATAGCAGAGATTTAACAAACTAATTAGGTTGTTGACACATCTTTGTTCCTGTTTGTATAAGAATACAAATAGGCACATAGTTAACAATAACAAAGATTTCTTATATATTTAAAATGGCAGAAAAGTATTCCACAAATGCAGGGGAATCCCAATTTTGTGCTCTTCAGGGTTTACACTAACCTTAAAAAGTTAGGGTAATACAGGCTTTTTGCTTGTCAGGATGAGAGATATAAAAACACATTTTACTTTTACCGCCAACCAGCTTCTTGATTTGAGAATTTTGAATAAAAATGTTCTTACCTTTTATTTCTATTAATTTATTTTCAGCATTGTTGAATAAACTTCATTTACTTGAATAGTATTTATTTATTACTGCATTAAGGCATTATAGCACTATGGAGGTAACAGTATGGTGGTTCAGTTTTTAATTTAAACTTTTAAGTTCAGTTTCCTAATTGACCTATGTGAATATAAATAAGGACTTCAAATTTTATTTTAAAAAAATAATAATATTGAACCCTACCTTGTAATTGTTGGGCCATTCCATGTCAATTCAACAAAGTCCTCAATCATATTTTTTGATTCATTCCAAATTTGGCATACTGAAGGTGCCACCTGAGGTAGGAAAGTGTGCAAAGTTGTAGATCCATATGTTTTGTACTTCTGAAATTACGAGGGGTGCAAAATGTGTAATTTTTACCAATTTTTCCAACTTCTTGTTAACTTTAAATTGCAATATTTCGGCAATCAGGACAAAGGTCTTGAAGGACTCTTTCACATGAGATAATACATATCCATGTCATGAGAAAAAGTAAATTAATTAATTAATTAAAGATGGTGTACAGAAAATTTTGATAGCCATTTCTCAAGAAAAGGGTCTTTTATTATTATTTTTTTTTTTCAAAATAATTATGTCATACATACACTGCTACTCAATAACTGCACGTAATTTTAAAATCGGCTCCGAAGTTATGTCAGATTTAAGTTTGGTCAGATTAGGCAGGTTAGGTAATGCATAACAAAATATTTTGATAGACAAATTACTATAATTCTAAGACACGCAATATTGTTTGAATTACCGGTAACGTACATAAAGCTGATATTTACATTCCCAGTTCTTAAAAATACAGGGTGATTCATAAGCAACTTTGTTATTAGTGCACATAGCGAAAAATTGAAAGAGGGGAAAGTTTCTGGAAATAGGTGAGTTTCAATCTAGTGCATGAATTTTCAACAGAGCTAGGTGAGTTTCAATCTAAAGTGCGTGAATTTTCAACAAAGCATGGACCGTTCCCGCTGTACACTGGTACAAGCCTCAATGATAGCTTAGTTGTTATATGTTTGACCCAAATACTGTATGGCTTTGCAATACCATACAGTACTTTGTAAATTAAGAATTGATGATGATAATTACAGATAAGTAAGTAAACAAGTAAAAGAACGTGAAAATATGAAGAGCAGTACCCTTTCCCAGGCCACTAAGAAGGAATTAACATGCACAAATGAGAATCAGGTCATAGTACATGCTTCACATTGTGCCACAGCACATGCCACATTCAGGTTTTTTGCAATAGAAAAATGGTCAAAATCGCAATTTTGGAAATAAAAAAGATATGGATCTGCAAGTTTGCATATTTTCTTACATGGCCCTTTCAGTAGGCCAAATTGTAAATTAATCAAATTATGTGAAGTTGAAAAGTGCCTCTTCATTGGTTGATTTCACATGGAATGACCGTGTTTTTAAATTTGTTTCTGTAGGTTGCGGCAAAGGATGTTACAGAGATGGCTCAAATTGTGAAAAGTGGAATGGAAGGTGCAGTCAAGTTGTCAGTTCATCTTCCTGTGAAGATCTCTTGTGGCGATTCATGGGGCAGCCTCAAAGAAATGAAAATGGACGAGTTATCATGAGCATGCACTTTTTTTGTGGTGCCTTTGCATGCTAAGACTTGGAAAATTCATGTTCATATTTGAAACTTTAGTATTCCATTGTATGGAGCAAATATTTTCATAATTGTCATAAGTTTTTTTGAATGCCTTTATAATGTACACAGATATTCTTTATCTCTAAGACATAGTATTGAGTCTGATGATCCCTTCTAGTCTGTATTGCAAATAATCATTTTTATTGTTATTTTGTGTCGATATAAGAATTATATTAAGCTATTTTGTGCCAGATAAAATATATCTAAATCAGATTAAACCTAAGCATACTAAAAATTAACGTTATCTATATTACTTTTAATTTAAAGCACTTTTGTAAGAAATTATCAAACTTGCACTTGAAACCTATTTTTTGTCATAACATAACATGACATGACATTCTGGTATTCTTAGTTCTAATCATGTAACAGGATATAGTTGATTATACCTTCTATATTTAAGATAGCTTGTATATTTCAAACTTCGATCTTCATGATGGTCACAAAATTGCAAAACTTGATTTTTTGTCATTTGTATTAATTGCTAGTAACATACTGGTAAGGTGCGGATTACTCACAATTAAATATAAACTTTAAGCTAAAAGATTAAAAAATCGGCAACTTACGTGTGTGAGTATGAGATATTTTTCGTACTACGTTTCGGAGGTTACACTACCTCCTTCTTCAGGTTGAAACGTTGTTATTCAGACACCTGACATGGTGCCTCGTCGTGAAAGTGAAGGTTAAGGATTTAGGTTAAAAAGTTGCTTGAAGGACACTTTCTAAAAAAGAGTATAAATTACACATCTAAAACCGCGCAATACTATAAAAACAAAAGAACATCTAAGGCTGAAGTCGGAGAACTGCCGACCAATGCACAGGGTAGGCGAATGCACAGTGTCAGCCCGTACCTGGGGAAAAGGAACTTCCCCTCCTCAAACCTTCCAAACTGGGGCTCGGGAGTCACCAATCCAAGGAGAAGTCGACCTCCACCTCGGCGGCTTTCCTAACTTCAGGAGTAACATGGAAGCCCATTTCGTCCCTAAGCCCTGCGGCTTTATCCCATTTTTTAAAGAAATTAACCCAGCCGTCTTCTAAATTCCCATCGTCCCTATTAAGCTTATTCCAATTTTCCGCGCATATATAAGCAGCTTCATATACGTTCCTGTCCAATTTATTGTTAACCTCCCTAATAATTTCCCTTTTAGCAATCTTATGTCGGTTAACCAATATATGTTCAGACAATCCGGTTTTGGGTATGCCTTCCTTTACGTCCTTATCATGCTCTCCCCACCTGACTCGCATACTTCTCCCCGTTTGTCCCACATATTCCTTTCCGCATTCACACACTATCCTGTACACCCCTTTCCGCTCCTCAGGGTTATTGCGTCCATCCCCCCTCCCTTTCTTATATGATGTGAAGTGCTTTTCAATACTCCGGGGCGCCCTTACCCCACATTTTATTCCGTAACCCCTCACGGACTTCTCAATTTTTTCTGAGACCCCCTTAAAATACGGGATCCCGACGAAACATGTGTCTTTTTCGCCGTTTTCTATCTCAGTTTTTTTATCCTCTATGCCATTTTGCGATGTTCCTTGCTTAACAATCCTTTTGGCTCTCCTAGCTACTTTTTCCAGGTCGCGGATAGTGTACCCATTCTTTACCCCCACTCTCCTTACCCATTCCCCTTCTTTCCGTTTCTCTTTCTCGTCATTGCACAGTCTTTCGGCGCGAATGTAAAAGTTAAGAAAAACATTTAATTTAGTCCTATTCGAATGTTGGGATCTCTTATGGAGGTACAGCTCTCCAGCTAACGGTTTATGAAAGACCCCCGTAACGATCCGTTGTCCGGTTTTAGTAAGGCATAAGTCGAGAAAGTGGATCTTTCCGTTGACCATACCTTCCCTAGTAAACCCAATCCTGGGGTCCTGCTTCCCCAATTGGTCGAAAATGCTGTCAAGTTTGATTTCATCCCCTATGATGAGGATGTCATCTACATATCTCCCATAATATTTTACTTCCCCCCTCCCCCCTGCATGCTCCATAGCGGTTTTTTCGACGTAGTGCATGAAGATGTTGGCCACAAGACCAGAGATGGGATTGCCCATGGCCAACCCTTCTTTTTGTCGGAAGATTTTATCGTTAACGTAAAAGTAATTGTACCCCGTAATGAGAAAAAAACCACCGGACGTACTCCCAGGCGACCAAGATTTCAACGTTTTGGTCAATCAACCATCTGTATAAACAATCCCCAGCTTTGTCCCGGGGGACACTGGGGTACAGATTAATAACGTCGAAACTACAGATCGCGTCCCGTTCTCCTATAGTGAGTTTCTCGATGGTTTCTTTGACCATAAGAGAGTTTTTGACGCTATACGGAGTGTCCATATCCATTTTTCCCATCCTCCTAATCATTTCTTTAGCTAAACCATATCCTGGATGTGCATACATGGGGATGATGGGTCTGAGGGGTATCCCCTCCTTATGGGTCTTAGGTATCCCAAAGGCCGTAGGAATATTTCCTTCCTTAACCCCCTTAAGTAATTTCTTTTTTTCCGCGCTTCCCAAGGTAAAACTGGTTTCAATGCCTTTTCTGATTTCTCGCTTGATTATATTAATGGGATTAACCTTAATTTCTTCGTAGTCATTACTTCTAAAGCTATCTTCCAACTTGCTGTGGTATTCCTCTTTCCGAGACAATTAAGAGGAAATTAATTAAATTGGGAATTAACGAGGGAGTTAAGGAGGGAGAGAATAGGGACAGTAAAGAGGACGAAAATAAAGCCAATATTCTAAATCTAACAAAACTTCAACCACCTAAGGCCTTAGCGGGGATTATGAAAATGGGGCATAAGTTTGCCATTAGGGATGAAAACTTCGAAAAAGAGGAATTCGTCATAGCGGCGGAAAAAATAGTAGGAAAATTAGACGAAAAAGAAGATAAATCCAATGTCAGAGTAAAAATTCGTGACATTATAGATGAACAAATGCACCTAAGTATAAGGGAACTAGGCCCCCCCGTTACCAATCATAGGGCATCAAAGGGAAAAACGGAAAGTAAGCTCAGGGGGAGTCTTCGTAACGTGAAAAAATGGGTTAAACAAAATGATGTATACTTGGTTAGATCAGATAAGGAAAACAAAATGGTCATTATTGGGAAAGAGGAATACCACAGCAAGTTGGAAGATAGCTTTAGAAGTAATGACTACGAAGAAATTAAGGTTAATCCCATTAATATAATCAAGCGAGAAATCAGAAAAGGCATTGAAACCAGTTTTACCTTGGGAAGCGCGGAAAAAAAGAAATTACTTAAGGGGGTTAAGGAAGGAAATATTCCTACGGCCTTTGGGATACCTAAGACCCATAAGGAGGGGATACCCCTCAGACCCATCATCCCCATGTATGCACATCCAGGATATGGTTTAGCTAAAGAAATGATTAGGAGGATGGGAAAAATGGATATGGACACTCCGTATAGCGTCAAAAACTCTCTTATGGTCAAAGAAACCATCGAGAAACTCACTATAGGAGAACGGGACGCGATCTGTAGTTTCGACGTTATTAATCTGTACCCCAGTGTCCCCCGGGACAAAGCTGGGGATTGTTTATACAGATGGTTGATTGACCAAAACGTTGAAATCTTGGTCGCCTGGGAGTACGTCCGGTGGTTTTTTCTCATTACGGGGTACAATTACTTTTACGTTAACGATAAAATCTTCCGACAAAAAGAAGGGTTGGCCATGGGCAATCCCATCTCTGGTCTTGTGGCCAACATCTTCATGCACTACGTCGAAAAAACCGCTATGGAGCATGCAGGGGGGAGGGGGGAAGTAAAATATTATGGGAGATATGTAGATGACATCCTCATCATAGGGGATGAAATCAAACTTGACAGCATTTTCGACCAATTGGGGAAGCAGGACCCCAGGATTGGGTTTACTAGGGAAGGTATGGTCAACGGAAAGATCCACTTTCTCGACTTATGCCTTACTAAAACCGGACAACGGATCGTTACGGGGGTCTTTCATAAACCGTTAGCTGGAGAGCTGTACCTCCATAAGAGATCCCAACATTCGAATAGGACTAAATTAAATGTTTTTCTTAACTTTTACATTCGCGCCGAAAGACTGTGCAATGACGAGAAAGAGAAACGGAAAGAAGGGGAATGGGTAAGGAGAGTGGGGGTAAAGAATGGGTACACTATCCGCGACCTGGAAAAAGTAGCTAGGAGAGCCAAAAGGATTGTTAAGCAAGGAACATCGCAAAATGGCATAGAGGATAAAAAAACTGAGATAGAAAACGGCGAAAAAGACACATGTTTCGTCGGGATCCCGTATTTTAAGGGGGTCTCAGAAAAAATTGAGAAGTCCGTGAGGGGTTACGGAATAAAATGTGGGGTAAGGGCGCCCCGGAGTATTGAAAAGCACTTCACATCATATAAGAAAGGGAGGGGGGATGGACGCAATAACCCTGAGGAGCGGAAAGGGGTGTACAGGATAGTGTGTGAATGCGGAAAGGAATATGTGGGACAAACGGGGAGAAGTATGCGAGTCAGGTGGGGAGAGCATGATAAGGACGTAAAGGAAGGCATACCCAAAACCGGATTGTCTGAACATATATTGGTTAACCGACATAAGATTGCTAAAAGGGAAATTATTAGGGAGGTTAACAATAAATTGGACAGGAACGTATATGAAGCTGCTTATATATGCGCGGAAAATTGGAATAAGCTTAATAGGGACGATGGGAATTTAGAAGACGGCTGGGTTAATTTCTTTAAAAAATGGGATAAAGCCGCAGGGCTTAGGGACGAAATGGGCTTCCATGTTACTCCTGAAGTTAGGAAAGCCGCCGAGGTGGAGGTCGACTTCTCCTTGGATTGGTGACTCCCGAGCCCCAGTTTGGAAGGTTTGAGGAGGGGAAGTTCCTTTTCCCCAGGTACGGGCTGACACTGTGCATTCGCCTACCCTGTGCATTGGTCGGCAGTTCTCCGACTTCAGCCTTAGATGTTCTTTTGTTTTTATAGTATTGCGCGGTTTTAGATGTGTAATTTATACTCTTTTTTAGAAAGTGTCCTTCAAGCAACTTTTTAACCTAAATCCTTAACCTTCACTTTCACGACGAGGCACCATGTCAGGTGTCTGAATAACAACGTTTCAACCTGAAGAAGGAGGTAGTGTAACCTCCGAAACGTAGTACGAAAAATATCTCATACTCACACACGTAAGTTGCCGATTTTTTAATCTTTTAGCTTAAAGTTTATAATTGCTAGTAAGCAGAACTGAATGCTTTACTGATTTATTATTAGTACAGTATTATCTGATTATTACAGTATATTGGAAAATGGCTGTGTCATGCTGTGAAGAATCTTAATGTGTGTACTTGTTCTAGAACTTCCTTTTTAAACTTTGATGAAATTTCAGATATGTACAATTTTTATCCGGAATATTCAATTTTGATTCCTGCTTGATTTCTTCAATCGATTGCTTCAAATTCTTCAAATATTGCAAGTTATTATCCTAGGGTCAATTTTAAAGAAGTTGGCACTGTAAAATTGAGTTGTATATCACTTTTTTCTCCCTTCTGCTCACTTACTTTGACTCTTGCCCACTGAGAATATTTACATATGTCATCACTGTATCGGGTATGTAAATACTGTTGTATAATTGTTATTGTAATAAACTGTACCAGTGACAATTTGACTAAAAGCACTGTATTGTGTCCAAAATTGTGATTTGAATGTTGTAATTTCTTAACAAAAACAATTAACTTCAAGAATAAACATGGACATGAGATTCTTAATTTTCATTTGTGTTATGACACTAATTTGTTTAAAGGTTGATGTGAGAGATTTTTACACTGTTAATGAGGTCAGAGAAAAAGACAACTGAAAGATTTAATATGTAGTGATGAAAATATACGAGAATATTTTTTTCTGTCATTTGGTGTACATTAGGACAGCCCATGGCATGAACTGGCACATAACATATTAATATAATGTTATGCTTATATTTTAAAGGAAACCCCTCCTCTCTCTCTCCCTCTCTCTCTCACTCACTCACTCACTCGCGCGCGCGCACATACAGTAGAACCTTGATTTTGCTTTTTTCAGGGGACCAAGCTGAAAAAAAATATGGGAAAATGTAAAATCGAAGAAAATTTATTAACACTTTACTATGTTGCGACCTCTTTTAACACTTTTTAACGCAGTACTATGTTCAGTGCTTAGGAAAATATTTACGAACCTGATGATGGAGGCAGTAGAACCCTGAAACGTTGTTCCAAAAGAGCTTCATACTCACTCATGTAAGTAGTGTTAAACTTAACTTAATACAATTTAACGTTGTTTATTTTATTTAAAAGTGAGTAATACGCACCAATCTACAAAATGTTATTGTGAAATATTTATGTAGGCCTAGACGCGAGAATAAAATATATAACAAGCTTCTTACCTTGTATATTTCTTTTGGAGTGTCTGAGTTCTATATATCTTCACGATTTGGAGCCTCCCTGTTGGCATAGTGGCAACGTTGTTGCCTTGAAACAAGGGAGTCTCGGATTCGATAGCCGGTGGAGGCACATAGTGGTTCGGATCCCACATTAAACTATAGGTCTAGTTCTCTGTGCACAATGTGGACTAGAAACAAAAGTTCAACAAGGATTTTAAGCTTATCCTCATACATAAGCAGAGTAAATTGCTCTTTAATTATGTCATTCATTTAGTTCACTACACAACACAGCACATATCATTCCCAAAAATATATCCACACACTCACTCCCCACACTACTCAGCGATCAGCCTTGAAAGGAAAAAAGTAAAAGTTCCGTGCACCAAGGAAATGTACCCAACGCAATTCCACTTGAACTACAGAACAAGAGTACCTGTCAGCTAGTTGGCACTGTGCTTTGTCAGCTCAGTTCGGTTTATTTGTAGGTGTGGTCATAAGCATAAACCATAAACGGACAGCCAACAAACTCCCCAACTTCCCCTCACCCCTGCACCTACTCTGTTGTTTGAAGAGGTCAGCAGCCTCTCCCTTTTGTCCTAATTGTCTGCAAGTGGTGTGCTTGGCCCAGAGGGGAAATTTCTTTGTCACAAGCAACCAGTTTCCCTTTTCCTCGCTCCAAAATTTCCCGTTCCTGTGAAGATTCCACGCTGGAAATGGAGTTTGCAACACTGATGGAATTCATGCTAGAAGACTGCCATCCTAAACTCACGGGACTCCTTCCACGTTCAAAGAAGTAGGCAAGATTGCCAACTCGTAAGAAATTAGTGTAACAACTTCTAAGAAATAAGTGTGCTAATTCCTAAAATGCCATCATCTTTATATTAAAATGAACAATTTCATGCACATTTTCCGATCGAATTATCTGCTCTTCTGAGCCTATGCTTCGCAGATAGCCTAGAATATATGCCTCTGATACATACATTGTACAAAAAGTACAATAACCTTACTTTTACTTAGTGTATGTCATGGGTAAGCACAATGCAAAAATGGTAGAATTATGCACTCAATAACAATTGATAGACATATGAATATGCCATTATCAGGTAATTCCAATAAGGTGCTGATTAATGTGTCCCATCCACAGAAATTTTATTTTCTCTCAAAGAACTTTTTTGAAAATTACAGTTTGCATTGGAAGAAGCTGTGTCATCACTGTATTTTTTATATTGATATTTGAATGATTTGTAGATCGAAATTGCACCTTCCTCTTTCATTGAAGTCTTCGACATTGAATGACAGAAGAGCAATTGAGAGATCAATGATGTGACATGAGTAAATTCAGAGCCATTGGTCAGGTGGGATATATAAAAGGAATGCATGCTTTTCGATGGATATTTTGTTGTAAGATGGTTATTGTATTGCATCTTTTTCTTGTGTTCCTCTCTTCTGAATCCAGTGCTGAAAAATTACCATCGTTTGTTCCGTTACTCCAAAATTTAGCATTACGACCCAGAATACGTGATGTGGTTATTTTATCGGACATTGACCCAGGTATGACTGATTTAGAAGTTTGTTTTTTCATTTAATACTTAAATTTTTGTACCCATTTTTTTATTATGTATATTATGAAAAGAAGGTAAATATTTTTTACTGTCAATATATTAGTGTATACCTGTAAAACATTTGTGCAATTTAGATTCGTAATACATTGTTGAATTTAATTTAGTGTGATAATTTTGTATTTTCTTATGTTTGAGAATATATGCCTGACAGATGTGTCAATGAAGGGGACTTCTCGATTCCAAAGGGTTTTCTCTAAGGGTGTACGGGACAGAATTTTTTTGATCGGGACAGGAAATTTTTTTAATCCCGACATTCGGGATTGGAAAAAATTGCCATTTCCTGACAAAGTCGGGAAATGTTCGAAATTTCCCGAAGCTCTGAAAATCTCGAATTCTACACACAATTTTCAACTTAAGTGATTGTTTTTGCATTTCTGGAATAAAAACAAACAATTTCCGATAAGTTCCAGAGACTTGCAATGCAGAAAACGTCGAGAATTAACAACTTTTTAAAATAAACATTCGGTATTTCCCGACTGCTTGGGATCCTGAAAAGTCGGGCAGTCATTTCCTGAAGTCGGGATTGGGATGGGAATTTTTTTTCCTGATCCTGGTCTCGACTTTAAGGGATCCCGCACACCCCTAGTTTTCTCCATTATAGAATTCTCGGGGAAGTTACATACACTGTAGGTTTTCCTTAAAAAAATAAATAAAAAAAAAAACAAGTCTTGAATCCCCTTTAAAGCACCTTCTAAATTCCATGGTGCAACAACCATCTAAGGACGAGGGTTTGCCAAAGCTGCTATTTTATTGGGTGACATACATCAAGTCCCATCACTATTCTTTTCAAGTAGCTCCTCAATTCCTGTCATGACGCTGGATCAACATTGAAATTTTGGAGACTCCCACCAGAAATCGAACCCAGGACTACTCGCTCCAAAGGCAAGATTGCTAACCATTTGGCTATGCAGAATGATATTGAAATCATCTTGCATGTCATGCACGAACAGTGTATAAAACTTTTGAAGTAACCCTTGTATTATAAAATGAGCAAAGATGCTAACAAGGCAAATGTATAATAAGATGGCAGTTGGATGCATCACACAGGGAATAGGGATGAAGTTTACCTGCTCAATCTATGAACTTCATTCATGGTCCATGAAGATCTTGGTGACATTGTATACCCAACATCTTCAGCACACCCTCATGGTATGATTACTTCCAATCTCTATTGGTTTTCTATTTTATTTGTAATTGTCCTCATTTAAGTCAGCAGTATCCTTGTCAGTCCAAAACAGGGTATCAAGCAATATTCTCAAATTGAGGGCTAATCAAGGTCTCCAGGTTCAATACCTGGTGAAGGCACATAGTGGTTAAAGTTCCCACTTTAAACTGTAGGTCCAGTCCCAATTAGCCTATCTGTGCATAAAGTGAACTTCAAATACTCAAACTGAAATTGATGTCTGTTGCTAATGCCCACATTCTCATCAAATTCCTGTTTAAACCAACCTCTTCCTCTTGTACCAGGTGGTGTGCCACATTATGGACACATTAACACCAAGCTGAAATGTTATGTAATTTTCAATACTTTGCCAAAGGCAGTTCATTACACAGATTTCTCACAGATATAGACAAGCTGTCACAATTTAGTCCTCTTCAGATTTTTTTCCCAATTTCTAGGAATGTAACAATATGATTTTTTGCTGGTACTATGGGATGCATAAGTATTGCTCGGTAAATTGTCCATTTTTGACTATTTTCATTAATTTTCCTTATGCATCCTACGTGTTTTTAAGGAATGGATTTTTATATTTGCTAGTGTACAAGTTGTCAGCAGCTTGTTTGTCGTTTTGTTTTATTTCTTGAAGCTCTGATTGCATAAAACAAAGAGAATAAACATGGTGATGGACAATTTGCATGGTAATACTTATGCATCTCACTGTACCAGTAAAAGTACCAATTTAAAATTGAACAATACATGTGTGGTTCATTTCATTAATATTCTTAAGTAATGTTTGTAACTAGGTGCCTGTAGTGACATCTAAACTAGGGCATATCAATTTTACATTCATATTCATAAAAATAATAATGCAATAAAGAAATTTAGAAAAAGAAAAGTACAGGTTATGTATCAGATCATAAAATTATCAATAATATGCCTATATGGGCTGATAGCAATAGAGTGCTGACTAATCTATCCCATCCCTATAATTGTATAAGATTAAGAAGTTAAGTTACCAAAATAAGTACAACTAGTAGAATCAGGGTGCATACGCTTTGCACTTTTAACGACAGTGCAGAGTGCTTTGTTGAAAGCCACGATTCATGCATGACTGGTTGGATTGTGTGGTGTTCTGAATTTGGAGCTGTCAAATCTAGTTCCCTGAGTTTGGCACTATAGCTCTTTTCAGTTCTTACGGCGGCCAGTCCTAGTTCTGCCAAGGGAAGTGGGGAGCAGGGATTATGCAACAGACCAACCAGACAACAGCAGTGGCGCCGAGAGACACGATGCGGCCGGAAAAAGCACTACGTGAAACTCGTTCTACTGGCCGCTACATTTCTTATCGTGCTGGATTGGTTACTTCCCCGCTCCCCACTTCTCCTGCCAGCTTCTAGAGTGCCCGCCGTAAGAACTGGAAAGAGCTATAATACAGTTAAACCTCAATTTTATGTTTTTTCAGGGGACCAAGCTGAAAAAACTTAAAATGCGGGAAAATGTAAAAATCAACGAAAATTTTATAGCATTTTACGATGTTGGGACCTTGAAGATTGAATGTATAATGCAGAGAAATGTAAAATAGGGGTTCCACTGTATTTCACCTCCTTTTTCTTATAATTAGAAGTATATAAGGTGGTGCAATTGTCAAGCTTTAATAATTTTTCCAGATATAGCATGTACTGCTAGGACACTTTCTCACTCATTAGCACATCATGTAGGAATTATGGTTTCTTTCTGCAATATGCAACAAAATTTAACATCAACAATACTAGTTGGAGTACACAGAGTGGCAGTTCTGCAGATTCTCAGAAGTGAAGCAAACATCTATCCTCTTCTACAACAGGTACGTAATTTTAATATTGAGTCCACACCCTAAACGTGGTGTCATGTAATGCAAGTCTTTGACAATAAATGCAAGCATACGTTGTTTGAAATAGCTGTGGTTTTTCATGAACATCAGAACTTATTAGTAAAATAGATTATTACAAGGCCAAATCACATGGAATTGGATTTCCAATAGGAATGCCCTTGTTAGCACTGGTCTGGCTAATGGGCTAGAAATGATGGCTCCTAGACCGTGTTCTAATTGCAACTGCTAGATGCTGTGGCAAGAGCTAATCAGAGTGAAAGCTTGGTCATGTAAAGATAAAATCTGAAAAGTTTTTTTTTTTTTGTCTGCTTTCTGAGCGTTGTTTGTTTTTGTTTGCCACTCGATGAAAAGAAAGTAAGATAAATGAGGTGCATTTGTGTTCATAATATTTGGGAATTCATCCATAGCTATGAGATTTGTGCACGTCAGTTGTGATCATTGGCGTGCAGAGAATTTTCGAAATGTCAGGATGGGATGGGGTATGTATACTTTTACTTTAGTGGTCAGTTTTCATTTTACCATCTTTTCCTGCCTTTGACATTCTTTTTTTTATGAATTCTGAACCAAAAAAAGGGGGGGGGGGTTATGACCCAACCAACCCCTCTTTGGACACTCCAGTGGATGTGATTAGCCAATAATGAAAATCTTTATTATTACCACTGTATTAAATGTTTGACATATTTAGTTGAACAATATATTTTTGAATATGTGTGAATTCTATGAATGCCATGTATGAATACATGCCCGAGTTCATTAAAAGCAAGTTGAGTATACCTTTACTACCATGGGTGTCCGGAAGGGGGGGCCGTGCCCCACCCTGGAAAATTGAAGTAAACCAAAAAATATGTATTTCACACACAATTTCATTGTAGATACAATAATATGTGTTAATTATTGCATGAACACCATAAATTCAAATTTAAGCAATGTTTTGTATGGAACAACACTATTTTTGGGGAAAATTTGCCTTTGTTTGCACCCCCCTGGAAAAAAATACCTTCCTTGCCCCTCCCTGTAAAAAAATCCTGCGGACGTCCATGTTGACTACCATAT
This sequence comes from Lepisma saccharinum, assembly GCF_977018435.1. Lineage (NCBI taxonomy): Eukaryota > Metazoa > Arthropoda > Insecta > Zygentoma > Lepismatidae > Lepisma > Lepisma saccharinum. Next base: position 56,381,291 of record NC_139234.1, on the reverse strand, counting down.
TTTATTTTGAGCCAATTCCTAGCACACGTGCTTTACTTTTAATTTTGACAATTGTAATGAAAATAGCAGCAGTAGCTATTCTCCTACAATGTTCTTCCTCAAGTCTCTTGTCTGCACAGTGTCTTGTGGGAACAAAAGTCTTCCAACAAAACGAGTATTGTGCGAGGCAAAAACTAGCAGCTGGGCAGGTACCACACAACTAGTCCAAGTCCAACTGGAGATCTAGACTCATGTGATTTAGGCATTACTTACTATTACATTTCACTGCCAGATGTTGGCAGCATCTGGGATTTTTTTTTTCTAAATCCAAGGCAGAAGGTGCAAAATTGTCCAGGCTGCAGAATTGTATGTAAAACTAAAGATGCTATTTGTATTGCTATTTGCTACGCAATCATTGATATTAAGATTTGGTTGTATCCATGGGCGTAACTTGGGCCTACTTTGCAGTGGGTGTAGGAGAAGCAGAATCAAACTGGGGACTTGACCTTTGGGGGCAGGCAGAATCGAAAAGTTTCCCATCCCATAAAAATAGTACCCATAATTATTTTGCTAAATAACCATTTTATTTGTGAAACCATGAAAGCTACTCTTTATTACTGTTCTCCCCAGATCCCAGAAGATTAGCAAAAATACCTTGAACTTAGAAATTTTAATATTCATTTATTAGTAGAAGGGCTTTGCAGAAACATGATAACTTCAATCTAAAGTAGTGGGTTTTTTAGGGGGAAGTAGTAGTATGGGAGAAAATATCCTCCGCCCCCCCCCCCCCCCCCCCCCGGGCTGAAAAAAGTCCTGTGGTTGTCCATATTTATAGTTTAAACAGTTGTGCAATAAATGTCCGACATCTGTATAAATTTAATATCAGCTATCACTTGAAAGCAGTTAATTAGAAAACAAAAACACTCCAAAATCCCTCGTGCCTTGCCATTTTTTTAAAAAAAAAAAAGTTCCCAACTAAAAACCGCGTTTGTTACAATCTTTCGCGTTTCCCGCGCTACCCAGATAGCACGTAAGTTAACGGCAAGTTAAATCGAATCTCGATTTAACTTGCAGTTTACTTACGTGCTATCTGGGTAGTGATCGCTCCACAGTTTCTGAGCCAATGAGAAACGAGGAAATGGTCGCCTGGTAAGCAGCGAGGAGAGAAGCGCTTATTCAGACGCTGTTGCCACGTTGTAGTCTAACTACCATGTATTTTGTTTGTGTCTGGAAGAGGCTCGTTTTGTAAGCATGGTGCTGATTACTGTGGTGAATTTGTGTATTCCTGCGTATCTTATTTGCAGCCTGGTTTCGATTTATTTCCCAAAGTGAGGTTCACTCGGTCTCTACACGGCAACGTCGCGTGGTTTCTGCTAGAAATGCCAACGAACTGCATGTACGGGAAACGAGACAGGATGTACCAAACAGGTTTAGGTTAAAAATGAAAAATAGCCGAAAATTTCCGAACACGAAAATCCTAATGTATGCGCTTTTTTGGATCACCCTGAAGTTTAAATAGTCTTGTGCAATAAGTTTCCAAAATAAATGTATTTGTCAATTATGCCTATAGCGCCGCTAATTATAGAAAATAAACTTCAATATGCACCAAAAATGAAACTTCTCGAACACATGAAAAGTTAATGAACTTATCTTTACGTAGCTCACCTTGAGAATGACGTTCGAAACACGAAGGGGGCGGAATGTTCGTGAATCGATGTAGTGATAATGTCTTTCCTATTTTCATTTTTCAGAGTTCTTTTACCTCTTGATTCTGCATTCTATGACAATCGATTTCGTGGCTTTTGTCGTCGAAGACATGCTACCATGTGACAGGGATGGTATTTTCCTTTCATTCAGCTGTTTATTGAAAATAAATTCGTATATGTTCCTCTTTTCTGATCGGTAGTTGAAAAGGAACTGCCATGCGTGCTTTCGTCCAGTACAATTCTCTCTAAAGAGACACTTTTTACAAATCAACCCTTTTTTGGCAGCTGTCGATCTAAGGAGAAAGCTTTTGTCACACATTAGATAAGAAATTGGCATAGCAAATAGGTAGGAGCGGCCATTGTCTGGTGCTCCCTATCAAATAGAATCTCTCTTAGCCGAAATATTCAATTGTAGAGTACTGAGAGTATATTGTATGTGATTGCCAAAATATTCCCTCTCCGCTTATTTTGTTTTTGGCACTATCACTGGAAATCGTTACTAGCTATTATATGTGAACTAGGAATGAAACAAATCAATCGATACTCTACCAGTAGATCGGCTGATGTAGGCATGACGGTCATTTTGTCGACGATTTTACCAATTATAAATAACGTATTTTAGCAGTAGGGAAGCGTGGTCTTAAGAGGAAGGAAAGCAATGCAGTACTCCGAAAAATTGGGGGGGTATATAAATTATACAGCCCATTGCCCCAGTTTTTCTAGGAAAGAAAGGACATTTTAAATAATAATAATATATCCATGAACTCCTCTCTCAACGGCCATACTGCAAAATTCTTGTCACGTTATTGATAATAAAATACTTGCTATTACTTACAGCTTCCCGTACGAAATTTGAAATATTCATGTTTGTTTCACAAAAGAGAACACTCACTTCAACCACTCGTTCTTCCCACACAAATGGAAAATATTACGAAAAGCTCCGAAGCTAACAGAAAAGTGATGTCAACCTCGTTGTAAAAATTAATGTTCACGGGGGAGTAAAAGAACTGACTTGAAGCTTAAAATTAATTAAGCTTTCGAATAATAGCCCATTACAATAGGAAGAACATGCGCTGGTTCTTCTTTTTAATAATGTATTATATTAATAAAAATAATATTTCGAGTTGGATAGCATTTATGACTTAACGTTTTTGCTATTTGCAGGTCTCAGAAGAGAGTTTCATTGCTTTTTTTTTTACATACGTTTTATCGAAAAAAAACATCAGTTCATTGTTTTTATGAAAACTTACGATAAATATAGTGTAAATTATTTGGTAGTTGTCAACACTGGCGTGCGTTGTAATTTGAGACAAGAGAAGTGTGAAGCGGACAACAGCCAGCTGTTCTGTAGATTCCAGGGCTCCCCAGTGCCGGAACACCATGTTTGTCTTAATCCCTGAACGTCGACATTATTGACACGTTTTACAAATCTTGAAACTCAAAGTAATGCTTTAAAGTTTATCTACATGGAATTTGGAACAGTTATATTAATTTATTTCAATAATTCTGTGTTTATAATAAAGCAAATATACATCTTCGAGATCATGTTAACACTTATATGTTTTCTGATAGTAGTGTCTGCTTTCTGCTTGGCTCGGGTGTTTTCGAGAAGCCGAAAAGCTCCGAAAAGCAGAGCTTTTATTAGTGGTTTGGGGACCGTACCTTCACCAGCATCTACCCTTCGCCATATGATACTTGAGAAGCGTTTGTTTCCCTCACAGTGGCTGCAAGCAGAGAGGTTGCTGCTTGCCAACGGGCTGCGGAGAGAATTTGCGGCCGTAAAATTTCGCGAAATCGAGTGCGATAGAAGATAAATAATGCACTCAACGTTAAGTACATTAAATAATATTTTAATAGTGCAAGCAGTGCTTGCTTTGCTTGTACTATATCTTCGCCACTGAATTAGTGTAAATTTCGTGTCATTTCTTAAATCATTCGAATACTCCGACAAAAACCGTTGCAATCGTCTGTAAACGAGGCGAAAGAACTATTCGGATTCTTCATGAAGTTTGAAGATTATGTTTTAGCCCACTTTATTCACAGATAGGCTAATCAAGACAGTTTAAATTGAGATCAAAACAACTGTGTGCGTCCTCTGGGCCAGTGGCGTGCCCAAGGAGTTGGGTTGGAGTTCATAGCCCCCTTCTTTGGCCCAGTATTCCTAAAAAGAGCGTCAAAATGTGGACTGACTACTAAAGAAAAGTATACTCTCCCCGTTTCGAAAATACTGGGCATGCCAGAGCACCGAGCATCAAACACGGGACCCCTTGATCACTCGGTGATGACGGTACCACTGATAATCGGATAGGCACTCTGTTTATTCATGGAACTAGAGGATTGCAACTGTATATTATACAGGGTGTACACAAAGTGCCAGACCCATTTCAATTATTATTAAATCGGATACTGATAAAGATACAAATAAACTGATGGCAATGATATATAGATAAACTCAAAACGTTTTATGTCCTGTATCAGTACACTTCCACATATGCTCCTTTTGTCGCACGAAGTATTTCATTGCCACCAGTTTATTTGTATGTTCATTAGTCTCCGATTTATTAATAATTTAAATGTGTCAGACACTTTGTGTACACCCTATATTCCTAGTTTCAAGAACGTTTCTCGTTATTAAAAATCAAGGAATTTTTAAAAACGCAATGCAGAAAATGTAGAAGACTGTAAGCAAATGCCAAAAATTTGCCTGTTCGATTTACTTCTTGCGATGAGCAGATTCATAAAGGGGATACATGATTATAACTAGAAGCAGAACACATTTAGTTTACGCTCTTAACGCGTAGCTATAGAACCTTTCCCCACTGTAGTTCAGTTGGTCCCTAATGTTGGTGCAAGATGCAAGTAAATGAAATTTACGTTTTTAAGGAAGCAGTAAGATATATACGATGTTTAAGAAGCCTTGAGATATAGTAGATACCTAGCGGGATACTGGGCTCGAATTCTGGAAAGACATAAGATATCTGAACCCAATATGGCCTACCTAAGGTTTTAGATTGTTTCTAATTGTGTGTAAAGTCAGAACGGTAAAACTAATCGCAAAAGAGTGAACATTTCTGGACGTTTACTGAAAATTGGTGCCAGTTCCAGATAATAACATGAGTCCAGTGAAGATTTTGTGAAAAAGTAACGTTTAGGCCATATTGGGTACATATGTACTCAATATGGCCTAGTAAATATATTTTGTTCTTTCACATCAAAAAATGCAACAGAAATTGTAAAGTACACAAAGAAATAACATCGTTTATAATCCAATCAACAAGGAGGTGACGTGTCATAACTTGTCACCAGAAGACCATGGATTACACAACACAGTCTGGGCAAATGAAAGGTCCCCCTAATCATCCTTTGTGACTCCCACACACTCTACGTGAACGTAAAAGTAACAAATGTCACATTTGCGCATGTCTTTCACGATATATTCCTATGTAGGCCATATTGAGTATACCTTATATAATGTTATTTTTTCCTTCGTTATAAACAGGACTTTAGAACATTGTTGTAAAGTACAAATTATGAGCTATTATAATATGGACTAGAGTAATAAATTCCTATCACTTTGAAGATGCAGTAAGTGATAACTTCCATATGCAATTATATCACACAGAACACGAGAACCTAACCTAACCACATTCATATAGCCCATTGCGTTATGTACAGTAACTCTTCGACAAGGGAGTTTTTGAACCTGGCCCACGAGAGAACAACAGCGTTTTGATTTATTCCCTGCGCTACGTTCTCTACAACCGCAGTGTGACATTCCAGTGTAAAACGTACTCGCGGACATTTTTAGAAGGTAACTTTTAATCGGTCAAGCCTGGTCCAGGTATTGTAAATAGATTCAATCCCGGACTGGGAGAGAAAACCAGCAAACGTAAATGAGTTCTAGACAGTGTATAACCTTTTCATATTTAAAGCATTTCAATTCGGTCCAGGAAGCTTTTTTCCGGATCAATTAAAATACGGTCCAGGAACCTTTTTTCAATGTAACCATACGAAACTTGGATCGAATTTAAATTGTGGGAGAAAAAGGTTCCGGTCCTGCAGCGGAACCCAATAGAATTTATGGATTCCTGGACCTTTAACAACCCTGTGTATGCACTGCATATATGATGTATTTGGCCGTACCTGTGACGCCATTTTCCAAGCTAAAATTGATTAAAAATTACTTGAGAAGCACAATGACAAGAGTGAGATTGAGTGGACTGGCGCTGCAACGAAAGCGATCGGGCTCGAAAACGCCTTGGCCAAGAAGCACAAGGATTTGCTTCCATCAAAAAACGCAGAGAACTGTTTGTTAGGCATTTAACAATATCGTTTTGTAGTAGCAGTGTATTTTCATATACAAATATAATTGTATACATATTTTTTTAGTTTGTCTGTTGTCTGTTCGTACCAGTTTTTACATTGATTCAAATTTCATGTATGTATTTCATGTTTGTATATACCTAATATAAATATAGGCGTGAATTAATATTTTAGAAAATAAGTGAATGGCTTATTGCAGAAAGGGACCTGAGTCACTTTTGCACAATTCTGAGAAAAACAATGAAAAATCGTATAATATTAATAGTGTAAGAAAGAAATGTGCCGTTGTTGGCTCAAATATTCAACATAATGAATAGTTAATTTTGCAACCCTCAATGCACCCCCCTGCAGTATGCTGCTAGATACAGTGGAGATGAAAAAATTAACTCCGATACCTCAAAAATGTGACTCAGGTCCCTTTCTGCAATAAGCCATTCAAGTATTTTTTTAACGAATAAGGGCGTACAATTGAAAGTTGCGGGGGAGAGGTGCGCAGAGCACTAGTTACGCTACTGGCCATGGACATTAAAAAAGTAACTATTTCTGTACTTCTAGACTTTAGTAAAGCTTTTCAGACTATTAACCACGACATCCTGTTATCGAAGCTATCCTTCCTGTACAACTTCTCTAACCCAACCGTAGTTTGGTTGTTGGTTCCGTTCGTATATTAATGAACGCCAACCGTCTTCAACTCGGGTGAGAAATCGTCGTGGCGATCAATCGGCGCTGGTATCCCCCAGGGAACCGTCCTCCGTCCACTACTCTTCTCTTTGTATATTAACGATATTCCTGACGCACTCGTAAATTATGCAGACGCTGGTCAGTTGTATTTGTCAATTCGCGATATACGCGTAAATTATGATCTGAACAAAATTAGTACTTGGTCAGCTAATCATGGGCTACTAATTAATCCTTCGAAAATCCAAACTACCTACTATCATTGGTTCACAAAAAGTGCTTTCCGCGTTTGAAATTTCGTCTCTTCCACCCATAATGGTGTTAGGGAAAGGTATTAAAATTAAGTAAAAAAAAAAAAAAAGCCAAAACTCTGGGCCTAATATTTCATCGGCACGTTTCATGTTTAGATCACATAAATTTAACGAGTAAAAGAGCTTTCGCTGCATTACACGCTCTTGTTCGGCTTTTAAAACATTTTCTACCCGTTAGCATTAAAGTCAAACTGGTGCAAGCCGGCCCTCGTGGCGGAGTGGTTCGCACATCGCGCTACGGTGCCAGGGTCCCGGGTTCGAATCCCGGCCTGAGCGTGGATGTGAGTGTCCATTCATCAATTTCATCATATCACCACTCATCCCCATCTTCGCACATTAGCCAAAAGTGGCACAAAAAGGGAAGTAAAATAAAGCAAATCAGTCAATCAATCAAACTGATGCAGCACTTGTTTTTCCACACTTCGATTACTGCGATTATGTCTATTCCGACCTACCAGATGATCTTGCTCAACGTCTTCAACGAGTACAAAACGCCTGCGTCCGTTTTATTTTCGATCTGAAATATAGGATCATTTTTCCGTTTTCTTTACAAAACTAAATTTGCTGAAATTAATTGATCGGCGAAAGGTACACAATCTCCAGTGACGTGCACTGAGGAGTAGCTAGTCTAGCAGAGATAGATCAATCAATCTCACATCTCGAATTATATTCAATTCACAATATTTATTGTCTTGTTAAAGCCACCACAGCTCATACGCAACACTTTCGTTTCCACGCGCTTCTCGTCCATCGGTGTTCTCCGCGGGCAAAGCTATACCCTAGCTCGCTCTTCTTCCGCCAGACCAGTTTCCAGGTAGAAACGGCCGGCCCAAGGAAAAGGAAGATTTCTACCTCTACCTCTCTTGTCCCCTCGCCCCCCGCTGCAATGGTTGAAGCCCAGGCTTTCAGGTCCCCCAGTCTATCTCCTATAGGACAGATAGGGGATTGGTTTCTCACAGATTTTTTTTGTAAATCCTCTGAAGAACTCAGAGTAAAATTTTCTGTAGTACTTACGTTCTCTGTATTTACACAACCTTTTACACGTTTTACAATATGTATGTATAATATGGGATGTAGTTTTATTATTTATGAAATGGGAACGTGTTATGTGCAGACAATAATGTTATGCTTTCTATCTTTTCTTTTCTTTTCTTTTTCAAATATGGAATATATAATGATTAAATTACAAATATGTGCTCAGGCTCTCTCTGACTCTCGTTTTAGTAGTGTTTTATTTAAATATACTACTCTTGGTCTCTAACAGTCATAAATACGGATGTATTTATTTGGGCAAGAGAACGCGTGTTCATATTGTTGTTGGTTTGGTTTATTTTACTTCGCTTTTCTGCCACATTTGGTTATCACGAAAATGAGGATTGAGTGATAATATGATGAAATTGGTTAAGGGACCTCATATGAACAATCCAGGCCAGGATTCGAACCCGTGATGAGTGCGCATTCTTGTCCTATGTGTTGCAGTGAATAATGAAATAATTTGGAATAAAAAATGTATCTCAGAACTCAAAAAATCAAATGAATATCATTGAAGAAACTACAAAAAAGTATGTTGTGTTTTTGTTACCTGTCACCAAATCAACCAAGCGTGGGGGAGTGGTTATCACAGCGCGCTACGACACCAGGATTTCCGGGTTCGAACCCCGACCCAGGCATGGGCGTTCCCTGTGCTCGTCCCTTCATCAATTTCATCGTATCATCTTCGCAATTAACCAAATGTGACAAAAAAGCGACGCTAAGTAACAAAAATGAAATCAAATCATTGATTGATTGCTCAATTTGGTTTATTTTACGTCGCTTTTCCGCCACCTTTGGTACGACAAAATTGATGAAGGGACACACACAAAGAACACAAATGGCCAATCCGAGATTCGAACCCAGGATCTCTGGCTTAGAGTCAAATCAAATAGTTTTTTTTATTTTCGAATGTGGGTGGGGGTTACGTGTACTTTTTTCTAGTACTCATTCATAATTTTGCAATCTTTTCCTGTTATTAACATTCTTCTTTTTTGTAGGAATACTGGCCCTAAAGGAAGGAGAGGTGTGACCCACACCAACCCCCCCCCCCTAGAGCACGCCACTGACTGCTACCCCAAGTGTCGACGTCACCGCACGTCACTGACAATCTCACCCTTCTCTATAGGGCAATCAGTTCAAAAGAACCGGCTTATCTCTCGAGCAGATTCTCAATGCTTTCCGAATCACACAGCCTTAACACCACATCGCACGGGAGAACTCAACTACTCATCCCCCCTTCATAACTCAAATTTTTTTATGCAAAATCTTTCACCGTTTCTACTTCTCGTCTTTGGAACTCACTGCCCCTCGAAATCCGGAACTCATCTTCAGCATATGTCTTTAAGACACAATTAAAACATTTCTTATTGGACACAAATAGTTAGCACCTTAGTGCAAGCTTATATAAGTTAGTGAAAATTGAATACAGTTACGTGCAGAAAAACAGTGAAAACCCTTATTCATATTAATATTTCAAATCCCTGACTACTGTCATGAACATGCGAGAGTGTGTGAGTGTGTGTGTATGTGGGTGTGTGTGTGTGTGTAGTGCCTTTTATGGTCGAGGGGTCCGTGGAACGGCTGCTAGCGTGGCGGGAAGTAAGATCGCATCTGCCGGCATTTAGACTCACAGCAGGTAACTGATGTCCAGTTTGCACGTGTTTGTGAAGTGTTAAGGTGTTTACAAGTGTTTTAGATTGTTTTGTGTTAGTTTGCGTATTACTGGCTCTTTTCTACAGTCAAATAATGCCACGCTATGCGTACAATTTGAAACAATTTTTATGTAGGACTCTTACGTGATTACGAATTATTGTAGGGAAGTTAGAATTCCCAGATGTTCCTGTTTCACACAGAGACAGTGTTCGGATACTTGTGATCAAACTTAAGTAATCGGGGTATGTTCTTGATAAGAAGCGAAGGGTAAAACGGGCGTGTGCTTAATGAGGAGAATCTAGACGACGTTGAAGTATGATCAAAAATCCCTCCGTCGCCTTGCATACATTTTTATGATGTCTGCGTGGCGAGTTACCAAGCTTTTAAACCTGAAGCCAGATATTAGAGTATAAATAATTGAACGAAAATATCAGGAGAGTAGTTTAAATGATTTCGGAAGAGGAACTGCTACGTGTTAGTGAAAATTTCCTTTCAAAATGCCGTAAATGTGTGGATGCAGGAGGACATCATTTCCAACACCTCTTTCAACAGGGTACAGACAACGGCAAAGATAATGGTAGGCAAATTGTCCACCGCTATTTTCACTACTTTATTATTCTACATCCTGTGTTGGTTTAAGGAATGAAACAATGTTGGTTCGAAGCAGGCATTGTTCTCTGCTTATTGACGTCTTTATTTCAATTCATTGTCATCACATTGTGTAATTCAGACCGAATGAAAATGGTGGTGGACAATTCGCCTACTGTTTCTTTCGCTGTTGGGTGTACATGCTTATTTTAATTGTGACTGTTAATGTAATTGTACGAGATTATTTCATTACGTAGCTAGCGGTTACAGTTACTTCTCACAGTTTGCCTGTAGACGCGATTATATTTCCCGCCCCGCTAGCTGCCTACCATAAAAGGCAAAATGTGTGTGTGTTATATAGGTTATATTTGAATGGCTTATTGCAGAAAGGGACCTGAGTCACATTTTTGAGGTATCGGAGTTAATTTTTTCATCTCCACTGTGTCTAGCAGCATACTGCAGGGGGGTGCATTGAGGGTTGCAAAATTAACTATTCATTATGTTGAATATTTGAGCCAACAACGGCACATTTCTTTCTTACACTATTAATATTATACGATTTTTCATTGTTTTTCTCAGAATTGTGCAAAAGTGACTCAGGTCCCTTTCTGCAATAAGCCATTCATTTAAAGATTCATAGTTTGCATATCTGATTTAAAATAGAAGTATACCATATTTAACAATTTTTCTAAGCTCTGAAGAACATTTTTTGAAACATACGGTTGCTACTACTATGTACATTCTAAATGTACGACACAAATGTAGGACTACAACTTGAAATAACATTTCTGTTTCATTTAATTCATGGTGATAATTAAATCTTTACGATGCCTCCTCGTAAATAACCATCATCAATAATTCATGAAATTTTCATATTGACTGGCTTCCTTTTGCACTTTACAATGCAAACTTTAATGCATTTTGAGGATATTCGAGTTCAATTTTCATAAACTCTCGAAGCTCTTAATACGTGGATTTTAGCTTCAGTAATCTCTAATTCAAACATTTAATAAAGGAGTAATAAAACAGAGATATCGGCGTGTTTAATCTTAAATGTGGTAGTTTACTGAAGGCAATGAACGTTCTGGTATAGTCTATTCTGTTCTATTTATTTTCTAATGAACTTCATGTAAATCATCGATTAATTAAATAAATCATCTACCAATTATCCTGGGATTGCATGGATCTCTAAGATTCAAAGATGAAAATGCTGCCCACGGGGAGGATCAAAGGGGGTTACTTGCCGCCCTAGAATAACAAAAGACCTACTTTACTCTTCTATCTCTCTATTTTCCTTGTAACTCTTTTTCTCTACATCTTTTCCTTGTGTCTTCTTTCTAGTTTTCACCGGGCTCTGTTGCGGAGTGGTTATCACACTACACTACTGCGCCAGAGGTCCCGGGTTCGAATCCCGTGTCCATGTCGACCAATGGACGGTCGTCTGCTGCTCTCCTGTCACAGACTTCGTTTCGTAATAACTGCAAACACAAGTAGCACGTTGTTGAAATCTCCAACCCTCCATTGCGACTGACTGTATGAAATGGTCTCCTCTCTACCGTTTCCCTTCCCGCCAGCCACGAAAGGTTATCGCGCCGGCGCAGTATCCATTTCATGTGATTTTATCAACTGTCGTTTTTTGTGTTGTCAACACATGCGTATTGCATATTAATGTTGTGTAAATTAGTACAATAGTGCTGTTAATTGCAGGCACCTGTTGGATTTATTAATTATGTGTGTAAAATTGTAATTTGTATTTATTTGTTGCTTTAACTGTGCTGTGCAAATCTAGTATGAACGTCTTAGGAGAAAAAGAGGGACCAACTATTGAAAGTAGCAATTTTGCAAGTCGCGAGATATGACTAGGATTTTTGGTTTTTGCCGCTATGTAAATTTTTTAAGTCTCCCCTTTTAAAAAACAGACTTTGAGTTTGAATTGAGTTTTAAGTACACTTTTATGCACAGTTTAAAGTGGGATGAAAAGCACCATGTATCCCCACCGGTCGAAATTGGTAAGAGGGAAGTATGGTAAGACATGTGAAATGGCTCAATTATGGAACTTACAGAAACAGAAGGAGTAGTATTTGTTAGAAATTCCAACGCATTTTCCATTAATTTTCACACAAAATTAATTAGACATTAAAATATATTTTTTTTTCAATTCTTCAACATGGCATTGTCCATCTTATGTAAAAAACAAAAGAGGAGAATTTAAGACGACTTTTGTTTAAAATGAAGTGTTTTGCAAACTACTACGGAATTTAAATAAACTGCAAACGCTATTAATATAATTGTTGTAAAATATTTATTATTTATTTATATTTATTATTATTATTTATATTTATTATTTTCTCATTACTGGCGCAAATTAATCGAAGTTGTAAGGAAATATAACCTATTCTGACAATGCGTTTCGGTTTAGTATAAATGACAAGTGAGTGGCCAATGTTGTGCCCTCGTTGTATGCAAGAGCACCACTCACTCACACCCTCTATTACATCAGTTCATCAATCATCATCCTTATGGCGATTAACCCAAGGGGCATAAAATCACCATAAGGTAACTGAAATTGCCTGAAGAACAAAAACCCACCCACACGCTTTTAACTATTTACATCATATCAGCTAACAAAGATATTTCTGAATTTCAAAGTTTTGCTCATTACTGGTAGAATTAACATTTTAATACTGCATTTGTACTTTAATTTCGCAGTGTTGGCACGACACAGTTGCCACCTTCATAAAAAAAATCTCTAAATACGACTGGTTTGTAAGACCCGTTGGGGAAGTAATTTCTGCATAATTTTGGAGAAACGAACCTAATATTTTTCCAAAGTTAAATGGACATTTTTGATAATAGATAGATGCAGCAAGAGGGCCATCCAGACTTTTTTAAAAATATCCTATGATGATGCGAGTTTCCTTTGGCATTTCGACAATTTCTTTTCATAACAACGATATTTTCGACATTTAGTTAGAATACGTGTGCATAGGGGAGGAGAAGGTGATAGGATTTGTTTTTCCTTTCCTCTTGTAATTGTTATATTTTTAGGGAAGTTTCCTGTAGTGTATAAAGATAGGTTAGTGAGTGAAGATGAATCGGATTAGTACGTTATTACTTAAACACATGTTGTTTTCCACGTTACCAAACGAGGACAAACATCTTGGCTAGTGGTGCAACCAAAAGGAGGGGGCGGGGGAGGGGGCATTGCGGAGGTTTTTTTTTCTATTTACTTGATCACGTTGGCACTACCCATCATAGTTGCCGCCGGCCGCCACTGCCACATAGTATTCCATTTTTGGTTTTTTAAATACTCACTAGAAAAATATATATACACCCAGGCATTTTAAATAGGCCCACGGGTACTCATCACGATATGTTTCTTTGTTAACTCATTATACGTTTACAGCCACTCAACAGATTTGTGTGCAGAATAATCAAAATTACACGGAATGAATGAAAGTACAAAGTTACAAGACAAGCAAATAACCACAAACTATCTGAAAAAACATGTTTAAAACACATTGTTTTAAATGTTTTAAACGTTTGTAAAAAAAAACAAAGCCATGTGTTTTAAACGTTTAAACAATTTGTTTTAAACATGCCAACCCTGGCTTCTACGCATGAAGAACAATAGTATGCAAGTAGAGTACGTAATACACGTACACGATGCAATCTACGTAAACAACATGGTGACGAGCTTGGGCTTCACAACTGGTGCTGTAGAAGCAAAATTAAATTATCCAACGCCTGGTCCATGACACAGAGTTCCAACGATCGGATCCCCTCAGGAACGAAACCTTTTTTCAAGGACTTGCAGTCATCCTAAACCCGTCCAAATCTATTATTACCACAAGGTGACTTTTGTGATCCTCAAGTAGGAAGGGAAGACAACTAGAACGTAAAACATAGCGTAGGGCAGTGGTTAGCGTATGTGCTCCATATTCCAGAGATCCAAGGATCGTATCCACAAAGCGGCGAGAACTTTTTCAAGAACTTTCAATCATCATCAAAATTCGACTGGTTCAATCAGCAGACTACTGTGATCGATCGACAAAGTCCTCGGAGAAGCCAGCCAATCTCGAACATAGGTACGACAGCAATCTAGAAATCGAAGTAGGAAGTAGACAAAGCGGTGAAAAATTTATTGAAGCTGCAACGGGGATCGATCTTTGGACCTCTGAAACATGGAGCAAGTGCGCAACCACTGCACCACGATCTCCTTATTTTCCGTTTTCAGCAGTCATCCTGGCAATTAAAATAATAGAAAACCGGCATGTCCTTGAAAATTACTTCCACTCCTGGCTGAGAGCGATCCTTGGACCTCTAGAATACTGACCACACGCGCTAACAACAGCGCTACGAGATTATTCACTTCAGACATCTCTTCCCCAGAAGCTTTGATTTCACAGCAGTCTGGAAAGTGTAATAACAAAATGATCCAAGTTCTTGAAAAAGTTTCTAACATTGTAGGAAATGCGATCCTTGGACCGTTCCAATACCAGTCATTCATGCAAGACATTACACCACTCTGGGATTAACTTCAAGCTTGGCTTCCTGCTCGAGGCATTTGCCTTTCGTTGTGCGACGTGCTGCGAGGCGAACTGGATCTTGTGCAGAGACCTGTCCCACCCTTTGGGTGTGAGGTTTGATGGGCGAAAGTTTCTCTACATGCAAAATTTTCATTTGGTCAATTCGTAATGTCTAGCGATGAAGACTACCTTAATGCTTGACGGCTGTGGCCATTTGGCAAGGAATGGGACACTGCCACTTGAGGAGCACTGTAGGCGCCTTGGGGTGGATGACTGCTCCGTCTCCACGTTGTAATCTTTCGAAAGGACAGAACAAAATCTACTATTTTATCTCTGCCCTTGAGTGTGTTCCTATACATTAACATAGGAATAGCGACCTGCTTCTACGCATGAAGAACAATAGTATGCAAGTAGAGTATGTAATACGCGTCCACGATGCAATCTACTTAGACAACATGGTGATGAGCTTGGGCTTCACAACTGATGCTGTAGAAGCAAAATTAAATAAATTATCCAACACCTGGTCCATGACACAGACTTCCAACGATCGGATCCCTTCAGGAACGAAACCTTCTTTCAAGGACTTGCAGTCATCCTAAACCCGTCCAACTCAATTATTACCACAAGCTGACTTCTGTGACCCTCAAGTACCAAGGGAAGACAACTGGAAAGAATAATATAGGGTAGTTCAATGGTTACCGCACGTGCTCCATATTCCACACGTCCAAGGATAGAATCCACCAAGCGGCGAGGACTTTTTCAGTAACCTGCTATCATCCTCGAGATTCGATTGCTTTAATCATCACACTATTGTGATCGTCAAGTCCCTGGAGAAGCCAGAAGAAAATTAATAAAGAAAAGAAAAAAGAACGGCAGCAATCTAGAAATTGAAATAAGAAGTTGAGAATGGGTCGAAAAAATTAAATTTATTGCGGCCGCGCCGGGGATCGATCTTTGGACCTCTCGAACATGGAGCAAGTGCGCAACCACTGCACCACGATGTCTAATTTTTTGCTTTGAACCGTCAGCATGGAAATCAAAATAAAGGAATTCCAGCATGACCTTGAAAATTACTTCCGCTCCCTACTAGGATCGATCCTTGGACCTCTGATACACTGAACACCTGCGCTAACCACCGCGCCACGAGGCCATTTACATGGAACCTCTCATCCCCAGAATCTTGAGCATCACAGCATTATGGAAAGCTTAAAAACAGTTATTGAAGTTATTGAAAATAATTTTTTGTACCGTCGGAATACCAGTCGTTCACTCAAACCACTACACCACTCTGACATTTACTTCAACCTTCGCTTCCTGCTCGAGGCATTTGCCCTTTCTTGTGAGTGGTGGTGAAAAGAGACTGGATCTTGTGCAGAGACATGTTCCACCCCTGGAGTTTGAGGTTTGACGGAGGAAAGGTCTTCCATGTGCAATATTTTCTGTTAGTCTCTACGCATCAAGAACAATAGCATGTTAGTATCCAAGTAGACTACGTAATATGCATACACGATGCAATGTGCGCAAACAACATGGTGACGAGCCTGGGTTATACAACCGTTTCTGTAGAAGCGAAATCAAGTTATCCTAAGTCTCAGTTCATGGAAAATTAGGAACATATTTTGTTGAATACTAAACAATATACGAAATATTCTCGTCACTGAGGGACGTGTGCTCTCTCTATATAACATTTTCCAGAAGAAATGGCACGAGTTCAAACAGAACGTGGATGTTAATAAATATCAACTCACGCGTAACCTACATTATTATATTCATGCGCAGTAATACAAGAATTGCAGCGATTACCATTGAATTGTCCTTCCATCTAGCGTACTGGCAACAAACATATGGGAGGGGAAAGCCAACTTGTACGTAGCACACCTGATCCATGATACAGAGTTCCAACGATCGAATCCTCAAAGGAACAATGACTTTTTCAAGAACTTTCAGCAATATTGAAGCCCCCGAACTCTATTATTGATACATGCTGACTACCATCTTCCTCAAGGGAAAAGAAAATGCACACGTTAAAAGTAAAAGGCACCGTGTCGCATTGGTTAGCACACGTGCTCCATATTCCAGAGGTCCGAGGATCGAATCGTCAAAATTCGACTGGTTCAATCAGCAGACTACTGTGATCGATCGACAAGTCCTCGGAGAAGCCAGCCAATCTCGAACATAGGTACGGCAGCAATCTAGAAATCGAAATAGGAAGTAGATAAAGCGGTAAAAAATTTATTGCCGCTACAACGGGGATCGATCTTCGGACCTTTGGAACATGGAGCAAGTGCGCAAACACTGCACCACGATATCCTTATTTTCTGTTTTCAGCCGTCAGCCTGGTAATTAAAATAATACAACAGCGGCGTGTCTTTCAAAATTACTTCCACTCCCGGCCGTAAGCGATTCTTGGACCTCTAGAATATTGACCACCTGCGCCAGGGGCGCCTACTTGTCAAAATTATTGGGGGGGGGGGGCTCTGATCACTAAAATAAATTAATGAATGACTCACTCCCTCCCGTTTTTAAGTTTTGGCCTCAGTGTTCTGAATCTCGTAAAAGCCAATGAATACCTCAAAAATATCAAAATTTTTATTCACAGTTCGAATGCAGAATGTCAATTGTTCACGGATGTATATGTCACAAGTTTCGTCAACCATAGTAGCAAAATATTCCCAAGTTTTAATATCTGCTACCACGGAGCGCAAGACAGATCTCCCTAATATATCAACGATCTCGTTCTGAATGTCATGTGAGAGCCCATTTGTAGCCCGAACTCAAATCCACTCCCCTAGTTCATGCACATTGTCTTTTGAAACTCTTTTTAGTAAAAATGTTAACAATACTCATAATTATATACTTAGTATATAGTAATCAGTCATGTTTTGCTGTCTCTGGTCATAGCCCCCCCCCCCCGCAAAGTTGATGGTTTAACGGTCTCAGCCCCCAAAGTTGATGGTCTAGAACATTTCAAATGTGTATTTAAAGTTAAGGTCATGTGGCACAATTCAGAGTAAACTTTAGAAGAGAAGCAAAATAATACATTAGATCGTCTTAAGCAAAATTAGTTGGGGGCTCTGCCACTCCCCCCCCCCCAAACCCCATAGAGTCGACGCCTATCACCTGCGCTAAATACCGCGCCACGAGATCATTCACTTCAGACATCTCTTCCCCAGAAGCTTCAATGTTACAGCAGTCTGGAAAGTGTAATAACAAAATGATCCAAGTTCTTGAAAAAGTTTCTAGCGTTGCAGGAAATGCGTTCCTTGAACCGTTCCAATGCCAGTCATTGACGCAACACACTAGCAACTTCAAGCTTCGCTTCGTGCTCGAGGCATTTGCCCTTCGTTGTGTGTGGTGGTGCGAGGCGAACTGGATCTTGTGCAGAGACCTGTTCCACCCTTTGCAAGGAGAATTCTCTTTGACCCTTTGGGTGCGAGGTTTCAGAGTGGAAAGTTTTTGTACCTGCAATATTTTCAGTTAGTCAATTCGTAAACATATCTATCGATGAAGACTACCTTAATGCTTGACGGCTGTGACCATTTGGCAAGGAATGGACATTGCTAATTGAGGAACACTGTAGGCGCCTTTGTGGCGAATGACTGCTCCGTCTCGACGTTGTAATCTCTCGAATGGACAGAACATAAAATCTGGTATTTCTCTTCCATGAGTTGGTTCCTATACATTAACATGGGAATAGCGATCTGCTTCTACCAGGGTTGCAATTTTTTTTTAAAAAAAGTTTTTTTTGTTTTAAACATGTTTTAATGTTTTAAACAGTGTTTTAAACAAGAACCGAAAAACATGTTTTAATCAAATTAAATGTTTAATACATAATGCCAAGAAGACTTATTTTCTAAGAATAATTATTAATGAGGAATGTGTTACTAATACAAGGAAGGACTATGTTCCTAGTTATACAGTAAACGCTTGACTAACTTCTTAAAATACTTATTTTTGTTAATCTTAAAAGTTAAATCTCGCATGTAGGCTGTTCAAGAAGATTCAACTAATACACAGTTGCCAAGGCCCCACTCTATCCACGTGGTACTCTGCTTTTCGGAATACATTTTTTCGTGAATGCAACAAAATATTGACATTAACAACTGTGCGCAGTGTATTAAGTAAGGAACAAGACTTTCATCCACATAGTATTCAATTTTAATTTTTTTTAAACACTTGTAAGAAAAACATACCCAGACATTTTAAAGAGGCCTCCGGGTACTCATCACGATGTGTTTCTTTGTTAACTCATTATACATTTTCAGCCACTTAACAGATTTGTGTGCAGAATAAACAAAATTACACGGAATGAATGAAAGTACAAAGTTACAAGACACGCAAATAACCACAAACTATCAAACATGAAGTATCAAAATGTGTTTTAAACAAGTCTGAAGAAAACATGTTTAAAACACTTTGTTTTAAATGTTTTAAACATTTGTAAAAAATCAAAGCCATGTGTTTAATACGTTTAAAACAATTTGTTTTAAACATGCCAACCCTGCTTATGACCAGACCTTCAAGAACGGAGGAGAAGTGGTCGAAGGACCTTGGACAAGTATTTTTTATGTATAATGTATATACCACTTAAGGAATTCGGGAGGGGGAGGGGGCAGAAAGTTCCTTGTACCCCTAAGCTGGCGCCTATAGAAACGTGATTTTAATATATTTGATTCGAGTGCCGTCATCGAGAAATGGTTAAACAATTTTTTTTGGGGGGGGGGGGAAGATTGGATAAATCCATTTTAAAAGCGTCAACTTAATAAAGTCGTTCCAGCGCCAACATCGTGAAATGGCTGAACTACACATTACTTACCTCCAGTGGCGTGGCGTGACTTTTTAAAAAGTGTAACCAGCTATCAGTACGACAATTATGTCTGCTAGACGTTATTACACTCCCCCCTCTTTTCGGTAAAGAAAACATGTGTTCGAGCTAGATTTTTGTTCATTTCGTTCTTGTCTTGCAATCAGCACAGTGATTTAGCCACAAACACTCCTAGAAAGAGCTACCACTCATGAGACAGTTACCACGAAAAACCAATGAATAGTGGTAGACCCTTGTCAATTCTTCATCTGTCTCTGTTTCTTTGCAATGAGGTGCGAAGAGGAAGAAGAAGAACCACACTTTTCTCGGGTCAGTTTGACGTTTGTGTGGTGAGCATTGAGCAGATGACAGAACTCCGCTCCTTTGTGGAAGGGAGGCGCCCAGCTGTGCGTACTACTGTTGCCAACTTCGTATTTTGGAGCAAAGTTTGTCCAAATCACGAATCACACCAAGCAACTATATTCTCGTCTATTACCTAACTGGTCTCAGTTGTAGTTCAACCCAGCCTTGGCTTTGCAGTCTACCTCTAGTTGCTTCACAGAAATTGTATTCCTATTTTAGGCGGAATTTAGCTCTTTTCTGCCAATCCGATGTGACAACACTGGCAGCTCCGGTAGGTCTGAACGGCAACAGGCCCCTTAACAGGCATATGAATAACCCCATAGCAAACTATGCCCCAAAGTCCTTCCCTGCTCTTTCCCTGCATTGGCGCCGTCTTCTCCCTTGTTTAGGGTTACCAGATCGCTGTAAGGGAAATGTAGGACATGCTGTCCCAAAATGTAGGACATTAAGTCAAAATGTAGGACATTAAGTCAAAATGTAGGACACAAAACATTCTCAATAAATAATACATATTTCTATAGAGCACGTTAGAAAGTAGTTGAAAAATTACACTTTTCAGTTTTAAAAAAAATGAATTCTTAATGAATTTTTAAATGCAAAATTTCAAGACTTGCAATCATACTAATCAATGCACCTCTTACTACATGATTTAAGTGGTACTTCTCTGAGGAGACAATTTTTATCAAAATTTCAGGTTTAGTCAAACTATATGTTAGAGAAGAGAAGACAGTCAAACTATTTGAAATTATAGGGACCAGTAATAGACATTTTACAGACTTTATGAAAAAATAATTTCTCTCGTTAGTCTGTTGGGCTGATGGTAATAAAAGTACTCTCTGAACATTTGAATCATGACCTGTAATGTTAAACAAATATTTAGCAATTACCGTAATTTAAAATTCGAGAAGTTTCATTTTGGGTAGTCTTTAGTTCAATAACAGGGTGTCTACTAAAGTAACACATCCAGAATTCTCGACTTTTTCTGGACTTTTCTAGACCTTTTTTTCGTCTTTCTTAACGTTTATTTATCCGACCCCTACTTAGGTAAAATTGGAAATTAGTAATTAAGAAAATAACAATTTATTTATTGAAAACCACTGCCAAAGGGCCAGTTAAGATGAAAACTGAAGCTGAATTTAAGAAGAGAATTAGATCTGCTTTCTCGTATTAATGCATCCTGAACTGTGTTTGGCAGACGAGCAAGGCTTTGGCGTCTGCATTCAAGCCAGTATAAACTTATGTGGGGCTTGTGTCGGTTGTCCCTATATGTTTGTGACTATCACTTCATCCATCTTACCTTACCGCCATACATTATCATTTTCGCGATTAACCAAAGGGACAGAAAAAATGTAAGTAAAATAAACTAAATCAAACAATCAGTCATTACGATAGCAAAAATTCTTGACCACAATAATAATTTATTGCCTTTGTATTGACTTCTTGACTAATTTGCTGATTTCTTTACTTTTTCTTGACTGGTAGACAACCTGAATATCTTTGTTCTCTATACCCCTGCTTTACAATAAAATTATATTGAATAAGAATGGCAACACCTTGTTCCATCAGTATAATCCACAAGGCAAGAGATTCTGCTCAGGCATTGAACAGTGACGTTATCAGAAAGTGGTCCCAAAACTTTGTTCATTAAGTGCTTCCGTTTTTCCGTATTTTTAATAGCAGGACAAACTTTTTTTCTTTTTGGGCAATGACTGAATCAAAATAAATTTCACCATTGAGTTTGGAAGCGCAGTCCATAGACTTGTAACTTGCATGATTTTTCTCTGTTACCTAATTTCCTAATTAATATTATGTTACACTCAAAATGTAGGATATTTATGGTATTTTTCAAATTCCTCCCGGACGCCGGACATAAGGCTAAAATGTAGGACATGTCCGGGAAAATCCGGACGTCTGGTAACCCTACCCTTGTTGCCTCTTCAGGTTAGCGGAACGGCCTCCCTCTTCGTATTATGTCGGCTGCAGAAAAAATGTCCTAGGCAATATCTGCTCGACGGCAACGATGTTCATTAACGTATTTAACAATGTTGTCATTTTATTGAAACAACTTTTTAATTCTTTGCATTTTGCTGTTACCTGCGGTAACACCGGCTACATGCACGCCACGCCTCTGCTTACCTCCCTTGGATACTTCATCCTAAAAGTAAGATTGTAATATATTTAATTCATGCGAAATCATCGGAACATGGCTGAACAACAGATTAGTTATCTTTCATGAGTCTTGGAGAAAGTTTGGATACCTTCATCTTAAAACCATGATTATAATTGATTTCAGCGCAATCTTAGGGAAATAGTCTAACTACAGTTTATTTACCTCCCTTGCGGAAAGATTAGATCCTAAAGCGTGATTTTAAAACATTCGATTCCAGTGCCGTACTCTGGAAATTGTTGAACTACAGATTTACTTCCCATGGGAAAATATTGGACACACCATTTTAAAAAACATAATTTTAATATATTTTATTACAGCGCCATCATCGGGAAATTGTTGAACTACAGATAATTTACCTCCTTTTGGGAAATATAGTATACGTAATGTTAAAACCGTGATTTTAATATAGTTGCTTCCAGCACCATCGTCGGGAAATGTTTGAACAATATATTATTTACCTCTCTTTTGGAATTGGGGGAGGGGTCAGAAAGTTCCTTGTACCCCTAAGTTGGCGCCTATGGAAACGTGATTTTAATAGGCTATATTTGATTCGAGTGCCGTCATCGAGAAATGGTTAAACATTTATTTTACCTCCCTTTAGGAAATATTGGATACCTCCATGTTAAAAGCGTGATTTTAATATAGTTGATTCCAGCGTCATCGTCGGGAAATGTTTGAACAATAGATTATTTACCTCTCTTTTGGAAAGGTAGGGTAGAGCGGGGTCAATTCTAACACGGGGCAAATGTAACAATCGCTACTATGATACTCTCGTGAGGTATTTTTTAAAACTATTCAAACCTGTAGAAAGGAGACGTCAGTTGGAGTGACTCATGTGACGGTGGTGCTAACGTAGCGATTGTTCCGGCTATTATTGGTAGTTTTTCAAATTTTCAACACGTAAGTAAAAACATGAGGTTCCTTTTTATTGTTTAATAGTGATTTCGCGATGTCGCCTGATCAAGGTTTGTATATATCATCGCAATGCATAATATTTGATGTATTTGTTAAGATAGTTGTAATCAATTTCTGGTGTCGGGGTTAGTAGCTGCAAGCCAGCAAACAATATGGCGTCAGGATGGGGCAAATGTAACAAATGGAACCGGGGCAGTTGTAACACTGTTACAATTGCCCCTTATGCGTTTCTTATGTAAAATATTCACTTGCATTGTAATAAAAAAAAACATTGTTCAACCATCCTGAATTATTACATTATGTTTCAGAAGGGTGAGGGACGGAAAAGGAACTACCGAACGAGGCCATTCCCAAGATAAGATGGAAGAAGCTGCAAAGTTAGTTTTGAAAAGCAATGTTTCAATCCGACACGCAGCAAAAGCGCACAATATTTGTCATGTGACATGGACCCGTTTTGTTAAGAAGAGACAAGAAAAAGGGAATCCTGTAATGGGTTATAAACCACACAATAAAGTGTTCTCTGCCTACATGGAGACTCAATTAACTGAGTATATAAAGACTTGTGTAAATATATTTTATGGACTCACCCCAAAAGAAGTTAGACAGTTAGCCTACCAGAAAACCAAAATCAGTGTAAGTTTCCAGAGTCCTGAGCAGATCGTCAAATGGCTGGTGCAGACTGGTTTACCGCATTTATAAAGATAAATCCTACTTTAGCAATAAGGACCCCAGAGTCAACATCCTTAGCGCGTGCTATGAACTTTAATAAAGAGAATGTTATTTTTTTTTTTTTTTGAAAACCTATCGAAGGTTTTGGAGCAATATCAATTCGAATCTCAAGGCATCTACAATGTCGATGAAACAGGCATATCAACAGCCCCTAAGCCAGACAAGATAGTCGCACCAAAGGGAAGCAAGCAAGTTGGAGGAATTAATTCTTATGAGAGGGGGACCTTGGAAACGATGTGCTTAGCCGTTAGTGCCATAGGCAACAGCATTCCACCCATGTTCATTTTTCCACGGAAGAACTTTCGGGATCATTTTCTCCAGAATGGTCCAATAGGGAGCACAGGAGCAGCAAATGGTTCAGGGTGGATGCAAGCACCAGAGTTTTTACAATTTCTCGAACATTTTAGGAAGTATGCCAAGCCGAGTGTTGAGAGTAAGGTTATGACTCGCATGTTCAACTTCCAGTCATAGACTTTTGCCGACAGAATGGAATTGTTCTCCTTTATTTCCCTCCTCACACGTCGCACAAGCTCCAACCACTGGACAGAAGTGTTTATGGTCCGTTTAAAAAGTTTTTCAACACCTTTGCTGACGGCTGGAGAAAAACCCATCCCGGTACTCGCATGACAATATACAATTTGCCAGGAATTGTTCGTGAATGTCTGCCATTAGCGATTACACCATCCAATGTTCAAGCAGGCTTCAATTGTATAGGAATATTCCCCTTCAACCGATGCATATTTCAAGAGCACGAATTTACCCCTTCTAGCGTCACTGATAGGCCTGATTCTGCTGCACGAACAGAAACCCCTGACGAGGCACCTACTAATGATGACAATGAAGTTAATGAAACAGAACAATCAAGTAACTTGGAAGAAACTAGTTGTACCCTTGCAACGAACCTCTTCCGTCCACCTCAACAGCTGTTTCTCCGGCTGACATTCGACCTCTGCATCATGCAGAACCTAAGGAATCAGCACATCGAATGAGAAGAAAGAAAAGTGCTACATGGACAGGTACACCTGAAAAAGAACTACTTATGGCACAGCAAAGATCGAGACAAGAAAACAGCAAAGGGAGAAAGAGGCTGTTCGACAGAAGTGATAGTCGTCAATCAAAAAGGAAGAGAACTGCAATCAGAAGCGCAAGAAGGTGCCAGGAAAGCAGCTCTAAAGGCGACGAATGTTTTTGTTTAGTTTGCCTTGAGAAGTGGTCCAATAGTGCATCTGGTGAGCAATGGGTGCAGTGCTTAACTTGTGACAACTGGTCACATGAGAAATGCACCAAAGGGGAAAGAAAGCTTTTGAATTTGTCATAACTGTCAGTCAGAATGATCAGATATATCTTTGTTAGAAACAGTGTTTGGGACCTGCTATGGTTCGATTAGCCTACTTATTAACGAAAGCACAGTTAGCTAATTCTTAATCATTGTGTAAGGGTACATGTTATTTCCAGCAAAAAAATAAATTGTATTTCTGGTAAATGTTAGCATGTTACATTTTCCCACGAGCAAGGGTCAATTGTAACATTTGTCACACATTTTTAAAACATTAATTATGATTAGCATATTATATATGGCGGGATTGTGACTGCATAATATGAATAACAACATATTGTAGTGTTTCCATGCCGATTTTCACGCTGCAAAGATAAATAGTTTCATAGAAAATGCATCATTTGTCAAAATTGTTACAATTAACCCTGCTCTCCCCTACATATCTCCAAAGGGAGGTAGATGATTTGTAGTTCTCCTACTTCCCGATGATGGCGCTGAAATCAAATATATTAAAATCACGCATTTAGTATGCAGGTATCCAATCTTTTCTAAAGGATGGTAAATTATCTGTAGTTCAGAAATTTCCCGATAGTGACGCTGGAATCAACTACATTAAAATCACGCTTTTAACATGGAGGTATCCGATCTTTTCTAAGGGGAGGTAAATTATTATTTATAGTTCAGCAATTTCCCGATGATGGCGCTGGTATCAAATATATTAAAATCATGAATTAAACATGCAGGTACCCAATCTCTTCCCATGGGTTGTAAATCTGTAGTTTAACCATTTCCCGATTTTGACGCTGAAATTAATCATATTAAAATCACGAATTAAACATGCAGGTGTCCAAACGTTTCTAAACGAGGTAAATTATCTGTAGTTCAGCCATTTCCCGATGATGGCGCTGAAATCAACTACATTAAAATCAAGCTTTAAATATGGAGATAACCAATATTTTCCCAAGGGAGGTAAATAATCTGTAGTTCAGCAATTACCCGATGATGGCACTGAAATCAAATATATTAAAATCATGCATTTAATGGCCGGTCCACACGCTACTTCTTAACGTAGGTCTATGCACGAACTGTAAATGCAAAGACGTAGCGTGTGGACCGGAAATTTAGAACTGCGCACATGCAGAAATTGTCAACCAAAGACTGAGTGAGCCCAAGAGCATAGATGTCTGCGCAAACAAGTCTGTGCGTGTGGACGCTCCTCTCAGTCTTTTGTCTTCCTGTTGCTTAATTCCCTTCTACCCTAGTGCTGAAACACTATTAATTGAATTCGAAACTGTTGCTCTCTTTTTTTCTTTGTAAATTCGTTTTTGTACAACGATCAAAAATCTTCGTCAGTGTTCACGCGAGTTTTTAGCGGAGTTTATTGAACTCACAAGAAATTTCCGTGCTTGTAGCGAGTAAAATCAAAGAACTAAGTGACCAGGACAAAGAAAAATCAGGCCTATGAAAGCTTATTACAAAAATACAAAGGTTGACGCTTCAGCGAAAAGTACACTACTAATTAAAATCAATTCCATGAGGACTGTTTACCGAAAAAGAGTTGGCCAAAGTAAACAAACCAATCAGTTCGTTCTGGTGCTGGGGATGATGATGTTTACAAGTCAATGTTAAGGTAATTTAATTTATTTGGATATTTGACTGTTCAAGAAACTACGAGAGAGTACGAGTTCTTTTCTGCCTTTCCAGTCTAATCGCAACGATAAGATTGAATGTTGACTTTATTGAACCGATGACACCATGGTAACTCTGTCGCCATGTAATCAAGGGCCCCCAGTCCAATTATAGATTAAGCCCGGATTAGCCTATATTAGGCTAGTGTCCGTGGCGGAGTTATCATATCGCGCTCTGACGCCAGAGCCCCAGGTTTGAATCCCGACCTGGGAATGCCTGTTTGTGTGTCCATCATACATTACCCATTCCCATCTTCGTAATTAGCCAAAAATAGCGGGAAAGTGAAGTAAAATAAGCCAAGCCACAAATGGTAACAAGGTGGTACTTTTTTCAACCCTGCAGGAAGTGTGTTTCAAAAACTTATCTTACCTGTCTCCATGGCAATACTGTCCGAGTACTGCTCTAGAAAGCCAGATGTCCCAAGTTCGAACCATAGTCATGTGCGTGTATAGGGCTATCACTGTGTTCGTCCCATCACCATTTAATCACTTCGTCATCCATTATCATCGTCGCGATTAATCCCAGAGGTAAAAGAGCGACATGAAGTAATGAAAATATAAATAACTTGTACATTGTAATTAATTTGTAATTTATAATGGAAATATTTTAAGCAAGCTGAAATATAAATACATTTTTCATAAGAGAATAATCAAGAAAGGGTATTTATGTTAACTTTTTTATTTTTGAACATTGTAAAGTATTCTACGGAATTAGGAAAACTAATTCTAGTGAACTGTTGGAATAGTCATTTAGGTACTACTAATATAATATTAAACATTTACAATGGAGATTTATTTATTCACATATTTATAAGAGGACACAGTGATAAAGTAAATGAGCACAATGTTTCTCACCATGCAATTCACGAAGTAACGTCATGCGAGAAATTTGGTGCATTATCAGTAGCTAATGCCTGTTCCATCCTGAACGACTCGTGCTCTTAAGATGTTTAATTTGCCTTCTCTTTGGAAGACAAACTGCGAAAATTGACCAGAGTAGCACTTCCTCCATCATGGACAGCGCGGAACTGAGTAGGAAAAATGTACAGCAAGACGTAGCGTGTGGACGTGCCAGAACTGCAACATCTCTTTCTGTACAGTTTTGAACTGCGCAAGCAAGACATACTGTAAGATGTAGCATGTGGACCGGCCTTAACATGGAGAATATATGAATGCAGGCACGTAGCCAAGGGGTTCACACCTCCTGGCACTTCCCACAAGCCCATTTGACATTAGGTAAAACTATTTTGTATAATTTGTTTGCAGCGAACAGTGAAAATGTAGACATCAGATATATTGCTCATAACTTTGGTGAAGGATAAATTCACAGATATGAACAGAGGCGGCAAGTATTTAGAAGATTCTCTTCTCTAGACTTTAAAAAAAAGTTCCTCCATAGGGTCATATGGGAGCTTCTTTATATGTACCTTCGCTGCCTCTGTTGCGACCTATCGTTTAGACAGAAATGTGTGACTTTGACATCATGAACATTCCATCCATATCTGCGTCAAAGGTCACCAGTCCCAAGTTTTGGAAACGAAGGAGAATTTCATTGCTTTGGCCAGGTGCAGAATGTACGCTAGGCACTATAATTGAATATTATCAATTTTTTCTTGTGTGATATAAATACGTATCTCCAAAAGTAGTATGGAGTGTGTAATAAGGGACGATTTCAGTAGCTTTCAATTCACACTGCAAGCCCCCCCTAGAGATCAATTCTACAACCTTAGTGACAATGAAGTTCGACCAGTCACAAATATAGAAGTGCGTTGTGAAAGAAGGAGAACACATGCATATGCTGAACATATTTTATTCAGCAGGCTACATGGAACAAAGGAAAACATAAATTTCCGCTGCAACGCAGCAATGTATGGTGTCCACAAAAAATAAAACATTTTCGTCCATCTACACGTGACATTGAAGTTCGACCACTGTTAGAGGGGATCCTGTTTACCATGGTGTGACGCCGCCCCGTCGGCGAATAACTGTGGCAATGCGTCGGGGCATGCTGCGGACGAGTCGTTCAAGGTATTCCACATCGATACGGTGTCATTCCTCCTGCAGGCAGGCGATAAGAGCAGCCACTGTCGTGGGTCCCCTCTGTTGCACACGTCGCTTAAGAACGCGCCACACATTCTCAATGGGCGAGAGGTCTGGTGGCCATGGCAGAGTTCGCACGTGATGGCGAGTCAACCATTCTCTTGTCAGCCGCGCTGTATGAGGCCTGGCATTGTCGTGTTGAAAGATGAGACGCCGCCTGTGGAACAGGTGCCTTCGCACTGTGGGAAGATGCCGCTCCAGTATGCGTGTATAGGCGTGTGCATTCACAATGCCCTCACAGACGTGTATTGGGCCAACCCCAGATGCCGACATGCATCCCCATACCATCACTGACGCAGGTTTCTGTACCCGACGTGCATTACATTTTGCTTCATTCTGTTCCTCCTTCCGACAAATGACTGTTTTCCGTATTTTCCCGTTCACAACATTGAAAATGGATTCGTCCGTCCACAAAACCCTGTTCCACTGCCGAAATGTCCATTCCCGGTACATTCATGCCCACCGTAGTCGATTGCCTTTGTTCAACATGGAAAGGAAGTTTACGTTTCGCCTTGTACAGTCGGTAACCGCATCGCTGTAGGTAACGGCGAATGGTTCTGGTTGACACTTCAATGTGAAAGCGTTCTCGAGTCCACAGTCGTAATTCGGCCACAGAAACATGATTGCTGGTCTGGATATAGCACCTAAATATCCGTAGGTCACACACGCTCAGCAGGCGTTTTCGACCGGGGGCCTTACCTGGCTCTGTAGTACCCGTATTTTGGTGGTGTTTGATGATGCAGTGGACGGTTGACTTGGGTATGTTCAGTTGGCGCCCTATTTCCCGTTCACTGAGTACATCCCGTTGCAACTCCACCACTCTTCTCCTCACGGTGTTGTCAATAGGTTTGCCCCTGGCCATGGTGATGCACTGCGGTTCCTCGGTGCACAGCACGCACTTATATATGGCGGACTCCCTTATCGTGTCCGTGACGTCATGCTTCCGTCGAATGCGCCTTCTTCTTCCATTAGCATCACAACCCTTTGTGGGTTTTAGCTTTCTCAGACAAATCATTCCAATCTTTCCTCTTCTTTGCCATTTCTTTCCAATTTCTAACTTTGAGAATCTTTAAATCTTCGCATACATCTTTAATCCATCTCATCCTAGGTCTTCCAATTGGTCGCCTTCCCATAGGTTTCTATTCTAGTATACGTTTTATAGTTCTCATGTTATCCATTCTTTGTATGTGGCCTAACCACTTAATTCTTTGACTTTTGATATATCGTATAATGTCTGCACCATTGATTAATTTTTCTAGTTCCACATTATTTCTTATTCTCCATACATCACATTCTATCTGTACCGGGCCAAAGATCTTCCTTAAAATTTGTCTCTCAAATATACTTAATTTGTTTCTATCCTTCTGTGTTAGGGTCCAGGTTTCAGCAGCATATGTAACCACTGGTCTTATCATAGTAAGATATATCTTCATTTTTGTATTTCGTTTCAGAAGTTTCGATTTTAGCAGGGATACATTTGCATAATAGGCCTTATTACCTTTCTTTATTCTTTCGTCTATTTCAGATTCTATTTTATTGTTTTCATTAAGTGGAGATCCAAGGTATGTAAAGTTACTAACACATTCAAAAGAGTAATTTTTTATTAATATTGATCTGTTATTATTCATGTTTGTTCTATTAATATTCATGTATTTAGTTTTCTTTTCATTGACTTGGAGTCCTACTCTTGCAGCTTCCTCTACTAGACTTATAAACGTTTCTGAAAGAGCTTTCTTAGTTCTTGCTACAATAGCTACATCGTCAGCATATGCTGTGACTTGTTTTAGTCTAGTATACTGATGTCTCCTCTCACATCTAATTTTTTAATCACCGAGTTCAAAACTAAATTAAATAATGTTGCTGAAAGAGGATCTCCTTGGCGGACTCCTGTCATGACATCGAAAAAGTCCGATCTTGCATTTTCAATTTTAACTGAGGCTCTAGTGTTTTGAATTGTCATTCGGATTAATCTTACTAATTTATTTGGTATTCCAATTTCTTGTAACCTTTGTAATATTGTTGGTCTATATATTGAGTCGAAGGCTTGTTTGAAATCAATAAACAAAACATGCAAATCTATATCATATTCATAGCATTTCTCGAATATCAAACGCATCATCAGGATGTTATCTGTAGTACTTCTGTTATTCCTAAATCCACTTTGATACTCTCCTATAATATCTTCGGCATAATCAGTTAGTCTGATGTTAATTATTGCTGCAAGTATTTTATATAGGTTATTTAGTAGTGATATGCCTCTATAATTTTCACAGACTGTTTTATCTCCTTTTTTAAGTATAGGGCACACTAGTGCTATGTTCCAATCATTTGGCATTTGTTCTCGATTCCATATATTAATTATAAGTTTATGTATTCTACGATACATTTCTTTTCCAGCTGCTTGTATAAGTTCACTGTTCATATTGTCATTTCCTGGTGCTTTCATTTTTTTAAAGTTTTTAATTACTGTCTCCACTTCTTCGTATGTTGGTGCATCAACTAATATGTTTTCATTATCCTGCTGATTCATCGTATTCCAGTAGGACACTTCTAAATCCTGGTTGTGTTGAACTCCCTGGAAGTGTTCTTTCCATCTATTCATTATTTCTGCTTGTTCAGTTAGGATTTGACCATCTTTGGATTTTAAGTTTCTAGTTCTTGGTTTATACTGTTGTGTTATAACTTTCTGGGTTCGATAGAATTTTCTATATTCTTTTTTGGTGTTTAGTTCTTGTAACATTTCTATTTGTGTTTTTACTGCTTGGTGTTTCTTTTCTCTACACATTTTCTTAGCATGCTTTTTCAGATTTTCATATTTTTCTCTATTTGATCTTGTAGTTCTATTAAGACAACTATTTCTAGCTTCATTTTTTTGCTTTAACCGCCTTTTTACATTCTTCATCATACCAATCTTCATTTTTTTCATATGCTTTGGTTCCTAAAACCTGATTAGCAGTACTATCTATGATGTTTCTTAAATTATCCCATTCGACTTCTACATCATCTTCTTCTCCTGCTTCATCGAGTTTTGTTTGTATTTCTTGTCTGTATGTATTTTGTATAGAAGATTTCTTCAATTTTTCTATGTTCCATTTCTTAGTTTTCTTGTATATTCCATCATTAACCATGCTAATCCTTTGTCTTATTTTAGTTCTAACAAGATAGTGATCCGTATCACAACTAGGTCCTCTATATGTTTTGACATCAATTATTAATGTAGCTCTCCTCTTATTGATCAGTACATGATCAATTTGATTACATCGTTGTTCACTGGGTATTTTCCAAGTCCCTTTGTGGATTTTTTTATGCTTAAATCTGGTGCTACTGATATCAAGGTTTTGTAATTGTGCTAGTTGTATCAGCCTTTCTCCATTGTCACTTGTTTCTTTGTGTAGGGAAAATCTGCCTGATACTCCACTGCTGCTGGATTCATTACCTATTCTTGCATTAAAATCCCCCAGTAGAATTAATGCATCATGTTTTGGTACTCTGTCACATACATCTGACAGTTCACTATAGAAATGTTCAATATCTTCTTTGTTTGTGTCTTCAGTTGGTGCATATATACATATAATGTGTGACTTTGACATCATGAACATTCCATCCATATCTGCGTCAAAGGTCAACAGTCCCAAGTTTTGGAAACGAAGAAGAATTTCATTGCTTTGGCCAGGTGCAGAATGTACGCTAGGCACTATAATTGAATATTATCAATTTTTTCTTGTGTGATATAAATACGTATCTCCAAAAGTAGTATGGAGTGTGTAATAAGGGACGATTTCAGTAGCTTTCAATTCACACTGCAAGCCCCCCCTAGAGATCAATTCTACAACCTTAGTGACAATGAAGTTCGACCAGTCACAAATATAGAAGTGCGTTGTGAAAGAAGGAGAACACATGCATATGCTGAACATATTTTATTCAGCAGGCTACATGGAACAAAGGAAAACATAAATTTCCGCTGCAACGCAGCAATGTATGGTGTCCACAAAAAATAAAACATTTTCGTCCATCTACACGTGACATTGAAGTTCGACCACTGTTAGAGGGGATCCTGTTTACCATGGTGTGACGCCGCCCCGTCGGCGAATAACTGTGGCAATGCGTCGGGGCATGCTGCGGACGAGTCGTTCAAGGTATTCCACATCGATGCGGTGTCATTCCTCCTGCAGGCAGGCGATAAGAGCAGCCACTGTCGTGGGTCCCCTCTGTTGCACACGTCGCTTAAGAACGCGCCACACATTCTCAATGGGCGAGAGGTCTGGTGGCCATGGCAGAGTTCGCACGTGATGGCGAGTCAACCATTCTCTTGTCAGCCGCGCTGTATGAGGCCTGGCATTGTCGTGTTGAAAGATGAGACGCCGCCTGTGGAACAGGTGCCTTCGCACTGTGGGAAGATGCCGCTCCAGTATGCGTGTATAGGCGTGTGCATTCACAATGCCCTCACAGACGTGTAGTGGGCCAACCCCAGATGCCGTCATGCATCCCCATACCATCACTGACGCAGGTTTCTGTACCCGACGTGCATTACATTTTGCTTCATTCTGTTCCTCCTTCCGACAAATGACTGTTTTCCGTATTTTCCCGTTCACAACATTGAAAATAGATTCGTCCGTCCACAAAACCCTGTTCCACTGCCGAAATGTCCATTCCCGGTACATTCATGCCCACCGTAGTCGATTGCCTTTGTTCAACATGGAAAGGAAGGGTTTACGTTTCGCCTTGTACAGTCGGTAACCGCATCGCTGTAGGTAACGGCGAATGGTTCTGGTTGACACTTCCATGTGAAAGCGTTCTCGAGTCCACAGTCGTAATTCGGCCACAGAAACATGATTGCTGGTCTGGATATAGCACCTAAATATCCGTAGGTCACACATGCTCAGCAGGCGTTTTCGACCGGGGGCCTTACCTGGCTCTGTAGTACCCGTATTGTGGTGGTGTTTGATGATGCAGTGGACGGTTGACTTGGGTATGTTCAGTTGGCGCCCTTTTTCCCGTTCACTGAGTCCATCCCGTTGCAACTCCACCACTCTTCTCCTCACGGTGTTGTCAATAGGTTTGTTCCTGGCCATGGTGATGATGCACTGCGGTTCCTCGGTGCACAGCACGCGCTTATATACGGCGGACTCCCTTATCGTGTCCGTGATGTCATGCTTCCGTCGAATGCGCCACTATCTGGAATTTTGCGTATGTGTCTGGTGCCTGGTCGAAGTTCAATGTCACGCGTATAGTTCCCAGTTTTCGTTCTTTACGTGGCCTTGGGTGCAACATGCTGGGATCACGATTCTTGCCTGCTCACACGCCTACTCTTACACACATGCGTCACTTTTGCGGGTCACCCATTCCACCGCCTATGCCTCTGTTCATTTAATCACGTATTCCTTTCTGGTCGAACTTCATTGTCGCCAAGGTTGTAGCTTCGGGCCTGTATGAATGTTGGTTTACAAAGCAGAGTGATAGAAGAACATTACATGAAATAGTATTATTGTAGAAGTTTTTAAATCACGAAGTAGATGTTGACCATCAACTTTGCAATATTCATTTTCGAATCCCATCGTCAAAAACTAGGCACAAGAATGAAGTTTTTCTTACCAAGAAAGCTAGAGCGGAAATTGAAAAGAAATCTCCATTGTGGAGAATGTGCACCAGTTACAATAAATTGCTAATCAAGAACAAGACCATTGACATCTTTTCTATGAACCTAAGGGAACTCAGTAAAGCTACTATTAACACAAAGGCTAAAGCTTAAACACATAATTTCCTAATGAAATGGTGTGATAAAGTGTGTGTGTGTGTGTGTGTGTATATATATATATATATATATATGAAAAACTCAATATGCTGACCAAGGCAGAAATTTCTTTTATTATAAAACATAAACTAAAGGTAACGTTTCAAAATTCTAGCAAGGTCTTCTTCAGACTCTGCACCAAGTATAAATGTAACAAGGTACAAAAACAGGACGATATGTATGCACAAACATTACTCCCCTCCAGACAATTACAAAGTTGTTCTGGAACATTCTAGCAGGTGGCTTTCCCTTGTCAACTGTACTTTCACCTAAAAGGCTAAACATATTTTATTCCATCTAGAATGTGGTTGGACTCTTTATCTCACGCTCTTTTTCCTTCATTCTTCTTCCTTCTTCTCACTTCCTTCTCTCTTGTCCTTTCCACTCTTTCTAACACCTTCTTCAATTCTTTGTTTATCTTCAGTCCCCAATTCCAGTTCATTGTGTCTTCTTCACCTTTCTTCTCTATTTCCTTGGCCTCCTTCCATTTTCTCACTAGTATTCTCTTCTCCCTTCCTATCTGCTTAGCCTCATCCCACCCTATGTCATGTTCTGTTTTTCTTGTGTGTTTAAATATCGCATTTCTCTCTCTCTCTCTCTCTCTCTCTCTCTCTCTCTCTCTCTCTCTCTCTCTCTCTCTCTCTCTCTCTCTCTCTCTCTCTCTCTCTCTCTCTCTCTCAAGTCGTACATCATCCATATGTTGGTTCAACCTGTCTTTCAGCCTCTTTTTCATTTCTCCTATGTACACACTCTGACATTCTTTTCATTTCACTTCGTACATAATCCCTTCATCTTCATCTTCTCTGTTTTCCTTTTTCTTGTTTGCATTCTTCGCTATTCTTAAGATGCTTCTCCCTCCCTTCCTGTACGTTTTAATGCCCGCTTTCCAAGCACTATGCATATCTTTTCTGTGGTCTTCCCCATACTCATTATTCCAAACCTCCTCTCTCTTATTTTTTTTTTCAAATCTCCCCTGTCACTTTTCTTCCTTCTTCTGTTTATGTCCAGTCTATCCTCCTTCTCATATCCATTCTTTTCCAGCTGTTTCCATAGGCTATTTATTTTGCCTTCTTTTTCACATTCTTTCATGCATATTTTCTTGATTCTGTCCTCCATATTCTTTATAAACAGAATACCCCTGCTGCACACTTCTTCTGATGCCAAGCGGTTTCAATTTCTTGTCCTCTCTGCCTTTTCATCAATATATCTAGGTAGCTTATCTTGTCGTCTTCTTCTATTTTGAGTTCCAATAATATCACTCTTTCTTCATCTTGTATTTCTTTGGCAAATATGTCGAGCTGCCTCTTTGTTCCCTTCCATATGCAATACAATCGTCCACATATCTGCGAAACAGAATTATTTTGTCACCTCCTTTTTCTACCACTATCTTTTCCCATTCATTCATAACCACTTCAGCCAATGCTGGGCTTAGGCTAGAACCTATATTCAGTCCTTCACTCATTAACATCCAGCTTTGCCCGCGGATCACACCGATGGATGAGAAGCACATGGAAAAGAAAGTGTTGCATATGAACTGTGGCTTGAACAAGACAATAAATATTGTGATTTGAATATAATTCGAAATGTGAGATTGATTGATCTATCTCTGCTAGACTAGCTACTCCTCAGTGCACATCACTGAATGTTTGTGTATACATATTGTCCTGTTTTTGTACCTTGTTACATTTATACTAGGTGCAGAGTCTGAAGAAGACCTTGCTAGAAGGTTGAAACATTACCTTTAGTTTATGTTTTATAATAAAAGAAATTTCTGCCTTGGTTAGCATATTGAGTTTTTCATATCATGGAAACTAAGGCTTAATGGTGTTATTATATATATATATATATATATATATATATATATATATATATATATATATATGTAACTGTATTCAATATGTATCCTTTATATGGGCTCTGTAATTAGGCATGTACCTCTTTGGTGTATTTATTCCACATTTCCATGTCACCTCTGCTTGGGTATAGGCCTTCGTCATTAGTTCACGTTTTGAACTAGACAATGTGTGGTGAACAACCTTTTCAAAAGAGGGGTAGTGGAAGCTACAAACATCACCCTCCACTTCATATATCAATTGATTGATTCATTCATTTGCTCTATTTTACTTTGCTTCTTGTGCCACTTTTGTCTAATTTGCGAAGATGGGAATGAGTGAAGACATGATGAAATTGATGAATGGACACTCACAAACATCCATGCCAAGGCCAGGATTCGAACCCAGGCCCTTGGCATCGAAGCACGATGTATTAACCATTTTGCCACGGGGGCCAGCACTTCATATATCATATGACATTATCTTTCTTTTCACATTCACTATGTTCATTAAATATTTGCAGGGGTGTGCCGTGACCTTCCGTCATAGGCAAGTGATGGGTTAATTTTTCGTTTCGGTTAACTATAAAAATTTCAAATACAATATAGGCTTACACACACCCCCATTTACAATAATGTGCATAATAGTGACGTATCGAGCTTGAGTGTGTGAAGTGCATATATACCGTAAAATAAAATCTTCACCGCACTGTTTTTAAAAAAGAAAAACAGCCTCTCGATATAAACTCGATGTAAATTCCAATCATGAAGAAAATAACGATTTACCTGATATTTGAGGGCAACTGTAAATTAAATTACGTTCTTTTTTAACCCTGAAAATAATAAAACATCCTATTAGCATAAAGTTTCGATTTTAAATAAACGGACGGGTTTCGGTTTCTGACTTAGCTAGATTTATGAATCATGACTAACAGGACGAAAGAGTGTTTATGTAATTATCATTCGCTCAATCGAATCATAGAATTTAAATGAAAAGTACAGAAAAAATATTAAACAATCAAATTATAAATTGAAAAAAATATTACCTTACTTAAGTTGGAATTCCTGCCATCTGTTCTTCTTGGTGAATTCATCTATCACGTCTCCATAAAAATCTTCGCCCCTATTGCACAGCTCGCTTAATAATGTGCTTTCGATTGAAAGCAGTGCCAAATTTGATAAACGCTCTTGCCTTTGATTACTGTGACAGTAAGTTTTGATTCTCTTCAAGGCAGAAAATGACCTTTCCACAGATGCTGTTGTCACAGGAATAGTCATAACCAGCAAACACAGTTTACGTAGTTGAGCCATACAATCATTAAGTTGCATGTGGTACAGGTACTTATACAAATCACAAACATTTTTATCACGGAAATCTTCAGATTTATACATTACAGTTAGTTCACTTTTCAGGAGGAGGCAATCAAAATGACGGCCATATGTAGCCTGCAAAGATTGTAAGGTGCCGTCAGGAAAATGTTGAGAATTATGTGGGAATTTACTACTATCTAGCAATTCGAGAAATGAAAGTTTGTCAAGGTTTGCATATCTTGTCCTTATTTGCATAGTGATTGTATCGAGAATTTCAACGAATACTCGTCTGTAGTACCGAACGGCATCCTCATCGGATGTAACACCTCTTTGACGAAATTTTGACAGATTCTTATGAATTTCCATTCGCTTCCAGAACGCGTTGAAACTGTTCCTCTTGTCTTCTTCCATTACCCTCAAACACTCCATTACTTTTTTCTGGCAGTATGATATGTCATTACATTTTGCTTGGAGAATATCGAACAGAACATCAATGTATTGGAATATTTAATCAAATAACTGCAAGCAAAAGACAAATGGAAAGCTACCTAGTCTTCCACAAAACCCACTAGCTTCGTTGTAATTGTTGGTGTCCCAGTCAGCAGGGTTGTCTGTAATTTCTTCGAACAACTCAATTAAAGATTCCCTGTAATTATTAACAGTTTGGACAAGTCTAGAATTAAAGTTCCACCTTGTGGTTGCAACACATGGCAACCTTTTCTGAACTATTCGGTCTAGTAGCTCGGTGCGTTTGGTAGAAACAGAGAAAAAGGCAGCTAACCCACAGAGCGTTTTGAAAAAAATACTACTTTCTTTAATGCTGTTTGCAGATTGCATCAGCACATAGCTGCTGGATACTTTTCACGTACTTTTGATTGTAAACCATTCAGTTCACTTGCCATTACTGCTGCACCATCATAAGCCTGCGAAACGATCTTGTTGCCCAAATTAAATTTTTCAATTACTTTGAAAACGTGTTGGCTTAATGCTGTTGCTGTTCTGTCTTTACTGATGTCATCAAAGCAAATAAATCTCTCGCAAACCAAACCATCTGATCTTACGTATCGTAAAACTGTTGAAAGTTGTGACTTAACTGACCACACGACGAATATGTTCAAGTACCGGCTGTGATTTCACTTCTTATAAAATCATATACGACTGGTGATCACTGGCTAACTTAATAATGTAATTTGTTGATTACTATACAGCTTCAAACATGAAAATGGTACCGCATTAAGTGGTGCTACAGATGCACAGAAAATTATGGAAATTAGCAACACTTGTGGACGAATTCTTTCCAACACCCTTGCCAAAGACAGATGCGGTCTTGTTGTTGCTTGCCCTCGCCTTTTTTCTTCGTGGACGGGGATGGACAGTGGCCATGCAAGAACTGCATAAGTCACTCGAAAAGCAGGGAGAAAGGCGAGCAGCCCTCTTCTTCTAACGCGGTCAATCTTGCCGCATCGCTCAGCGTCGTCAAGAGTGTAGCTGGTTTATGTTTCAAGCCAGAAGAACAGAACATAGGGGAAATGAAAATTCTGAAATGTAAATATCTTATAGTAAATACATTCCATTCTAATGTGTATAAAGGCATTGAAAAACACGAACTTAAGATATCAAAAGTGTTTTAAAAAACAACGCAAGCGGCGCTTGCCCCGCCTCTCTTTACCGCACGCTTCTGAATATTTGATATCAGCTGACCCCACCCCCTGTGACAGGCAGGCTACCTTTGGGTATATGGAGTGATTCCCTAACAATTTTCACAGAACACTGTAGAATGGCTTCTACTCAAATAACTTTCATCTAATATATAAAAATGGATGCATGTGTGTATATGTGTATGCGTGTATGTTTGTTCTGACATAACTCTCGAACGCCTGGAGCGATTTCAAGCAAACTTGGAACATGTATCACTTGCAATCTCGAAAGAAATAATGTGGGGATAAGACACCACTGGGGGTGGGGGGGGTGGCATGTAAAAATAATCGAAAACGACAGATATTAATGGGGAATACATAGTTTTCGGGGTCTCTAACATGAATAGTGACACTCCTAATGCAGTTCCACTTCAAGTTCATCACCTATCGGAGTGGGGGTGAGAGGGGTTGAAAATTAAAATGTCAAAAATGACCAAGATTAGTGTCGAATCCATAGTTTTTGGAGTCGCTAAGCTAATTGGTGACATTCACAATGATCAAACTTGGTACACATATGACTTACAATCTGGAAAGAAATACTGTAGGGTAAGACACCCTGGCACCCCTAGGGGTGGGGTTGGGAAGGGGTGACATGTAAAAATAATAGAAAACGACCGATATTAGTGTGGAATCCATAGTTTTCGGGGTCGATTAGATAAATAGGGA
The DNA here is from genome assembly GCF_977018435.1 of Lepisma saccharinum. Taxonomy (NCBI): domain Eukaryota; kingdom Metazoa; phylum Arthropoda; class Insecta; order Zygentoma; family Lepismatidae; genus Lepisma; species Lepisma saccharinum. The sequence goes on along the minus strand of NC_139234.1, from coordinate 56,341,151 downwards.
CACTCCAAATGCCGTTCAACTCCAAGACACCCCTGGCACCCTTAGGGGTGGGGGTGGGAAGGGGGTGACATGTAAAACGACAGATATTAGTGAGGAATCATTAGTTTTCGGGGTCGCTAAGATGAAGAGTGACACTCCCAATGCAGTTCAACTCCAAGACACCCCTGTCACCCCTAGGGGTGTGGGTGTGAAGGGAGTGCCATGTAAAACGACTGATATTAGTGTGGAATCAATAGTTTTCAGGATCGCTAGAATGAATAGTGACACTCCCAAAACCGTTTAACTCCAAGACACCCCTGGCACACCTAGGGGTGGGGGTGGAAAGGGGGTGACATGTAAAGTGTGGAATCAATAGTTTTGGGGGTTGCTAAGATGAATAGTGACAATCCCAATGCTGTTCAACTCCAAGATACCCCTTGCACTGGTGGGGGTGGGAAGGGGGGTTAGATATTAGTGTGGAATCCACAATTTTCGGGGTCGCTAAAATGAATAGTGACTCTTCCAATGCGTTCAACTCCAAGACACACCTGCCACCCCTAGCGATGGGTGTGGGAAGAGGGTGACATGTAAAAATAATCGAAAACGACCGATATTTGTGTTGATTCCATAGTTTTCGGTGTCGATGGGACACTCCCAATGCCGTTCAGCTCCAAGACACCTCTGGCACCCCTAGGGTGGTGGTGACATATAAAACAACCGATATTAGTGTGGAATCCATAGTTTTCGAGGTCGTTAAGATGAATAGTGGCATTCCCAATGCCGTTCATTTTATTTATTCTTGCTCCTGGAGGTGGAAGTAAAAATGTTGTTCAAAAATTGTTGTTAAATTTATATTATAGTAAATTTGTAAAATATATTACTTCATAATTTGTATACTGTACTTATACTTTTAAATACCTGTAAATAAATTTAGTTACATTTTACGCTATAGTTAGAATTCATTAAACCCCCGGGTAATCAGCTAGTACTCTATACAATCCACATTTTCTTGTGAATCAGAGACTTTGCGACTGGCTGAAGAAAATATACTTCACTCAATCAGTCATCAGTAGCATACCCTGTATCTAAGGAGTTATCAAGCTTGAAGAACCACCCTCTATCCTTGAACCAAAAAAATTCTCATCACCAAAAATTGATATGAATTTGGGCCCCTTGCTTGAACTCTCCATGGCAAAATTATCTCACATGGAATCACTTCTGACAGTGAAATGTGTATTTCTAAAATTGACTAAAAATTACTTATGAGTTTTTAATAGATGTTGAAGTTTAGTTATAATTTTACAAAGTAATAATATGTGAAGTAAAATCCACATTATTCATATTTCAGATAACACAGATGAATCTCTTTACAAGTGCTTTCTCATGGACTTTTATCTTTCTGCCAAGAAATCATGCACTGAAATCAAGCACATCAGAAGAAAAATTCATAAGGAACAAATTTAACTCGCTACTGGCCTTTATTGAATCTGATATTACTGTTGCAATTATCACTAATCCTGAATTTGCAAATATGTATTCTGTGTATCGTGCAGGAGTTAATTCAGAAGCACCACTGTCAGTTTCTTTCCTTGGTGTATGTGGATCAAAAGAAAACAGATGTATGTTGATCGATTCAAACATTGTTCAAAGAAGAAAGGACTTGTGTGGAAGTGAAGTAATAGTTGCTGGAGTGGTAAGCAAGAACTATTTTGTTACTAGCAAACCAGTTTTTTGTGTATATTCTGATATTAACATGTTGGTTTAATTGCCATAATACTCGTTTTACTAGAAAAGTGCTGCTGAAAAACACACTCAAATTTTTCCAACTTACTTCTATCCTGGAAAGCAACGTTGCATTGTGTATTTGTCTCTAGATATTTACCATCATTGAGCTAGTCTGCCAATGACTAATTTAAATATAGGAATTTTAGGGCATGTTTTAGAGACATTCCACGAAAAGTGGTCCTACTCAATGTAAATAACAAAATGAATTAACATGGAAATTATTCTTGTTTTTAATTGAATTAAGGTTTAGATGTGTGTGGATGCATATAATTTACACATTTCACCAATAAAAGTTACCAGCATCTGCAATTTGCTACATTTTTAAAGCATCACAAACATAAAGTACTTTTGTTAATGCTTTTCATGCATTCAGACCCTGCCATCACACTCAAACTTAAACTGCACATACGATAATGGCACTCCAGTTTAAAAGATCAAAACACAGTTCTTGTCTTTGAAACAATTCCTATTTTTGATAACAAAAAGGGGGGGGAATTATATGAACTTTTTCAATTTTTATCATGTGCACTACTTGTCCTGAAATATTTTATTTACAACCTGTTTCACGTTACTTCTCTACAGAGTGACCCTGATTATGACTACGACACGGAAATGGAATTCTCCAACAACCAATGGAGCTTCAAGAGTGGATTTGCAGTAGACATTCTGCACAATCTTCAGCAATTTCTAAATTTCAGGTACGAATTGTAAATGTCATTAAACTAACTTTGAAATAGAATCATTAAGTATTTGCAGTTCGAACTTAGCCATAGCTCAAGGTTGTAAGGGAGTTGAAAAGAAAGTTCTATGGTCCTTTCGTTTTATCTGCCTAAGTGTAGGCAAATTATTTATCACTATTTTTATACCTTTTTCTTCTACATTCTGTGCTGTTTCAAGTTGCTAGTGCTGAAGAAGGCAGTCCTCTGTTTGCTGGTCTTTTATTTCCATTTAAGATATTCACAATGCAGAAAACAGGGTGAATGAAATTAGTGATGGAAAAATCCCCTAATATTACTTTGCCTTCAGTTGTATTGAAGTTGTGAAATGTCAACAGAGGTCCATATTTTATTCTTAAAAAAAGTAAAAAAAAAAAGTAAAGTGTTCCCCTGTGCATAGCACCATGCCATGAAGGTTGGCCAGCATCTTCCTAAAGTGCAACAGCGTTAAGTGCAGTGACGTGCACTGAGGAGTAGCTAGTCTAGCAGAGATAGATCAATCAATCAATCTCAAATCTCTAATTATTTTCAAATCACAATATTTATTGTTTTGTTGAAGCCACAGTTCATATGCAACACTTTTTTTTCACGTGCTTCTCGTCCCTCGGTGCATTCAGTGGTCTCCCCAATATTTGGCCAGCATCTTCCTAAAGTGCAACAGCGTTAAGTGCAGTGATGTGCACTGAGGAGTAGCTAGTCTAGCAGAGATAGATCAATCAATCTCAAATCTCTAATTATTTTCAAATCACAATATTTATTGTTTTGTTGAAGCCACAGTTCATATGCAACACTTTTTTTTTCACGTGCTTCTCGTCCCTCGGTGCGTTCAGCGGCCTAGTTCGCTCTTTCTCCGCCTCACAGTTCCAGGTAGAAACGGGTTTTCGAAGGGAAAGGGAAGATTTCTGCCTCTACCTCCCTTGCCCCCTCGCCCCCGCTCCCAAGTTTTCAGGTCCTCCACTCTATCTCCTATAGGACAGATAGGGGATTGGATTCCCTTCGCTTCCTTTGTAAATCCTCTAAAGAACTAAGGGAAAATTTTTCTGCAGTACTTCTGTCCTCTGTATTTACACTACTTTTTACATGTTGTACAATATGTACAGTGTGGGCGAAAAGTCCCTTTACATGTTAATAGCATAGAACAGTTAGACATGTAGATAAAGATTGTTATGAATACAAAACACTATATATTTTTTAAATTTCAACATTTACTTTGAATAAAGAATGTCTGGTTAACATTAACATTTATTGTGAATAACATATTAACATTGTTACAAAGGTTCAAGGTTCTTTGATCAACAACGTCAGTGTGCACTCCTCCATGTTCGATGCAAAGGTTGATGCGTTGCCATGTTCTTGTGTGCATCCGCTGCAGCATATCAGGGGTGATCCTTTCAAATGCCATGCGAACTCAGTCTTTCAGTTGATCGTCGTTCACGTATCGTCATTTACAAACTTCTTCTTTTATTATGCCCCATAGTGCATTAATGTGTGGTGAGGTCTGGGCTTCGTGGAGGCCATGGCAACGGTGTGGAAGGTCTCGTGATCCACGTCCAATTCAGCGGTTTGGAAACAGTTCATTTAGCCGTTTGCGGACACTCACAGCAAAATGTGGTGAAGCGCCGTCTTGTTGAAGTGTAACGATGTCAGTTCTCTTGCCGTTAATTCTGGAAGCAACCACGTGTTAATCGTGTGAAGATAGCTGTGCTGGTTCACAGAACCATCAAAGAAATATGGTCCACACAGATGGTCTGCCGTTATCCCTGCCCAAATCAAATGTTTATCTACATGTCTAACTGTCCTATGCTATTAACATGTAAAGGGACTTCTTGCCCACCCTGTATGTATAATATGGGATGTACTTTTATTATTTATGCAATTGGAACGTCTTATGTGCAGACAAAAATTTGAAGCTTTTTTTAAAAATATGGAATATATAATGATTAAATAACAAATATTTGCTCACGCTCTCTCTTGCTCTCGTTTTAGTAGTGTTTTATTAAAATATACTAATCTCTTGGCCTCCAATAAAAAAATGGATAAGCTAAAAATCATAAATACGGATGTATTTATTTGGGCAACTGAACGCACGTTCTAATTCTTGTTGTTGGTTTCGTTTATTTTACTTCGCTTTTCTGCCACATTTGGTTATCGCGAAAATGAGGATGAGTGAAGATTTGATGAAATTGATGAAGGGACCTCGCAAAGAACAATTCAGGCCGGGATTTGTGACGAGCGTGCATTCTTGTTCTTATGTGTTGTACTCTGCCTGCAGTGAATAATGAGAAAATTAGAAATGAAAAATGTATCCCAGAACTCAAAAAGCCAAATGAATATCATTGAAGAAAGTAGAAAAATAGTTTGTTTAAAGCTGTGTTTTGTTACCCATCGCTTTTTCTAGCTGTATAGATTTAATTGGAATAAGTAGCTAAGAGCTTGGAAAGTCGTGAGGGACAATCATAAACAGAGAATTCTAGGCTCCTGATTTCAGTGCCCTGCAGATGCACTGGGAGGAAATTATTTGTATTTTCTTCTCTCTTCCATCGCTTTACCTAATTTCTGCCATGACGATGAATGTTGATTAAATTAAACTGGTGAAGAGTGGTTGCAAATAAACACTCATGCAAAGGCCAGGGCTCGAGTCCGGATCCTTCAGTAACGAGATCGTGAGATGGGGAAATTATGGAAATCAAGCAATGCAAAATTTTTGAAAAAACGTTAATCATATATAAAGATGGTATTTCAAAAATTCAATTGAAAATTACTACTCAGGAAAAATGCAGTTTGCTTTACCGATATACACGTATCTGAATGGTTAGCGCCTCCCTCACATGTTTGTTGTCGGCCGACCTCCGTGGGGGAGTGGAAGTGGTCCCGGATCTGTACCTGATGGAGGCATATAGTGGTTCGGATCCCACATTAAACTATAGGTCTAGTCCCGATTAGACTTTCTGTGTATAAAGTGGACTTAAAACGTCAAATCAACCAACCGTGGGGGAGTGGTTACCACAGCACGCTACAACACCAGGAGTTCCTGGTTCGAACCCCTACCTGGACATGGGTGTTCTTTGCATTTGTCCCTTCATTAATTTTGTCGTATCATCTTCGCGATTAACCAAATGTATAAAAAAGCAAATCAAATCAAACCATTCATTGATTGATTGTTTGATTTGGTTTATTTTACTTCGCTTTCCGCCATATTTGGCTAATCGCAAAGACGATATGATAAAATTGATGAAGGGCAAGGGACACACAAAGATCATTGCCAAGCCGAGATTCAAACCCGGCATCTCTGGCTCAGTAGTCAAATCAAATCGTTTTAGATTTTCGAAAGTGGGTGGAAGTTATGTGTGCAATTTTTTGTAGTCATTCCTAACTTTGCAATTTTTCCTGTATTTGACGTTCTTCTTTTAGGAATACTGTATCCTAAAATGAGGAGGGGATTATGACCCGTTGGGCACGCCACTCATTGCTACCCCAAGTGTCGACGTCACCGCACGTCACCGGTTAAGTGTATGTAGCTGCATTGAATAACAAAGCCAACCAGCTGTAAAATTCTAAGAAAGGAGCAGTCACGGGGATAAAATGCTGGGGCAATGCAAATTTAGTGCACAGGCTGTCTGGGCAATCTATGAGCAAACTTTCATGATTCAACTCCGGCAGAGACCAATATAGAATATTGTGGTAGGTACTCATCCTACAAAGCTCCTTGCAGTATGTATGAGCACGCTGTGTGTCAGAAAGACATTGGACAAAATTTTATACTACAATATAGAATCAATATGAATATTTTGCCTGCACTGATATAGACAATTACCTCTGAAAAAGAAACTGCATGCTTAGACATTTTCTTTACAAAATCAGAAGTTACAAACTATACCTTCATATTCCTAAAAAAATAGTAATAAAATGGCAGAATTTAGATCTAAATTACAGGCTATTTGTAGAAATATGGATATGAAAAATTATTTTATGTGCAACAAATTAATGTCATACAATACAACACATCCAGTGGCAGCTCATGCTACTTATTGTTAGGAGGGCTGCATTAAAAAAAAACTATTTGAAGATGAACTCCATGCGGCGGTCTTTCATTGAATTATTCATTTACTTGTACGATTTACCATTCAGAACACAAGATTATATAACTTACTGCCAAAAAACAAATAACTCTTTGAACTGATTTGAAAACTTGAACTATCACGCACTTACTGACAAGCGAAATGGACCCGTTACATGGCCACTGTTTCTCTTGGTAATCGCCATGTTTATGCGCAGTGTCCGCCATCATAGTGTCAGAGCTTTCAATTTCTACCACTTGGCAGCGCCACCATACATTGGACTGCATTGAATGCAGTCCGCTTTTTAGCATTGACAAGGGCCTATCAGGGAGGGAAGTGGAAGCAAGCAGTGCTTACATTAAGCCTGGTATCCACTTGTTGCAAACCAGCATATCGTATCCCCGTTACATATCAATCATTGATATGATACGGACCCTGATTTCCATTCCATTTTTACTTGCACTCATCCACCGACCTTTGCATTTTTTTTCCAACTTTCTCCCACGCATCTTGTTTACGACTTTTGTTGTAGTACTCCGGATGTTTAGGGTCCCCACAGGATTCCATATTTCTTATTGCTATAGTATTTTCCTTATCCCACTCCATAATAAATATAATAAAGAAAATAAATTGACAATGGGACGTACTGTCATTCACAGAGCTCACTACACATTCAAGGATGATGCAACGAGGCAACGGAACGTGCGCATGCCCGTCCACACTGACCTTCCACCGCATATCGTATCCTTCCTTTGATGTGAGTGATGGGGAAAACCACCAAATGAGCGATCGGGTCCATTGCGTATCTTTTCTCACATTTTGAAACGGAGCTTTGCAAGTTTTTTCGAATAAATTGATATGGAACGGGGATACGATATGCTGGTTTGCAACAAGTGGATACCGGGCTTTAGAGTTAACATGGAGATGTACAGGCAGTCTCCAAAGGGGAAGCGGCTTCATATACCAGTTTGCCTCGTCGCGCGCCAAGTGAATTTGAAAGCTCCACACAGCGCAATGAGACACAGTAAGGTAGCGGAAGTATAAATATTTCATTTTTGCACTAATGGCAACAAAATATAATTTGCTTCATCGGCCGCCGCTGAATACATCCAATATTGGTCTTCTATACCATCACATGACTGTTTCACCAATTGGATCTGTGTAGTACTTCCTCTCTTATGATTTAATCTGTTGTGGCTTTTAGCAGACACATGAGCCATTGAGAAATATTTGCCATGCCAATTGTTACTCCTAGTCAGTGCTACTTGTGAAATCTTCCATAGTTTTTTCTTGAGTTCAAGTTTTTTGTTTTATGTCCACTATAAACACAAGGTAGGTTAGATGGAACATGATCTAGAGATTCAAGTGGGATCTGAACCACTATGTGCTTCCAGCAAACTCTTCCATGGAAACAAAAGACAGATGACTTGTCCTACTTAGAAATCAACTCAGTGTGCCAATTGACTTAATTTAGATAGGGCGTTTTTGCTTTGAAAGTATCCTAAACATGTTAAATACAAATCTGTGGTCTCAAGTTTCACTCCTAGTGTTTGCTATTTATGTATGAAACAATATATTTATGATTTATGTAACCAGATTAAAATGGTAGTCAAATGCAACCTACTACAAGCCACCTAGTAGTCCTTGGATGACTTTTAAACTAGTATTCTTTTAATCCAATCTATTACGAGGGAGAATCAAATATAAAACATGCATTATTTTTATACATAGCTCCCTGCAACTGAAATGCACTTTTGCCAGCGGATAGTGTGTTTGGCAATCCCATTTTCCCAGAAAGCTGATGTACTCTATGTGATCAAAAATATCCGGACACCAGTCAAAATGTGTGTTGTGCATAGTAGGCCACTCTGTGGTGCCATCTACAGCGAGGTGAGGCAAGCAAAGGACCACTACAGGCAGCACAGTGCATGAGACAGCAGAATGGGTCCATTGAAGGAACTTACAGACTTCGAACGTGGTGAAGTGATTGGGTGCCACCAGAGTAACAAGTCAGTGCGCGAGATATCCACCCTCCTAAACATCCCGAAATCCCCTGTTGCCAATGTGATAGTAAAGTGGAAACATAATGGGACGTGTACAACCGCAAAACGTTCTGGCTGAGCGCTCATGTTGACAGACAGAGACCGCCGAGTGTTGAATAGGGTAGTACGAGAGAATCGGCAATCAGCGATCGCCACCATCATACAGGAATTTCAAACCAGGGCAGGATGTAATCCTAGCAGCATGACTGTGCGACGTGAGGTATACGACTCGGTTACCATGGACGAGCGGCTGCTCATAAGCCCCACATCACCCAACGAAATGTGAAGCGCCATTATACCATGTGGCGATCCGATGATTGTGTGTGAGTGGGGTGAATGCCTCATGAACAACATTTAGCATCCTGTGTTGTGCCAACAGTGAAATTTGGTGGAGGTCGGTTGACAGAGTGGGCATGTTTTTCCTGGAAGGGGCTTGGTCCCCTCATTGCTTTGCATGGTACTGTCTCGGCACATCATTATGTTGACATTTTACAAACGTTCATGCTGCCTACCATCGAAGAACAGTTTGCAGATGATGATTGCGTGTTTCAACATGACGATGCACCCGTCCACAATGTGGGCCGTGTGGGACAGTGGTTTCAAGAGAACAACATCCCACTTATGACCTGGCCTGCGCAAAGCCTCGATTTGAATTCCATTGAACATCTCTGGGATGTTTTGGAACGCCAACTTCGTGCCAGACCATGCCGACCAACATCCACTGCTCTTCTCATCTCGGCACTCGGCCAAAAATGGGCTGCCATTCCCCAAGATACCTTTCGCCACCTGATTGCCAGTATGCCTGCAAGAGTGGAGGCTGTCATCAAGGTCAAGGGTGGCCCCACATGGTATTGATTGCCAGTGCATCCAATGGAAGATGCTTCGAACTTCACGCCCTAATTCCAGTGAGTGTCCGGATATTTTTGATCACATAGAGTACATGTGCACAGCCAGTTGCACAGGAACTCCTCCACTCCAGCATCATCCTCAAATCATTTACCCCCCAGTGCTTCTTTCAGTGGCCCAAACAAAAAAAATGGCAGTCACAGGGGGATAAGTCTGGACTGTATGGAGGATGTTCAAATGGTGTCCAATGAATTTCCTCCAGTTTGTCACATGTTGCAGCAGCTGTATGAGGTCTGGCATTGTCATGAGGCAGCAGCACCTTTCTGATCGGTGTGCCACGTTGTTTGGTCCGATAAGCCTTTCCAGGAGTCATTTTTTCGGTAGCCCAAGTTGTCATGAATGATCACATGAGCATTACCATCGTTTATGTCCACTGAAGAAGAAATTTCACTTATTGTCAAGCGATGGTCACTTTCAATACGGCCCTGAACAGCCTGAATGTTCTCTTGAGTGATGGTTGTCCTTGGCTGCCGTTGATGCCTTCATTTTCCACAGTTTCTCATCCTCCCCAAAAAAATTATGTGCCATTCATAAACATGGGTCTTGCAAAGGGTGGGCTCCCCAAACTGAACTCAAAGACTCATCCAAATATCAGCTGGTGTTACCCCTTCTATTGCAAGAAATTTGATAAATTATGTGTTGCGCAATGGACGGCTGTACCTCTTGCTCACTCACTGTGCTGCTGACTGATGTGGAGAGTTGGCGAGGACTCCAGGGAGGGAACAGACTCTACACATCACCACCATCATCACCCCAAGGCCACAGAGCTGCACCACACTTTTCCTGACCGTGCAAAAGAAATTCTCGTTTATATTTGATTCACCCTCGTATAAATACATTTCCGAGTATTTTTTATGCTTGGATGATTTGAGTTGCCCTGACATACAAATAAATTATCATTCTGAAATTTATTTTCTAGTGTGGTGGCTGTAAAGACATCTTACTGGGGACATCTTGAAAATTATTCCTGGCAAGGAATGATTCCCTTGTTGCAGAATGGTTCTGTTGACCTTGCAATCAGTTCCACAGCCCAGACATTTGAACGGAATCAAGTCGTACAATTTACGCATCCTACAAGTTCCTTGCAGTAAGTATGATCACGATGTGTTGAAAAGACACATAACAAAATTTTACTCCTACAATATCTATATGAATATTTTATCCACACAGATATAGTACTAATATAATATTTATTGATAACTTATAGTGAACTGATCTGATAAAGAGCGAACATTTTTTGCCCATTTTATCTTAGAAAATTAAAGATTAAAAAAATAGTTTTATAGATGCTGCAACAGAAGAACAGAATTGTTTTAGAATTCCAGAAACACTGAATTGGTAAAATTACTGGCTGTTAATTACCATTCCAAATTAATCAGTAAAAAATAATGATAATAGCCTGATATGAAAATATTGCTCATAAAAATATGTACTGATTTACCAATACTAGGCAACATGACTTATAACTTTACATTCCTAATAAAAATAATAAGAACATAACAACTTTTGCACTGAAGTGCACGTTATTTATGGATATATCAGATTGGCAACATTATCAGTAATTTTGCCAATAAACCAAAACATTGGGAACCTTTGAGATACCATTCCATTTATTAGTTTTACTTGGAAGTTTATTGTAAGATGATACTGATAATAAGATAAACCATTCCAGAACCCATATTTTTCCTCTTACGATTTTTTCAGGTTGGCAGCTTATGTCCGACAGCCGAGGGCAAGTTCAGTGCACAATGTCTTGATATTGCCATTTACTCTTACACTATGGCTTTGTGGGACTGGTTTGCTTATAGTGCTCGGGTTCTCTCTGTTCATTGGCTCCTACCAACAAGAAAAGAAGTGGAGGGAACATCCAAGACCTTCCTTAAGTGAGGCACTGTTGTGGGCCTTTAGTACTGTATGTCAACAAGGTAAGAAAAGTTTTGATGAATGACTTGAAACAAAGAAAATTCTTTTCCTATTGCCAATCTGTAATCAAGACCTTATCAACTTTATAAAATAAGGAAAGATGTCTGATTTAAACAAACTGTACATACATATTTACCAGTTAAAAAGTTCGAAGACAACGGCTGAGCTTGAACTTATTTATAATTTTTTTTTAAAAATGGGCCTTTTTTAACAAAATGACAGAAAAAATATTACAGGACAGTTTAATGTATAAACACTTTATTTGTAAACAGTAGTTTTCATGTATGCAGCTATTATCTAAGGAAAAAATATTGATTGGTGTGGCTATGTCCTGAAGGGAATGAAAAAGCCGTTCAGTAACTGCACCAGATTTCACCATTTTCATAATGAATCAATACGCTATTGGAATTGAAAAAAAAATCATCTCTACTAGTTATATTAGTTCACTACTAAAATTAGTTATTACACGTTTTTATTTATTTGAGGGTATTCTTACAGGTTGGTCGTGCACTCCTCATTCATGCTCCCTGAGGACAGTGTTCATGGTTGGCTACTGCACAGGAATTCTACTTTATACAGCATATTCAGCATCGCTTGTCTCGGTTCTTTCGGTCAACCCTCTCCCGATAGGCTCCCTTGAAGATCTGGCAGCTACTCAGATACAAATTGGAGTCCATAATTATCCAGTGACACATGAAACAATGCAAGTTAGTTGTGATTTGTATGTTCCTCTGAATGCATAATTCAAGAAAATCTTTGTGGAAAAATATTATTAGTTAATTTATGTTTTAAAATATTTTGCAGGTTAATCTCAAAATTGAACCAGTTTCTTTCTGGGTTTATAAAATTTTTCATCTTGAAAATGTGATACTTAATACCATGTGGCATTACCAATGTAACATTAAACCAGACAAGAAAGTCTTGAACACTTAGTTTTATGATACACTTACTTCAGAAACGCCAAAGAAAATGTTAAGAGTATATGCTGAAATGGACCATATAATAAAAAAATATCTAAATTACAGCTTCCACATCTTTCCAGCAATCCTCACTGAAGGTGGCGAGAACACTTTACAAGAGATACCTGTCTCATCCAAACACTGGCTTGATGACGATCTCATATTCAATGGAGAAAGTCAGCCAAAAGAGGTTTGCATTCTTTGTCGACAATTTTGCAGGCAGAAAAGCTATGCAGGAGCAGCCAGTTGAGATCGCTTGCCAGATTACGGAGTTAATTGTGCCATACACTTTACAACGTCAAGGTGCAATGTTGAAAAAGAATTCTCCATTGCGGAAAATCATTAACTACAGGTAATGTAATGTTTTGACTGCAGAGGGAGTAAAAATTAATCTTATGATGTAAGTCTCAAATTGACATTTAAGGTACTGCTATCAACAAAATTCTACTAAAAATTTTGATAATGCATTACTTACACTTGTGAAGACATGCTTATATGTTATTTTACCCTTATGGTACATTTTATTGCTTTATTCACAATATTTTGATCATCTGGTAATGACTTGCACTGTTAAAATATTGTGAATGAATAATGTGTAAGTGTTCAAATCAAGCAAAATGAAAACTCCATAGCAACTAACCATTACAATTTCTATACAGATAGGAGTTTATTGTGGGAAGTTAGAATTAGAAAATATGACTCAGCCGGGAATCAACCCCCACTTGTTAAAATCTCAACTAGGGCATTTGTCACATGTCTTGTTTCGGTTAGCCAATGGATGAGCCAATATGAAATTTAGGCCAATGCAGATAAAATACCAATATAACATTTACTGATACCAATAACCAATATTCTACCGATCTGATATAAAATTCCAAATGGTTCTTGAAAAACCTGAACGGTTCTTTATCTTCTTAATAATGTGTGTTTCTAGATGACAGCAGTGCAAAAGAATGCAACATATTTAGACTTTCACTTTTTTAACAAGTGATTGATTAATTGACTTAGTTTATTTTACTTTGCATTTTGTGCCTCTTGGCTAATTTGCGAAGATGGTGATGGGGATGAGTGATGAAATTGATGAATGGACATTCACAAACAACCAAGCCCGAGTGGGATTCTAACCTGGGACCCTGGCGTCGCAGCACGATGTGATAACCACTCGGCCACAGGGTCCGGCAAGTAGGGCATGGAGATTATCCATAAAAATATTAACAAAATGCCAGAATTTTGCACTAAATTATAAGATATTTATAGATATATCGGATTGGTAAATTTACAGATATGCCTATATTGGCCGATTCTGATAGAGTACTGACTAATCTGTCCCATCCCTAGTTTGGGTGTCCCACCTGCATGTGTTAGCCTTTTTCTAAAACAGACAAGTTGAATCATATATGCTGAGTCTCTACACTAATATATCTCATTTTTCCAGCCTGCTGCGGATGCAAGAAGCAGGAATTATAAACCAGAGAAAGCAACAATGGCTTCTTCAAATGCCACAGTGCCACAAGATCCAGAAATACTACAGCGTAGAAGTGGATGATCTCTATACAGCATTTCTGTTGTTGGCTGCAGGAATTGGGCTCTCTATAATTATGCTCGGTTGTGAACGCCTGTACTCCAAACTTACAAAGTGAGAGTCATGATTGAAGAAAAACAGGGTGAGGTTAATACTGTTTGAATTTGATGGTTTTCATTTCCAATTCTGTCAAATTAGCAACTGGTTAAGGTATGTTATCTGCTGAAATGTTACAAATTCAGTATTACCGTGCTTGCATATCATGGTTCAAGTTTTCAATTTTGTCAAATGCAGTGTAGAATACAAATAAATATCCATTAATATTGCACGTGTCCCATGTAAGAGAAACAGACTGTTAGTAGGTAATAGATTGTTTAAGAAGAAATATGACAGCCATAAGATTACAAGATACAGTTGGAATAATGAATGAAAGTCTGTAATAGATTACACTAGCCTGCAAATAATTTTTTTTCTGCAGTATGAACCTCAATAGGTGACTTTTACTAATTGCGATACGCTGATTTAAAAAAATGTACCCTGTTTTGTTGCATCACGTCAGCGTATTTCACAATATGTTATTTCATTATTATATCATTTATTGATAACAACCCCACCCCCATTTGTAAATAGTGTAGAAATTGCAAATACAAGATAAATACAATAAATTATAATAATATAGTAACATAATATATAAAAATAAGATATAATTACATTTATTATGTAATATATGAATCTAAATACATAAAATGAAGTATATATTCTACGTTAAATGCAAGGAATAACAGTTATAAAATGTGCACGAGAATGTCATACACAAACAAACCAAATTAATAAACAGAAGTAGCAAGGACACACTTTGTAAAAGCTGACTTACCTCTGAGAATGGATATTAGATGTCTTGGGTTTCCCTGGGCCTCCCCGATGGCGCAGTGGTAGCGTTGTCGCCTTGTAATCAAGGGGTCCCGGATTCGATACCCGGTGGAGGCACAAGTGGTTCGGATCCCACTTTAAACTGTAGGTCCAGTCCCAATTAGCCTTACTGTGCATAAAGTGGACTTAAATCAACAACAATCTTGGGTTTCCCTTTTTTCTTTTGCGGTGGAACTGGAGTGCAAGTGATTTCTGGCAGGCTCATCACGTGTAATAGACCAACAGAAATCAGCCATCATATGTACGTACATCCCAGGGTCCCTGATAAAGCCGCTCCAATTCCTTAAGATCTTGGTGGAACCTCCAATCTTCACTGAGAGTAAACAAATTCTCAGGGAAGTGATCAAGATGTGACATCAGGAAATGAAGCTTCAGGCTCATATTACGACCGAGCACTTCGAACTTATCCAGCATATTTCTCACAAGGTCTTTGTACAGCAGGTCCTTCACATTACCAAGAAAATTTCCTCAACTTCTTTGAATGCTTCAATTTTGCCCATTGTCTTGTTGAAAATGTCATCAACCATCAGCTTACGAATTTGTGGTCCATCCATCCATGTAACATACCTACTCTGACTTTAGCCTGTGATAATGAAGGAAATTTCATGCATAAGTATTGGAAACATGGGCCACTTTTGTCTATCACCTTTACAAACTGTTTCATAATTCCAAGTTTTATGTGTAATGGGGGAAGGACAATTTTCTGGTGGTCTACAAGGCTTGCTTCTGTAACATTTCTGGATCCTGGTTTAATTTCCCCTCTTTCAGGCCACTGTACAGTATTCCAATGTTTGTCTCTGGCCCTTTAATCCCACTCATACATAAAACAGGGAAATTTCATGTATCCTCCCAGTAATAAGCCAATGACTTAAAAGTCACCGCATATTTACCACTGATGCTCCTGGTACTCTATTTTGTCCAGAACTAACCTCAATGTTTCATGTGACTCAGCTAGGTATGTAAAATGTGCAAGAGGAATGGATGCTAATTTATTGTCATTGTGTAGCAAAACGGTTTTAAGGCTTCGTTTGCAGGAGTCGATAAAAAGACGTCAGGAACTGGGATCATATGCTTCCTCTCCTAACTGTTGCACAAGATTAGGAATATCGGTACAAAATACCAATTGACCTTCTTGAGTGCAGCATTTCCGAAAATGTTTGTCACAATTTCTATACCAAGAAAATGTAACGCCAGGAGCCAAGAGATTCTTTTCGAGCCAAGTAATTCACTAACTTTTCTTTTGTGAGCCCTAGGTCTCGTACCAAATCATTCAACTCAGGTTAGGTAAATAGTTTCGGTGAAGTGTCTTAACTCTTCTGTTTCGGGATACATTTCATCACTGCTTGAATATGAGAACTGCTTCATTGTCACTTAAATTTTCTGGTGGTTTAGGCACTGGCAGGTCAGGTCCTAGACCACCTAGCTGATGGCAGATCGGGGTATTCAATTCCTTTCCTTATTTTGTTGTAACCAGTAACCTGGGACAAACAAAAATAACAGTCATCATGATGATTTTTCTGTTCGTGCCACATCATAGGTATTGCGAAAGGCATTGCCTTTTGTTTTCCTTCATACCAATAATGTAGTCCCGCGACACAAGTGTTACATGCACTATGTGGAGAAAAAGATTTATCATCACCACCTACCATCACTCTGAAATACAAGAAGTACAGTTTCTTCACGAAAGAATCTATTTTTCATACCTTCCCATTGAGCATATAACACCCACAAATGTTTCAACAGTGCCACTGTACATCACATCTAATGTATTCTCATTTAATTTTTGTTTCATCAAGATCTTTGTTCATATTCAGCGTAATGAGGAAATATGTGATAGTACCTTCAGTAAAAAAAAAAGGTACCTGGAATTTGGCTGGTAAAAGTCCCACATTGGAGGTATCGAGAATTCATTTTGTCCATAGGATGGCAGCACTGTACTGAATGACCACACAGAGGAGTAGAGTAATCTATCCATCAGTTTGTGCACAGCAGCTGTTTACGTTAGTTGTGTTGACGAGTCTCCTGTGATTTGCAGAATGGAGACAAATATCGAGCAAAGAATTTGTTGCCAACAGGTGGTCGTGTGCTGAATCGTTGAAAATGCTACAAAAGGCCTTTGGTGATTCGTGTGTCAAAAACAGAAGCGCATGCATGCTACAAGGCTTTCAAAGAAGGCAGAGAAGTTGTTGCTGATTTTCCCCATTCTGGTCGACCTTCCACGTTGATGACTGACGAAAACGTCGGAAAAATCAGGACAATGGTGCTTGAAAACCAGCGTGTGAGTGTGAGAGAGGTGGCTCGTGAGCTTGGCATATCACACATGTCCGTTCACAACATTTTGACTGATGTGTTAGGCATGAAACGCATCGCGGCATGACTTGTTCTGAAGGAGCTGACATGCAAACAGGTCAACAATCTTCGGAATGGCATTTCGAAAATGAACCAAAATCCAAAAAAGCATGCCAAAGTTACAAGTCAACTCTTGTTCAAGAGTTTTTAGCCAAAAACTCAAAACATGTCCTCGCCCAAGCCCCATAATCCCCAGATATGGCTCCGTGTGATTTTTTTCTCTTTCTGCGACTCAAGTTAGCACTTCGTGCAAGGCATTTTGAATCAATTGAATCGATTAAAGGAAATTCGCAGAAGGAACTCGGGGCGATACAATCTTCTGCATTTGAAAAGTGTTTTGAAGACTGGATTAAGCGTTGGCATATGTGTGTTGCATCTGATGGGGTCTATGTTGATGATTAACCATGTATTTTGTGTTTCATTCACAAATTCCGGGTACTTTTTGTATGTAGTAGTATTACTATGCTGCACATATAATGTAGCTATATAAAAGGAAAAACTTACATTGTGCGACAACTGACGTGATACACAAAAACTGTTGTTATTTCAAGATTTAGATTATTGGTGTCTATTTGAATCATCTATTTTCATTTTTACCGCAGAACCATTGCAGGCTAGTGTTATATGTTGTTAAACAAGGAAGTAAAGAAGATAATGAGCAACATTAAAGTAATACACAGTGAGAATTTAAGACAGTGACCACAGGTTACTCGTAGGTGATGTGAGGGGATTGAAAATACAAAATAGAAGGGAGAAACAAGAGAGAAGGATAATAAGAGTGTGGAAATTGAAGGATAAGATGATAAAGAGAAATACAGTCAACTCTTGATACAACCTTTCACAATTCCCAGGAAAAGGGTCGTTATTTCAAAGGGGTTGGTATTGGAATTTGCACAAATTTTCAGCTTAAACATAGCTCAAACGGACACCATTTATCCTGGTAGTTATACAACTAGATATGCACAGAACGTGTGTTGTGAGAAGGAAAATAGAACATGAAAACGTTTTCACAAAAAAGGATTTAAAATTATGTTATTTTCTTTTAATTGTGCACAGTCCTTGCTCTTCCACGAAATTTTTACAATTCTAGTTCATGAGAAACACGTTTGCACTGAGACCTATGGAAAGGAAAATCCCTCGTTTATTGCAAGCGAAACTCGAAGAATCTTGACACCAGTCACACTGTTGCCAGCAAAAGTCGGGAGATAATCGTGTAGAATGAATGTTGGATTTTAACGGGTCTACTATCATTGTCTGTTACAAGATTAAGTTGTAAGATAAGATCTGTCGGGAGTGACAACACAACCTTTCTAGGCACCAGCGGGGCTGTAAATTTCGTTATGGTTCGGCTGTGTAAAATACATCATAATAAAAGTCAGGTTTTCTATCTTTCAACCAACTTCATATTCATCCCCCTCCCACACACCAGAGAGCAGTCCAAACTCTTTCTCGACTTGCATTGTAATCTAGCCTGAAAAAGGAAGCACGCAACATGCGATCTCTTTGCACCAAATGCATATTCTAGGACACATTAAACAGCGTCACACTCGATAATAATCATTCGAGTTTGGAATTGGATTTCACTTTAAACTGTATATTTAGTCCCGATTAGCCCATCAGCATAAAATGAACTCAAAACAAGCTTTACGAAACCTGCGCATTCTCAGATATCAAAATGGTAGATCGTTATTCTCTCACATTAATCGATGATTTAATGTTGGATTTAGGAGTATTCTCGATGTCAAACACCCGGTCACTCCGCCAAAAGTTTTCCCCTTGAATAATGTCTTTTTAATCAGTCTCAATGTCCATTCCTACATTGAGCACTTTTTGTTTTCACATGAATGGTTCTGAAGAAAAGCGGATGCGAATTAAATTTACAGTTTTGCTCATCAGAAGGTGCAGAACATGAAGTTGTTTTAACTCTTGTTTTTCTTTCTGGAGATCGAGTTTTGTTATCGTCAAATCAAAACAACTTTGCGAGATTCAAAACAATAACTTTTTCACGTTGGATGAGTCATTGCTGTTATCGGCAAGTGAGAGCTTTGCAGACGCTAGACAAAACACTGGCTGTAGCGTAAAAACAAGGACACCCGCTGGAAGTTCGAGCAACAGGTGGCGGAAGAGAAAAATCCAGGCATTTTAAGCATAACGCAACTGTTGAAGACAAAACTTTTAACAGCAGTATAAAGAAGAAATGACCCTTGCTTTTCGTTTTACCATGCAAAGGTAAAAGGTAAAGTGCTACCCTGTGCTTAGCACCACACCATGAAGGCGTATAGGGGGTGTGGGGGTAACGCCCCACACTTTCTTGATCCAGTCCTGAGTGGGGGTGATGTGATCAGCATCACGCCCCTGACCGCCTTTACCCCCGAGGGTTTCCCCCAGGTACCCAATGTTATTCGACGCTGGGTGGGTGCCGGGGCCGCTTCCATAGTTAGAAAAGTTCCCGGATTTGAACTGGCCGGGGATCGAACCCAGGACCTTGAGCATGGTAGTCAGACGCGTTACCGACTGAGCCACGTTTTACCATGCAACAGACAATAATACGGGCAATATTTCCTATGCAGACAACAGCATTAAAAAAAATATATGACCTGAATTCTGCAATTATCACTGCCTTGCACACCAGTGGCAGAGAATGAGCTGGGAAAGGGGCAGGAGTGCCATTTTTTTTTTTTAACTTGTTCTATGGTTTTTGTTCGTTTTCAAGAATGTGGCCAGAACTGGTTGCCCCATTTTAGACGTCAAAGGAAGAGGAGTCCACTTCCACCCTCACTTGTAATCAGCCCATGTGCACACGAGCAAGAAAATCATGCCTGAAACAATCAGCATCGCCCCTCCCCCCATGTTTGCTGACAGGAAACGAAGGAGAAGTCAGTCAGCCAACGAAACACTTCTTTCTGGCAAATATTATGACATCGACACAGTTAAAAAAACGTATCTAGTGGGGAAACGGGAGTTATGATGCACGTAAGATCGAAGTAAACTTTTGTGGAAACTTGGATGACAACGCATTAAGTGGGTTGACGATCTTTAGTTGGACTATGTGGCTTCGATTATCTCTAACAGTTTCACTTTTCTATGAAGTGTTACAGGGAACAAAGAACACGTTTTGAATGAAAGTGGTTACTGGAAGTTGTCGGCTACAAGGCAGAGAGTTGCTCACTCACTTGAACCTGCTGAAATCTAGGTCAGAGCTGGACAGATGGGCAAGACTTCCAGGTGCCACGCGTCTGTATTTTGGAACATTCCTGCGATCTTATCTCTCAACGTGGTGTATTTATCGAGCTTGATCTGTCATACACATTGGCAAAGACTGCAAGTCGAGCAGTAATTTTGGGCTGTCCCCCCCCCCCCCCAAACCTCCCATGCGAGTTTTCAGCAGCTCTTAGGACAAGGAAACAAGTCAAGGTCGATTTAAAATAACATCCAAGCACATTCGATCTTCTCAATCTTCTCTTCTCGCGTATCCAAGAGCAAGCGAAATCACAATGGCAAAACAAGCCTGGCACGTTGGGTAGCGACAGTTGGGTGCAGGGTAACATTGGTGCACTTGGGAGAGGGTAGGGCAGAGGTCAAGTGCTATTGGATATCACTCAAGTGTGGTGTGGTAGTGTCTATTTTTAGTTCAGACCTAATTGTGAGCGGTAGAGAAGGGAATGAGTGTGAATAAAATGAGTGAACAAAAATTGTATTTTTCGGCCGATTTCCTTCAGGGGACCTTGGAGGCCACTGGAGAAGAAGCAAGTCGTCTGTACCATGACAACCGATCCAACGATGGGGGAAAACTTCATTTAACCATTCCCGCACTGTTATGAAAGTGAGGGGGAGTGCAGTCTTGTTGCCAAATGATGTGTTGTTTATCCTCCAGTTGCGGAAAGAGCCAATTTTGTAGCATGTCTAGATATGAAATTCCAGTAACAGTTTATTCCATAAAAAAGAACGGCCCATAAACTTCTTGTTTAGATACTGCCAAAAGACATTAACTTTGAATGAATCCCGTACGTGCTGCAGAGTTTCCCATGGATTCTGTGACCCCCAGATACAAACATTGTGTGTGTTCACTTTTCCACTTAGATGAAATGTGGAGTAATCGCTGAAAATCACACAAGTAAGAAAATAGTCATCTTCTTGATTAAAAATTTGTGTGCAGAAGTTTGTACGGGCCAAATGATCTGCAGGCTTTAGGGCCTGTAACAGCTTCAGACGGTACGGTCTCATTTGGAGTCTTTTCCTTAACACTTTCCACACTGTCATTGTTGGCATTGCTACTTCTGGACTCACCCACCGTACAGATTTTCTAGGACTGCAAGTGAAAGCCGTTATGACGCTTTCCACCTTATTGTCTGATACATGCACCCGTCCGGAACTTTTCCCTTTACACAGGCATCCTGTCGTATTAAACTGGTTATACCACCTACAAATTTTGTTGTCAGACAGGGTGTCACTTCCAAACTTCACCGATATGCCTGTTGAACTGTAACACCTGAATTAGACCTTGCGAGTTCCAACACACAAAAAAATCTAAACTTGGTGAGCTACGCTTTCATTTCATATTTGGCTCATATTTGTAATGTGTATAGCATAGAAAATATACAAGTTTAAACCTCCGATATTCATTTGTGTACACCCGTATTTAAACATATGTAACTAATTTGACTAATTTCTTAAATTCACAACAGCATACAGTATTGGTGCGTCTCCATGACAAGAGGGGTTAGAATTGACCACTATTGAAGCCAGGGATCTTGGACAAGGCATGGACATTTCATTATGTGTGCGTTTCTTCATGAATTTCATTGCTTCACCATTCTTCACTATAGTCACCATTAACCTAGAGAATAGATCAATGTAAATTACACAAAATTATAATCTGTTGAGGTCTATGTAATACAATATATCACTCCCTCAAATATACCACAAAACTTGTTTCACTGAAGAACAAATATCTCTCAGAAACCATATTGCCTGAATTATCGTTGAATCTCGTACATCCCTATTTGATTGGGAAAATACACAGTCAGCTTTAAAGGAACACTCAGGAAATTCTAAAACTTATGAACATTTACAAAATGTCACTATTTAATAAACACTGCACTGATGATACAAAAATTTCACAATTTACAATGACTTGAAACACAAAATAAATCACAGACTTTGCACAAACAATATAATTCTATGAGGCCTTGCGTTTCAGTTCTTCATGGATTGCTTGAAGCTCCCCAAACTTCTTCTGCAAAACCTTCTCCCTCTCAGTCTGCCTATTCACATCTTCAGTAAGAGACTGAAAATACAAGAACAAATTTCAGAAACTTCAAACAACAGATTAAAAGAGCACAGGGCGCGACAATGTTCAAGCAAATATTTTGTTTAATTATAATTAGATATTTATTGTAATGTGTTATGTAATAATTATCAATGTTAATAGGAACGATTACTGTCAATTTTTATCTCTAACATGGATTTCTAGTATTTTGTACCAAGACTACTATGACAACCTTTGTGGTTGCCAAAATTTCCACAACTTCAATTACTGTGCAAGTTTTTTTGTCCATTACAGGTACACTACAACTTCTTATTGAAATTGAAAAGTTATGAGCACTTGAGTAATTTCCCTGTAAAGAGTGAACTAATTCAAACTTTACTAAATAGATTATGGCACAAATATACATTACATAACTAACTTACTACAAAGTTATGTGAAAATGTTCCTGAGCCCAGGGTCAAACATGAGGTCTTTGGCATTCCATACAAATTAGAAGACATATTCATGATGGATGCGGTAAACGCGGTTTAAAAATACTTACGTGAAATTTAGAAAATTTCGCACTTCCGCCTTGCACAATTTAATGGTTAAATCCTATTAATTTCGAAGATCCAACGCCATACCCTTTTGTGAAAGAAGACAGTGGATCTTCAAAATTAATAGGATTTAACCATTAAATTGTGCAAGGCAGAAGTACGAAATTTTCTAAATTTCACGTAATAATAGAAGACATATGTTAACTTGTTAGCTGAATGGTAGCAATGCCTTGATACGAGAGGAAATCTAGTGGCTGATAATGGAAAACATATGGATCTGAATTTCATTTCCAGTTACAGATATTCCTTGAGAAAATTCAACTGCTTTACAAAAATTTATTAATAATAATAATATGATTACAATGTTTTAGAAAAATATACCCAAAATGTAGCATAACATTACAATGTAGTATTTAGAATAAATATAATGCTGTATTTATAATAATGTAATTACAATGCCAATTCAACAAAAAATTTGCATTGAAATATTAATCACATTCGTGTATTCAATTAATTACAATTAACAATATAAAATTTGTAATTCTATATTAACTTCCCCTTATGAAAAATTCACAAAATGTCTTTTTTTTGTTTATAAACACAGAGCAACTTATGTTTGAGATGGGATTTGCTTTAAAAAAAAATACATAGTTTTTGTACCTCCATTCGCCGGGGGATAGCTACTGTCTCCTGCTCCTGAAGGAACTGGAATGTCGACAGCTCCAAGTGAGCCTGCTCTATCTGCTCATACAAATCCTGCAGCTGCTTGATCAGCCCTTGTGCCCTGGACTACAAGGGAAGGAGAAATTATAACCGAATAAAACACAAAGAAGATTGCTTTATTTTATACATCATATTCTAATCTAAAAAGGAACATATTTCTCTGCCCCCCATTCAGGAAACTATTTTCTAATGTACATTAGATTAGATCTTGTGATTCAAATCATTATATCCATATTTTTATATATAATAGGCTAACAATGTAACTACTACTCTATTATATGATTCGGTGTATTGATAATTTTACCGATCTGATATGTCTATAAATAGCTTGTAACTTAGTGTAAAATCCTACTAATTTTTTAATATTAATTTTCACCCTGAATATGCAGTTTCTTATTGATACTTGGATACATGCATTAACTGTGGAAAAGAATGAACCATTCAGGATCTTTATCCCTGGATATTACATATTATAGTCAACTCTCGATTCTACGACCCCGGATTTAATGACCCTCTTGAAGTAACGACCCTTTTTCCCGGGAACTGTGAAAAATTTGGAAAAAAGTTGAAAAATTAAAGGAAATCGGCTGAAAAATATGTTTTTTGCACTCATTCCCTTCACGAGCACTCTACCACTTGCAAGTTGGTCTGATCTAAAAATAGACACCACCACACCAAGCTTGAGTGATATCCAATGGCACTTGACCTCTACCCTCCCCTCCCCAAGCGTGCCAATGTTACCCCGCACCCGAGGGCCGCTACCCAACATGCTAGGCTTGTTTTGCCATTGTGATTTTGCTTGCTCTTGGATACGCAAGAAGAGAAGATCGAATGAATGTGCTTGGATGTTATTTTAAATCGACCTTGACTTGTTTCCTCTTTCATCGATAAATACACCACCTTGAGAAATTAGAGATAAGATCGCAGGAATGTTCCAAAATACAGATGCGTGGTACCTGGAAGTCTGGACCATCTGTCCAGTTATGACCTAAATTTCAGCAGGTTCCCGTGAGGGAGCAACTTTTGGCCTTGAAGCAGACAACTTCCAGTAACCGCTTTCATTGAAAATGCATTCTTTGTTCCATGTAACACTTTATAAAAAAGCGAAACTGTTAGAGATAATCAAAGCCACATAGGCCAACTAAAGATGTCAACCCGCTTTCGCAAAAGTTCACTTCGATCTTACGTGCATCATAACTCTTGTTTCCCACTTCATATGTTTTCCTAACTGTGCCGATGTAATAAGATTTGCCAAAAAAGTGTTCCGTTGGCTGGGTGACTTCTCTTTTATCCTCTCAGCAAACGTGGAGGGGGCAGAGCGATGTTGATTGTTTCAGGCACGATTTTCTTGCTCGTGTGCACACGGGGTGATTACAGATGAGGATGGAAGTGGACCGCTCTTCCTTTCCTTTGACATCTAAAATGGGGCAACCAGTTCTGGCTACATTCTTGAAAACGAACAAAAACCATATGACAAGTAAAAAAATTAATAAAATAAAGGTAATCCCCCTTCCCAGCTCATTCCTCGCCACTGGTGTGTATGGCAATGTCAGAGAGGCAATGTGATAATTGCAGAATTCAGGTCCTATTTTTTTTTTTAAATGCTATTTACTGCATAGTAAATATTGCCCGTATTGTTGTCTGTTGCATAGTAAAACGTAAAGCAAGGATCATTTCTTCTTCACACTGCTTATAAAAGTTCCACAGTTGCGTTATCTTAGAATGTTGCGGATTTTCTCTTCGACCACCTGTTGCTCGAACTTTCAGCTGGCGCCAGTGTCTTGTCTAGCATCTGCAAAGCTGTCGCTTGCCGATAACAGCAATGACTCATACAGCAGGAAACAAAAAGTCATTGTTTTTAATCTTGCAAAGCTGTTTTGATTTGAAGATAACGAAATTCGATCTCCAGAAAGAAAAACAAGAGTTAAAACAACTTCATGTTCTGCACCTTCTGATAAGCAAAACTGTAAATTTTATTTTGCACCTGACAAGAATAAACTTCCTCAACACTCCGAGCGTGTTGGAAGGAAATGCACATAATATAATTTCTTATTTCATCAGAACCATTCATGTGGAAGAAAAACAAAAGTGGTCAATGTAGGAACCCAACATTAAATCGTCGATTAACGTGAGAGTAAATAACGATCTCCCATTTTGATATCTGAAAATGCACAGGTTTCATAAAGCTTGTTTTGAGTTCATTTTATGCTGATGGGCTGATTGGGACTAAATCCAATTCCAAATCCGAATGATTATCGACTGTGATGCTGTTTAATGTGTCCTAGAATACGCATTGGGTGAAAACAGATCGCAAGTTGCATATGCAAGTCAAGGAAGGAGTTTGGACTGCTTCCTTGAATGGGGGAGGGGGTTGACTATGAAGTTGGTTGAAGCAAAGAAAACCTGATTTTTTTTACGATGTACTTTACACAGCCGAACTACAACGAAATTTACAGCCCAGTCTTTTTTTTTATCTGGGGCCTAGAAAGGTTGTGTTGTTTCTCCCGAGAGATCTTATCTTGCCAGTTAATCTTGTAACAGACAATGCTCCAGTAGACCCGTATGAAATCCAACGTTCATTCTGCTCGATTATCTATCGACTTTTGCTGGCATCAGTCTGACTGGTGTCAAGATTCTTCGAGTTTTCCTTGCAATAAGCGAGAGATTGTTTTCCTTTCCATAGGTCTCAGTGCAAATGGGTTTCTCATGAACTAGAATTATAAGAATTTCCTGGAAGAGCAACAACTGTGCACAATTGAAAGAAAGTAACATTATTTTAAATCCTTTCTTGTGAAAATGTTTTCAAGTTTTTCCTTCTCACAACATGCATCCTGTGCATAACAGGTTGTATAACTACCAGGATAAATGGTGTTCCTGTCTTCTAGGAACCTTTGTGTCCATTTGAGCTCCCTTTAAGCTGAAAATTGGTGTAAATTCCTATAACGACCCCTTCACTGTACTGCATTTTAAGTTTTTCATATCTGTGTCCTGAAAACCTTAACATCTAGGTTACACTGCATTATTAACACTAAAAACATTTATCATAAGATCAGTACAATACTACTTATCTTGATAAGAATATTTTCATGTAGATACTCATACTGTATCAGTATGTTTAACCTGTACATCACAAGTGTTCATTTACTTCGCACACAAAACTAAAAATTCTAGCTAATATTTCAGGAGGGAAGAATTATTACCAACCTGATACCCTCCAGTTAGAATTTTTAGCCTTTTCTCCATCTTGGCAGCTCTCTTCGCTTCCCTCGTCATATGACCCCTATTCTGCTCCAGCCTCTTGTCCAGTGACTCCAGTCTGTCTTTTTTACTTGCTAGGTTAGCTCTTGTGTACCGATTTTGGCCTGGCAAGAAAAGTACCTGTAGATAGAAAAAAAAAAATGTGTCTTTAGTTTTACAGTCACTGTAGAAGACTTGCTTAGTGCATCGTTCACTTTCTGGTACTAACGTGGAATTTGATACATTAGCAGAGATTTAGGCCTTGAATGTGATATAGTAGCAAGCTGGATCTTTCTTTTTCCAGATGTCATCTTGGAAAAATGACACCTAAATTTGTATTTTTATTTTTGTTATTTAGCATGTGCTTATTTCCATGTTAATAAAACATTAAAATGTCGAATCTTATCTGAAGAAGACCCTGTTAGAGGGTGGAAACGTTATGTTTTTAGTGATTATTTTTATTACAATAAATTTTGCCTTGGTCAGCATTTTAATGTTTTATTAAAATGTTTATGACAAAAAAAAAAGAAAATTCCCTACAAGAAAGGTTCTTGCAACTTTTATTTGTAGCTCTTAATGGTTTTCTCAATTGCACAATGTTTCACATAGCTATACCTGTTTGTATGCTTGTATGCGCTTGCCATCACATAGAAATCAGTACTGAACAGTGCAAGATTCTTCACGATATATACAACTCATTTTGTACTACCATATCTTTCATTATCCAAACACAAATATTTTTTTTATTACTTATAAAAACAAATTGTTAAGATATTAATAAAGCAATACCTGTGCAAGACATTCCTCCCAAACTTGTGTGTATGCTTCAAGTGACAGATCTCCATGTCCCATTCCTTGTTTAACAGTTTCCATTTCTCTCTTCAAGTACTCCTTTGCCTGCAGGATGAATAATGTATCTCAATATGGACATATGAATTAATGTTCTTACAGAGGATGAAACAGTTAACAACATCCTACAGAATTAATTTTTAATGTCTCTCATTACAGTGGAATCTGGATTTTATGTTCCCGGATTTTACATTTCCCTGCATTATACATTCAGTCTTGATGGTCCCAACATAGCAAAATGTTATAAAATTTTCCTCAATTTAACATTTTCCTGCATGTTAAGGTTTTTTTAGCTTGGTCCCCTAAAAAACGTAAAATCAAGGTTCTACTGTATGTATTAAAACATTGAAATGATAACAAAATTCTTCACATGAATTTCAAATACGTGGCTGGTATTCTATAACATTACCTGCAGAACATCTTCCTCGCTGAAATTCTGATAAGGATGTTGCTCCAGGTACGCCAAGTGCTGTGCTTGATTCAGCACCTGACCACCAGGCTTTCTCTTCCCAGGTGGGGGCAATCCCATCTGAGCTGCCGTTGGGGAGTACACAGCATCGTAATGGAGCATTGTGATCATTTCACTTTTTATCAGTTCCTCTGCCTGCAAATATTAATATTTACTTTTAACAATTTCTGTATGCTTCAAAAGTATTTAAAAAATACCTGAAGGGGTAATCTTGTTCGAATAATCACTTTGCTGGTTGTATTGAAATTTTTATCTACATAAATTGTGTATAACACCAAGTGCTGAACAATACATGTTTGTCCTACCTATTGGTAAGCAGGACACAAAAAGAAAATCAACACATTCAAAAGTAAAACTGTTAAAAATGTGACATTTTGTCAGCTTCGTGCCAGTATTGTCAAGATTGAGACAGGGTTTTTAGAGAGGTACGTGGAGCATGAGTATACCGAGTATGACAACTTTATTAATGTGTCTGTCATGTTTATTTTTCTGTTTCTGCATACTGACATGAGGACAAATATGGTAAAGATAGCTTCTGGAACGTGCTTGCGGGTGGCTTGCTAAAAATACTGTTGCATTTTATGTAACTACTGTCTACTCACCTGACTACCACCCCTTTCACCCCTTCTTATTTCAGCATTTACTCCACCTTTCCAGAGTTTTTACTTTAATACTGAGGAAGACCCTAATTTCACCATTAAAATTTCAATCACTCTAAAAATATATTAATTGTGAAGAGTATATATGCATACAGAACTTCAAAACTTTACACACATACAATAATACAATATAATACAAACACATATTTGGGCCTCCAGATGGCATAGTGGTACTGCTGTCACCTTGTAAACAAGGGGTCCCTGGTTCAATTTCCTGTGCTTCAGAACCCATTTCAATTGTATGTACATTAAGTCCCAATTAGCCTATCTGTGCATAAAGTTGACTTAAAACAAACTTTGACAAATACATAATCTTATCTTTCAAATATATAACAATATAAAAACACATTATTCATAATTTCTCTGTTTTAAACAAAGAAAACATTTCTATTTAATTGTGTTTTAAATAATGATGATAATAATTTGTAATACATTCAGAGGTCAAATAAATATTGGCTGGGGTGTGAGAGCAGATTCCATTTTAAGTATTATTTCTGGTTATATGTTTGTTCTTGGTCAGGTACTTATCTGTAGTGTTAACACTTTCTTCTAGATACATGACATTTGGAGATACCTTTATATATGGTAGGAAAAATGTACATTTTACATGTAGCTCAATTATGTCCTAAGGTCCTGTTTTTTACATTGTTTCATTACAAAAGTAGTTTTTTAATGGTCTATTTACTATATTTTCCAAACTTATTTGGTTAAATTAGGAAATATTTCTTAGAAGTACCTACAAGACAATTTTCAGATCTGTGTGCTTGTTTATACAAAATATACCTTTTGCAAATCCGAAAGGGGAGGGTCCGTGTGCGTAGGTCGAAGAACCGCTGAATTCACTTCAATTGGTCTTGGGAGATCTCGCTGCACCACTTGAGACCGACTCTTCAACTCCTTTTCTCCTGTACGTGAGAAAAGAAAAATGGTGTAAATTTATTTTCTTGAAATCATTATTGAGTGCAGTGGAACCTTATTTTACGTGTTTCTCGAGGCTGTGAAATGAGCTTATAATGTGGGAAAATGTATAATCAGGAGAAACTTTATGACATTGCTTCATGAGAAGCAGGATGGTGAAAAATATAATGTGGAAAAAATATCACGTTAGGGACTATAAAATCTGGAAAACACCATATACAAACACACTAACAGGTTACATTCTTTACAATTCTGGGCATTACACCAAATTTCAACAATTTCTACTATGTTATCTTTTTAACTTTAAGCAAGATGCTTGAAGTACGATGCAACAACACTGTTTTTTCCAACTGGGGTCTAATATGAAAAAAACAAAGCATGCCTCTTTGTGGCCTTGGTTGAAGGTTCTCAGCCACTTGCAAAATAAATTCACTTTCAAGATTATCCACAAGTCTTCATATACATTTCATGGTCATTCTGAAATGTTCTAACTCATTTTAACTCTTGTCTAATGTATTTTTATTAGTATACAGATGAAAGCAGTAGCTTCAGATGCAAGACACCCCATATTTTTAAGTGATTCTCTTTACTTGTAGTTTGTGTGAGCGTGTGCATTATTTATTATGGATGGACTAATATGTAGCACTTACTAACACCATACTGATCAGATATACATAATATGCTAGACATTTTGTGAAGGACCTAATTGATGTATTTGACCAAGGATTTCACCCCAGAAAAGAGCCTTCATGAGTTGAACAGTGGAACCCCAATTTTACATTAAATTACATTTAATATTTTTGGTCCCAACATAAGAAAAATTATCATGCTTTTATTAGCTGTTCACCCAAAACACACAAGCATACAGTATTTACCCAAATATTCCATCCTCATAAACAAATCATTTTTAGAACAAAAATTAAGTTACATTACAATGTTATCTATAACTCTTGGGACTTTTTAGTATGCACATAGTCAGGATATTATTATTAAAGAGGTGGCATATGATACTATATGTCATCAACATTAAAAATGAGATAAAATACAAATAAGTACTTTGTTTTGTCTTCTGAATTTACAGACGAACCTCAATCCTTCTTCATCGATGGGAGAAAAGAATGTGGCATGGAAGGGTTAAAGCATGGTTAATATAGATTAAAAAGTACTTATCATGTCACTGAAGGTTGGTCCTTCATTTTAACTAAGTTTTAACCCTTCCACCCCACATTGTCTTCTCCCATCAAGAAGAAGTATCAAGTTTGATCCAAAAGTTTGGACGAAACAGAGTGCATGTTGAAATGTTATCTTATTTTTAAAAATATACAAGGCTCATTTAATATATAACCGGAAATATGTTGTAACAAATATTTATTACAAGCACCAAAGGAAGTACATACTATGTTTCAACATAGTCTTCCTCTAGTTCAAATGCACCTACACGAGTGCTTGATAAGGGCACTGATTCCACACGAAAAAAAAATATTTTGGATGCGTAACTACTCATGCACTGCTGACTGGACTTCGTTGTCATTCTGGAACCTCGATCCACTTAGTGTATCTTTCAGTGGGACAAAGGTGTGCAAATCGGAAGGTGCGAAATTGGGTGAATATGGAGGGTGGGGTAAGCACTCAAACTTTAGGTCCTCGATGGTAGACAATGTGACATTGGCAGTGTGCGGTCTCACATTGTCATGGAGCAAAAGCACACCAGTGGACACCAGAACACGTCGTCTCTGCAGAATGGCTGGTTTCAGTTTTTAGCACAAAAAGTTGGAGTGGGTGGTACTGTTTACATTATGATCTCTGGGCATGTAATGTTCAAGAATTGGTCCCTTGTGGTCCCAAAACAAAGTTAACATGACCTTTCCGGCACTCCGTTCGGAAAGGACCTTCTTCGGTCTGGGAGACGAAGGATGTTGCCATTCCATTGTTGTTCTTTTACGTTCTGGTTCATAGAAATGAAACCAACTTTCATCTCCAGTGACAATACGATGAAGAAATGCCTCACAGATTCATAATGGCGCAAAAGCTCCCTGCACACATCTACACGTCTCTCCTTCATTTCCGGTGTCAAACGTTTTGGAACCCACCTTGCACACACTCTCCACACTCTCCTGAACCTCAGTATGTCATGACTGATATTGTGGGCTGATCCTACACTTATTTCCATCTGGGAAGCAATTTCACTGACAGTAATATGCCGGTTCTCCCGTATCAAGTCCTCCACTTGAGCAATGTTGCTTTCTGTGACTGCAGTGACAGAGCGACCTGGATGCAGAGAATCTTCAACACTGGTTATGCCCTATTTGAACTTCTCAGCCCACAATTGGTGACAATTGTGACTCATACAGTTGTCACCGTACTGAACTGTCATGCGGCTAAGAATTTCTATCGGTTTCTTGCCTTCACTCAACAAAAATCTCACGACACTTTGCTGCTCCAGCTTGGAGCACTCCTGTAAGGGTGCCGCCATCTTGTATAACTGTTTCCCAGCATCCCGTGCATGAGGCAGGCATGCCAGCCCCAGCTATGAATAGCTTACAGATGCCTTCACAAAATAACAACCATATAACAATCACAGTCGTATTTTAGATTTTTTATACTACTTTTCCGGTTATTTATTGAATGCACCTTGTATTTATTATAAAATTAAAATAACCCATGGAGCAACTGCCCGTGAGGGCCTACCTACCGACTGCCAGCCTCACTTCTACCTGCCGAGGTGGAAGATCATCCAACTAGTTGTGATGTGTGGTCAGCACAATAAACACCCTGTCGTTGTTGTAGGTTTCTGTGACCAGGTTACGCTAATCATGTGAAGTTCTACAATTTTCTCATTGTGGTGAGTGGCCGGCCCGCAGTCCCATACACAGCCCGAAATCTCAGCAAGAAAGTTTGTTACACTTCTCCCAGGAGACCCAAACCAGCATGTGTCCCGTAGCCAGAGCCAAAAGCATGACGCTTTGGACCTCACGGCCACAGTGCGGGACCTTATTATAGCTCAAGGAAAAAGTTGCATTTGGTGCACAATTTTAAAAAAGCAGGCTTAATGTAATATAATCCCATTACATATGCTACACATGGGTGAGTTCAAGCAATGCCGCTTGTATGTCTAAACGTTTACCTGCAATTAGTGAAGTATTGCATGCACAGTTTTACACAGCTACATGTACTTACTTTTTGCTTGCATGTCGGCTGCATACCTAGCATCGACATCAGCTTGGTCTTCTTCAAGCGACTTCTCTTCTTGGACTGTCAGTGGCATTTCATCCTCAGGAACAACTATCTCGTAATCATTACGAGGCATTGGCAATGAGCTCAACCCTTCACGCAGCTGTTCCTTAAGCTGTGCAAAAAATATAAATACAAAGTTAGGACTTTAGTGGATGTTTGAATATGCACAGATGGTTAAAAAAATATACATATATTAAAGTTGGAGTAGCAACTTGTGACTTATATTTCAGAAGTTTCAAATCTGTCGGCAGAGAGGAGGCTGGGTTTCATAAATTAAAACATTGATAGAAGTCAGAAGGTCTTTTAAAAAGGTTGTAAGTGGAAAGTGGGTTCATGCTATATAGTCCTAGTAGGTCACATGGGTCCACAGTTTGTTACGTCCTTGCACATTTTGTAACTTTGCATTATAATTGTGAATGTACATGTTAAAAGGAAAAATATTTAGTATCACCTTGATTTCTTGATAATGTTTATAAATTTACACGTTGTATAACTCAGTTTGTGATGTAAATGTGAACGCACCAATCAGGGTGCTTATGATCTAATGAATTAACCTTTATGTAATATACTAATGAAGTCAGTTCCTTTAACGCAACATGCATAATGCTATGATGTAAATATAAACCCACCAATCAAAGTTTACCAATGTTAATGAACTAACCAGATTGTGTTTAGGTAATGGCAGAACATTTAAATTTGAA
This sequence comes from Lepisma saccharinum, assembly GCF_977018435.1. Lineage (NCBI taxonomy): Eukaryota > Metazoa > Arthropoda > Insecta > Zygentoma > Lepismatidae > Lepisma > Lepisma saccharinum. Next base: position 56,307,387 of record NC_139234.1, on the reverse strand, counting down.
ATTTTCCAAAATGTAAGAAGTTTATCAACGTTAAAGAAATAATTGTTAACTCAAATGAATATGTAAAAAAAAACTTTCTTTGTAAATTACTCAAAGCAAAACTATGTATATTCTAAATATTTATGTTATAATTCAGAATATTGAATCAGAAAATTACCTAAAGGCCAGAGTTCGAGGCTGGAAACTTGAGTATAAAGGGAGGTCAGTTTCAGTCTAGGAAGAAGTGAAATAGGTTTACGCCACTCTTCTGTAAACCCTAGACTGGACAATTAGGAACAGTTCTAACCTAGGAAGAAGTTAAATAGGTTTACGCCACTCTCCTGTAAAACCTAGGTTGGCCGAATGGGATGAAAGTTCCAATCTAGAAAGAAGTAAAATAGGTTTACGCCGCTCTTCTGTAAAACCTAGATTGGCCATCTCAGGTGATAACTCCACATCTAGGAAGAAGTGTACAGGTTTACAGCGTTCTTCTGTAAAACCTAGATTTGAGGAGCCACCTTAGTGTTGACCTTTCCAATTAGTATATTTTTATCTAAGAGAAACGATACTCAAAGTTCCAGTTTTCGGGTTACTTACCTACCCGTTGTAAGTATCCCAGTGAAATAATAAATGTTTTTCCATAAACTATACAACCTTGATTAGATTCCTCTTAAACCTACCTTGAGATGGGTTTCATTGAAGACCATTAAGTCTTGATGTCTACGACTACTGGAGTAAAGGGTAAGAAGAGTTACCAGGAATATAACAAGTTATGAACCGTTAATATATTCATGCATCTTGATTCTTCATGTTGGACAGTTTACACTGGCAAACAATTCTAGAAATGTAACTTTTTGATTATTTTTATGTCTTGGACAGTCGCAAACTTGGTACTTCAATTTAACAATCTGCAATGTTCCCCAAAGTCGACAACAGCTCTATAAGACAAAAGGATAGGAAGAAAAAGGAACGAGAGGTTACTGTATATCCCAATGCTATCTTACAATACCAAGACATAGTCTCCAACATAATATAACCCTGAAGAAGACACCAAGGTGGTTGTTGAAAGTAATTACCAGTGAGTGTACACATCTCTACATTTTTAGGATGACCTCTTACCTGTCTCTGGTAACTCTTCACGGCTTGTGGTGTGCTTCCCACCTCCAACCCATCCTCTGGGTTTATGCTCAGCTTATCCCGAATGGGTGTAGCGTTCACAACTTTCCCAGTTCCATCACGGGGGGTGTTAAACCCAACAGTTGCTGAGCCAGGGGTGCGACCTGAAAGTGTAATCAATGGCAAATTTCACATCTGTTCGACACATGAAGGCAATTGATCATGTCATTCACTGAGAATGTTCAATGCTCTATTTGTCAGTTTTTCAGAAGTGACCTGACAGAATAATTACAGCTGCCAAATTTTGGATAAACTAAAAATCATTTCAAAACAGCAATAATGGTTGCATGTTATTGAGTATAGTTATTGAAAATCTTAAATGAGGCACAGAAAAAGTATGTGCATTCTCAGTGAATGATATGTATTCAAACTGGAATAAGCTATTAAAAATAGCTGATGGCACGCATGTATACACATAATAACTTAATAGAAAAAAATAATGAAAAAATTACTGCTCAAGCAGAGATCAAAACTTTGTCCTTTGTAATCTGACTTACACTTCTATCCCTCAATCACATAAAAAGACAGGAAGAAAACAACATTTTATCCACAAACAGAGGATGAAACATTACAGTTCAATATTGTGTTGTTGCAATGGCTTCTTTATATGGTTTCATCTGTTTGTGTGATAGAATGCTGTACCATGACTGTCAGCACATGTCATTTGGCAGTATTTACTTCACTGTTATACACACAGCATGCTTAATGGCTGGAATGTGTAGGACCCCACGTTAAATTCTTGATTCAGTGTCAAACTATTTCAGATTCAATTGAAGGGCCAGGGGATCAAAATAGGTAAGTCAATTTTCAGTCATAAGCAAGGTAGTGGTGTCATATCTAGCCATGTTTATGCTGTGCTGGACTTTACAACATGATTAATTTTGTTTTCTAAATGTGACAAATCCATTCATCAAAGCATGTTTTTTTGTACTTTTTCATTTTCATATCAAGTAACGTTTTGCAATTAAAAGTTCATTTTTCTGGAGTATGGCAAGTTGATTTACCTGGTTTTTACCCCTGACCCTTCAATTTATTTATCTACTTAGATACTTTGATACCCCTTCCTGGGAGCCCAGTAATTTAATTCAATAAAAATCATTCATTTAGGAGGCAAATTTTCAAAAATACTTTAACACAAGAATAAAGTTTCTGAGCCTGCAGATAGGCTAATGTGGGATCAGAACTATTATGTGCTTCCAATGAAGATTGAATCAGGGACTCCTTGATTACAAAGCCCTTGGTGAGGTCCTAAATTAGAGTAATGTAATATATAAATATTACACACAAAGTATCTAAGGACTAGTGATATGTGATGAAATCTAGTACTTGGTGCAATGAGAAATGCACATTAGATGAGGAACAAAACTTCCGAACTTCATTATTTTACATAATTTATAATAGTCATGTATGACTATATTATAACATTAGTAACTGTGTGCACCTGATTAAATAATCTGGAAAAGAATCTTAACCACAAGCAGCACTTACCTTCACTTCTAGTAGTCCTAAAAGGTGTGGCTAATACAGTGTTAGGAGTTTGAATAGCCTCCTTCTGAGGTGTGACTCCACTGAAATCTGAATTATGCAGGGGTGTATTTAAACCTCCTTTCAAGGGAGTATCCACGTGAGTTAGTGCCATTATATTCTGTGCCTCCTACAAGAGAGTAAAAAAAAACAATGTAGGACACATTGCATGAAGCATGTGTGGGTTACGTAACAAAAACAATTACCTACAAAAATCTTGCTTGTTTTAGATATTTTTTTACAAACAACGTTATAGTCGAAGATGTTCATAGAAGTCATTACAGCACACAGTCCTTAAAAATTACTGATCTTGTACATTTGTAAAACTAAAACATGTCATAAAAGTACAATTAAACAATGGATCCATACCTCTTGCCGCATCTAGGATGAAAACTATAATTAATACATTATAAAAGTAGCACAGCTGATAAAAACATCAAAATATTAAATTTCCTGTGTTTCTTCCTGTCCCTTCATTTGAGCTGTATCCATCCTAATCTTATTCTTGTATTTTGATATCTATGTACACTTCCATTGAATAAAAATAACAGAAAATTTAAAATAAAATAAAGTTCATAGCAGCAACATTGTTAAAATTCACTTCTTAAATAAATAATAAGACTATCACTTGCAAAAAATATACTTTCATCAATTGATTCTTGTGCTTCTGTAGTCATTCACAAAAGCCTGTTTGTTTTGGTGTCTTCATTCCAATCTATCAACAGTGTAGTACTACAAAACATGCAATTTTAACCATATCTGGTGCTCTTAATGCCACTTGTGCTGATAAACTCATTAAATGTGTGTCACAAGACAACTGAAAAAATAAAACATATCAAGCTCATGACGTGCCACACTGACATATGTGCTACATTTATTATTGATTCATTGATTGATTTGTTTTATTTTACTTCACTTTTCTGAATGGTGATAAAATGATCACAAACATATGTGGATGGCACAACATGAGCTCCACAGAGCATTGATTTTCCAACGTAAAGGCACCTCAAGGGTCAATACACAACAAAATTACCTGCAAGATTTTATCTGTAGTGGGAGCTGGAGTGCGAGGGGTCCGTGGAACGCCTGCAGGAGTAAGGGAATAATCTGCCAAGAGAGCATCAGATGCCTGAGACCCACCTTCCATTGCAACCTCCCGAGCTGCTTCACTTGCTCGGCCTAACTTCACTACTTGTTCCAATTCCTTAAATGACAAACACGCACAAAAATTAATACCATATTCTTTCAAGCAAAAAAATGTTTTAGGAAAGGAATAAAAGGTACTTTTAGTTTGAAAAAAAAAAATAGAAATTCATAATCTGTAGCCTGTAGTTTAATACACAACTGACACTTTTAATACACTTCTGTTGATGTCAATACTGTACATTTCAGCACTATAAAATTTCACCAAATATACAAATTATTTACCCTTAAGTACTGGCAAATCAGTAAACTTGACAATTACTTTACTTGAGCAATATTTCAATCAATGATGGTAAAGCTAATGCCTCGTGCCATCGTATTTACTATAATGAAAGTAAATACATGTGAACAATTACTGTATGTTTGTTTTTCCAACCCACATTTTAATATTACCAAACATTTGCTATCAGCTACTTTACATATTCTTATTTAATATCAAATGTCTGGCTGCATTTTTACGCAAATGGCGATAATTAGAGATGTGACGAAGCTGAAAATTTACCGATGCCGATGTACTCACCGATAATTTTTGGAACCGATACCGATGCCGATATTTAACCGATTCCGATACATAAGATTATCAAACAGAAATGGGATGTTATTTTCAGCATGACAAAAATAAATTTGCTATGTACATTTCTATTGCATATCATATGTATATACATATATATTCTCAATATACATTTGCATCTACAAAATGTTATGTGAACCTTTAAGAAGAACATGGATTCTGAAGAGATTAAACATTAGTACACAAGCAGTTCTTTGAAATGCAAAATGAATTCCTGTTCTGCCAGATTCAACTTCAGAAACACGAGATTTGGAAGCACTTCAGGAAACATACTTCTTCTCTTATCTCAAATCTGTTCAGCAACACTGAACACTCAATCACTGAATACTGATGCAGCAGGTATGCCCAAGTATTTTCTCAGGACTTGCTTCAGATTTGAATATTCATTTTTGAATTTCCAATACAACAGCAGATCCTGGTTCAGCAATGTACTGTTTTATTCCCGATTTATAGTTAGGTTGATCCTCTGGATGAGTTTGCAATAATTGTATTACAAAAACTCTACAATAATGACGAATCATAACCAAATTTTCAATAAATCTTACAAAACTAGAATATAAAACTTATTAGAAGGTAAAAACTCTAGTATAATCTGTACCGGTTTAAATATCGGATTTTTGCCGATTCTGATACTGATGCCGATGTGTCAATTTCGGACGATTTTCATACATCTGTAATCGGCTTCGGCACATCCCTAGCGATAATGAATAAAAAGAATGATTATAAGAAATTGATGTCCATGTCTAGACAGGGATTTAAGCCCAGAATGTTTACTGGTAAGATTGTATGCAGGGCCCATGGAAAGGGTGGGGGAGGGGCGAACCGTGCCACCGCCCAGAGAGGCAAATTTTCAGGCCAGCAAAATTTGAAGAGAACAAAAAAATAAGCCTACTGAAAGCTTGAAAGTTATAATATAATATTACATTATATTTGGAAGTTAATATACGCCAACTCACCGTTTTGAAGGAACATATTGCTAGTCTCACTTTAAAACCACAGAGTTCCACACAGTGGGAAAGCAGATTCGATGCCTTAACTCCGTTGAGATACCTTTAAATAATTGGCGACAATAAAACTTTCCAAATGGTCGCACATGAAACTCAAGTGTATTGCAAACCAGTTGCGTGGCTTTACATTCCTTTGCTCACTACACTCCGTGACAAAAATATTGAGCCCTCGGTTTGCATGCTTGTAAAACTGTACTCCTTGGGAGGAAAAAATTAAAATATACCTCATTGGAAAGCTACAAGTGTCTGCTTTTAGATAAAAGCAAGACAAAGTGATTTTAACTCTGTTTTCTATTCAGACAAAAATGTTTGTAAAAATGTAGTTTTTACATTAGTCGAATTCAGTTGTGTGTAGCTTCATGTAAAACAGTCGTAAAAATATGTTTTTTTTTTTTTTGTTTTTTTTTTTTTTTTTTTTGTTTTTTTTTTGAAGATTGGTTATGTGGAAATATCTCAGCCAAATATAATGGTACTATCAGCTGTAGAACAGCCACAATTAATGATTAATTATGATGTTGCAATCTCGGAAATGGTCAGTGTAATGGTCATGAAATGCATATCAAAATGATGGCCGTGGAATAAAAATCAAATTTCCATATCTTATTCTTTCACACTGTGCGAATTATGAACAGCATTTCATACTTTACCTTTCACTCATTATTTTTATTGAAACCTTATTAGTTTTTAATCCTTCTGTTTCTCTAAATGAGCCCACAACTCCTTGCTTATTACAACAGTTGCAGCTGTGTAAGAGACCAAAATATAAAAGCAATATTTCAGGTGGAAAGTATAGCAACACGGTAGTTGTTTAATGAGTACTCATATGTCAACAACACAATAAATCAGTTGCAATCTCCTCGTTTTGGATGTATTTTTATAGAATCAGTTAAATGCTGAAACCACCACCACTACTTGATACAATGATTAAGTGAATTTTGCGAGATAAACACAATTTACATGCGTTTTTGCTTGAAATATATTTTAAAATGTTAGTTGGCGTGAAGGCTTCAAATACACAATTTTTTAAATATAATTTTTATGCGTTGCTATCCCTAGTACACACCTCGGTCTGTTTCCCTTGCTTATGAAATCGCTGTACACAGCAGGTGCGTTATTATTGTATACAGAGAAGACTGGATCCTTCATCGAACATCGTTGCACTTAATATATCTGTTTAAATGTGCGACATAAAATAATATTGGGAAAATTACGTTCATATAAAGCTGTGTGGAGTTGTTTTTCTTTAAGGTCACTTTATGCACAGGTAGGCTAATCGGGACTGGACTACAGTTTAAAGTGGGATCCGAACCACTATGTACCTCCACCGGGTATTGAAGGAGACGACGCAACATTCGTATGAAGTTAACAGCTAGAAGTAATCCTCCCCCCCCAAAAAACTGCAGTGAAGCGGTACTCCATTTGCAATATGAGAAATATTTCATTCATTATTTTATGCTGCGACAATACTTTGGATCGGCTAGACGGAACACACTTGCGCAATTCTCGCAGCGAAGTGCAGCGAAACGGCAACGCTGTGGAAGTCACCTGCAGCCCGCTGAGTCTGAGATTGACCACACCCGGGCATACATACGTCATGCACCCGTTTACCATATTAGGAGTGCGAAAGAATAATTAATATCTGGACCCATATTTGAGGTACACGTGCCAAACTTCTGGAATTTGATCATGTGTGTTATATCAACAGTTTCTTGCAAATTTCATTGAATTTGTAATTATGCATTTCAAGTTTGCAAGTTTCCCTAAAATGCCAATTTTTGAAGCAACTAGTAAAAATATGCATTTGATTTTTTTCTACAGAGGTGCAGAAATAATCAAACTTCAAGTACACAAAATCTTAAAATTATATGTAAATTTGATTATGAACTGTATGGTATTAAGTTCCCCGTTCGTGAAAATTGGAAGAATTGGAACTACACTTTTCAGTGATTTTTTTATTATAGTAAGATAAAAAAGTTAAGATTAATTTTCAGTTAATGCTTATTAAAAAGTAGATACTTGAAACTTTCCAATGAGGTATATTTGAATGTTTTCCTCCCACGGAGTACAATTTTACAAGAGCGTAAACACAGGGATCAATATTTTTGTCACAGATAGTAGTTATCTGGTATGACTTTTTACTCCACGTAATGTAATGAGCAAATGTCTTCAAAACATTAATCTATGATATGTTAGATGATTTTTTGCAAACATATCAGAGCTTTGAAAAAAGCAGGAGTGATGAAAAATTTCAATGTTTCTTAGATGGCACTTGGCAGGGCCTCCCTCCCTCCACTTGTGGAGGCATCTAGGGGTGGTGACCTGTGAGTCCCGGTTGATGAGAAAGAATTGGCATCGAATTTAGATATAGAAGATCCAAAGATAGGTAACACTGTACAGGGCCGTAATCGAAAGAAGAAGCAGTTTCAGTATGATGAAACTGTTGAAGATCCACAAAAACTGTACAAAGTTGATTATTATTACCAGGTCCTAGACAATAGGGCCACACATTCTGGATCTAGCCAATTTTGGAGGTGATGTGATCAGCACCACTCTTCGGCCACTTTTACCTCCCAGGGTTGCCTCTGGGTAGACATTAATTTGAGGCTGGGTGAACACCAGAGCCACTTTATGTGGGCACAACGCAGGAAGGAATTCAGACTTTACATTTTAAAAATCCAATCATATATCACAGACCTACAATGGTAAATATATATGAAGTCAAGCCTTCATTTCTTGTTACATTTTAGATAGAGAGAGAGAGCGAGTTTTCATAAAATATAATAATAATGTAAAATTAGTGTTCGCATTTTTATCAAGCGAGATATCATTTTGTGCTTAATAGCATTGAAATAGTGTAACAAGTCTCATTATTTATTTTATACACGGTGTACCAAAAGTACAAACCAAAAGGAAAAATCAATATGTTGTGATAAGAAACAATGTATTCATATAAATGCTCGACGTGGTTACCATTTGTTTGCAATATGTTTCTCCCACTCTTGATGAACACGCATTAGCAAAGAACACGTTAAAAAATAAATAAATATGGAAACTTAAAAAAAATATATAATTCCCTATGTATTTCGACATTTGGTTCACCCTGTAGTTTGATGTTTTACTTAGGAATATATTGATTTTCACCTCTTAATATATTAAGCCAATAAACGGGTTTCATCGCCAGTTATTACAAATTTTAGTGACACATTGATTATAATTACCACCTGGTAAGCAATTACTCAACACAGACACACACAAAATGACTTTCACAATGTAATCATTTGCAAAGGTACATTATGCATTTTACATTGAAATGCTTCCACATTAATTTACATATATTTGAACATTTTCCCTTTCTTTTCTAGACAGTTTCAGCAAGAGAAACCGTACCCGCTCTTTCATTCTACTAACTCTGTAATGATTTCACACTAGTAATTCTTTTCCAGTGATTCCTTTGAAACTCACCTGGTCCGTGATTTGGGGTTCAGGAAGGACTAACTTGCTTCTCTTTCTCGCTGGTTCCTGGTTCTGCAACATGGCCACCGGAATGTCATTCTCTTTGCGCTGCTTCAGCTTCTGTTTGTCTTTACGTCTGTCTTTCTGAAAAATAAAATAACCTTCTTGATGAATTGTGACAAAGAAAGAAAAATTACAAATTAGTAACAGAAGCATCAAGACTATGAGAGAAAATACTGATGATACGTAACAGGCGTTGTCATAGACAAAATACTGTAGTTAACAAATTAAGAATGTAGTAATGTTGCATGTGATTAATGATTGGTGAAGGTGAATACACAAATTACATTGAGGAAAACTGTAGAGGAAATAAACAAACATAACCACACAAGGTAACAAATAATAATGTGTGAAGACTACAACACAAGACTTGAACTCACACAAAATATGAACAGAGGACCTCTGTAATGATATCAACACTTCAAAACTGAGGTATAACATTCGAAATTAGTCTTATATTTGAAATAAGAAGAAAAAAAAATATTGCAACATGACAAAGTAATAATTTCACACAGGAAATACACAAAAATACTATGCGTTGACAATTTCAGTGGTAAAGTAGCAGCAGCAGCAAAAAATTGGGTGAAACCAGGGCTTGCTCAGTAACTAGGATGGTACACCCGAGACCTGGGTTTAAGTCCTGGACAAGCTTGCATTTTTCACTGAAATCTACCAAGGTTTGTGTATAAGAATTAGAAGGCACATCTATAAGATATTTTCCCACATATCTACTTACTTCTTCTCTCTCTGTTCTCAGTTCTCCATCCAGATGCTGTTGTCTTAATTTAGCAAAGTCAGGAGCCATGGGATCATACTGTTCCTGACTTGTGTCATAAAAGCCAGAAGCCGGACGTTTCTCGAATGGTATTTCAGCATTGTAGTCAACACCACGCTTCTTCTTCTTATGCGGTGGGAGCTCGATACCTGCAGCTCGTAACTCCCTTCGTTTCTGAAAAAAGTACCAGAAAAAGGCATATTATTATTCAACTGCACAGTAGTCAATGTTTAATACAAATTGAGCACAGTTGCTGCCACTGTTATGTATTCAGTTCATAAATAAAGGACAAATGAAATGAAATATGCAAAAAAAAAAAGATTCTACAACTTAAGCTACTGTACTGGAATGTACATATGTTGCAATGTGAGTAAACATTAACTTTGCCGAATACATAACTGGCATACAACTTATTATGAATAAAAATCATTATCAAATATTGTACTCCCGTGAAAAGAGACAAATGTGAGGGTTAATAAAAAACAAGTCTAAATATTCTTTACAATTGATGACAAAGAAAGGATGATTCACATTGAAATATCACACAGAAATTTAAGCTATATATCTACTCCAAGCCAACTCTGGAGAGACAAAAAAAAATACCTGAAGAGCAGCTAATCTTCTTGCTTCTTCTAACTGCTTCTCCCTTGCTTTACGCTTTGCTTTCTTGCCCTGTGTGTTGGCTAATCGAGCTCTGGCCTCAGACAGCATTTCGAGCTCTGTAAGGAAATGAAAATTTCCACGAATAAATATTTTAAAATATTGACGACTACAAATTCATTTTTATCTACATACAATTGAAACTTGTATTTCAAGTAAGTGTATTTTTCTCTATTTGTCATCTCTTCCAACAAACAGAAATAGTACACACTTGATTTCTACAAGAGACTATTAAATAATATTACTTTCATTCATCCATTGAATAAATTATTTTCTTCTCTATCATATCATCTTACGTTCCTGATGTGGTATGTTCAAACATCATCATCACAATGAAATGTAACAATTTGTCGCATTAGATGCACATGGCTCTGGGAAGGTAACTCACTTTCTATGCCCTCCACCCCCCCTTCCAATTTCTCAAGTGGGGCATCAAGTTTATTGAAGTGCCAAAATTTTGCTAATACTTAAAAGAGTACACAGTACAAATATGACAGCATTTTCTATTACACTGTAACCCTGAAAAGTACCTCTAGCCTTCCCAATTACTGAACTTTGCATGTGTTATGATGTTCCATTCAAATTCATTTCAATTATTGTTATTGTTACTAGAGTTGGAAGTGGTCGGAAAAAATAGGCTATTTTGGGGGTAAAGACAGTGTTTTTTCTGCAGCTTTTTTCCCAAAGTGTTTCAAATCAATGAAAATACATTACTTGGCTGCATTTTTCTGGTTTCACAGGTTTCATTTATCTTGCTACTGTACAAAGATGTCCATATCTAAATTTAAAGTACAATTTTTGATGTTGAATTCATAGCTAGACATAAGCAGTTTGCAAAAATTTATTCTTTTTTGAATGGATAGTTTCCCCCAAATGTTATCTTCAAATTTCAGTAAGTTTTTAAATATATATACAGAGTATGCACACACACTCGCATAACTGGAGCAGTTTTGCATATATATTTTGTAAATAGAATCTAATAGTATAATATAATTTTCAATGTTTGATTTATTTGTTTGAATTGTTGTTTTAAGTCAACTTTATGCACAGATAGGATCATCGGGACTGGACCTACAGTTCAAAGTGGGATCCAAACCACTGCGCTATGTGCCTCCACCAGGTATCGAACCTGGGAATCCTTGATTACAAGACCACGAAATAACCACTACATCATGGGGAAGGCACTTTTCAATATTTTAATTTGCACATAAACCAAAAGGAAAAGAAGAAATCTTGCCTCACCTTTTAACACACTTAATGAAATGTATCCTTGATGATACAGTTTCTTCTTGAACTGTGTCTGCACATTTGAGCTTAGCATAAAATATTTGTATTCTGCCTTTCAAGTGTATCACGTGTAATTTGACTTAATGGCCACTAAACTTGGTCATGGAACAAGATCTGGTGTATTTTGGCCACCTATAGAGGAGAAAGTTTAAATATGGGTTTTGGAGTTATCAGCACTCCTGGGTGCTGATGCCTGGCAGAGGCTATTGGAACTGGTTATCTGTCAAGGACAAAGGTTGTGGTGCTAATTTGCAAGAGAAAGTGGTGGTTAGTTTCGGCCTTGGACACTGTTATAGAATTGCGAGCTCCGAAAACTTTTTGCAGGTATGTTTTAATTCAGCGTTTTCTGAATTCTCATGCTGCTTAGTATATGTTATGATATTAGGGGTATATAAACCAAATGTGGGCCTTCATAAGGCCATAATTTGTTAGTGAAATGAAATATGTATCATAGCGAGCAAAAATAAAATGAATAAGAAAAATAGCGTGATGAGCTATGACATGAGGTCTAATGTTGAGGTCACATTTTCAACAAATTTTTGGATGTTTTTCTTAATTTCGATTTTTCCCATTCCACGTGATTTTCAAAACAACAGATTATTCATAAATATGAATTTTATGATGTTTTAACGAGAAATGACTGTTTTTTAAAATTATAATTCCTTTCTGTGATATTGCCACTAGTAGCCCATATTTAGACCACAATTTTGAAATACATCATTTTACAATTTTTTTGGAAATTGCTTTTTTTTTAAAGAAAAATGGAGACCTTCTATACTTTGGCATGCTATTACATTTAGTATATATTTCATAGATATGCATTTTAAAGGCAGGTGCTTAATATATTATTTTTTTTCCTCCGAAAATGACAACAAAAAAAGGGGGGGGGCATATTTAGACCTTTTCCTCTAGTGGAGGCACCTTTTCAGCCACCTCTATGGTAGTGATGCTCTGTTGCCCTGTCTACCTATGAAGGAACTCGCGGTCAAACAACCAATTAGACCTACTGCTTGGGCAAGAAGGGCTAACTTTAAAAATCCCCCCCTCCCCAAAGCAGCCAGCAGGGAAACAGGATTCTGTCAAAATAACCATTCTGCATTGTGAATGGACAATGGTTGGTACGGTGGCTCCATTATAGTGTAGTGGTTCTCAACCACTGTGAGACCACAGCATGGTAAATTTATTTTGTAAAAGTCCCAAAAGTGCCCTGCTCAAAAAATTCTAATTTCTATGTTTTTTAAACTATATACTTTAATATGCACCCTTTAAATTAAGTATTAATAAATAACGGAATATGGTATATGTCTAGGCTTGTTGACAAATATAAAATTGGATTTAAAATAGTTGGCAACCATTTGATCTAATGAACTCTCATGGTCTGTTACTAGGTCACATAGCTTGGCAGTTGAAAAACTGTCCTAGTACATGGTGGTCCAAAAACTGAGGCAGAAACTGAAACAGATCGGCCACAAATGGGGGACATGCCCCTACTCTCCCCCTTCAAGCTATGAAATGTTTAAATGTGAACCTATAAAAAGCCACATTAACTACATTGACGATTTTTCATATTTGAAAAAAAATAATCGATTTTGTCCTTGCATCAGTGAATAGGTTTGTTGTGTATAGAAGCAGGCTCCAGAAATCTGCAGCCCACAATATTGGTAGTTTTAGTTTTATAACCCTTGATGCAAAGCATTTTGTAGGTTTGGTGCGTATTACTCACAATTCCAGAATATAAAAAGACGTTAAAAAATTTAATGTTAAAAACTGTACTTACGTATGCGAGTATGTTGTTCCTATTTTTCTTTCTGTAGATCTACGTTTCGGAGATTAACTATCTCCTTCTTCAGGTTCGTATGAAAAAACTAGGTACTTAGCATAGTACCACTTCGAAATGTAATATAAGGATTGTGGACAAGGGTTGGTGTGGATACATTTAAAATATTATATCCTCGCCTTGGGAAGAAATGTGTATGAAACAGTGAATATTTGTAGAGGGGGAAGAATAATCTTAATAGGGATGAAGGAAATTTAGAAGAAGGGTGGATCAATTTCCTCAAAAAATGGGACAAAGCCTGGAAGATTGCACCCAATATCGGTTTCCACGTCACTCCGGAAGTTATCCAAGCTGCTCGGGAAGAACGTGAATTTACGTTGGATTTGTGACGTGATAAGGGGAAATGAGAAAATAAAGGGGAGAGGAAAACATTCGTGGAGGACTGACCTTCATGTAGATTAGGAAGCACAGTTGAGCAGGAATGGCTGAACCTGCAAGTTGTATATAGTGATACATGCAGGTTGTTTAGTTTTTCAACATTTTTAACATGCAAATAGGTTTATTGTGCAAGTTTTTTAGTGAACGACGAGCTTTTTATATACCTCTAGGGCGAGGATATAATATATATATAATATTTTAAATGTATCCACACCAACCCTTGTCCACAATCCTTATATTACATTTCGACGTGGTACTATGCTAAGTACCTAGTTTTTTCATACGAACCTGAAGAAGGAGATAGTTAATCTCCGAAACATAGTTCTACAGAAAGAAAAATAGGAACAACATACTCGCATACATAAGCACAGTTTTTAACGTTAAAAATTTTTTAACGTCTTTTTATATTGATGCAAAGCTACCAGGGATAGATTTTTTCCCCATTACTTTGGACCATAATACCGCAACTCTATAATTGTATGATTAGCTCTAGTACCTACTCCAACAGCATTTTGCCAACCGTCGTGCCAGAGTGGGTAGCAAAGCATGCTACGACGTCAGAGGTCCCAGGATCAAATCCCAGGTTGGGCATGGGTGTATGTATGTTCCTTCATCAATTTCATCATATCGTCACTCATCCTCATAATAGCCATTAATCTTGGCAGAAAAGTGACGTACAATAAACACTACAGCATTTTGGATCTTCTCTTTGTTCCACATTTTTGGATCTCTCGCTCCCGAAGGACGTATTTTGGATGTCTGGAACCCACCCCTCCTCCTCCAACCCTGAAGGTCTTATCAAGTTTGAAAATTAAATAATGAAAATATACTTGCTAAACATTTGTTGTGTAATTGAGGGTTATTTACTTGCGTAGAACTTATTGGAAAGCAAGGATTATATTGAGATCATACGGGTTTGAAGGGCAGTATCAAAGAAGATTTATGCACACTGCTACCTACACATAAAATATTAATCAGAAAGTTTGCTTTTCATAAACTGGATCTAACATTCTTCTTTGTTATTCAATAAATATTCAATACCATTTTATTACATTAAATTTCTTAGCTGTACTGTTGCTTTCTACAAATTTATGGTGGTCTTAACTACAAATAAGCTAGATAATGAATATATACAGTTATATCTCTATTCTTATACTTCCTTTTTACCTATTAACATAATAATAACACTACAGTATTAATTAATTTATGCATTATGAATAGACCTATAAATGATATTAACTTAATATACCGTATATGTAACATTCAATCAAAAATCTGGCCGTTTTCTAACAATAGTACTTGCATTTATAAGTAACTTTGGGCTCTAAATCTACCTTGTAATAGGATACAGATCTGAAGTATTAAGTGGTGTATATATGTATGTAGTTCTGCATACGTGTTGTGACATCATAGGAATGCAACTTGAGCATAACGAAATAATTTTCAGTTTCTAAAAGGTCAAGATGACAAGAGCACAAACACATTAAAGTCTATATTAAGTTCATTTTATGCTCAGATAGGCTAATCAGGACTGGGCCTACAGTTTTAAAATGTAATCCGAATCTCTATGCAATATGTCTCCACTGAAGATCAAACCTGGCACCCCCCCCCCCCCCCCGATTAGAAGAAATTACACAAAACTCGCATACGGCAAAAACAAATTAGTAACTATATAATGGTACTTGACTAAATACCATTATAAAAGAATAATACAATTTGCATGAAGAATCTTATTTGAGTAAATATCTATTGTTTGGAGAACATCAAACCTAAATTTTAACTTTCTAACTTAGTATACATAGGTGTACATTTCTGATGTTCAAGTATATTAAAATAGTAAAGATATGGCGAAGTAATTTTGGCTGTGATAGATCACCAATGTACTTACGGTAGGATTTCAATGAGCATAAAAACATCGACAAGTTTTGATTTACTAAGTTTTTTGAGATTACGTGGGTAACACACGTATTACATACAATTTCCGAACATATTCCAGCAAAATGATGACGTTATAAACTTGATATTTGATTAAATTTTACGATTTGGTGTAATCCTGAGTATGTAATTTGAGAATTATTGCCAACTTTCATTGCGGGAAAAATCTAAGACCTACCTAAAAACCTTTTTTCCTGCTGAAGTATAGAAGCCTTTATCAAACATTAAATCACATAAAATAAGTTAAAACAGGTAATTGAGTAACATATAATCTGATTTATTGTGCAAACATTATTTTACAGCAATATCCATGTAGTGAGAATGTATAAAATTATATTTCTCACTTATAAAATGTTTAAAAATTTGTATTCTGTGCATATGGTAAAAAGAGTATGAATTGGGAGAGACTGTCTCTAGGAGAAAAAAAGGATGGAAAGGACTTGGAAAGTGGGAGAGACTGTCTCTAGGAGAAAAAAAGGATGGAAAGGACTTGGAAAGTGAAGTTGTTAATTTTGTGATACGACTGAAATCAGTCTTTTTCTTGTTCTAAACAAGATAAATCTACCACATTTAATGTCATGTTATGAAAATAATTTCCATATTTGATATGTATTGACAAAACCCGCATTGGTAAGTCAGGAAATGGATACATTTTCTGATGTATGATACGTGAAGAGGACATGAATTCGGCAAGCATTTTATTTGCTCTTGGACTTTGAGATAAGTATCGTTTAACATGCTATACGTACATGGTAAAAATGATTCAGTAATAAATATAACAATTCTTTAATTGTTATATGACCAAGTGTACTTTGTAAAAACAAATGGTTAATTTATTCTCCTAGATTCTTCAAAGTTTATCTATTGAAATTACGTTCAACAGAAGGATATACTAGTGTAGAATATAACTATTATGACGAACACATATTTCATGGAAGATTTATAAATCTGAAAAGAAATGTAAGTGTGTGTGTGTGTGTATATATATTGAAAACTAGTACATATCACAACAACATGACGTTACATATTGATGTATAAAAATGAACGTTAATTTGTTATGTTGAAATTTGCTTAATTCATTACATGTGTGATATTATTTAAAGAATAATTATGTTGCTATCCTTAAAAGATCTTATATTATCATCTTGATATATGAAATTTTCTTTAATATATTGATTTAATTAATATTGACTTGCCATTACAACACAAGTAATTTATTTTTATGCAACTGAATCCATTTTGTGAGGACAGAGTGCTGCAATTTTGACTGGAGCAATTACGAATCTTAGTAATTAATTTTGATAATACAGTCTAGGTTCTTGCTCGGGTAAATTGTATCTGCTGTGATATCGAGGGTAACTCACGAGTGGATTATAACTAGCAGAAATGGCCAATGTGTATCTCTCTGATGTAAAATTATTTAGGTAGTTCCGCCCCAGTGGCAGAGTGGTTAGCACATCATGCTACGATGTCAGGGGTCCTGGGTTCGAATCCCAGCCTGGGCTTCAATGTTTGTGTGTCTTCCTTCATCAATTTCATCACATCACTCATCCCATCTTCGCAAATTAGCCAAAAGTGGCACAAGAGGCAAAGTAAAACAAATCAAATCAATCAATCAATTTGACTTCATGAACTTCTAAAACTCTTTAATGACACTGCAAGTGAAATAGGTTAGCCATAATTAGTAAAAAGCCAAAATTTCCATTTTTTTAAAAAAAAGGCTGGCTTTTATAAAAAAAGAACCCATCCAATTCAAAAAAAAAAAAGTTGGCTTTTTTGCAACTCTAATTGTTACACAAAAACAATTTAAAATATTAAAGCAGGAAGGAAAACTATGCGAAATCCCATCTCAGTGACACACAAAACTTTGAAATTGTGACCACTCTCCTCTTCTTTCATACAAAAACTAAGGGGATTCCAGAGTCAGTTAGTCAAGATTAAGAATGAGACAGACATTGGAGGTGTATATGAAAGGAAATAAAGGTACTGGCTAAAATGTTAGCATTAGAGGAACGCTGTGGTAAGTTTACTTTGGTATGAGCACATATATAAAAAAAATGGTAATGCATCAAAAATAATTATAATTTACCATCTTCATCCATATCTTTCGGATCAGGCCTTGCAGGTTTTGTCTCTGGGTTAGGGTCAATTTCTCCAGGCTTCAGTTTCCTTGGGTCATCTGCCGTGTCCTCACCTTCTTCCTTTTTTTGGGCTTGATCCCTGCAGTATTGGAGAGAAGTATTACAATTACATGTACTTTTTTCTTTCCAAGTAAATACCCCAGACAGAATAAAACTGCATAGTGTCTTGTAAATAGGGTAAAAATATACAAAAATCAAGGCAATCTGAAAATCAAGGCAATGTATTTACAAATACCAGGCTGCCTGCATAGAATAGTTTGTGCACATGCCTTCGGTATAAGTAATCTTGAGTTTGATCTCAAAATTCTGGTGTTGGCCCAACATTATGCAGATCATTGGAAAGCTGTTTAAAAAAATGTATCAGGTCCCAGTCTGGAAAGCTATGCCCTGACCATGTGTCACCAAAAAAGAATTTTTTTGCAAATCCTCCTGGCCCTACATGGCTGTTGCAGAACAGGGTTCCATTTTAATTTATAACAACCACAACGAAGGGACACTCAGTACACAACTGAAAACATAAAAGTAAAAGTTTAATCTATTCAACAGTATAAATATTAAAATACTACATATTCAAAAAAAAAAAAATGCAGATTTCTGTGAATCACACATCTTAGTCAAGTGTTGGAATCACAATTAAACTGATGGCATTATTGAACTGAACTTTGATTCAATAGCCTCTTGACTGCCCAGCTGCCTTTCACGGTGTTGCACTGTCAGCCAATCAAGTCCATTGCAGCTACCATATTTCACTGCATAATCATCGCAGATTTTGTGCCAATTTTTTTTGCAAGAAAGTGTGGTGCGACCATTATGAGAAGCTTTCTTTTTTAAATTTTACCGATAGTTAAAAATCATTTATTACTAATTTCTTTGGGGCAAGATTAGAATGCACGAAATACTCATGAATACACGTTACAATTGAATATAGTCCAAATCCACACAGATAATGGAAATATTACACTTGAGAAAATTTACCACAGTGTTGCGATGTACAGGCTTAAAAAATTTAATCTTGTGTCCGAAGATTCTTCGCTGCTATCATTGATTTCCTCACCTGATGGGGTGATGCGACAATCATGCAATGAAAGATATAAACAAATTGTTGAACATCCGTATGCGGTGAAATATGGCATTCTCTCCAAAGTCTATTAATCCTTCCTTCGAAGTAGCTTACCAACCATCTGTTTTCAAGTTGCTGGATAAACACTAAAATTTTAGGGTTATGACTGGAGATTGAACTTGTGTCCGTAATCTGGCTACATATATACCCTAGATGGGGAGTTCTACACTATTAATATTAATTATATCCATGAACTGGTAGTGGCTACAAATTGATTTTTCAAGAGATGATAATGCAGTTAACCTACAAATATATTATCAGCCTAACAATGAAAAAACAGGAATTTGGCATTGAAAACTGCTTTATTGTTTTTCGAAGTATTCTCCTTTATGGTCAATACACTTTTGCATTCGTTCGAACCATTTGTCAAAGCAGTTTTTCCAATCTCCTTGAGACACCTCCATAATATGGTTTTTGAACGCAACGGCATCTTCCGCCGACGAAAATCGTTGTCCACGCAATTTATTCTTGACATTCGGGAACAAGAAGAAGTCATTGGGTGCCAAATCAGGACTGTACGGCAGATGACCCATCAATTCGATTTTTTGACTGTTCTTAAAGTCGGTTGTTAGACGAGATGTGTGACAGCTGGCATTGTCTTGATGAAGAATGATCCGACGGTGTTTGTTTGTTTTCCGTATTTGACCGAACACCTCTGGCAAACAAATTGTTGTGTACCATTCAGAGTTGACCGTTCTACGTTCCTCTAAAGGCACAGTTGCCACATGACCAGTTTTCCCGAAAAAACAGGCGACCATTTGTTTCGATGTGCTTCGAGCGCGAACAACTTTTGTTGGATTTGGTTTATCTTGAAACACCCATACAGTCGACTGCTGTTTACGTTCCGGCTCATATGCATATATCCATGATTCTTCACCTGTCCCAATCTTATATACGTCTTTTGAAGCACCACGATTGTATTTATTGAGCATTTGTTTGCACCAATTGACGCGAGCGTCTTTTTGAGTTTTTGTCAAATTGTGTGGGATCCAACGAGAACATACCTTTCTCACACCTAAATGATCATGTAATATTTTATATATGCTGGTGGAACTAATGCCTATGGTTGCCTCAATCTCACAGTATGTCACATGACGATCTTGCAGTATTAGGTTTTGCACAGCATCAATGTTTTCTTGAACAACAACTGATTTTGGACGAATTTCGCGAATCTCGTCGGTGAGCGAATGGCGGCCACGATTAAATTCGTTATACCAGCGTTTCACAGTGGCAAAGGATGGGGCTTCATCGCCAAATGTGGAAGTAAGTTGATCGATGCACTCTTGTCTTGATAATCCACTTCGAAAATTGTAAAAAATCATCGCACGAAAATGTTCATGAGTTAATTCCATTTTATTGTTGTCGCACAATCTCCAAGGCAACATAAACAACACAAATGAAGCTACTGACAAAACATTTGAAGTACGTTATGGTCAATAATGCCAGACGATTCCGTGCAAACGTCAAATCGTGTCTAACTTCAATCAGTGTTGCCAAGGCTCAAAATATAAATAGTGACCCTTGTATTACCAAGCTAATTAATATCTTATTTCTTTATATTATTGATTGATTGATTTGTTGTTTTAAGTCCACTTTATGCACAGGAAGGCTAATTGGAACTGGACCTACAGTTTAAAGTGGGATCCGAACCACTTTGCCATGTGCCTCCACCAGGGACCCCTTGATTACAAAGTGACGACGTTACCATGATGCCATCCGAGACACCCTATTTCTTTGTATTAAAATATAGGCTTTAATATTTTAAAATAGTATCATGTTGTTTCAAGGTCAATAATGCAATCTTTTAGTGTCCATAAATGTCTATTTTGCACAATATTGCCTAAAAGTGTAATTTTCGGTACTTTTCTTACTCTCACTTTCTTTGGCTACTTTGGTTCTCTCATCCCACTACATTGTAGATGGTAATCACTGTATGTATCTGATCGCAATTCCTCATAATTAGCCAAAAGAAACAGAATAGTTCTGCAAAACTAAGAAAAATACAATAGAATAGAATACACAACTTTAGTCAATAAGTGTACAACCTCCTAAGAAACTTAATAGGTTTTATTTAATATTCTTTTTTAAGTGTCTATTTTCATCATCCTAAGTGCTTACTTTACAAATTTTAATGTCTATAAATCTGCACTCTATGAATTACGAGGGTCGTACTGAAAGTAATGAGCAACAATTTTTTATGAACCAAGTTTTGGTTTTATTAAAGAAAAACATGCTACATCATAATCTACAGACTTTTCTTTACTTTTCAACAAAGTCTCCATTTCTTTGAATGCATTTTTCCCACCTTTCTGGTAGCTTGAAAATACCCTTACGGTAGAACTCCGTTCCAGCTGCTCACAGACACTGTCACACTGCTTTATGCATGTCCTCCATCGTCAAGTAGCGTAACTGTTCCTTCACAAAACCGAACAGATGATAGTCGGAGGGTGCAATGTTGGGACTGTAGGCAGGGTGAGGCAGAAGCTCCCACCCCATTTTCAAAATTTCCTCCCTGGTGAACTGAGCAGAGTGCAGGCGTGCATTTTCGTGTTGAAGGATGATTTTCTTTCCAAGATGTTTATCCTGCAATACATGACGGAGCTTGTGAAGTGTTTGGATATAACGGCGAGCATTTATGGTTCAAGAAATTCAACGATGATGCACCCCTGTGCATGGAAGCAGTTCGTGGGTGTATGCTTTGAGGTTTGCCTTTGATGATCGTGTTTCCTTCTTTAAAATGTTTTACTCATCTTCTACTAACACTGCTAGCACCCATGCATACATCTCTATACACACACTGAAGTCTATTCTGAATTTCAGCAGCAGGAATTCCCTCTTTAACATGGAATTCAATCCAGAGTTGGAAGTGGTCGGAAAAAACTGGCTTTTTTGGAAAAAACAGAGTTTTTTAATGTGGATTTTTCGACTTTTTTCACAAAAGTGTCTGAAATCAATGAAAATACAGGAGTTTGCAGTATTTTTCCTGTTCCATTGTTTTCGTTTATCTCCCTACTGTAAAATAGACACTCATTTCTAAATATAAAATACAATTTACAATATGAAATTTGTAGCTAGACATAAACAGTGTTTTAAAAAAAGCTGGCTTTTTTAAATGGTTGGTTCTTACTGAGTGTTATCTTCATATTTCGGTAGGCTTATTAAATATATCAATGTACATTCACATAACTAGAATAGTTTTGTATGTGTTTTTAATAGAACCTAATAGTATGATGTGATTTTCAACATTTGAATTTGTTATATGAATACGTATATAAAGCAAAAAAGAAAATACTGCTCTACATTTTGAAAATCTAGTATCAAATCTCTTTACATTAAATTTTGTGTTCAGTAAAATATATTTGTATTCTGGCTTTCCAGTACATCATGTATAATTTGGTTAAATGCCTGCTAAAACCTGGTCACGGAGCAACTGGTGATGTATTTTGGCTGCTTGTTGCAGTGGTTCTCAACCTTTGTGAGACCACAGACCAGTAAATTTATTTATTTCTTACAAGTTGATGCCCTGATCCCAACAATTTCACTCATAAATACATTTCTGATCTTTAAAGTTTATATGGAAATTAATATGCAGCCTTAATTAATATTGCATAGCAACTATGGCATAATCATAGTTCAATTATGTATAGACTTACTGTCAAATATAAAATGATATAATTAGTCGTTAACCCCTGGGTGCACCGGACCTTTTGCAGCCTGGCGATTGAAAACATGGGCACTAAAACTGAAGCAGAAGCAAATAAGACTGGCCCGAAATGGCAAAAAATCTATTTAAGAAATCTGGACTGGACCTACAGTTGGAAATGAGATCTGAAGCACTTTGTCTCCACTGAGGATTGAACCTCAGACCCCTTCTTATTACAAGGCAACAGCATTACTTTATTCCACTCCAGAGGCCCATTCATGATTATGAAAGGAACCTTCTATAAAAAAGCCAGCCTTTTTTCCCCCAACAACAGTACTTGTAATTTGTTCTCTGTGAGATTTACAGACAGAATTAAATCTTAATCTCTGATGAAGTAGGGAACAATCTTGTTAAGTATAGAGAAAACTCAGACTGAAGCAACACATGACAGTGTGGACGGTGTTACATTGAATGAAGTGACAAGTGACTTGGGCCCCTTCAGTCTATAAGCAACCACCCAACACGCATGCGCAAACAAAACTTAGGCAACATCATGCACGCCGTTGAAGGAGCATTCACACTGAAGTCACAGATAACAAGCAACACAGTCTCCTTTAGTATAAAGTAAAACATTCATTATGCATGCAAGAACAACAGACCAAACCAACCATTGAGAAAACAGTATAGTCTGAGCAACATGCAAGTGACATGTTTAGCTAGTTGCTGCACTTTGGTTCGAAAGGTCTGCTTCCAAGTGACACATGTCACTTGTTGCTTTGGTCTGAAAGTTCCTTGAGAAAATGGTACAGCCAAAGTGACAAGCAACACTTGCATCTCAAGTTGCTTCGGTTCGAAAAGTTACACTTACTTCTAAGTGTTGGTTTCCAAGAGCCACGTAATATGTATACTTCTGCATATGTGTTGTGAACAGTAAAGATTTTTAATTGTTCCGCAACATAGAACACACATTTTGCTATTAACATTTGCTTCATATTTTATGATATCAACATTTAAATTCAGATACAAACATGTAAAAGCTTGTTTTAAGTCCATTTCATGGCCAGATGTGCTCATCAGGACTACACATTTAGTTTTAACCCTAGCTTATCCATGCCACTCAAGAAACTTATATACCAGGGGAAGGCTCACAGACCGACACTTCTTTTTTTTTTTTTTTTTTTTTTTTTATATATAACTAAAATTCAAGAAACCATTTTATTACTGAATCACTGCTTCCTTTGCTGATTATATATGTGCAGTTATTTATTAATTATAATAATTACAAAAATTACTATCATTAATAAAAATTATTGCATGTGTTTCTCAGATATTTCATTCACTAAAACTCACAAAATCCATAATAATTTTTTATTAATGCTTTTTTGTTTGTAGAAGTGCAGTTATTTATTAAATACAATAATTACAAATATTACCATCATCACAAACCAATTGTACACTGTCACTTGCATGAGTGTCTCGAATGAAACAAATTCAAAGATGGCACCTGATATCCCCACCAAATACATTTTTTCTCCTTGTTACATTACAATTATGAACAAAAGTAATACAGAAAAATCGAGAACATTCTAGAGAACAATGTTTTTTTTTTCAAACAGAAAAATCTAAAAGATTGAGGTGGTGAACCTGCAAGCCCCCACCCGCCTCCCTCGATAAGCTAGAGTTAAAATTGTATCTGAACCACTATGCCCACTGAGACAGGCCAATATCTGCCTCTTGGCTGCCACATCATGTAAATTTCTTCAAGCTAGTTGTACAATATGTCACTATAAACCCGTAAGCTAAAAACAGTAACTTCAACTGAAATAGGTTAGCTGTAATTGGAAAAAAGCCAAAATTTCAGTTTTTTCCCAAAAAAGCCGGCTTTTTATGGGAAAAAACATCCATTCAAAAAAGCAGACTTTTTTGCAACTCTAATTCAATCACAGCACATTGTCGAAATGAAACATCACCGTCGGCCATTTTTAAAAAACTGACTGTGCTCACGCAATTGAATCTAATGATGTCACACTACCTCAACGCATTCAGTAGTGTCTATATTTTGCAATGATTTACTTTGCATGTATTGATGGATTATGATTTTTTTTTAAATAGTTGCTCATTACTTTCAGTATGACCTTGTAATACCCCACACAATTCATTCTCTTGCAATGTGAATATACATCTGGTCCGTTTCTCATCATTGTAATTCTGCTTAATACTTAAGGTCCAGCAGTCTCCTCTAGTTCTGGTTTATAATTTTATGATATGTAAACTTTGATATGATCTATTCAATCTGCCATATAAAATCTCATCTCTACGAGAACATATCATACTTCCTACAAAACATTAGAAAATACTGTTCCCATGGATAATACATAAGAAAATATATGCAACGATACTTACAGGAGGTATTCATATCTTTCCAGGCACTGTGCTGCTGTGCGACCAATAATGGGAGCAATTGTCCTCCACTGAGTGGGCATCAACTTGGCAAGGTGCAGCAACTTTTCGTCTTCCTCACGGCTCCATTCAGTCTTTTTAATGCTTGGGTCCAACCACTCGTACCACCTAGCTTTGCACTGTTTAGCTGACTTGCGGTGCAGCAAGGATGCAATACGTGACCACTGGTTTTTCCCATATTTCATCACAGCAGCTTTCAGGATTTCATCCTAAAAATAAATATTTTGTTATGTGCAGTAGTTATATGGGCAATGAAAACAATTCTGAAATAAAATGATGGTACAAACATTTTCACATAGTTTCCAAATTTGAAGTGCACAAGAAATTGTGAATGTTTCTGATTCACTGCTAAATTAATTGCAAGACATATTATCTGAAATATTTTATGCTTTAGGATGTATCAATAGTTTTTTTAGTGAGGAAATGTACATTTGACTGATATATAACACTGAATCTTAACTTAATTTTAAAAAAAATCTTGCATAATTAATTCCAATGTTAACAACTTCACTTAACCAACACTAAAAGATGCGAGAGGCACTCATATGAAAATGTTAAAATTGAACAAACAGTTAAAACACACATTTAGGAAGAACACTGAGCCTAACTATCATTGCTAAAAAAATATATTTTGGATGAGAGATTAAACCTTACTGATTAGGAGCCATTTCTTTAGAAACAAAGGTAGGGAAAATTTAATATTCGGAACAATATTATCCTCCTTCAAAGATCAGCAAGTTTCCAACAACCATTCTTTAAGTATGAAGTTCAAAACTTCAACATCAATATAGTTACCATTATTTGAATCAACATAATTATAAACTTGATGACAAGATGTACACCATTCAGAGTTTTTCTTTTTAATGATCTCAATTTTTGGTCAAAATTGGTCTAAATCATGGCAATCAATGATTACAATAATATTCTGCTTTTACATGTTTCACTGTAGCCACTGCTGTAAAATTATGAAATTACCTACAATTAATTACTTATGGAAGAATTATCCTCAACTGAATATGTAAGTATGCACAGTGCACAAGTATTGTCCAGCATATTGTCCATGGCTACTTTCATTAATCTTTTCCTTGCAACTTGCATGTTTCTAAGGAATGAATTTTTACATCTACTAGCAGAGGTTTCAGCAGTTTGTTTGACATTTTGTTTCAATTCTTGAAGCTAAAATTACGTGAAATAAGTAGAATAAATATAGTGATGTGAAATTCGCTTGGTAATACTTATTAGCCCGCTGTATAAGGGATAAATCGGTAACAGTTCCGATTTTTTTAAAAATTCTCCTAGCAGGAAGACTAATTATCGTAGAATTTGGCAATCATTGTCACATAAAATTTGAACCTTCCTTAAAGTAATCAGCACTGTTTGGATTTTGAAAGAAAGTTATTTACGTTGAAATAACAACTTAAAAATCACCTTATGCAAGCATGCACGCTTCCTATGGACAATGTATTTTCCGTTGGCAAGCGACGGTATAGTAGACTAGGTGGGAATTAATGTAGAAGTAAATTGGAACCTTTGTAGAATGCATTTAGGGACTTTATTTTCATGCCAGGTATCCACCTGACCTGCCTAACCTAAGTCAAAAGCATATTTTGAACAAAATCTTAAGTAATCGCTAAAACTCCACAGTATGTATTAACAGAAATAAATCAAAACCGAACCATGTTAAAATTGCATTCGTAGCATGGTGAAATCGCAATAAAACAAAAGGAACTTCGGCCAATAAATCTCTTGGAGAAGGGATATTAACTGCCACTTTAAAAATTGCTGCTTGGTTTTGATTTGATTTGCTCTATTTTACTTTGCCTTTTGTGCCACTTTTGGCTAATTTGCAAAGATGGGATGAGTGATGATATGATGAAATTGATGAATGGACACTCACAAACATCCATGCCCAGGTCAGGATTCAAACCCGGGGATTGCTGCTTGGAACTCAAGTGTCTATAAAAATAAAAATGTATACAAACTAGTCACAGTCAGGAAATATTTGCAGATTCTATACCTGCTTACGTACTTTTACACATGTTCAACCTGTCTTGGAAATCTGTGGAGCAAGGCCGTGCATAATGGTAGAGAAGGGGGAGAAAGCTAGCAGGCAGAGCGAAGTGGTGCAAGCTGCTGCAAACTACTGGTAGCTCTGCATTTTCCTCTTCATGCACTCACTTCCCCTCTCACGCATTCATTGGTCAAGCCTGCTCCAGCAGGGGTGCCCACAGGGGGGATCATGGCGCAGGTTGCACCATCAACATTTTTTGGGGGGATTTTTTCCGGTAACGGTTCAGATTGTTTTATGATTTCTCGTAGCACAAAGCCTAATTATTGTAGAATTTTGGAAATCACTGTCACACGAAATTTGAACCTTCCTTAAAGTAATGAGCACTGTTTGGACCCGAAAAAAGTTATTTATGTTGAAAAAAAAAAAAAAAAAAAAACTTGAAAATTACCTTACGCACTTCTCATTGACAAGATATTCTCTGTCAACAAGCGGCAGTAAATATCGTAGAAGCGTGGGTATGAAATAGAAGTAAATCGGAACCTTAGTAGAATGCATTTAGGGACTTTATTTTAATGCTAAGGGAACCAAACCTAACCTGCCTAACCTAACCACGAAAGCATATGTTGAACAAAACCTTAAGTAATCGCTAAAACTCCGCAGTATGTGTTAACAGACGTACATCGAAATCGAACCATGTAAAAATTGCATTTGTAGCATGATGAAATCTCAATAAAACAAAAGGAATGTGGGCCTTTTTTCCCTTCATATAATATAAAATTCAACATTTATATCTTTTTCCAAAATATATGTAAAGATTTTACACCTTAAATGCACCATATTTAATCCATTAGATGAAGAAAATAAAGTGTTTTAAGGGTATTATCGAAGGTGGTGGTGGGGGAGAGATATCCAACTTTAGGCCAACATATTAGGCCTTAATTGACATGTGGATTCTGGAGCAGATTCTGAATTTATTTATTTTGGGGGGGGGGCAGTATAAAACTCTAGGTCTTAGATCATTGCAGGTATTTTAGTTAGAGGGGTATTGAGCATTAAATTGAGGAGATATCCAATTCTTGTGTATTGCCATTGTCTTAGACTGTTGCGGAAATTCTGGTGTGGAGACTGAGAATTATTTTTTTGAAGGAGGCAATATCCACTCTTCAATATCAACAGTGTCTAAAATTGATTGAGTATTAAATTTAAAGGGGGAGATAGAAAGCTCTTGATAAAGTGTTAGATCTTAGATTGTCAAGGAATTTCTGTAGTAGAGAAAGAGTTCGAACATTAAATTTTGGAGACTATTTAGCGATATGGTATCCACACGTTTTCGACCCCGAACGCACCAGAGGAAAAAGACTAAGAAAGTATTGACATCCTATTAAATTCATATTCTTGAAAGCCTGTAAAGCAATGGATGTAAAAATGTTATGTTTGGCACTTTAATGAGGTGAATGTGAAGTTTTTATGGTGACATTTGGCTTATTTCACCGAAAGAAGCTATATTTGCGACATATCGAGTAAGTTTTCTTGGTTGTTTCTTCCCTTCCGTAACACTCGAAATAGCCGTCACAGTTTCACCACCATAGTCACTATGCAATGTTTCCTCCTCACCACGCGTAGAAAGTGCAAGATAAGCAAAATTGAGTGGACCGCGATCGGCACAATTGCTCATTATTTACCGGTGAGGAGGAATGTCGGACATGTGAAATTCGTTATACTTACTAATTTTGGTGTCCTAATAGTGAATGTGCAGTTGAAGTTTGGAACTCATTTGAGGCCAGGTGACTCCGGCCAATTTCTAACTTGCCTTTAACATGGACTCTATAGAGAAAGTCAGGTAGCCGGAATGGAGGCGGGGCCACGGTAGGCCAAATATCCCCAGGGTGGAGCCCGGAATCGGTGTGGGAAATTTTGAGCCAAAAATTATTGCAAACAATAATACTTCTCGAGCTCAAATTTCCCACAGACTCCGGGCTCCGCCCCTGGGGTAATTGACCTACCGCCCCCTACCCCTACCGCAGCCTCGCCTCCTCTCCGGCTTTTTCTATAGAGTCCCTGTTAAAGGGATGTTAGAAATGCAAAATCACAAATCATCATCAAAAACCACAGGGAACTCTTTTGCACCTCATTTTGCCACGTCCTGCCACTTACTTTGTACAAACAAATTTCCATTTATGTGTAAGTAAAATGTGCAGCTTACATGTGCTACCATATTTCAGACATTCAATTTCTTCTTTAACAATACCATGCTGTGCTACGAACTCTACATCTTTAACCCCTTTCAATTGCACCACGCATCCTGCACACGTCATTTTCAAAACGTTGAACACGTTCAACTGAACATATGTATTTAAACGTGTGACCAGTTATATAAACGCGTGATTGGAAACACTGGCCCAGATTACGTCATCACACACAGGCTACATCCACCTGGAAGTAAACGGATGGACGAGCTCTCATGCATCGGTCACACATTTATATCGAAAAATAGATGATTTACCGACAAAATTCAATGAACGATGCGAGAAAACACTTCCCTGAACTTCAAGAAGTATAAAGAAACTACATTCGGTAAGTAATTTCTCCTGTAAATTTGATGAAATCAGTTTGTCCCTTACGAGACAGTGGCCGCGGTGGCTCAGTCGGTAACGCGTCTGACTACCATGCTCAAGGTCCCGGGTTCGATCCCCGGCCAGTTCAAATCCGGGAACTTTTCTAACGGTGGAAGCGGCCCCGGCGCCTACCCAGCGTCGAATAACATGGGTACCTGGGGGAAACCCTGGGGGGTAAAGGCGGTCAGGGGCGTGATGCTGATCACATCATCCCCACTCACGACCGGATCAAGAAAGTGTGGGGCGTTACCCCCACACCCCCTATACGCCTTCATGGCGTGGTGCTATGCACAGGGGAACACTTTACCTTTACCTTTACCTTACGAGAAATTTACAGTTTTTATACTATAGTTGCATTACAAGACAAGCTATATTCTCGATTATGATGGACCATTTTTGGGGTGGTCTTGAGTGATGGGCCCCCTGTTTAGGGAGAAGAGACAGATCACATATAGTGTTCAGTAAAGCTAAGGGAAAAGTTACTTTCAGTACACACTCTTTGTCGGAATTAAATACTTTGTGCAGATTAGGATATGGTTTGAGAGCGCGAATAATATGATTTTTGGGGGGGGGGGAATGCGCCATTGGCCTGGAGGGGGATGGGCAGCCCTGCTCTTGAGTCACTACTTGTGCAGATACTGGTTTTCGTTCTCTTGCTCCAGATTCCCAGGACAGTGTGTACACCTTTTCAGCGTTTTAAAATTAAATTGCATGCAGGAACTTTAAGTATTGGCCCAACTTAAAGCTGTGGTATATTTTATTTACAATATTACTCCGTTAGGTATGGTGGTCCAAAGTAGGTTAGGTAAGATACGCTTACTTGACTTTGCATTCTTGTATTTTCTTTGGTATACCATTTCTTTTCTTGACTGAACGTATATGCAACGTTATAAATACGAAAAATAGTTTTAAAGAGCTGTTCCTAATGGTTGCGATAAATTATGCAAGTTGTTGCAACTTACAAACGCCAAAAATAAGCTTGGAACGCTATAGGAAAAGTAAAATATCAATTTTCTTACCTCGGTGTTTCTCCAAACACCACCTTTTATCATAATCCGTGGCATCTTGGATAAATAATTTGCACTCTTCCTAAGAAAATAGAAATAAGTGTTTCAAATACAATAGAGCACTGAACTCTTATGATTTATTTGCAACTATCAGCGTGTTTTCGATTCGGCTTCGGCACCAGTGGAGACACTATCTGAACATCGCCATATTGAAATTCATATCAGTACTACCAGTACCAGCCACCAGGTCCTGATTTAGGATAACTTTCATGTAGGGGTGTGCGCGATCCCGAAAATTTGGGACCGGGATCGGAAAAAAATTTCCCGTGCCGATGCCGACTTCGGGAAATGACTTCCCGACTTTTCGGGATCCCGAGCAGTCGGATAATACCGAATGGTCATTTTAAAAAGTTGTTAATTCTGGACGTTTTCTGCATTGCAACTTGCAAGTGTCTGAAACTTATCGGAAATTGTTTGTTTTTATTCCAGAAATGCAAAAGCAATCACTTAAGTTGGAAATAACTTGTAGAATTCGAGATTTTCAGAGCTTCGGGAAATTTCGAACATTTCCCGACAAAATGGCTAATTTTTCCCGTCCGAATGTCGGGATTAACAAAATTTCCCGTCCCGACCAAAAAAGTTCTGTCCCGCACACCCCTACTTTCATGACATTCTGCTAGTGGATAAATCGTTTCTATCCTTTCTTGCTGCCTTCGCCAGGAACGTTGACACTTGTTGGGCCATAGTGGACACTAGCTCCCCGTCCCCGTTAAATACATGACATATTTTCATGGTACACATCAACTACACATAGCTACAATTCCTAAATTTTCATGAATCACAAATAAATAATTTAAATTAACAAGTTAGTAAGGTGTTTACAGAAATATGTCATATCGCAGAGCGTACACGATATAAAATTATCTGGTGATCTCCGAAAACCAGAAAATTGGTGCGGGCAGTGCCGGATCTACAAATTTTGCCCCCCCCCGTACAAAATATTACTAAATCCCCCCTTATTTATTTACCTATATACAGGGTGGTATCTGTAGGGGGGTGAGGGGAATCCCCCATCTGGATACTTGTGTCCCCCTCTCTATTTGATAAATTTTATCCCTGGGGAATGATATTTGGGGGAAAACAAATAATTGACAATTCAGTTACTTTCTCCCACTTCGCAATCAGGGTTGGCATGGTTAAAAGAAAAGTATTTTAAACAACTTGTTTGAAACGTTTAACACACATGGCTTTGTTTTTTTCACAAATGTGTAAAACGTTTAAAACAAAGTGTTTTAAACATGTTTTTTTCTGACATGTTTAAAATAGATTTTAATACTTGATTCTTGTTAGTTGGTGGTTATTTGCGTGTTTTGTAACTATGTTTTTTATTCAATGCGTGTCATTCTGTTGACTGTGCATAGAAATCTGTACAGAAAACATTTAAAACATGTTTAAACAAAAAGAACTGTCGGTTTTGTTTCTTTTAAAAAAAAAACATAAATTTTACCAACCCTGTTCACAATTCAATAGCAACATTTTGAGAACGCAGATGTGGCCTCAAGCGCTGCTATATTCCTGGAACTGAGCTGGTTGCGGTAGAGTGTTTTCATCAAAGGATCGGTTCTGAAAATTTGGAAGTGTATCTACACAAAAAGCCAGCAGTAGTAAAGGGGCGAGTTCCTTTTGATTGTTAGTGCCTCCCCGATTGCGCAATGGTCGTCGCCTTGTAATTAAGCGGTCCCCGGTTCGATACCCTCTGAAGGCACCTAGTGGTTCGAATTCCACTTTAAACTGTAGGTCCAGTCCCGATTAGCATAAAGTGGACTTAAAATAACAATTCAGTCAATCAATTCAATCCTTTTGATTGTTGGTTGCCCGTGAAAAATTTATCAAATGGAAAATTACACGGCCATAGCTTGACGTATCTTGTAATGAAGTTAAACATACATAATCTTTCAGCATCACCGAGTTAAAACACATGGTGCGAGTTAGAAGGTGGAAAATATTTTTTTGGTTTCAGCATGCGTTGTCAAGTTGGTAGCAAGCTAAAACATTTATAAAATATCATGACTAAAAATACAGAAGAATCGATATTTATTTCATTCTCTTGATCAGTTCTGTAACAACAATTGATCATGAAATTACGAACACAATAATGGGCGTTATATTTATACTAGTAGTGGTAATCGCTATTATCTTGTACTCAAGGAGTTCCAGATTAATTAGGCATAACTTGGCGGAGGCACTTGCCGGCCTAACAATTTTCAGAATTAACAAGTTAATGGAACTTGTGTTAACCTCCTGGGACCTGAGAAGCAAGTTAATGAGTAATTTTTATGATTTCGCAAATGTAAAGTGATTCAGCATTAGTATTGGGCGCTCTTTTTATGGGGTAGAAACCTTTTGATTCAGCCCCCCCCCCGCCAAAAAAAAAAAATTATGCCCAAGTTCGATTCAGATCCCCAAAAGTTAAGTCCCAGCCCAGACTAGAAACAACCCTACACGCACACTTACACAATCAGTGGCCACACGTTAGACAGAGTTTCAAGTTATAAAGATCTTGGTGTTCAGTTTGAAGAAAATAACAGTTTCCGAAAACACATCGACCGCATTGTAGCAGAAGGGTACCGAAACCTAGGGTTTATAATGAGAATTAGTGTTGCCCACGGGACGAGAAGGGACAGGCTTTTAAAAATTCGAGACGAGACGAGATTGATCATGTGTCCCGAGACAAACGAATATTTTCGAGACGAGACAGCATTTCACAGCATTTCCACGAGACGAGACAGGCCAAAGTCTCGTCTCGTGGGCAACACTAATGAGTAGATCCCGGAAGTTTGGCAAAATGCCTTTTTTTTATCTACTGCATATATTGATAATTTTTTTCCGGATATACGTTTCTTATGTTGTTTCGAATGTTTTAGAAGCCTTTTCATTTTGCCTATTTTGCCTATTTGGGACCCCACTGCCTATTTTTAATTATAAT
Source organism: Lepisma saccharinum (assembly GCF_977018435.1). NCBI lineage: Eukaryota > Metazoa > Arthropoda > Insecta > Zygentoma > Lepismatidae > Lepisma > Lepisma saccharinum. Next base: position 56,273,559 of record NC_139234.1, on the reverse strand, counting down.
GCCTTTTTTTGCCTTTTTCAATTAAATTTGACCATTTTTTAAAAAAAATGCGTATATAAATTATTTTTCTCCGAAAAAACGTTGTTGGCATTTATTTTTCTTCCGTTTATTATGTGAGTAATTTTCGTCTTATTTAAGTAAAATTGAACTCGTGCATGTTTCAACATTGCTGAAGGAGAAAAGTGTGAGAAAAATGTATTTCATGCTCAGTTAGGATATTGCCTTTCGGTTAACATTTCCTTGTGCATGATTGACTGCTGAAGTGGACAGGTTGATTTCGAACACAAAGAAGATATTTCTGAAATCTCCCTCTCGAACCCGAAAATTTAAGGAAGTTGCATCTGAGCTTAGTTTACCTCCGCAACCAGTCTTGATCAGATGGGGAACCTGGATATCAGCAGCTATATATTGCTAACGACCTTCAAAAAATCAGTGAGGTGATAGATGCTCTTCCAGAAAATAGAGCGGCTTCAGTGGAAAAACTCCTATGCTATTCAAGTTTATTTTTGCACATTATGGTGCATTGCCAGAGAAAATTACAATTATAGCATCCATGAAAATCTTCGAGGAATCTATGCAGCATATGATGGAAGTGCCAGGAGAAAAGGGGTCAGCTGTTGCGGAAAAGTGCAAACGGGTAGTGAGTGCAAATGAGGACTTGAAACAATTGAAAACAATTTGTGATATTCTAAAAGGTGAAAATGCTGTTACCAAAATGAGTCCAGCTACATTAGCTTGTTATATGTATGCTCCAATAACTTCTGTCGAAGTAGAAAGATCATTTTCTATTATGAAAAACATTCTCTGTGACAGACGACTATCAATGAATGTTGAGAACTAAAAAAAAACACCTTGTAGTTATGTGCAATCAAGACGGAGAAAATTGAAATGCTCTTCCCAATGTAGATTTTAACATTTTGCCAGAAATTATAGATAAAAGTAAGTGACTTCCAAATGTGTCTTTTTTCGGTTTATTTTGCCTTTTTTTCATTTTTAGTGCCTATTTTCCACATTATAAATGCCTTTTTGCCTGCCTATTTTAACGAAAATAAATGCCTGAACTTCCGGGCTCTACTAATGAGAATGGGAAACGACTTTAAGAAGTTAGAAACATTCCAAATGCTATACAATACCTACGTAAGGTCGAAATTGGAATACGCGTCTATCGTCTGGTCCCCACAAAACCTAAATGAAACCAGCAGAATAGAGAATGTACAAAACAAGTTCCTTCGATTCCTAGGATTGAAAAGAGACGGCGTTTACCCCAAATATACTCCTTATCATACCCTAAAAAAAATACTTCAATGTACAATCCCTAGGCGATAGAAGAAACATACATCAGTTACTATTCTTACATAAACTTTTAAACAACTAATTAGAATCCTGTCAGCTGCTCTCAGAAATCCTTTTTTATGTACCATATAATAAGGTAAGACCACGGAAAGAGCTGTTTCAGGTTAGCTCAAACTAAGTCAGCCAATGCGGCACCTACTCGGAGAATGTGTAGGTTATATAACGAAATTGCAAAGACATATGATAAGATAGACATCTTCCAAATTTTCGAAGGTTCAAAAGGGAAACTGATACTTACTTCCAACAACAGACTTAACATTGTTTAGCAGTTCAGCCTCTTTATGTACAGGCGAAAGAGTCTATCCTATTTTTTCTTTTTCTTTTGGTGTTATTTACTAATTACTAATTACTATCATTACATCTATATATCATCGTTTATAAATGTAAGGTGAAGCTCATATGTTTTTCCTTGGTTATTTTCTTGGTTATCATGTGTAAGTTCTAACCCCAACTGTCAGGTTAATACTTTATACTTTTTTTTTCATATCTAATCTTATATTAATTTTTATATTACTGTAACACATATTATCATAGTATTGTACCTTATGAATTATTCTGATTGCATATTTTGTGTACCAAACAGTGTTATAATACAAGACACTGTAAGTGGGCATTTGCCTGTAGTCTCATGTCTTTAAATAAATAAATAAATAAAATCTTATTTTAAAAACTGTAGGCCCAGTCCCAATTAGCTGTTCTAATCGTATAGTGGATATTTTCTTTCTGTGAAGACACAAATTTCAATCGGAAAATTTTCAGCACTTATTAAAAATATATTTTGTTCAAAGCTTTTTTTTTAAAAAAAAGAAAAAGTTGAATGATATAAAATGAAGTGTGGAGTGACCCCGTTTACCATTTAAAATTGACGAGATACCCCCCGCAACCCCTATCCACTGGCGGCCACAAAATATATATGTATGTATGTGTATAAGTTTAAATAAACATTATCTCATGGTGTCACTAGACAGTAGTAGAATTCCCCCCCCCTGGAGATTTCTTAAATACCACACTGCCTATATGAACGTGTGTGTTCGACATAAAATACATGAGGGGCGCAGTGCAGAAGTGGTGTAAGTCCAAAATAACTAAGTGGAAAAAACAAGACATTTGGGAAAATTGAAAATAAAAATATACATGCAATGGGCAAATAATGTATTACTGCACTTATATACATAACACTGCAGAGTACAAGTTACAAATGTGAGTGTGGAAGTCCGGCTGACCTGCGGTCCATAAAGTACAAAATTGACCACAGAAATGAACGTACAATGTTTCTACACTGAGAAGTAGTACGGTCACCACAAGTGTCACATGTACGTACAAGTGAGGGTTGTGTGATACTGCCTACAAGTAAATTGGTTCATCATCTTCGTCAGGTTCAGTGATTGATGTGTCATGTTGTTTGCTCCCTGATCTTGTCGGGACATTCACAGGCAAATGTGTGAAGAAATGATGGTGGCGTGGTGCAATGTAATGTAACAAGTCAAGCATATCTTTCTTTTTTTGTTCTGATACTGGTCTCCTCGTTGTGTACAGTTTCTGTCGTTTAACTGCTGCAAGAGTACATACTGGACAACCCCGCCCTTTCTTGATATCTATAGTAAAAATTGCATGTCTCGATTATGTGTTCCCTTAAATTTTATCTTGAAATCTTCACCCCTCTGGAACCGGAACCATTTAATTTTGAGCCAGTTCACATTGTTCCCATCAACAGTACATTTCCGTCTTGTAACACATTGTGCAAGGGAGTCAGTGGACAATAAATCATCATGTCGCATCACAGTAATTTGGAAAGGTTTTCTCTTAGTAGTTTTACAATATCCACCCAGTCATCAAAAGAATAAATTTCTCTCTCTGCATGTGCTTTATTCTCAATTAACGCAAAGTCTGTATCGTTGGGGATCTAGGAATGTCCTGATTTCATAAATTTGTAATCAATACGTTGAGTCTGGTTGTCTTTATCGTTGACATACTTCAAAAGTGACAAAGCTATTTTAAAGTTCCGGATTTGACCGCCATAACAATCGGAATAGGAAATAATTCGTTGATGGTCCTTAGCATGTTCCTCAAGATGTTTCACAACACATTTCCTGCGCAACCCTCCCTCAGTTTCATTCCACATAAACATGTGACCATTCTGTGTGTTGAATGAGTGGCATCCGAAATTATACACATACATGTTTCTCTTATAGTATGCAGTAGATGCTGTTAATTTGGGGAATGGTAATGCTTTTTCAAGATCGAAAGTCATCACAACATGTACCATCAGCCAATAGTTTATAGTCCTTCAAATTTTCTCGTGCCTTCTCTGCAGCTCTGACGTGTACTCAGGCCCGTAGCTAGAGGGGGGCAGGGGAGCAACTGCCCCCCTGAGAGCCTGCTTTGCCCCCCCTTGTGAAAAATACAGAACATATTCCTACTGGAATTCTTACTAATCTTTACAATTATATCCTCTATTAGGCTACTCTAGCAACATAACAAAGACACTTATTGATTTTGTGATTTATTAACGTGCGTGGGATTCCGAATAATGTACTAGGATTAGGTGGAGAAAATCCCTTCTTGATTCAGACTTTGGGAAATGATTTCGTAATTTTCAGTACCTAGAACAGTTGTAACATTTTGAGAAGTCTTGTATGAAAGGTACCTAATGTGTTTGGATGCTTTTCTTGGATGTGTTGTTATGAAGTTTGAACTGCTTTATCTTTTGTTTCCGAAGTCTACCTATTCGTAATAGTGATTCATGTGGGAGAGAGAAGGAGTGGATATTCGATTTTTGTTACTTAGCGTTGCCTTTCTGCCACTTCGAGCTAAACGTGACAATAAGTGATGACGTGAAATTGATGAAGAGACACTTACAAACAGTGCTGCAACCACAGCAGGGGACAGGGGCATTATCACCCCCCTTCCCACCAATTTTAGTCGGAAGTCTAATCTAGGGGGGGGGGGGCAAACATTGAAGTAAAGAATCATGACTAGCAGAGTCTAAGAATAGCAGTACAAATGGATATTCAAGATGGAATTAGTTTTCAAGTTTTTCTTGCATTTTTCTTCCAGACGACCAAGGGCAGTTGCAGGGGGCAAAGAAGGGCAATTGCCCCCTCGCTTTCAAATTTTATACAAATAAAAGTACATTTCGTAAAATTTTCTTGCTCGCAAGTGCGAATTTTGCTATTCTTATAGTCCAAAGCCATGGGAGCCAAGACGATCTAAATGAAAAAAAAAATGTTAAAGAGAATGCCATGGCACCCCGTGAAATTATTTGCGCCCTATTAAATCAATATTGTTTTCAGTTTGCAAATATTTGGATCTAAAGATTTTCCTGCTCGCTTCGATCCCAATATGATTTTTCTCTGTAATGCATTCTAAATTGCCAGAGAGAGAAGTAAGGAAGTAAGTAGTGTTGCCCGCGGGACGAGACGGGACAGGCTTTTAAAAATTCGAGACGAGACGAGATTGACCATGTGTCATAAGACAAACGAATATTTTCGAGACGAGACAGCATTTCCACGAGAGTCCACGAGACGAGACAGGCCAAAGTCTCGTCTCGTGGGCAACACTAGAAGTAAGTAAGTAAAAGAAAAAAGTAAAGTGCTCCCGTGTGCTTAATACCACGCCATGAAGACGTATAGGGGGTGTGGGGGTAGCACACCCACACTTTCTTGATCCGGTCATGAGTGGGGGTGATGTGATCAGCATCACGCCCCTGACCGCCTTTACCCCCCAGGGTTTCCCCCAGGTACCCATGTCATTCGACGCTGGGTGGGCGCCGGGGCCGCTTCCAACGTTTCAGAGAAAGAAGTAAGGCCATCGATTGTTGCTGCTTAAATGCATGAACAATTCTTTTGAGGAAAAGGAGCGCGCACATTTGAGAGACAATTTGGCATATGAATTGATCACGTAATGTATTTTAATAATATATATATATATATATATATATATATATATATATATATATATATATATATATATATATATATTAAGGAAACTCTGAATACGTACACAATTTAGCGTTAACATGTTGCATATGGATTTTCTTATTTTACGTCGCTCCATGTTGCATATGTGTAAAATATATGTTGTACATGAAAGTTATACGTGTCATATGTAAAAAAAAGTTCGTCATGCATATTCTGTCTTTCAAAAATACAGTTTGTGTGCTTGTTTTACATTATTAGCTAATATGAAATTGAACATGTTGGGAAAATACCGGGTGATCCGTTTGAGATGCTAGAAAAGTAAACCTTTATACACAAGAGGTTAATGTACACTTCCCAACATCTTATTTGACCGCCCTGAAAAATTTCAAAGTCCGGAATTCGTAAATTTGGCAGCATAGCGCTTCAGAGCCAACTAAGAGTAGCCAACTTTGCAACATTTCTTCTTCCTGAATGAAAACGTTCGTGATTTTTTTATTCAAAAGTAAACATACCCTAAAGCAGTAATAAAATATATGAGTAGACAAAAAAATGTTAAGGGGAAATACGAATGTGGAAAATATTTCAAGATTCTTCGTTCTGAATTAGAATATAGGAAAATGTATGTGCATTGTGAAACATTGAACAGGTTCTCATCCACCTGGAAAGAATTGCGGTCACATTTGAATGCAAGAAGGCAAATTTATGATGATTTTATGCGAAATGTTTAGTAAAGATACCTTGCACCACACCAAACGATTCTGCAAAGTGTGTCTTTTCCTTGGTTCTTGGCGAAAAATGGTTCGAAACTCCGGCACAATGTTGCTTCAACTGAGATCAACGTGCTTTACTGAGCTTTCTGTTAGCAATCTGCTGGAGTAGTTGGTTAGATGACAGCACTTACGTTTTTTCACGGTTTTCGTCAAGATCGAAATATCGTAAGTTCAAATCCCACCCTTTCCTTATTATTTTTTCATTTTTATTTACCGAGTACGAAGTGTTCTAATAACGTAATATAATATTATATGATATTACTGTAAATATTTATGCGATGCATGCTCAGTGGCGGCGATTGGGTTTCAAAACTGATGGGGCAAGTTGGGGGGAGGGGGAGGGCAAGGACAGTTTCTTTCCCTTGGTATAGATAATGTTTAGCATAGTGCTGGGTCATCTGACCCTCCACACTCCATAATCGTCGCCACTGTGCATGCCTCAAGTAATGCTTCTATTAATGTTTTTAATCTTTCAGTGATTGGCAGGATTTTTGAAAACACTTTTCCTTTCATTCAGCTGTTATAAGTTAACACATATTAAGAACTTACATGTTAATTTTCTGCATCCGGAAATGCTGGAAATAAATCGCATAAATATCAACGGAATTATCCAAGAAACGTAGATAAGCATTCTCGTCCAAAGCCGTTTGCTTCCCGAAAAAGGTTTTGCAAAGAAGTAGGTTTGAACCCATGATCTTACATTCCATAAGCAAACGATCCCCCTACACCACACGGTTCACGTTATTTTATGCACTCGGTTCGGATCCCACTTTAAACTGTAGGTCCAGTCCCGATTAGCCTTACTATGCATAAAGTTGACTTAAAACACAAAATCAACCAATTCATCTCCTTTCAGAGTGGGCCTTCTATGATACTGTAGTCGGCCAGCATCCGAAAATACAGTTCTGCTTCGCGTATACCAGAGTATAATTGCATTTAATATTGTGACTAATTCTACTTTAAAACCACAGATTAAAGCGATAATAGTGTCCAGAACCTCAAAGTAGATCTTCACACAAAGTATTTTAATCCATTGCCAGACATTTCAGTTAAGAATAATATTATGCTTTTCCATTGACCGTATTTTCGATTCATGGTGAATTTGCTAAAAGGACCATGTCAAGAAATCTAAATATGTAAGTTTTACTAATAAATGCATTTCAAATGCACGAAACAACAGGGGAGGAGAAAAATAAACCTCAAAAATAAGTAAAAATGCAACAAAAACTGTTAAAAATACTGACAAATAAACTAAAATCCAAAAAAAGCCGAAAAATGCAAAAAAAAAAAAGAAATGTAAAATAGAAAGTGTTTTCCGGCTCTAACTGAAGGGAAACGGACATATCAGGTTTAGCATTGTTTCTAAGAGTCAGAAAAAAAGTTGATTTTTCATCAACTTCCGGACCCTAATTAGTAATTATGACCATTGAAAAAGTTGGAGGTAGCTTACTTAAAATTTTCTTGCTGAGGGATCGTATCGTTCCATATCTCCACTTCATAATAAAGAAAAACATCAAGTTCATATTTCGAAAATTACTTGGAGTTTTCCACCACGAAAATATGTTTTTCATAGTTTGAAGTTCGTTAGTATTATCTTTCAAGGTTTCCATTGTTTTAATTTCACACATATTTTATATTTCATACGTTCCTCTCTCTTTTCATACAGTATTTGGAAAAAAGCTGCAGTTTCTTGCCAAACGGGGTCTGCTTGAAATGACATCTTATCGCTCTCCTGTTCCTACTTTAAACAAACAACAAAATACTTCGTAACTAAACGATTGTTTGTTCAAAACACGGAATTTTTACACAATTTACAAAATATGACAAAACGCCAATAGACATGTTCATCATTTTTCCCTTTCAGCGTTTCTCGATTTTATCTGAATTCGTTTCCTCGTGAAAATTGCCATGAGGAAATTATAGATATGACATTATGTGTGAATTGGTTTCTTCAAACTGGAAGCAAATTTTAACATGAGCTACCTGGAGAAGAGGTAGCGTGCTTGATTTTTACGAGGGAGGTCGTAGGTTTGATTCTCCACCTAGGCAGGATTTTTTTCAGGAGTGTATCGTTGGGTGTAAAGTTTATCCACCGTGCTAAGAAGTTAACATTGGTCTCTGTATTTCACGAGAGGAAAGGAAATAGTAAGAGAAAGTTATTTCGATGATAGGAGGAAGTCACATGCCACGTGGAATGCACAGAATCAAGTTACATAGAGCTAAGCCTGTAATGGTGGTTTCGAATATTGCAAAGTTAGTGCGGAAAGTTTGTTATATCTGATATTCGTACTTTCTGTTCAAAGAAGACAAACATTTTAGATACAAAGCAGTGACGAATTAACGATCATTATGAGGTTTTGAATTTTTTGTTTGTCACTCACTATATAAATACTTATTAGTAGTTTCTTGTCGAATCGGCCTTCGTCGCAATAACAATTTATTTATGTTAATTAGCGATTTACTATTAGTTTTAGACGCATGGTAAGATGGTGGTGAGGGGATTGACAACAGTCATTACGAAGGAATGGACATAAAATTACCAATCTTAGCAATTTGAACTCATTAAACGCTCTCCTTCGTTACAGTATTGCACTACATCACTACTTAACATAACTGTATATCTTTTTTTTTAGTATATTGAAATCAAATAATCAATATTTTAGGTGTCAATGAAGAACAAACAATATAATATAATCGTATAATACATTATTACAACACTTAGTACTCGGTAAATAAGAATTTAAAAAAAATAATCATGAGTGGGTGAGATTTGAACCTATGATGTTTCGTTCTTGACGAAAAAGTCAAACGAGACGACCGTCTAACCAACTGCTCCAGGAGATTACTAACGTGAAACTCTGTAAAACAAGTTGATCTCAGTTGAAATAACATTTGGCTGGAGTTCCGAACCATTTTTCGCCACAGATCAGGGAAAAGACGCACTTTGTAGAATCGTCCGTTATTGTGCAATTTATCTTTAGTGTAATTTTGCCTAAAATCGAGAGAAATTTGCTTCATTGCATTGAAATGTGATTTCAATTCTCTCCAGGTGGTGGAGAACGAGTTCAGTGTTTCCAACTGCACATAAATTCCCCTACTTTCTATTTCAGAACGAATACTCTTAAAGAAAAATCAACATTTGTATCTCCAATTCACTATTTGTGTTTAATTGTGTATTATATTACTGGTTTAGGGTTTTGAACTTCATGGAATGTGAAAGAATGAAATAAATTCACAAGAGCGTTTCCGTTTAGAAAGAAAAGCTGTTGCTAAGTTGGATACTATTTGTAGACTCTGAAGAGCTATGTTACCAAATTTACGAATTCAGGACTCTGATTTTTTTCAGGGCGGTCAAATAAGATGTTGCGAAGAGTACGTATCTCCGAGCAACTTGTAATATAAGCAGAAAGGATGCAAGTTTTGAATTCAGCCACATGGCGGCGCTAATGTGCATGGTAACAAAGGTGGTGATCATGTCACAACAGTGCACACAGTATGTCGTATGGTATGCAAAATTTTCGAGTATTACATGCATGCTACTGCCGCCACGCAGCTGAAATCCATAAACCTCCACTTATTCGAATCTTACACTTTTTTTTACTTATATTACAACACGCTGCTCGGAGATACGTACCTTAACCTCTTGTAATACAAAAAATGTATTACAAATTTTTACACAATTCATCAAAGTGTAGATGTAATGTAATCATTATTATTTAATTAATTCGATTTTTCTTGCATAACACAACACAATGGTGGTGTTGGATTCTTGTTAGATTCCTTTGTGAATGAAAATCTTGCGTACTGGAAACTAGAGGGAATCATTATGAAGCACGATTTATAAAGGACTTCCTTAATCAGTTCTGCAGAGAAGCCCAAAACTGTTGGTACATATTAATCGTCTATTAACCTTTTCGACCTGTAAATGTAAAGTCGATACAGTCGCTATGTATGTTAAACTTTATCTTTGTATTCTTTGGTATTCCGAAGAGTCATTATCGAAATATTGTTATTTGATGTTGCCAATTTTTTTTTGTTCATTGGAGTTTAAAGATATCATCTCTTTCCTGTTACATATCACTTTTGGAGGAGGGGGACAAGTGCCCGCCCCTCTGTACCCTGCTATATCTGCCAATGCAACACAATATATTAAAAATTTGCCCCTTCTAGGATTGAATTTGCCCCCCCCCCTTAATAAGAATTCCTGGCTACGGGCCTGGTGTATTTCCTTATGCACCTCATATTCCCTTTTTTTCGCAGGCTCTGTTTCGTGGATAATAAGCTGCTGCAATTTGTCACATTTCTGACAAGTGTCGGTATATGGTTGTTTAAAGTGAAGATTGAACTTCGACCTGAATACATGGTAGTAGTATTTCTCCTTGACGGGAGACCTTCCACGATCGTAACACCAATCAACGTACAGATCGTACATTTTTTTTATGTTTAGTGCCGGGAGAAGATACTGTCTGTTAGGATTGTCAGCCCTGGAGTAGTGACTCTGATAGCAGGGGAATCATGCAATATGAATAACCACATCAGAGTCGTCAATTTTATTTCCGGGGACTTGACGGCCTCTGCCGTCAAGGACAGCATGCATTTCATGTTTTCAAACACACCGGTAGACGCATCCATCACTAATTTGAAATGTGTCCAAGAAATATTTTTTGCACACTCTCACTGTCCTCTCCGCTACTCTCAGAAAATATAAAAATACACCTTGTTTTGGTCCCCTGGAACCATTTCTTTGTCTTACACGATCAACATTTTTTACTTGGACCAGTCCCCTTATGAAAACGTTCTCCTTAGAGAAATCAGCAAGACACCAGAAGGACTTGAATATTTCATGTTTTCCTTCACAGGCAATTTGAGAAGAGCATTGCTATCGACATTTACAGTCTACGTTACGATATTGTTTTCACTTACTTGACGTCCTTTTTGACTGACATACGTTAGGCCAGAATTACGACGCCGCTTTCTGATGTTTCTCTTCCACTCATCTTAATTTTTGCTTCTTTTACGCCCTCGTGTTGAGCTACCAGCAGCTTCTCCTGTCAAATAACAAGAACACAATATTATATTCCCAGTAACTTTATTGATTTTTACATAATATGGGTGCTTAGCACAACGGTTATCAGCACCCTTCTGAAATTACGGGAATATACCCCTTACCTAACACGAGTTCAAAGTGCATAGGTGTATGAGAACAATTTCCAGGGTGCACGGCTCTGAAGTGCGTTTGACGTTTGGATTTATGAATCCCATATACCCCTCCCAGTAGCCTACTTACTTGATTGACAATACATACAGAACTGACATACCAGTGCTTCATAGGGTGACCAGACGTCCTCTTTTATCCGGACATGTCCTCCTTTTTAGGTGTCTGTCCGGCGTCCGGGTGGATTTCTTAGAAATCGGTAAATGTCCTCGTTTTTTTGGAAAGAGTATAATATTTACCATAGCACATGTGCTGCATCAAGAATGCTTCCATACATACGATCATCATATCACTTGGGGTTCGTTAAGTATTCGAGCAATGCTCTCTTAGTATCTGGGAGTTGAACACGATCATTTTCCCGACTGAGTCATTAGTGGGGGTGTGCGAGATCCAGAAAAGCCGGTACCAAGAGCGGTAAAAAGAATTTCTCGTCCCGATCCAGACTTCGGAGAATGATTTCCAGACTTTTCAGGATCCCGCAGCGTCGGGAAATTTTTAAACATTTCCCGTCCCGAAAATTTCCCGGCTTGGTCCGGAAATCGCGATTCTCTTCAGTCCCGACCAAAAAAAGTTCTGTTCCGCGCACTCCTAGTCATTAGCAGGGTTGTTAAAGGTCCAGGAATTTTAAATAAATTCAATTAAGGTCCCGGAGAGAAAATCAACAAGTGTAAGCGGGTTCTGGACCGTAGAGAACCTTTTTATCTGTAAAGTATTTCAATTCGGTCCAGGAACTTTTATTCCGGATGGATTTAAATACGGTCCAGGAACCCTTTTTCTGGATGAATTTAAATACGGTCTAGGAACACTTTTTCCGGAACATTTGAAATACTATCCAGGAATATTTTTCCTAATTAATTTAATTCTGTCCAGGAACCTTTTTATCCGAATCAGTTTAAATAAGATCCAAGTTCCGTATTGAAATGAAATAATACTAAACTTGGATCGAATTTTAAATTGTGCGAGAAAAAACGTTCCGGTCCTATTGAAGAATCCAATAGAATATATAGGTTCTTGGACCATCAACAACCCTGCTTCTCATTACGGACCTGACGAAAAAAAATATCAACTTTTGAGCATAAAAGACTAATCCAGGTGCTGGCTGTCTCGAGAATCTAAGGAACAAGGGATTTCATAACGGTAGAAATGGGCAAAACGCAAACGCTGCAATCATGTTATCCCTCTCCATGTAATCTGAGCATATCATTTTCGATTGATTGATATGGTTTATTTTTATTCGCTTTTCTGCCTCTTTTGGCTAATCGCAAAGATGAGAATGAGCGATGATATGATGATTTTGATGAAGGGACACTCACAAAGAACACTCGTGCTCAGGCTGGGATTCGAACCCGGGATCTCTGGCGTTGTGGCGCGGTGTGATAACCACTCCGACACAGTGGTCGGCCATTTCACTTTAGAGTCAAATATACGCGATACAGAAACACGAAGTGAGAATTTTGATAATTAAGCCATATTTACTTCCATGCAATAACGAAGCGAAAGTGTAAATTCAACAATGATCTTGCAAGAAAATATCCCGCTTTTAAAGGATGGAAGAAACGAATATGAGGTAAAGTGTAAGGTGACTGTCACTTTTCCCTGCTGTTGAAAGAGTGCAAAAATGTTCGTGGCATTAAGATCATATTTTCTGACACAATCGAAACTACCTAAAATTTAAATTCGGTTTTTATAAATAAGTTAAAGTGAAGTGCTTGTAACATTCGCATTCTAATATCCAAGAATTGAAAAAAAAAAAGTAAAATTCTGTGTTTCAAACTATAGATATTCTTAGTTGTCATGTTAAACAATAGATTAGGAGATTGCTTTCGTTGCTTAAAAGTAGGAGGAATTTATTGAAAAAATCATCAGAATTATCTGTGAGTAAAGGTTGGTAGTTTCTTTATATTGATTAAATAATTAGGAATGGCAAAATGTGTTGCCATTTTTTGCGGTGTCCCCTTTTTTATGACTTTGTCTTCCTTTTTATCCATGCTCTGTCCTCTTTTTTTGAATATAGGTGTCTGGTCACCCCAGGCACGTATCCAGGAATTCCTTTCGGGGGGGGGCTCAACACCATTTTTTAAGGGATGTAAGAACCTCACAATTGTATGTTCAAGACCAGTGGTGGCAATTGGGTTCCAAAACGGGGGGGAGGGGGGTGCGGAGGGTGTTGCAAGCAAAGTTTACTTTCTCTTGGTAGACAAGGCTTAACATTAAGAGGCCATAATGTTGAGGCAAGAAAATAAAAAATGGGGAGCAACTATCCCTTAAATCGTCGCCACTGTAACGCTGACATTTTAATCAGAACGTGAAATCGGAACATTTTTTACCACTCGACTCCTCTGTTTCCATGCATTAACATTGTGTGCCGGAACCATCTCAGTGTGTGTGTTTGTCCATTTCTTCTCATCAGGCATAAAAACGTCTATGGTGTGTTTGAGTGTTTTTACGAAGCTGTTGCACATGCACGGGATGGACAATCCAATCGACAATGCGAGCTTCAAATTGTGGGCTGCGAACTGGGCGCAGACAGCTCTCGAATATTTCTCTCTGATTCGAGCCTGAACACCACTAACTTGTCTTGTTCTCCCATGTTTGCAGCTCTTATAAAAGCCGAAACCACCAAATTGTTCAGATTCAGGCCTTAGCACTCACAAGTGTTCAAAAATGCCTGTCACAGCTTCTGCTGTCTTGTCATATATCGGCACGAAACAAAGGAAGTCTTCTCGAATACAGGTGGATCACGTAACAATTAATGCACAGTGAAAACCCTTCCGTTCCCAACACATCTAATGTTTTGTCTCCCAGTATGATCAAATGCTTACTCATTTATCTCCAGTGACGCGCCCAAGGGAGAGTTGGTGAGGTCATAACCCCATTTGACCCAGTATTACTTTTCTTTTTTTTTTAAACAAAAAAAGAGGAACGTCAAAGACAGGAAAAAAAATGGCAAAATCAGGACTGACCACCAAAAATAGTATGCGTAACCCCTCTCCCTTCCGAAAATCCTGGGCACGCCTCTCTTTATCTCTGACACATTTTTTCACTCAGCAGAAGTTTTTATCATTCCGTATTGGAGATTGAAGTAAGATGCGTTCTTCCTGCAGGTTTGGATATGATCCTTTAGGGTGCTGTCGTCTGCCTGCTTTCACACCTAACCTTAACAAGGCCCTAATTTCCCATCCTTGTGACTTGGATTTTCAAGACTTAGGAAGGTTTCAGACCGAAGGGACACGCGATACATGTCGATTGGAATGGGCCAATGAACAGCAATGTTTCACACTGTAGCAACACAAAATGCCGCACAAACCTTATCTTCAGGCGACATGTTGTGAAATCTCCCTTATTAGGCCACTGTCATTGTCACCTCGAAGTAGTAGCTCTTGTTGACCACAGAAAGAAAATCTCCTCAACCGGTGGGAATGCTCCTCAGTTTTCTTCTCTCGCCTATATTTTCTGAGCTTGTTCACTATACAGGCAACACCTTACGATTTGATATACACAGGACATATACTATGTAGACATTTTAACGAATAATCGGTTGAAGTCAAGGATGGCTCAGTTTGTAGAGCCCTGATTTGGGTCCTGGTAAAGCCCTGATTTGGGTCCTGGTAGAGCCTGCAATTTCCACCTAAAATGTCTACATATGCAACATCTTGCTTTCTCTTCTCGACATTCATAAAATTTTCGGCTGTCTCTTTATGGTAGTTAAGTGTTTGAATGTGTTTCGAACCCAGTAGGCTTAAACAAAAGTATTTTTTTATACCAAGAAATTCTCAGACTGCGTATACGAAATTTAGTTCCGGAGAAACTAAATCATAACTCAAAACTTTGCTTTTCAGTTGATCTATGCAGCTTATTTCTGTTTTAATAAACCACTCCAATTCCGGTACTGCTGAAATATTCACTGTAGAGAGAGAGAGACCTTGATCTCTTCGGCGCTCGAACCAAACTAGCACTACACTGAGGCCCCGGAAGTTCTGCTGTCGTCAATGTCTTCATTTTCGAATCACTATATCTTATAAAGCAACCAGAGGATGCTGACTGATCTGATCACCAATCGACTGATGAATTGTCACACTTACCTGTGAAATCTCATTAACCAATTCTTTATACAGATCAACCGAAAAATTCAATCTGCGTATTTATATCCTCATTATATTCTAGAACGTTCCGCAGATAAAACGATTCGTTAATATTGCCAGTAGTTGACTCATTTTCTCATTCAAGAACGTACCCTCTCCCGCCTTCCAGAGATTAGAAATTACAACGAATCGCCCTACGTGTGGTGCTACCTTTGTTGTGCAGCTTCCAAATACTGACAAGTTTCTACATAGTGCTCAAGTGCGCTGCGACAACACCGAAAGCGCAAGAAAAGTTTACGTGCAATATTATCAACAACAGAGTTATAGAACATTCTCCGTCTTGCCTCGATAATTGTCTATCTCCTTAAATCATCGTCACATTATTCAAAAAGCCAGAAACCTAATTTTATCTAGTATAAAATTTTAAAAAAAACCTTGGGGGGGGGGGGTTCGAGCCACCTCAACTCCACCTTGGATACGTGCTATTAACAATAACAGGGTTATAGAACATTCTCCGTGTTGTCTCGATAATTATTTCTCCCAAATTATCATCACATTATTCAAGAAGCCAAAATCCTAATTTTATCTAGTGTAAACAGAAAAAATTCCTGAAGGGGGGGCTCGAGCCTCCTGATTCCCACATTGGATGCGTGCTATTGACAATAATAAGGTTATAGAACACTCTTCGTCTTGTTTTGATAATTATTTCTCTCAGATTTATAAATTTATTATCTTCATATTATTCAAGACGCCAAAAATCGAATTTTATCTAGTGTAAATTGAAAAATTTCCTGAGTGGTGGGGCTCGAGCCACCTCATCCCCACCTTGGATACGTGCTATTAACAATAACAGGGGTATAAAACATGCTTAATCTTGCCTCGATAATTATTTCTCTCCTTACATTATTTTCACATTATTCAAGAAGCCAAAAACCTGATTTTATCTAACGTAAACTGAAAAATTTTCTGGGGAGAGGGTCGATCCCCCTGTGCCCCATCTTGGATACGTGCTATTATCAATAACAGGGTTACGGAACATTCTCCGTCTTGCCTCGATAATTATTTCTCTCCTTAAATTATTGTCACATTATTTTATTTCACATCACAAGAAACAAAAAACCTCATTTTATCTAGTGTAACCCTAAAACTTTCGGGGGGGGCTCAAGCCCCCTAAGCCCCCCCTCTGGATACGTGCCTGGGTCACCCTAGTGCTTCATGACTAGAGACCGGATGTTAGGCAAAATGCCTATTCTTTGCTGTTAGAGATATGATGAAAACGAATGTTGCGAAGGCCAAGGGGAAGGGATTAGCTTCATTTAAAGGCAATTTAATTTTGCCTATTTTGCCTATTTCATACGATATTGCCTATATTATATCATAAATGCCAGATATTGCCTATTTTAGGCATTTTCTTTAAAATTGAGACATGACTGAACTCGGTGCATACAATTTCCTGTTCCCAGGATTAGTTTCCGATGCTTCCAAGAAATTTAAAAATAACAGTTAGGGAGTTATTGCAGCTAATAAGGACTTGGACAAATTATGGGCAATTCAACAAGTTCTGAAAGGTGAAAATATACAAACTGAGTTAGATCCACATGTTCTCGCGTGCTTTAAGTATGGTCCGGTAACATCTGTGGAGGTTGAAATATCTTTTTCAATTCTAAAAAATGTGTTGTCCGATCGCAGACATAACGTGTAGGTTGATCACCTGAAGAAATACCTTGGTGTGATGAGCAACCACAATTAGTGCTTCTTATTCAGAGACTGCCAAACCGTACAGTACAAACTTGAAATGCATTTAAACAGTTTCTTAGTTCGAACTGCTGTGTGCAATATATAGTGTACATTTTTTTAACTGAAATAACCCTGTGTGCAGTGATAAAGTGTATATTAAATAATTTGCGTACTGGTTGGAAGTAGCCAACAATTTCTTTTGTCAGACTATTGTGTGTAGCCATTATACAATGGAAAATTTTGGGCTGACGTGAGTCCTGTTTGCAGTGATTTATTAAGTACAATATTAGACTGCTGTCTCTAATGATGAGCTCCTGGTTTATTTTAAGAAACTATAAAGAATGTACAGGTATGTTTCTATATTTTTTAAACACCTATTTCTTTTTGTATGTCTATCTTCATTATTTTGAGTTAAATCTCATTGCCTTTTTATTGCCTATTTGTATCTTAAAGCCTATTTTACTGCCTATTTTGAAAATTATAAGTGCTTATTTGCCTGCCTATTTTATATGTTTTTGGTGCCTAAACATCCGGTCTCTATTCATGACTCATGTACAGCACAGTAGGACCTCGAATAAGGCTCAATGTTATTCAAGGTCAGGTCGTCCTACTACAACCAACCGGACCAGATTGTAATTTGTTTCACTTACCTTCATTTGTGTTCCTCGCATTTGCTAGTCCCGCGCATGGGTGCGGCCATGTTGGCTGTATACAACCGGTTGCTATGATGGTTGCTAATCCGCCAACATAGGGAAACGCTATTCCGCATTCTTGCAGTTTGGAAAGATGAGCCGAAAGCAATGAAGAAGGGAGAGTTAGCACATACGGAAAACCACTTTGCAGAGCTTTAGATACGGAAGATAAGAAGGTGTCTTCGAAGGAAGGCTGCAACGAAGCATGAAAGAAAACGAATATGATATTATGCAAAGTGCTAATCAAATGATGGCGCACATGTTGCGACTAGCACTTTTTCGAAATGTCTACAGCAGTTTTCTTAATAATAACTGTGTGTGAGCGAAGATATGTTTACGGAAGCCGAATCAAATATTATTTAACCAATGTGGTCTGTATTCCTTTCTTTTATTACGAGGTAATCACGAGGACAAAAGGGTTGAACACAATATGTGCCGTTTCCTCTATTCGTAACTATTTTGTAGTTCTTATCCTAATTTATCACGCTCCTTTATGCAAAAAAACATTCGAATGAAAACAATTTGTTGTAATTAATAATGGTCTGCCAAACTAAAAACATCTTCAGGTCGATCCGAATTAACTAACAAGTGGGCGAGTTTATGTAACTCTGCGATTGATTTTTCATGAGATTGTAGAAAGGGAGAGAAAATATTGAAATCCTCTAAACAAAAATATCAACAGTACTGATAACTTTGATTTAGTATTCACAACATATAATTCACATTATCTACAGCGCCATTTTTTACCCTGGTGGCGAGAATTGGAACTTTTTTTTTTTTTTTTTTTTTGCATAATTCGCGAGCGCATTGCTTCATTAGCATATCTACGAAGTTTCAGACTGCTACTCTCATTACAGCCCGTGCTGTACCACTCTGAACACCGTCACTTTAATTATAACCACCTGGTATATATTAGTTTATGTTATTATTCTTTATTGTTACTTCTATTGTTATTTTTGCTGTTATTTCCATTGTTTTTACATTCCAATGTAAAATGGGCAACGCTGTATTTGGAATTCTCTGGTAAATATATAAATATAAATAGAGCGAACGAAATTGCTAGACTAAAAAAATGGTATTAGCATGAATTATGGGCGTCGGGAAGGGGAGTCGAATCGGTTCTTGGACACCCGTGGAAATTGACATAATTCATTTCAAGTAAGAAAGAAAAGCAGAAAGGTTATTGTTAATAAGTTAAATAGAGAGCAGAATAACCAAAGTAAAAACTGCATTTAGTTGGAAAAATACGGAAACCAGGTTATGTTTTCTCATTCTACAATTTAATTCAAGGAATAAATGGTTTCACAGTTTCCAAGAATTAGAGTTTTATATGAGAGGTCACACAAAATTTAGCCTAACTTTTGTGGGTACAATTTAGTAACTATGCATTTCAGTACAACAACTACATGAAATATGAAAAAATTTAAAACAGCTGCTATTCACTTACCTTGTGAATCGAGTAGAAGAATCTTCCGAGGGATATAATAATAATAATTATTATTATTATATAATTATTATTGAATAAAATTGTTTCATATCCATGAGTTTATAATAGCACTTGTATAACAACAATCATAACCGTAATAGGTAATAATAACAATTATTACTAATACTCAGGGCACCGGAATGCATCGAAACTCTGTTCCGGTAAATCAGTTCCTGCTGCGGCATTGGACATTAATTTTATTTTTTTAATAACTGTACAAAAGTCAATCCTTTATGACGTGAATTCCTATTGTAAACAATAGATGAAGAGGAACAGAAACAGTTCATGTATTAAATTTGTGTCCTGTCGGTGAGCAGTCAGTAGGTTCCAGACGCCAGCATTTCAGGGCGACAGGTTTATCACATGTTTAATCTTCCGTTGGATAGTCCTGAAATGCCCAGAGCGATATGCATACCTTGGAAGAGGAGGGAATTTCCCAAATAGGGAGGGGGCAAACATTGAGGGCCTAGGGCACCTGCAGGGGGTCACAGAGGAGCAATTACACCCTTCGATTTCAAATTTTATGCAAATAAAAATACATTTTGTAAACTTTCCTTGCTTGTTTGGCTCGCATTATCTGCTTTTCTCGTTTTCGTCAAGTTCAGAGCTGTAGCTAGGGGCGGCGGGAGTCGGCCATGGGCGCCGAATGAACTAAAAGAAAGTTGTAAAAGAGAGAATGCCATGGCGTGCGGTGAAATTATTTGCGCCCTATTAAATCAATATTGCAAAAATTGGAATTAATAAATTTTCTTGCTCGCTTCGCTCGCATTCTACTTCTTTTCTGTAATGTAATGTATTAAAATAATATGTGTTGTATATTTGTATTAAATACGCTTTGAATACGTACACAATTTAGTGTTAGCTTGTTGCATATGTATTTTCTATTTTATGTCGCTCACACATGTTACATGTTACACATGTATCTTCGCAATGCATTTATCATTCATTTTCTGTCAAAAATACAGTTTGTGTGCTTGATTTCCATTATTAGCTAATGTGAAATTGACGGTGTTGAAAAAATATTTCAAATCATTTGTTCCAAACAAATGCTTTAGCACCGACTTCTACTCCTTTTGGCGTAATTTATGAGGATAATAACGTCTTTGATACTACTACTACTACTACCAGTACTAGTAGTAGTAGTAGTAATAATAAAGCTATTATTAATGTTGTTGTTGTTATTATTATTATTATTATTATTGGTACGTTTATCCTGGTACTTGTCCCCCCAGACAAAAAATTCGTGGTTGCACCTCTGGTATTATATTTTTCCGCAAATTTTGTCTTGCAAAAATAATTTGAGTAATTAATTCGGCATAAACGGGGGGGATGTTCTACCTTTTGGGGGGGGGAGTGCGTAATGGGCCTTGGGGGAGATAGGCACTCCTGTTTGAACGTCTGACATTCTTCGTATAATCCATTTGTTAAGTATGTTCATAATCCACTAACGTTAATTCCATGCTGAATCTGTAAAAATTTAGCAAGTCTGGTAAAAGTATTACTTCTTTCTATGTATTAACATTATGTATGCGCAAGAACTCTTTGCTACTTGCTTGTTTCTCACGTTTGTTTCGAGAATTTGAGCTCGTTGTTCTTTGTTGTCAAGAAATGTCACTCTGTTGGCAAGAAATGACGTCTCACGTATTTCTCTTTATGTACAACCTTTACACCGCTGCCCTTCTCCGTATATATATTTTTCCATTACAGATCCAATATCAACTCCTCCTGGTTGCCTTTTGCCCGATAACACAGAGAATTTCAATTCTCAGGACTTTTCTATACGAGCGCACTATTTACCATAGCGCTAACCCGCCCCCGCAGTTTATCACGCAAGGGTCCCTACACCTACGGCGCTCACTCTGTGTATATTTCTATGCATCAATAAAAACGGCCTCACTACATTGGGCCTTGTATCGAAGTATCTGCGAGCCTGGGATTCTGAGATATGAGAGACCGTAACAAGTCGGAACCGGTATTTATACCTCCGATAAACAACCCGCCCCCCCAACCACCGGGGCAAGGTCCTATTGTTACCTTTCAAAACGGGGAAGCCGTTTGAGAAAACCCAACCGTTGGCTTCCCGGACTACCGAGCAAAAAGCAACCTAGGCAGAGCATGTACACCGAAATACACGTTTAGAATTTTTTTTTTCTACAAACATATTTCCCATTTTGCAGCTGTGTGCGTAAAAGCCATACAGCATCTTTATATGTGCATATTGTAACACTGTTCTTTCACATTTTGTAGGTAAGTTCACAGATATATAGAAATGCATGCTTTTGAATGTAAAAACGTGGTCCTACATTTCGTATCAGATAGTTTTCTGATTCCATCTCCGCAAAACACCTCTCACTCGTTTATTTCGTCATTTTTAACGTTCCTACTTACCTACTCTGCATTGCGAAACATTGTTTAAGGTGGCATTTTGTTTTTTCACGAAAATAATTTCAATTTTTCACATTAACAGTAATTATTGTTCTTCCTTTTTTCGCATCCGTAACGCACAATATGGCGGGCACAGCTTGAGGCGCGTCGTGGATCATATGGGTATGCAGTGTTTCCAACCTTCGTAACCGAAAAATACCTGAATAGCCCCACAAACCATTGACGGATAGCCCCAAAAACCATTTCCGGCAAGGTTAGGTTAGGTTCGGTTAGGTTAGGCAAGCATAGTAAAAATTTTGTTCGTAAAACAATGCGATACAGCTTTTTTTTTTTTAAAAAAAAAATCACCTTCACTTCTTGGAAAACAACGGCGTGGTTGGAAACACTGACAGGGGGTTACGTCATGAAAAGTACGGAGCAACGGAAATTGTGTGTCGGAGATATATTTCTCTTCAAAAATACATGAATTCCCGGTCGAATAGATTCAACGATGAAAGAAAATACCTTCACGAACTTTGAAAATGCCACAGAAACTCATTTCCGTAAGTAGTTTCTTCTGTAAAATTGAAGAAATACGTTTTGCGGAGATGGAACTGGTACCAATTTTCTGATGTTAGAAGCAACAAAAGTGTAGATTTTTTATGAAGTAGAGTGCACGACGGATCAGGCATTGTTCATTTCTCTTCTCTCTGTGTTCAATTAATCCGTATATGATGTGAAATACGACGCGTTCCCAAAAAAAGGCATCACTACAATCATTAACAATTTCCATTATCAAATTCAAACCAAAGTAGGTAATCATGCGAAGCAAAATTTGTCAGATTTCAACTTTGATTTCAATATTCGTTACAAACAATTAACACAGAATGAACTTTCTTATTCATGAACCTCCATTTACATAGACCATTAAACACTTCTCGTGTGTAAGATTTCAAGATTTGTTCCCACGTTACGTCATGAGCAAGGAAAAAAACAAATGAAGTACTCCTTAGCTACCGACCGGGGTTGGCTCTTTGGATAAAACAAAGGAAATTATACTTATGTAGAAAAAGGTAGTAATGTGTATTCATTGTGCTTGAAGATGTTTTACAATTTTAGAAGAGTCATGTTATTTAATTAGAAGAATATGTTGCTGATCTAGGTACTGATTATAGGGCTGAATCCTCTGTTCAGTTGGATAGAGAATATATTTTCTGAGAGTTTGTACTTCTGGGATGCTTAATGGAAACATAGCCTATTTTGTTCCATTGACATCAATTAGAAATCACTTGATGAGACTTTAATATCAGTTACGTCTCAAATCGAAACTAATTTATTAAATAAAAAAAAGGTAAATTGCTCCCCTGTGCATATCACCACGCCATGAAGGCGAATAGGGGGTGTGGAGGTAACGCCCAACACTTTCTTGATCCGGTCGTGAGTGGGGGTGATGTGATCAGCATCACGCCCCTGACCGCCTTTACCCTCCCAGGGTTTCCCCCCAGGTACCCATGTTATTCGACGCTGGGTGGGCGCCGGGGCCGCTTCCATCGTTAGAAAAGTTCCTGGATTTGAACCGGCCGGGGATCGAACCCGGGATCTTTAGCATGGTAGTCAGACGCGTTACCGACTGAGCCACCGCGGCCCTAATTTATTAAATATATTTTAATAAACTCTATCAACCTTAATAATCGGTTTACAAATTCGCTTACAGTTACAATTGCATCAGGAGGAGAAATTCATAACGTAGAACTCACAGTTCTATTTCTTTAATACTCGTGAGCATGTTGGCAGAATTGAAATAATGCATCCTTATGAAAAACGGTACCTCATCTACTTAAAGTATGATAATATTGCAATAAAAATGAAAATTATAAAGTGTTCAATTGTAATAAAAGGTTCTTGACGAATAACTTTAAGTAAAAAAAATGAAGGCTTCAAATATTGAATTAAGTTCAGGGAGGCAACAACACAAAGGAATTGATTCGATTTTTGTTATTTAGGGTCACTTTTCATAAGATTTTGGCTGATCGCGACGATGATATGACTGATGATATGATGAAATTGGTGAAGGGACACTTACAAAGAACACCCATGTTCAGTCTGGGATTCGAACGCGGTACCTCTGGCGTACGGATGTGTTACAACCACTTCACCGTGGAGGTCAACAGGAAAAAAATGGTTCTAAAGGGGTCCATGGTAAATGGAAGGTTAAGATCTGCTGTGCGCGGCATATCACAGATTAGGGTCGAAATGGTGATTTTCTGCAACAAAGTTTCATTTATAATGTAGCGACGTTTGTTAATTGAAGATTTGAAAGTAATTACTTTTTTTGCGATTTTTTTCCAGTCTCAAAAGCTGGTTACAGCGTGCGGTTTTTCGTTTATAAACAGTATAACAAATAAAAGTGATATTGACATTGATTGATCCTTTTCTGCATTGAATATGAATTGTATCAATTGCATCCAAATTCGAATGTGCTCTTTTGGAGACGCCAGAATAGAGATCGAAATTGTGTGTTGAAAAGCCTAAAATTACAACTGCATGCGAGATGCGTGCAGAGGTGCGAGCCTTTGTGCTTTCGCAACGATTTGCATGCGTGACCACGAATGTTTGTTGTTCCTGTCCAAGTCATTACGTACAATTTCATGCATCCCGTAATCTGGCATTACGCTTTTCTGCGCATTGGGCTTGTTTATGTTTTGCTTTAATTCTGAAATTT
The DNA here is from genome assembly GCF_977018435.1 of Lepisma saccharinum. Taxonomy (NCBI): domain Eukaryota; kingdom Metazoa; phylum Arthropoda; class Insecta; order Zygentoma; family Lepismatidae; genus Lepisma; species Lepisma saccharinum. The sequence goes on along the minus strand of NC_139234.1, from coordinate 56,249,218 downwards.
GCTCCTCGTTTGCATTCGCGTCCCTCTCTCTCTTTCTCTCTCTCTCTCTCTCTGTGCTTTTCCGCGGGTGGCTCGGCATTAACTTTTCCCTCTCGCGCAGCAACCCTCTTTTTTGTATTCCAATGCGATCTACGTTTGTTTGCATGTTAACGCTATAGTTGTGTGTGATTCGCAGCTTATTTGCACTCCGTTGTTTGTTCCATTTGCGCTTTGCACCGGACTTCAAAACAAGACCGCCGGGCGGTATTGACTTTGCGTTGAATCTCATTGTTTATGTTTTCATTCCGGTGAGCAATTCAATTTCCGATCCCCCGGAAACTCGTTTAAACGAAATGAGGCAGAATAGAAGGGATGGGAGATCGGGTACTCGCTTCTTCTCCATTTCTCTTTTCCTCTGTTGTGCGTTGTGTTCCCAACTTCATTGCAGTACAGGAGAGAAATACACTGTTAGAAGTTACCGTAACATTTACAATATGCTACAGTTAACATTTAACAGTCTACTTGTTAATTTACAAGAACTGCACGCAGCCGTTCTTTTCGAGAGCAAATGTGAATTCATGACGTCATCTCTCTGTTCTGTGGTTAGAATGAGAATTAATGTGGTTAGAATGAGAATTAATGTGGTTAGAATGAGAATTAATGTGGTTAGAATGAGAATTAAACATGACGCCGGTAACCGCTTGGAATATTGAACACAGACACACATCTTATTTACATAGGCCCATAGAACGACATTGATACATATAAGAAAAGCTTTCGAATTTAAATTTGAATATCTTATCACATAGACGTACTTGTTGTTATGGTACGTATAATAGCATATGGTATATTATGGTATATTTACTACAAGTATTTCTTCATTAATGTTATATCAACGATCTGACTTCCCCTGACCACACCTATGGTTATTGTAATAAATATACTTAATGAAACGCCAGAGCTTTACCAAGGGTCCAGTAATGGTAATAACGTCATCGGTCCAAGTGGTCCCGGGTTTGATACCCCGTAGAGGAACATTGCACAGTGGTTCAGATCTCACTTTATACAATAGGTTCAGTCCCGGTTAGCATATCTGTGCATAAAGTGAACTTGTAAACAATAATTCTAAGAGACAAAGGGCTCAAGCAATACGGCCTATAGATAAACACACACACTTTGTTGGGTGTGGAGAGCAACGCGGAGGAATGCCATACACGCAGTTAAAATTTTTATGAATATACGTAACTAAGTTTTTATTGAGAAAAATAATGAAAATGTTGAACTTCATTTTGCCTCTTGGATGTAAAGTTAGGGTTGAAATTGCATTAACAGAGTAGCTCCAAATAGGCTTCATACAGTTCTGTAAACGATGTGTAGGGCCTCACCGATGCTGTAGTGGTAACATCGTCGCCTTGTAATCAAGGGATCACTGGTTCCATACCCGGTGGAGGCACATGGTGGTTCGGATGGGTACTTTAAACTGTAGGTCCAGTCCTGATTAGTTTTTTCTGTGCGTAAAGAGGACTTAAAAACTCTTGCAGATACATGATCGTGTGGATTACGATTTAATTACCTTAATATCTTAATATTGGCGTTCTTATATAAAAAGTTCTTGCATTTGTGCATTACCGAAAGAGAAGAAGCAGATGTCAGCACTTAAGAAAGAAGTAAGATGAAGGAAACGGAGTTGGATAAAAGTTTTTTTCAAAGAAAAAAACTAATGATCGACCCATCCCATACACCTTCGTTTAGTCCTTCATCACAGAGGAAGAGATAAAGAGGAAAAATATATTTCTCTTCCAAATTGCTGACTCCGGGGTATATAATCAAGGAACATTTGGCAAGTTTTGGTGGATAATCGATTGCAGATGAGAGGGAAACTTTCTCATCTTTTACAGATTACAGGTTTTCGGATCTAGTTCACTGAACAGTACCGTTATATTCACCCCTAAAACTTGCGGAGTGCATTATAACATATTTCTTTGGAAATTTTGCTTACAAGAGTTTTCTTTGTAGCACAATAAACAAACAAGCAGACTCCACAAAAAATCTAGTTTTTGCTGCAATGAATAAATTTTCTTGGCAACAAAGTTTCAGAAAAAGAAACGTTACGTGCTCCGTTATTTTTTTATGTTCAGTACTCAGATGAATGGCAGTTTGACGTTTAACGGATGTTTAGTAACAAGAAACTGAAGAAAGGATGGGGGTTTTGGGCTCCTCCCACTATGAACTATGGGAAAATCCTAACAATATTGCAAGAAAATTAAAAACTTATTGTTGTTAAAAATTTGAGTTTTCTTAGCTAAATTCTGCATAATGATTATCGTAGAATTATGGTTGGAGTTAGTAATCTTAATGAAATGATTAAGATAACGTTTATTATTTCAAACACATAACATAATGACTTGATATTCCATGTATATTCGACTCCCTCATCTACAAAAATTTTGCTGGTACAGATGTAAAAGAAACTTTTTTATTGTATGAGGCTCTATAAAGTCCATACGTGTCCTCAAAATGTCCAGAACGTGAGGTAAATATATGCAAAGATCTTCACCGCAGCACAATAAATGGGGAAAAAAAGCTATATAAAATTCGTCTCTGACATACCAGCTCGTATATAGAGGTGTTCAGGAATTATACCCATATTATAGGCTTAGCTGACCACATCTCCGGCGAGAGGGCAGCTTTTCTTCTTTTATTATTTTTTTTCCATAATTTTTTTCCCCGCGAGTGCTATATTTTCCTCCCTCCTGGATTTCTTTGGTGGGCAGCTAACTTTGTGAAAGTATTGACCGCCGACAGTTGGGCGGGGCCAGCCAAGCGAAAGCGACCGGAGATGGATGTGACAGATATGGCGGATTTTATGGCCAGCTGGTTGTGATAGAGTGTCAGACGGTCAGCCAGGCGGAAGCCGTGATGGCCCGGCGGTGATCCCGACCGACGTCCTGGGAACCGGAACACTCCCGAGATGACCAGCATCCCCCCACTCTCCCTCCACCATCCCTCTCTCGGCGATTCTTGGCATCAGCTCCCCCGCACAACCCCCTTTCTCTCTCACCCGCTGACTAATTCTTAATCGGTTTGGTGACGAAGTAGGGCGCGCTAAAATGAACTATATACAGGGTGTACCAAAAGTAGCATTAACCCCCCCCCCTTTTAATTGTAGACAAACCTGCAAAATGTTATTTTAACAGCATGCGTATGATGAGAGGATGGTATACCATTAAATCAGACCAATGACCACCATTTACTCCAGAGGATCTGTGTGCACACCGCCATTTTCATGGCACAGTATTATTCGCCTCCAGGTGCGATGTGAAATCCTCCGTAACAGGGCTGGCGTGAGGGAAGCAAACACACTGCGAACAGCTTCTTGAAGTTCCCCAGTTGTCTGATAACGATTATGGGCGACTTTCTGTTTGATCTGTCCCCATAGCGCATTATCACAAGATGTCAGATTTGGACTTTGGGGTGGCCATTTTAGAGGTGCTGGTAAATTCGGCGATTCTCGTCCAATCTATTTGTCTCTGAACACATCATTGAGGTATTCTCTTAAAATGGCCACCTGAAATCCAGATCTGACATGTTACGGAGGATTTCACATCGCACCTGGAGGAGAATAATACTGTGCCATGAAAATGGCGGTGTGTACACAGATCCTCTAGAGTAAATGGTGGTCATTGGTCTGATTTAATGGTATACCATCCTCTCATCATACGCATGCTGTTAAAATAACATTTTGCAGGTTTGTATACAATTCAAAGGGGGGTAATTGGACTTCTGGTACACCCTGTATATAGATATATATCACATGTGGAAACCGAATGTCGGCAACGATCTCATTAACTATATAATTAATTGTGAGTAGGAATGCAAAGTCTTTTAAAAAATTGAATATTATTTTGTGTTCCTTAGCACGTTAATATAGTAATAATTGAAACGTCTCAACAAATTACAGAACTAAGTTCGACTATTCTTGTCTTATCTCCTGATGAATCCACATGATGTGGTGAAAGTTAGAGGAAACAGTAAGTACATGCCAAAACTGGACTCCATTACTTAGTGAAATGATGATATGTGGTGTAAGTTATGCCTTATCTAAATTACAGAACCTTTCCAATTCATACAGGAACTCAATAATTTTGATACAGAACCTTTCACTCACTTTACAAATTCAAACAGAATCTCTAAATGTTTATGCAGGATCTTAGGTTCAGGTGCCGAATTGGAAATGAATTAATTACTGCCGGTATGCTCGTATGCACAGACCTGTCTTTTAATACAATCATTGTTGTGTAATTTCTTAAACAATATATCGATTCTCATTCTCTTTTTTCTTTATCAACACAAAGAGAGAGAGAGATAGAGAGAGAAATCAGTTATAGCCTGACAAGTTAAGTCCCGATATGCGCAGATCGCTGCGGAGCACTTCCTATTACGTCATCCTCCCCACCACTCTTCTATTTTACTATAGCTCTTTTCAGTTCTTACGTCGTGCGCTCTACAAGCTGGCAGGGGAAGTGGGGAGCGGGGAATATGCCGCTGACCAACCAGAGAACAGACCACCTAGCGGTGAATCCGAGAGTTACGCAGTTGCGGGAGGAAGCTGCAGCGCTAACTTCGTTCTGCACGTTGCTGTGTTGCCAATTCACCGCGTTGCTGATGGTCTTTTGCCCCAGTGTTGATTCCTGTTTGTTATGAGCGGAATGTAGGAATAACATACGTGGGAGTAATTGTTGTCGCGTCGTGTATTGCCTAACTGCATTGTTTCTTCGATAAACGTGTATGTGGAATGGGATGTGACGTTTATTTGTACTCTCGCTGTTCCATTGTCACGCGAACTGTGCAGCAGATTGTTAGGGAATGCAAAGACAGTCTTGAGGCGTCGGGTTCCACGTCATTTAAATCACCGCGCAAACGAAACAAAAGGAACAGTATCACAAAGGCAATCGACGGTCGCGATAAAGATATAATAAGAAGAATTATCCTCGGGTATTATGTAAAGGGTGAATATCCAACACTGAACAAGTTTTCGTTGATTTGCATACACAAATAAGCTTTCAGTGGGGAGTATCGTCGTTGTGGAGGATACTGAAGTCTATGGGGTTCAAGTACAAAAAGAGCAATGACGGTAGACGATTTATGATGGAGAGAGCCGATATAGTTACAGCCAAAGTAACGTTTTTGCGAAAAATGCATCTTCTAAAAAATAAGGAACCTTTGCCCTATACAGGTATTTTATTTAGATGAAACGTACATGCATCAGAATTACGCTCCAACGAAAATCTGGCAAAATAAAGAGGGTACAGGGGGTTTAAAAGTGCCCGTGGGTAAAGGTGGGGGCATTATTTTTTGTCACGTAGGTTCCAGTCACACTGGTTTTCTACAGGAATGTAAATTAGTTTTCAGTGGTTTTTGCAGTTTTTAGATACGCTTGACGAAAGGAACATCAAAGACGCAGTGATTGTAATGGACAATGCTAGCTACCATTCGGTACAGTTGGAAAGAATTCCTACAACGTATACACTTGATATCATACACTTATCGGTATTCTACTGACCACAAGATGGGGATAATACGCATTCTCATGCCATTCGCGAACAATGGGACGTCTGTATTTCATGGTTCTTTCGATTTCAACTCGCCTTTCCCGCTACTCTGGCAACGCTGCAATCTCTCTCTCTAACCGGCCTGTCTCGTTGCGCTGGATAGGTCGTTTCCCCGCTCTCCACTACCCCTGCCAGCTTCTAGAGCGCACGCCGTAACAACTGAAAAGAGCTATAACTGGTCTGGCGTTGAGAGTACCAGTGGTGCCAAGTCAGAAAAATTAAGCTAAAACAAATATGACAAACAATTTTCACTGTTTAGCGTGACGGTGCATGCAGGCTCCTATTATATCAGTATATATATTCATTTAATCCGGCCTTTGAAAATTCGTGCGGTGCGCCGATCGTAAACTGTAGTATTATGCACGTGCGTTAAGGTTTATAAAGAAGAGAAACTACAGGGCGAATGACTTCATTTTCTGAATGCGACATCGAGCAGTGGCCAGTTTTTTTTTTTTTTTTTTTTTTTTTAACTAGTGGGGTGGTGGTTCGTTTGTTTATCCTACAACAATCACTACGAGAACGCAATCTGATAACACGCTTGCCTGTGTTCTTTTCTAAAGCATTGAAATGTTCATGCTCTTTACTCTTGGCTGCAAGATTCTTACTTTGAAAGAGATGGACTTATGAACGAGCGTGTAGATGAACTGAATTAGACTTGGTGAAGCCGATTCAGACACGGACACAGATTCATCGTTAGACACAGACTCGGATGAGTGGGAGAGTGAAACTGAAGAAGGAGAACTGGAAAACATTTAGAAGGTGAGCTCAGTTCTATCGTTTATATATTTTTCATTTTTCTATCGTTTTATTTCATACATTTCTTATGCTGGTAAGAAATATCCCTAATATAACTTAATTCATTTAAGGTTTAAAGGGAAAATATCAAAATGTATTTAGAATTTAGCGTAATCAATAGGTAGCGTAGGTGACGGGATACTAATTCATGCCTTTCACATTCAAATTTCATTGAAAATTCTCGGACAATTCCGCTCCCTCCAGGTTGGAACACTGCGAACGAACGTCGCCGCAGACAATGGAGTGGGAAATGTGATGTGAGGTGCGCAAACAATGGATTGCAGCGTCTTGTTTTTAAACTTGTCAAGTTATAGTACATTATTGGCCATTGTACGATCAGCTCCAATAAATGATTGCCAATTTTTTAAAATGTACTGCCGGTATGATTTTTGGCATCTTAATTTACTATCGGTATGCCATGCCGGCTCATACAGGCCCAATTCTATCACTGCTTAAAGCATGTTTACAAATTGATACAAGATCTCAATAACTTCAATATTTTCAATGAATTACAGAATCTTATTGGTACAGAAACACATCAAATTACAGAGCCTTTACAAATTGGTACGGAATCAGATTAATTTTCATATGGAATCTTAATAAATTAGAAACTAAAATAACTCCGTTCCGCAACAGCCCTTTGAATCTACGAGCAACTTTTCGTTGTGCACCGCGTGGTCAGGGCGTCGAGTCCCATCACCGCTCTTTTCTGTCTTTCGGGGCTGACCTCCGTGGCGGAGTCGCTTCGACGCCAGGGGCCTCGGGTTCGAATCCATGGGCATAGATGTTCTATGTGAGTTAGTGTCCAGTAGATGGTGAACCAGCCAAGGCCTGCCCTCGGGCGTTTAGTGTTTAGAATTAATATGCATGTACTTAGAATTCATTTGCATATAATTAAGAACTAAATTGTATAATTTAGAATAAATTTGCATATCATTAGAATAAGTTACATTTATGTATTTGCATGTTTATAACTTTTATGAATATATAATTATTTATTTTATGAAAAATATGTATATAGAAGGTAATTAGTGGTACTAAACACTATGCATATGGTTTTATATTCATTACTGCAAAGTATGTAATGTATGAACCGATAATATTAATGTTTATAATATTGAAAATAAGTTTTTATGGTTTATAAAACGCTATGAAGGGTGTTAATGGGTAATGGTAAAGGTCCAATTACGATTTAAGTTGGTCCCGATACTCGAACCTGCGATATGCAACGGTAATAAATGGTCATCTTGTATTAAGGAATAATAATGAATGTTATATGTTATGAAAGACTTTGATCCGAGACGCTAGACAGAAGACTGTGAACTCCGCGCAGGTAGACGAGAAAGGAAAACGTCAGGTAGACGTCAAATGACGTCAAAACGCCAGAACAAAGAAAGAACCCGATTGACCAATCAGAACCGGTTTTCCCAAGGTTAATCAGAACGCAAGAACAGGGGAAAGGTATGCAACGCTGTAGGGCAGGGGAGGGATTGAACCAGATACCAAAGGATGTCTGGGAATGCGCAGCAAGGGTCAAATTTTTTGAAACTGTGCGTCTCTTGCATGCTAGAACATGTTTCTGTCAAAGTAGGCCAAGGTTTTCTAGAACACTAGAACAAAGGATGATGGGAAGGAGTTCAAGGTGAACTAGACCGCAAGAACAAAGAAAGCGTCGGTTTTATTTCAACCAATCAGAGAAAGCGTCGGTTTTGCTTCCGAGGTATAAAAAAGCGCGTAAAAGCGAGAAGATGTTAGTTTGAGAAGAATTTCTGAAGTATTGTGTCAGAAAAGATATCAACTTGTGATTATTGGCCGAGAGTTGCAGACAAAGAACTCAAAAGAAGCTATAATTAAGGTAAATTAATTGTTACATATATGTAGGGTGCTTTTAAATAATATGTAAATACAAATAATGAACCAAAGCAAGAAAAACAAATATGCGTAATGTGAATAAGTACTACAACTATTTTTCTATTTTTACAGGTGATTCTATTTTCTGTGTACGTGCGAGTGGAAGATACTTTTAGTGAAAGATGGCGTCTACAAGCTCTACCAACGAGGCTAACAACACTGCGGTGAGTACTTCAGACGAGATTATACGCAAATTTACCTCTGAAATGTATATTTCCCCACTAGAACTGGTTAATGCATATTACGATATGTGTGACAGGGTAGTGTTCCACGACGATATCCCTTCATATGATTCGACTTATTTTCTGTTTGACAGTGCACACAGCAATGTGTCAATTAGGGGTGGGGGCAAGTCAATTTTCAATTGTGGATGAAAGAGAAATGTATTTTAAACGGTTTGGAATGGTAGGGCGGGAGGTATCCATTGAAATACCTAATCAGGTTGTGGGGGACCCTGAATATTTGGTTGGCTCCATGATCCAATTTCTAATGAGAAAGATTTTCTTTGATGTGTCACCGGACAGTCAGGTTGGTCTGATTATTTTCGGCAATGAAACCAATAAGGATATTTATATCCCTTGGCGCACCCTTTCGGCATTAAATCCTAAAATTGTTCAACACTATGTCACCAAAGTGCTGAATAGCAATGAATCCTTCTTTGTGGATAACACTATGAAATGCATGGCGCATATTGTTGAACCTAAGGAAGAGGGAAGAAAAAATATCCACTTTACAGGAAGTATGCTCCCTTACTAACAATAAACAATCCCAATCAGAGACAGACTGCTTTTACTATTATGACTAACGATGACAATTTGTGCTTGCTACGTGCTATTGTATTTTCCCAAGCCAAAGTTGACAAGAACACCAAAAATATCAAATCGTTCCGAAGATATGATAATAAATTGAGGGCCTCCCCGATGGCGCAGTGGTAGCGTCGTCGCCTTGTAATCAAGGGGTCCCGGGTTCGATACCCGGTGGAGGCACATAGTGGTTCGGATCCCACTTTAAACTGTAGGTCCAGTCCTGATTAGCCTTACTGTGCATAAAGTGGACTTAAAACACTCAATCAATCAATCAATCGATAATAAATTGAAAGAAGCCGCTTTGCGGTTATGCCATGAAGCACGCGTTGATCCAACCAATGGGTGCACTGTAGAGGATATTGTTAAATTTCAAAACCATTTGAGTCCAGAGTACCAAATTGTTGTGTTTTCAATGAAAGAGGGGGAAGGGAGTATGAAGTTATCCGGTCAACACCGTTCGCCCCCAAACAGATTAATTTATTGTATCACGATCAACATTTTGATATAGTTAATTCTGTCCCCACACTTCTTGTGGAACATTATTACTGTCCCAAATGTCAAGTCGGGTTCGCTCACAAGTATCAACATACTGAATGCACTAGATATTGTTCATTGTGTGAATACAGTCACGGCAATGAATCCACTAATACTATCCCCAGAAAATGCACTGCATGTAACAGGAAATTTCTGTCCCCAAAATGCTATGAAAATCATTTGCGCACAGAAGGGCGGAAATCAAGTGTTTGCCAAGCTATTCACCAATGTAATGTATGTTACAAAGTAGTGAACAAGAGAAAGCGCAAAACACCACACAAATGCGATGAATTCTTTTGTAAAAGCTGTAATGCTTTTGTTGAGCCAGCCCACAAATGCTATATTCAGCCTATTAAGACCGAACCAAGTGCAAAGTTTCTCTAAATTTTATATGATTTCGAGTGTATGCTTGTAGAGGGAGAGAATGACCAGAAACACGAAGTCAATCTGGCTGTTGCTAAGTAAGCCTGTCATGTCTGTAAAGACACTGATGCAGATTTCTGCGAGACGTGCGGTCCCGTGTCCATATTTTCCCCAATATTCAAGAATTTATGCACTATATGCAAACACCGAGGGAAGGGTTTGATAAAATTGTGTGTATTGCACATAATGCAGGACGATATGATTCTCATTTTGTTTTAAATTACCTGATTACTAAAGAGAATATTACCCCATCCGTAATTATGCAGGGTTGGAAAATAATAGACATGTCAATTAAAAAGAAAATAGTCTTCAGGGACTCGCTGAATTTCATGCTCATGAAATTGAAGGACTTGCCTGCAAGTCTGGGACTAGCGGAATATTTGAAGATAGGCGATTTTCCATATTTGTTCTCCACCCCAGCAAATCAGAATTATGTAGGTCCATTCCCAGATATTCAGTATTATGATATAGATTCCAAATCCCCTAAAGAAAGAGAAGAGATGCTAAAATGGCATGAGGAAACAGTGCAAGCAGGAAAATTTTTTGATTTGCAAAAAGAGTTGCGCGAATACTGTACTAAAAATGTGGAAATTCTTGCAGCTGCATGTATTAAATTCTCTAATCTGATCGAGATCTGACGGGAATACAGTGCTTTGTTCGTTGCTCGACTCTTGCGTCGTTAGCTTCTTTGATTTTTAGAAGTAAATATCTGAAAGAAAACACGCTTATTAAAGTTCCGCCATTTGGATTTCGTGAACAAGACCAACAGTCTCTAATTGCATTAAAGTGGTTAAAGTGGGTGAAAAATACTGAAAAAATCACTCTAAGACACGCAGGTAATCTTGGGGAGGCTAAAATAGGCCGTTATAAGTTGGATGGGCTCCATGAAGAAAGCAAAACTGTTTATAGTTTCCATGGATGTTATTTTCACGCTTGTAGGAAATGCCTTCCTGAAAACAGGGATAAGCCTCTTAACGAGACTGGCAAGACCCTAGACCATAGGTACGAACGGACTGTTACCAGTAAAGAAATATTACAGCAAATGGGGTACAAGTTTGTAGAAAAATGGGAATGTGAATTTAATGAGGAAATTAAAAAAGATCCAGAATTACGCAAATTCATTGCTGAGAATTGTTATTCCCTGAATAACCCTCTTGTCCCAAAACAAGCTTTTAATGGGGGGCGCAGAGAACTTTTCAGGGCTGTTTATGAAAAACAAGAGAATGAAAATACGAGCATGAAACTGCTAGATGTAGTTTCCCTTTACCCTGCAATGATGAAGCAAAGAAAAATGCCTACAGGGAACCAGTGATTTACACGTCACAGTTTCCTACCTTGGATAATGTGTTTGGGGTTGTAAAATGTTATATTCTCCCCCCTAAAAATTTATATTTACCAGTACTGGGCATGTCATGCAACAACAAATTAATGTTTGCTTTATGCAGAACTTGTGCACAAAGCGAGAATCAAGAACAATGTACACATACAGATAAAGAACGATACTTACATGGCACCTGGGTATCGGAAGAACTTAAACTGGCTGTAAAAAAAGGGTACAAAATTCTCAAAATATATGAAATTTGGGATTTTCCTTCGGCTGACCAGAACGATAATGTGTTCAAGACTATGTAGACACATTTCTTAGACTAAGACAACAGTCTTCAGGATATCCTTCCGGCTGCAGTTCAGAACATGACAAAGACAAATATATTCAAGATTATTTTGATCATCAAGGAATTCAGCTTGTAAAAGATGAAATTGCACCTAACCCTGGGCTTCGTTTTATTTCCAAAATTCTGCTGAATTCTTTGTACGGAAAATTTTCAGAATTTTTTTTAAAACTAAGTCTATTTTTGTAAATACAGAACAGAAATTCCATGATATAGTGTTCACAGTATGAAATCAGTAATGTTGTCCCTATTTCTGAATCTTGTTTATTAGTGAATTATATTGATCTGGAAAGCAAAAATGAACCGCTAATACTCTCAAATGTACTTGTCTCTGCGATTAATACTGCTTATGGAAGAATGCATTTATATTCTTTTATGGGCAGAGTCAAGGAAAGTATTCACTACGTGGATACGGACTCTGTGTTCTATGTAAAAAATGAACATGAAAATTTTATTCCTACAGGCTCATTTCTTGGTGAAATGACGGATGAGATTAAAGAGCCCTACCAAATTACATGCTTTTTGGGTGTCGGTCCAAAAAAACTATGCATATAAGATCGTGAACAAACATGATCCTCAGGATGAGAAACATGTTATTAAAGTAAGAGGCATTACCATGAATTACAGAACTTGACTCCAGATTAATTTTGATTATTTTAAGCAACTGGTCAAAGGGGAAATTGAAAAGCGAATTGTTGAGAACCCGCGTAAAATTAAACGGAAAGCCAATTTTGAAATTGTTTCTGCATCACAGCAGAAAACACACCAAGCAGTCCACACAAAACGTAGAAAAATTGAAAATTTTGAGACTGTTCCATACGGGATATAATCTTTGGAAGATCTAGTGGGGAAATTTATTATTCCAAATTTCCTGCCATCCTTTTCCAGTACATCGAAAGAGCCTCAGTTATTTATTTCTTTGGAGCTGACAAATGCAAGTTTCTGATTACAGTACTTCACCGCACTGTTGTTAACCTCGAGGAGCTAGGATGCCCTAAAGCCTCGCAGTAAGCCTTCCCTGCACAAAATTGCTGTCGCAATTATCACAGATTAAGGACCATCAAATGTTCACTTAGAGATGCATTTTATCTCCGTAGCTTCATGCTCCAACAGCATATTATCGGAGAAGCCACAAGGATTTCACCTAACCAAGGTACACCAACATTGGACAGTGGATATACATCATTGGCATTGTTTTACAACGACGCAGCAAATGTGTATTACTTATCGGAGCAAGGCTCCTGTTCCGAGGATATTGGATTTTCGCACAGTGACAATGAATAATATTGTAATCGAAAAAGCTGTTCAATCGGACAGATGCCTTCCTTTGATTTTCCGAGGTGTTTTCACAAATGATGCATTATCGAACAATGTGCAATTGCCTGCTGCATTGATTATTAAAACGGGCAGTGAATCTGGTCCAGCCATACACTGGAGAAGTTTGTTTATCATCAATAATAGGGAGGCCAGGTACTTTGATAGTTTTGGTCAGCCTCATAGTGTTAATGTACTGAAATATATAAAAAAAGAATTATATTTCATGGTGGTTCAGTGAAACAGTGGTTCAAAATCCGGACTCATCAAACTTAAGAAGGAAATGACAGAATTGTATGGACAAAATTTTCAAGTGGATTTCCATAATTTACAGTGAAAATAGTGCCAGTGAATGTGTGGAGCAGGCAATACTGGAAAAGTATCCTGATCCTACATGTTCAGAACATAAACTTGGTGTGAGAAAAATGAAAAACTTCTGGCGCGTCAAGCTTTACAGTCCAGAGAAAGAACTTTGAATAAAACCAACACTGTCATTTGAATATGGTTTCCTAGCGTCTAAATATAACAGCGTAGTGTTAAAGCTGTGTACTCTCTATGTAAAACACATTATATATGTACAATTTTGGTTGTGACCGTAAAGCGTTGTGTTGACGCTATATATTCTGTATTATGTAAAAACATTAAATATATTCAATCTAGTACGTGAAACTGTAAAGTGTTGTGTTAACGCTATGTATTACGACATGTGTACAGTCACGGACACTTCTGGGTTGTAACGACCCTATTGAAGAAGCACTCAAGCAAGCCATCCATGTCTGACCACCAAGCGCCTTGTGACTAGACAACCCAAACAACATTGTAATTCTGCGGCTTGTATACCAGTCACGGGTATACATTTCTGTAAATTGAGCAGTGATGCCAAAGAGAAATACGAGATGAAGATTGTCGGAAGCAATGTCTCGTGTTCTCGACATGGAATAATACTCGGTCCAAGTTACGTTCCTTTATTTGATGTTGTTTGGTAACGAACCTGACGGACTGGGGTTATATTTTCACTCCTTGCGTTACACTAAGTTCTATATTTTACAGTTATATTAATGCTTTGAACGAAAATAATACATAGAACAACATCCAACACACGTTCAAACCACTCTTGTCACACACATGCACGTGAAAATGCACACACAAAGCTAAGTTTTAACTTTCAAGTGAATGTCCAAATGATAGTAAACGGAGAAGCATGATGTGCGGAACATGTGATATTTCACAGAAAGAATGCGTCTATTTTTGACATACGTGGTTTCTATTAATAGAGAATGAGACAATCATCAGAAATTAAGATGCATTTGCTTTTTCATGTGCTGAGGAAGGAAACAGACTGATTGGAAAAAAGAAATTATAGTGCTTTTGATAGTGTGTTGGTTAGCATGCAGAGCTTTCATCAGCGAGGCCTGGGTTCGATTCCCACCATGGGCAAACTTTTTTATTATTCTCTTGCAGTGAACAAGTTTATTATATTGTTTCTAGGCATTTTAACGAAAGGATACACATCAAATTTAATATTTTAATCTGTCCTTTCATTCTTCTAATAGGTTTTCTATCACAAGGGATATAGAGATGCTCTATCTTGGCGAAGGATATTTTCTCAATAGTTCCGTAGCTACGATTCTCCAGTCCCATCCACCCACTTATTTATTTACTTTCTTCATATCTACTCACGAAATACCATGAATCTAACGAAAACACACATATATAGTTAGAACAAGAAACACCCCTCGCATCGAAGGTTCCAGGTTTTGAGTTCTGGATTTATTGCGAGGGTGGATTATTCCTGTGTGTCTATTTATCATCTTCGTCTAAAAACTTTCCTCACTATTCCCGTGATTAACTTAGGGAGAGACCAAAGCTACTCAAATAACAAAAGTACAGAAAACGCATGTTATACCTTGGGAATTAGCAATCTGAAAATAAACTTTCGTTTTGGTGGACTACTTGCAAAATTGTTTCGTGTTGTCTCGTTTGGAGTGTTGGCTAGCGTGTCGGACTAGCGTGCGGGCAACCTGACTTCGAGCCCACCAGAATTTCATCCAACCTTATTTATAAAAATTGAGGTTTCTTCAAAACCTTTTGAATTACATGCCACTTCGTATGTTAGTAATCTGAAAGCAGCAAAGATGAACATTTCTTGTTCCGAAGCGACGATGTATTTGTGTATACGTTGAAAAGACACAGTTATTTATTAGCGAAAAGCATGCAGCCACGTTATAATTGAGATCGCTTCCTAGTTGTCAGTGCTAATATGGCAGTAGCTACATTATGTCAACACACCAAATTTTAAGTTCTCCGTTAAACCTTTCCACGTTTCAAAATCGTGAGTGCTGTCTAAAATAAATACTTTGATACTTGCGTTTGCATGTTCGAATCCAAAGTAATACTATTTTCTTTCCCAGCAAATGACATTGAAACCATTAATACTGTTTTTACAATGTGATATTGATATCATATATTGAAAGTTTAAAAATGGAGAATTTCTCTTAAACCAACTTATAAATACCACTGATGTGAAGCGTAAGATGCACGATCAGAAAGCCTGAATGTTGCATTGAAAACTGCAGAGAACAATGACTGACTTATGAACAGCGAAAAGTTTTTCTATGCTTCAATGGGATTTTAGATGTTACTATAAATAAACAAGGGAGAAGAACACAGGTTGGTTTGATGAACTAATTTGTAAACTAAAAGTTTTAATTAAAGAAACAAAATACGTTCACGATTTAATATATCATTCAATTTCAGGCACATTCCACCAACTGAAGGAGTATTTTCAAAATTAATAATATTTGGATAACCGACAAATCCAAACTTGACGTTGAGCCCGTAAAGCACTTGATAATTACAGAAATATACTTAATTTTACTTGAGCATGCCCTTTAATTTTGTGTCTTGATTGTGGAAATAATGTGTTGCAACGAGAAGTAGTATGTTTTAGAGAGTGTTTATAATTTCTTGTGTACTGCATGAGAATACTTAAGTCATTCTTAGTTTCCTAATCAAATAAAAAAATATTTATTGTGATCTATAAAAAGGAAGCCTTTGTTTCTTTGCAGCTGTTAATGATAGAAATTCAATTGCAAACAAGTTACCAAATTAACAAATATTTCTCTTACATATTTGTGCTATGTGCTCGTATGCTTTATACAGGATGAGGAAGGAAGCAGATTGTTCTTGGGTAACCTGCCCTGCTTTTGTCAGAAAACCTGATCAGCATACTGAACCAAGCCATCACATGAGATACGACTTCAATAATAAGATCCGTTTCTATGGCCAACTAACTCCAAAAAGGGTAATAAATTTGTCAGTGTGAGGAGACTGAGAAATAATTGCCTCCCATATTACATTATACTCTGTATGCCTAGTGTGGTTTGCCTGTCCCTAAAGAATAAGCTGAGGACAAACCTCTGTCGATTGTGACGCGTGTAGTCTGTTCCAGCTTACAAATCACATGAAATACCTTCGCTCGCTTCAGTGTGCTGCACAAGGTCATGTTCGACTGATAAGAAGATACCACGTGACTCCGCGGCCAATCGACAGTACCCCAGAGAACCTTCTGTAACTTTGCGAGGTTCCTTCGCATCCCTGATAAAGCGCATGCGTGTAGTCCAGGCACATTTTGCATAACTGGCTAGCAGTGAGTTTGGATTCTGGATATCGGAGAGTGCAGAAAAAACATTTTTTACTGTATGTTTCGATTGTGTGCTCAAATGTTGCAGTAAACATATCTCCGTGACACACAACAACAATTGCATTAGTCAGTCACTCCCGAGAAAAAAGCGCTTCAATGTTTAGGAACTTAGCAAGCGTTACTCACGAGACGAATATATTGTCCGTCTGTCAGAAGGCCCGGTGGTCTGGTGGTAGCGTGTTAGTTTGACACGTAGGAGGTACTTGGTTCGATTCCATTTGATTGCCTCCAATTTTTTTCTTAACTCATGCAACTAATTATTTCATTTTATTTATTGCACACATTCTTATTTTATTTGCTCTGCGAATTGTTGAATTTCGAATTGAATTTTGTTTTCCAAACTTTTACGATAATTACTTGCGAATAGAATTATATTTATTCCTGATTCATTTTCTCGAAAGAAATGTATACTTTTCACCAGGTATAACATTTTTTGAATAAAACACGTGGACAATTTAATATGTAAATGTTTGTAAAATGATGAGAAAAGTGGAAAACTATCTTAAAAAAATATTTCCATAAATAAAATTGAAAACGCTAAAATAGAGATTTCCACCCAAAAATAAAGTAAAAATATATTCACCTTTATTTCAATAAATTATTAAATAAAATGCAAACATTTGTTACTCGAGTTATTAAAATAAAATTGGGCAGTAGAACGGGAATCGAACACTTAACCTTCGGGACGTGATACTTATTCGCTACTATGGGGCTACCTGGCCAGTTTAAAGTAGTTGGAAAATATCGAAACCTTCATGCGCTTTTCCTCGGATTTTTTCTTCTTTTAAGTCCACTTTATGCACAGTAAGAAAGCTTATACCGGACTGGACCTACAGTTTAAAGTGGGATCCCAACCACTCGCGTATAAACCGGGTATCAAACTTTTCCTCGGAAATTGCTGGCTAACGTGCGATATTATCAATACTCTTTTCGGGCATGGATGTTTGTGTTTGTCCCAATGAGAATAAAGAGAACATAGAGAAAATTGACATGTATGACAACTGAGAAAAATATGAAGAACTGGGGATACTGACAAGTAGGTGTATTCCTTTAATTCAATAATTAAAAAAACTGCAGGGTACCGTACCGCTATAGAAAATCCCTTCCCAAACCGTAGCTTCTCCTTGTTAGATGATATCAACAGATATTCGCAGTTTGTGACTTGTGTGCTTTTTCCTCCCAGGGCGAGCCTCAGCTACTGGGCGGGTCGCAGGTGGCGGATAGCGAATGGCCCCCAGATGTGGGGGTTAGCTGCGAATAAGGGGAAACCCGAATAAGCAGTCCCGGACCGAGGCAAACTGCTGCCTTGCAGTGAGAGGGAGAAACCTCAAAGGCTAAGGGAAGAAACCCTAAAGAAAATCTAGCAGGCCGAGGGCTATAAGGGAGGCAGCCCCTCCCACAAGGCTTTGGAACTAGGGCTGATAACCCGAGTGTCCGAGATGAAATTATTAAAAGAAACTACAGAGGAGAAACCGGACTGATTAAACTGTTGACGACCAAGAGAGGGAAAAGGATAATGAGAGTGGCAACCTGGAATGTACGTGGACTTGCTGGAAAGGAGTTTGAATTAATGACGGAAATGGTGAGAGCAAAGTTGAATATATTGGCGGTGACAGAGACCAAGAAAAAAGGAAATGGATATGAACAAATAATAGAACCAAATAGTGGTGAAACGTTTCTAATGTTTCATTCAGGAGTAGGCAAAGAACAGAGAGCAAAAGGAGGAGTGGCTATAGTAATCTCCGAGGCCTACAGACATTATGTTAAATGCTGGAAATTCATCAATGAAAGAATAATCTTGGTAACTTTAACCTTTAACAGTGGCATAAATGAAGACACTACTTTTATTGCTATATATGCACCAAATGAAGATGGTATAGCAGAAGAGAAAGATAGATTTTACGAAGAGCTGCAGAGGACAGTGGATGACACCATGGGAGCTGTCTTTGTATTAGGTGACTTTAAT
Organism: Lepisma saccharinum; assembly: GCF_977018435.1. Classification (NCBI taxonomy): domain Eukaryota; kingdom Metazoa; phylum Arthropoda; class Insecta; order Zygentoma; family Lepismatidae; genus Lepisma; species Lepisma saccharinum. Next base: position 56,230,505 of record NC_139234.1, on the reverse strand, counting down.
GGTAGAGTTGGAAACAACATAGAAGGAATGGAAGGGCTGCTAGAAGCAATGTCCTCTTAAGTTCATAAAAGACAAAAGTGGTAACCTCCTCCGAAGTGAAAATGACATTATGGAGAGGTGGAAAGAATATTTCCAAGAATTGCTTGGAGGAAATATGGAAATTGGAGAAAAGGCGAAAGATCAGACTGAGGAAGAAAAACAGCAACACCAAGAGGAGGGAGAAACTGAAGAAGAAATAACTATGGAGGAGCTAAAAAGAGCACTAAAGAAAATGAAACTAGGCAAAGCTGCAGGACATGACCAGATAGCACCTGAGATGCTTAAATTCATGGGCAAAAGTGGTCGAGACATACTACTTAAGATTATTAATCTCATTTGGAAAGCAAAGAAGATACCAGCTGAATGGGAGTGTAGTGTCATTGTGCCAATATTCAAAAAAGGAGACAATAGAGACTGCAAAAACCATCGTGGGATATCGCTATTGAGTGTGCCGGGGAAAGTATATGCGAGGATACTAGAAGATAGAATAAGGCAAGTGGTAGAGCCACAGCTAGATGAGGCACAGTGCGGATTCCGACCAGGAAGAAGCACACAAGACCTCATATTTACCATCAGACAGATCAGTGAAAAACTGATGAGATATGGAAAAGAGGCACATATGGCTTTCATAGATCTAGAGAAAGCCTTCGACAATATTCCGAGGGATGAAATATGGAAAATAATAAAACAAAGAAATGTTAGCAATCAATTAATTACAGCAACGCAGAGTCTGTATAAGAAATGTAGAAACTATGTCCGCACCTGCAATGCAGAGTCTCAAGGGTTTGAGACTATAGTAGGACTTAAACAAGGATGTATCCTTAGCCCACTCCTCTTTATTACCTTAATGGATGATGTTATTAAATCATGCAATGGGAAGGTACAGAAATTCAAGCTGGGGTATAGGTTTTTAAAACCAATATATATAAACCATTGTGCCTTCACCGATGACATACTAATATTGGGAGATTCCGAAAGAAATTTACAAAATAACGTGAGAATTTGGGAAAAAGAGTTAAAAAAGAGGGGCATGAAGATAAATGATAAAAAGACTCAGACCATGATGATGGCACGACAGCCAAATATACATCAGATTGCTTTGAATAATGGAACGACATTAGAACAGACTACAGATTTTAAATACCTTGGGGTTATAGTGCAACAAGATGGCAGAATAGATGGTGAAATTATAGCTCGATCCCAAGCCTCAGGGAGACTCTTCAATGCGCTAAAGAGAAATTTCCTAAATAATCCATTAGTGACCAAAACTATGAAAATCCGTGTGATATATTTACCTACATTACTGTATGGTAGTGAAACCTGCACATTGACAAATAAACATAGGAGTAAAATACAGGCTTCAGAAATGAGATTTCTCCGTAAAATAGAAGGGAAAACAAGAAGAGACAAAATTAGGAATTATTAGGGGATGATATAAATACAATTAAGAATAATGCTAAAATATTTTTCACAACTGTTAAAGAGATAGGTTTGGAAGTTAACAAAGAGAAAACTAAATATATGCTTACAGGCCGAAACCAAGTGTTAGGTAATAATCAAAATCTAATTATTGATGACAACTCGTTTGAACCACTTTCCAAATTCAAATACTTAGGAGTAATATTAACAAGTGAAAATGATATTAAAGAGAAATAAAAAGTAGGCTTAATTCAGGAAATACATGTTACTTTTCTCGTCATAAACTTTTGTCTTCTCGTTTAATATCTAAGAAACTAAAAGTTAAAATATACAAAACAGTAATTTTGCCTGTAGTATTATATGGGTGTGAAACATAAATTGAGAGTATTTGAAAATAAGATCCTTAGGAAAATAATTGGACCTAAAAGGGATGAGGAGACAGGTGAGTGGAGAAGGTTACATAATTTGTATTCATGTCCAGATATTATTATAATAATTAAATGAAGAAGACGTCGGTGGGCAGGCCATGTGGCACGAATGGGAGAGGAAAGAGACGTTTACAGGATTCTTGTTGGGAAACCTGATAGTAAGAGACCTGTAGGAAGGCCAAGACGAAGATGGAGGGACTACGTTGAGATGGACATAAAGGAAATCTGTAGGGATGGAAAAGAGTATATAGATCTTGCTCAGGATAGGGACAGATGGAAGGCCTGTGTTGCTGCAGCCATGAACCTTCGGGTTTAAGAAGGCTTGAGAGTTAGTTAGTTAGTTAGTTAGTTAGTTATCTGCAGTTTTGAATGCAACATTCAGGCTTTCTGATCGTGCATCTTACATCAGTATATTATCATTTATAAGTTGGTTTAAGCGAAATTCTCCATTTTTAGTATTTCAATATATGATATGAATATCACATTGCAAAAACCATTATTAATGGTTTCATTGACATTTTCTGGGAATAATAAAAAAATCGTACTACTTTTCATCTTTGCTGCTTGCAGATTGCCAACATACGAAGTGGCATGTAATTCAAAAGGTTTTAAAGAAACCTCAATTTTTATAAATAAGGTTGGTTGAAATTAGACAAAAAAAAAGTTACCTTCTGGTGGGCTCGAACTCAGGTTGCTCGGAAGCTAGTCCTACACGCTAGCCAACACTCCAAACGAGACAACACGAAACAATTTTGCAAGTAGTCCACCAAAACGAAAGTTTATTTTCAGATTTCTAATTCCCAAGGTATAACATGCGTAGCCAGGTGTGTCTTGCGTTTTCTGTACTTTTGTTATTTGCGTAGCTTTGGTCTCTCCCTAAGTTAATCACGAGAATAGTGAGGAATGTCTTTAGACGAAGATGATAAATAGACACACAGGAATAATCCACCCTCGCAATAAATCCAGAACTCAAACCTGGAACCTTCGATGCGAGGGGTGTTTGTTGTTCTAACTATATCTGTGTGTTTTCGTTAGATTCATGGTATTTCGTGAGTAGATATGAAGAAAGTAAATAAATAAGTGGGTGGATGGGACTGGAGAATCGTAGCTACGGAACTATTGAGAAAATATCCTTCGCCAAGATAGAGCATCTCTATATCCCTTGTGATAGAGAACCTATTAGAAGAATGAAAGGGCAGATTAAAATATTAAATTTGATGTGTATCCTTTCGTTAAAATGCCTAGAAACAATATAATAAACTTGTTCACTGCAAGAAAATAATAAAAAAAAGTTTGCCCATGGTGGGGATCGAACCCAGGCCTCGCTGATGAAAGCTCTGCATGCTAACCAACACACTATCAAAAGCACTACATTTTCTTTTTTCCAATCAGTCTGTTTCCTTCCTCAGCACATGAAAAAGCAAATGCATCTTAATTTCTGATAATTGTCTCATTCTCTATTAATAGAAACCACGTGTGTCAAAAATAGACGCATTCTTTCTGTGAAATATCACATGTTCCGCACATCATGCTTCTCCGTTTACTATCATTTGGACATTCACTTGGAAGTTAAAACTTAGCTTTGTGTGTGCATTTTCACGTGCATGTGTGTGACAAGAGTGGTTTGAACGTGTGTTGGATGTTGTTCTAGGTATTATTTTCGTTCAAAGCATTAATATAACTGTAAAATATAGAACTTAGTGTAACGCAAGGAGTGAAAATATAACCCCAGTCCGTCAGGTTCGTTACCAAACAACATCAAATAAAGGAACGTAACTTGGACCGAGTATTATTCCATGTCGAGAACACGAGACATTGCTTCCGACAATCTTCATCTCGTATTTCTCTTTGGCATCACTGCTCAATTTACAGAAATGTATACCCGTGACTGGTATACAAGCCGCAGAATTACAATGTTGTTTGGGTTGTCTAGTCACAAGGCGCTTGGTGGTCAGACATGGATGGCTTGCTTGAGTGCTTCTTCAATAGGGTCGTTACAACCTGACTTATAAAACTGTAAAGCGATGTATTAACGCTATGTATTCTGTATGTGTATAAAACATTAATTATGTGTAACCTTTTGTAAAATTACTTTGACTGTATTAATTTTGTAGTAGGCTAGTTTTAGAACAATAAACTTGTATGTAGTAGACTTGCGTGTTTTATTTCTTTTTTTAAAAAAACAAAACAAAATAAGAGGTTTTCTTTAGTTATATACAGGGTTCAAAGCTATTCTTGTTGGTGCAAGCGGTCCTAGGTTCGATCCTTGTTACAGATCTTGCAAAATCTCAAATAGGCTAATCAGCATTGTTCCTACAATTTAGAGTTGGGTCCAAGACACTAAATTTATGCACAGCTAAACTCAGCTATCAACAAAAAGCATTGCCACTTAAACACAAAATACAACTGAGATAGAACTTGATTAGTCCTTACGTATGTTTTATATCTAATTTTAATACTTACTGGTTATCATTTCCAAGTAACTATATGTATAAGAAGGATATTTTACTCCAACTAGCTCTGGATTCTTACTATAGCAGATGGTGAATCTAACAACCATTCTGTTTCTCTGTAAGTGTGAATTACATTATAATCAGTACTCAAACTCACTTTCTGGAATCGGTTTTGGTTTCTGTTATGGTAGTATGTTTGTTATTACAAACTACTATTACTAATTTCTGAATAGACTTGTGGTAACTTGCAAGTAGAACATAATCTGTCTTTGTGGATATTACAATAAATGTTTGTTAACTTACTTTAAACTAATATCAAGTAAATTAACTATAGTAGAAGAAATACCACTAACAAAAAAACATTCTTTTAAATTATTAATTTACTAATTAATTAATTAATTAATTAATTATTCGAGTCACGGGAAAAGTTTGATTCTCCATTCGAAATTCGGCTAAAATGCCTGATTTTAACGGTTTTTTTTTATTTGAATAGAAAATTCAGTTTTTGCGCGAATGTTTCAACGTTCGGTAGGAATGAAGTTTAATCCCTCCCCTACAAAAATGTATATTTACATACATTTTTTATTTGCTTTAATCAAACTGTTCAAATATTTTACAGGACCATTTACCAGAAAAAGCCTTTCTATAAGAATATATATCTACCTATATGTATGCCAAAAACCATGCAAGAAATGTTATGCGTGCTTTTTTTTCTTTAAAAAAAACTATTTAAATTTAAAAAAATCCGATTTAAATAAAAAAAATGATTTCTTATAAAAAATCATGATTTTTTTCCACCCTGGACTCTCAACTCTAAATTCGAGATGAAATCGAGTCCGTTCCCTCAGAGAATTATCACGAGGAGACAGAGAAAGAAACCAAGTTCTGTAAAATTGAAACGATACATGGCTACACAGGAAAAACAAAATGTGTCAATTGACAGAAATACATTGACTCTGTAACACCATTCACAAACTGCTAATGATGCATCGCTGGTGCATGAAAATACCCACAGAAATGAGTAAGATGTTACTTGTACAGATCCTGTTCCATGTTGATTCATTTTCACTTATGGGCACGTAAGCTATTTGACTCGCACAATACGAGGATAACCCCCTCAAATAAAATAAAATTGAAGCCAAGACCCTAACAAGAAAATGAAATTATGAAATAGCGGTATATGTGATGGAAACCTGATTAGAGTCAAGAGTGAATCAGATCTTGCATTGTTTTATTTCAACAAAATAAATCCATGGAAGTTATATCTTCGTCTTCGTGTATTCTGTCAAGGTATTTATGAAGAAATGAAATAATTTCAATCGCATAAAATAATTGAGAAGTGATCGCTGCATATTTGGCTATTTGTATCTAGTACTTCAAGCCAGGATCTAGACACTTCTTTCGTTACCGAGACGAACTTTCTCATATACGAGGCGAGACTGTACCAAGGCTCGTCTCGGTACTGCAGACGGTAGGGCAAGAGTGACGTAAGCAAGACACTTGCTCAGAGTAATATACGTGTGCTCCAACTTGGCAGGAGCATTGCGTCAACGTCTCTCTCTCTCTCTCTCTCTCTCTCTCTCTCTCTCTCTCTCTCTCTCTCTCGTTGTTCTCTTTTGACATCGTTTCTTTTCTCGTCGATTATAAGTGTGCACAAGTGGACTGTATCGACCTGGAGTCGACATAACGTGAATTACGTCTGAGCGAGGTGAGTGAGTGGTAATTGCCTTACCGGGTCTACAACCCCACTCAAATATCTTATGTGCTATTAAAATATGTGAAACGAGACGACGTTCTTTTCTCTAACGATTCACCTATCTCCCGATACCGTCTCTATTGTCCCGAGATAATAGAGTTGAGCAAAGCTGGAGGCTCGAAAACTAACACATTATGTACGCCTCTAGCCAGCTACTAAATCTCGGGAGGGGGGGCAAGAGACTAAAGTACCATCTCCAGTAACGCTCTGCTGACCTCCGTGGCGGAATGGTTATCACAGGCCGCTACGACGTCAGGGGTACCGGGTTCGAGTCCCGGCCTGGGCATGGGTGTTCTTTGTGAATGTCCCTTCATCAATTTCATCATATCATCACTCATCCTCTTCTTCGCGATTAGCCAAAAGCGGCAGAAAAGCGACGGCAACTAACAAAAATCAAGTCAGACCTTGTATTTTGTGTTTGGTTTGATAATTATTTTATTTTATAGTATATATTATTTATAAACGAGATCGAGACAGTCCATCGGCACCGAGACGAGAAAAAGATAAGCTTTCTCGTTCACGAGTCGGGACGAGACTGTTCCAAGGCTCGTCTCGGTACCTTATCTAGTAACGCTCAGTATGGTGACCCGATTCACATAGGATCCTATAAATTACATAGGTAAGTCAGCAAGTAGATCACAAACGTTTATTTGGAGAAAAAAATACTAAGTGACATGCTACCTTGAAATACCGGTTTTATTTTTCAACATAATCTCCACTAACAATGATACACTTATCCAATCACTTTATGAGTTCCGCAAAACCTTCTGCGTAAAAGTCATTGGGCTGCTGTTCCAGTCACAATCACACCTCACGATCAACATCTTCATCATCCGAGAAACGTTCGCCGTCACCGCGCGCACACTTTTCGGAAATTCAAACGATCATGCACCGTCCTCCTTGGCGGAGTGGTTAGCACAGCGCGCTACGTTCCAAGGGGCCTCTCGTTCGAATCCCGCCATGGGCTTAGGTGTTCTTTGTGAGTGACCCTACATCATATAATCACTCATCCTCATCTTCGCGATTAGCCAAAAGTGGAAGAAAAGCGAAGTAAAATATACTAAATCAATCAATGAAACGACCGAGTACGGTCGCCATTTTAAAACTGAGCTGCCCATGAGTTCGTCTGCGGGTCTCCCTTATCGCACGACACTTGAACAACCTTCCGTTCTGACGTTATCGGAGAAAGCTTTTATTGTTAGGCTAAATGGCTAAGTTGTTAGGTTAGGCTAGTTAGATTTAGTTCTCTTACCATAAATAATCAATTTTGAGTGTATTTATGCTAATAGAACCAAACCTAACAGACATTCCTCGTCTGACGTCAGAACGCAAGGATGATCTAGTGTTGTGCGATAAGGGATACCCTTTGCGTGATATCTAGCGACTGCTAACTGAATATGATCAAACTGGATTGTGCTGCCACCTAATGACGCCTTTAGAAACTACTCACTCTTTTTTTCAGCAATACCACATCAGTTTGTGGCCAATTTACTGATTTCCCCTCGTATGTAAACAGAAATTCATTCGATCATTTCTTACGGTTCAGTGCCACAACAAACAGGGAAGAGGATGCGAAGCGAACAGTCTATTGTGTCAATCCCGTGCAGGAAAATAAGCCACTAAGAGCGGAAGGCGTTTATCGCTAGTGGAGCCACCTTACCCCCGCTTTCTGCGGCTACATTATCCCAGGGCATTACACGGTGCTAAATCCCCGTACAAAAAGATTTTCCTCTTCGGAACTTTCCACCTTTTCTTGGAAGTTCCTCTTGTAAATTTTTCTTTCTTCCTCCTGTTCCTCACTCAAAGTTTCTCCTCCGAAATCCTCGCTGCAGAAAGTTTTGCGTAAATCGGGTTTTTCGTTGCAGCAGCGCTCACAACTTCGCTGCTCTCCTTTGATCTATGCAACCCGCTTGGCAGGCGAGATTGCCGTTGAGTTCTCCCGGCTTTCCGCGTTAAAAAGGAAGCAAAGCATACCGGGAAATCGTTCGCCTTCGTAACAATACTCAACGGATTCGCAATGTGACATCGGATTTGCAACAGCAGGAACGAGATATACGAGGATCAAACAATTAAATAAGGTAAAATGACGTTATATGTTGTGTAATGTGTTAGATACCTTGTTGTACTCTTCATTGAACCACGTGATTTTGATTTTTACTATTTAGCGTCGCTTTTCTGCCTCTTTTTGTCTAATCGCGACGGTGAGGATGAGTGATTATTTGATTTACGAAGGGGCACACATATAGAACAACCATGATGAGGCCTGGATGCAAATGTGGGACTCCTGGTGTCTTAGCACGCTGTACTAACCAGCCCGCCTCGGAGACAACATGAAGTTTTACTGAAGCAGATCATAAATTAGAGAAAGTATTTGTATTTTCGTTATTTAGCATCTCTTTTCTGCAATTTTGGTTAATCGCGACGATGAGGGTGAGTGATTATTTGATGAAATTGATGGACATTCACAAAGAACACTCATGGCCACAGCAGGACTCGAATCCTGGATCTTCGATGGCAAGTTCGAAAGTCGACCACGTAAAGCGCAAGGTCACCGGCCCGGCGAGAGAATATATAATAAATAGCCGTTACTCATTGATTGATGTATGCGTTAAGCTTTCATTATCTCTGCAATTACAGGGTGGAAAGTATGTGAGCACATGAGATGCTTTATTTACCAATCTGTATATGGGCAAACTGTTTGTAAAGCTGGCACCAGAGTCCACCAGCTGTTACACCAAAAAATCAGTCATCGTTATCAAAATGGTGAAACTTGTATGTACATACGTACAATGATGAAATGTCGAGGTGTGTTTGGTTTGATCATACCGGGTGGCCACAAAATTAACAAGTTACCCTACTCACAACCCTCTGAAGCACGTTCGAAGAATCGGATTGAGCTGAAACTTGGTGATTCTTTATTTTTAAAAGTGTGCATTTTAGACAGCTTTCAGACCGAAGCGACAGCGACAGGCTACAAGCGGCACGTAGTGTTTCACACCGAAGTGATCAGCAACAAGCCACCCCTTCAGTTTATAAGCAAGCATTTACCGAGTATGCATGCGCAACAGACCGAGGCGGCACGACGCTTCGGTTCGAAAAGTTGCCTTGATTACTGAGAGTTCGCTTCCAAGCGCCACGTGTCGCTTCGGTCTGAAAGCTCCCTTACATCAAAACAACTAATAAATATGTACAGTAAAACCTGTCTATCCCGGAATATGATGGTTCCGAGCAAAATTTTTCGTCTTAACAGTTTTTCTTCTTATACAGGGTTGACTTTAAATACAGTATAGAGCGCTGCAGGAAATAATGGAAAGACAGATTTACTTTTCGCATTACTTATAATGTAGAGTACTAATGCATGTACGTACATGAATAAAAATGCGATACATTCATCAATTTCATCGTATCATCACTCATCCCCATCTTCGTAAATTAGCTAAAAGTGACACAAAAAGCGAAGTAAAATGGACACTCACAAACATCCATGTCCATGCCAGGATTCGAACCCGGGACCCCTGGCGTCGTAGCGCGATGTGCATAGAGGGAAATAGAAAAATTGAAAGATGGAATAAGAGAGGTGAAGAAAGATTGAGATAAAAGTGAAGAAAAAGAAAGAAACGAAGGGAGATAACAAGAAAAATAGAAAGATGACGAAAGGACATAGGAGAAATAGACAAAGAAAGGTGGAGAAAGAGGGTAAGAGATGAAAGAAAGAAAGAAACGGAATCGTAACAGCTATGAGTATTGTAGCGCATTCTTTCATATCGACAATATTATCGATAAGCGAGTGGCAACAAAGGCGTGTTCCACTTACAATATTGCATTGTTTTCTTGCGAGGGAAAAAATAAAGGAAGAAATTTCCGTCTTACTTAGAATAAAAACATCTCGTTGGTCTTTAAATGGTGTTCCGTTTCCGTGTTAAGGAGGTTTCCGGCTTAAGCAGGTCATTTTCAGGTATAAAATCAGTCCGTTCTGGGGACTTTTTTTTTTTTTTTTTTCATATTTACAGGTTTCCTTCTTATAGAGGTTCCGGGATATGCAGTTTTTACTGTATTTAACAATATCAAACAATCAAGATTCAAGAAATAAGCAACGATAGTAAATTAAGCCATTTGCAAGAACGAAAACTTGCTGTTTGCGTGGTCCCTCCGTGCTTTCTCTCGTTCTCTCCTCAGAGAAACAAGTTAATATACGGGAGATATTTTATCGTTTTTACCATTATCATCTTTAGTTTAGGTAGTACAAAAATAGAAATGAGTGTTATTTCCGAGTTAAATATAAAGAATAACAATGGATCGGGGCCACCAGCTTGCACCGCCTGTTTTTACGATCCTACACAGAAGTTCAAAGAAGCTGCCGCCAGGAAACACCCTCTTGTGTTCACCCCCTTGTATGGTACCTTGGTGCAAAGGCGGGCTCAAGCAAGAGGGTTGGAAGCATTGTAATCGCAGAAAGATGAACTCCAGTGAACAGAGAGAGAAGTAAATTCGCTTCTGTCTCGATGCTTGTTTCAGTTTTGTTTGCCCTAAGTAGGAGGAGGGGGAGGTGATGTTTGACTCCGCCCCCTACGCCAGCGGGAGGGGAGGGATGGGTAGGTAATGAGGTTGCTATAGAGATCGCCGGGGTTAATCCCCCAGAAATGGTGTTCATCACAGTAAGCCAGTTAATCCAAGTGACTCAGTGGGAGTAGAGCAGCTGGGCTGGGCCTGCCTGAAAGCATGACTTACTGCGACAATTTGGTGCGCGACGCTGGCGTCACCTGGCGGGCAAAGCGTACACTACGCCCAAGCGTCGGAGAAACGGGGAGTTGATTTCTAATTACTAGGATTAGCGGAAAGGGTCCGCGCAACAGGGAAAGGACTCTTTTTCAATTGTGACTGTGGAGAGAGGTTCGTAAGCCCGTCTCGGGAAAGCAAACGTGGCGAAATGGGATTCTGCGGAAGGGCTGGGGGGAGAAGTTGGATCACAATGCAGGAACGAAAGCGACTTCACGCGTTTGCGATGATGTAACACTCTTGCATCAACAATTCATGCGTCTTAGAGAAGGACAAGGGTCTATTGTGTTGCAGACAATCCTGAATTCCACCAGGGTGACAAAACTCGGGCACGGAGCCACTCCAGAGCCGTAGCTAGAGAGGGGTCAAGGTGGATATTGCCCACTCTGAGTCAGTAGCTTGCCCACCCTGAAGTTTAAAAATCGATGTACAACACGTGTGTGAAGGCCTCCCAGACAGCGTAGTGACAACGTTGTCGCCTTGTAATCAAGGGATCCCGGGTTCGATACCAGCGGAAGAACATTGCACAATAGTTCGAATCCCACCTTAAACTGTAGGGTCAGTCCCGATTAGCTTATCTGTGCATAAAGTGTACTTTAAACAACAATTCAAATACACACATCAACGAATATACGGTACGTATATCGTGACGCGATTTTCAATATTTACTGTTTTTTCTGTAGTACTTTCCTCATATTTCTATTTGCATTATTTTATATTGCTTCTCTACTTCTTGGTAAATCGCGACGATGATAATGAGTGATCAATTAACTTGGTGATGGGTCGAACACAATGAGTATCCATTCCTTAACCAGGTTCTGAACCTGAAACTTTTGGTTTCGCAATGCAATGCGATGACCACTTCGCCACGTAGGCCGGTCCTAACACAGTGGCGTGCCCAAGACTTCCGTAAAGGTGAGGTTTGGCTTCTTTTTAGTAATCACTGCCATATTGTACCGTTTTTCCATGTCTGTAAGCACTTCTTTAAAAGGAAGTTAGGTGAAATGGAGGGTAAAAAGCCCCCATAAACTCACTTCTGCATGGTTCCCTGATCATTTCCCATGTCTGTAGACACAGCTGTAGCCGGGGGAGGGAGGCGAAGGGGCGGTCGGCCAGGGCGCCGAATCAGCAAAAAGAAAAAAAAATGAATTGATGTAGTAAGTCCACTTTATGCACAGGTGGGCTAAGCGGGACTGGACCTACAATTTAAAGTTGGATCCGAACCACTGTGCAATGTGCCTACACCAGGTATCGAACCCAGGACCTCTTGATTACAAGGCAATGACGTTACCACTACACCATCGAGGAGGCGCAAGAAAGAAAATGGAAAAGAGCATCGCGATATCTCGTGAAAGTGTTGCCATCTTATCAAATTAATATTAATATTATTTTCAATTGGCAAGAATTAGCTCTGAAAATGTATTTCTCGCTTTCCTCGTACCGCCACCGTTTCTATAAAAGTCACGTCGAGTTTATGCTTTTTGCTTGAAAACAGTCATTGTGTGCGTAGTTGGTGAACCAGTCATAGGGAGGGTGAGGAAGGTGAGAACATCGAGGAGAGAGAGAGAGAGAGAGATCTATTAAAGGAGAAAATGAAACCGGAAGGAAAACATCGAAAAAGAAATGATCAACACAGAGAGAAAGAACGAAGAAGGAATACAATAATTAAGAAAAAGATGGAAAGGTGTAAATAAGATAATAACAAAAGAAAAACAGAAAAGACCAAATAGTTACAGAGGGGGAAGTCAAGAAGAAGTAAGGAATTTTCCTCAAGGAGGGGTTATCTTCATCATGAGTGTGAATCTGGTGCAGCAAGTCAAGCTCCAACGTTTTTTAGGTGCCAGCGAGAACAAGCTCACGACCTTCTCGTAGCTGAACATGCTTGATGAAGTGGTTGGGCCATATTTTGGGGCGTCCGGACAATAGCACTATTTTATGTAGACGGACTATGCATTGTCCCATTGAGAATGATTCACTCCCCTCTACCAAAGCCCTTCAGAATGCGTTTTAGCTTTCCTGCTTGCCTGGCTGGGCCCAAATTGTGCGTAAATCGCCGTGGAATTTTGCCAAATGCACGCAAGTTTCGCCGGCATTTGTTAACACATGTTCACGGATACGTCAGTACAATGAACTGAAAGAAGCAGGCACGGTGTTGCAAAGGATTTCAACCTGAGTCCCTTACGCATGCGCAATGGAAATCAGAAATACAAGCGTAAAACTTGAACGCTTTGTTCTTAAGCAAACAAAAAGAGTACCTAAGGGAAAAAGAAGACTCCAAAAAAGTGAATGGAAAATTTCAAAGCAGCAGAACTACAATTCTCAATATGACGGGAAATAACTTTGGGAAATTTCTTCTTAAGTCTACTTTATCAGGTATGTAGGCAGGATTTGGGCGGGTTAAAGTTACAGTGGTGTAAGTCATATTATCTTTGTTTTCCAGAAAATAACAAAACGCAAAAGGTACTGTAATAAATTCGGGAAGTTGTAATTTTATCATTTTAGGGGTGTCACCTGGATCCAAATTTAACACAGAGACTTGAATTGAATGGAATTCGTGCAATGGCTGCAATGTTACTGCTGACGAAAATGACTTACACCACTGTGTATGACTTACACCACTGTGTATGACTTACACCAGTGTATTTGTCAACAAAATGGATATAAAATGAACTTGAGAACCTCAAACAAAGAATTTATTTTTATTAAAAATAAGTAATTGTTGTTACAAATGGAAAAAATCAAAGACTGAATAAATATTCATTCAAAATTTTCTTCTGGCTCTGGATCCACAGTTTCACAATTTCCAGAGGACCAAGATCGTCAGGTGGTGGGTGTCTCCTCACATTCAAGAGTCGTTCGAAGGGAAAGAAAAAAAATCATGTTTCACTGGTGGAATGTGTTCCAGAAGGTCTACCATGTCCTTCTTCGCTTCTGTAACCGGTCTTCCTCGTGAATACAGCAAATCTTGATGAACTTTCGCTACCCATGATGGTCTACCAGTCCTTGCTGGTCGTAGATTAATCACAGAAAAAGCATGTCTGCATTCAGTGTTTCTTTATACAGAAGAGTGTAAGGACGATCTTTCAAAATCCTAATCCATTGGATCTTCAACCTGTTAACGGGGCAATTGTTCTCGTTTTGCATCCTACGTGTAATACAGTGTTCCAAGTTAGCAACAGATTTGAAGTCGTCACGTCCCATTTTGGTCAACATGTATCTACTTTTTCTTCTGCATTTCAGAATAATACTGTACTAGTCATCAGGAGTATAAATCAGTATATTCTTTGCGTATAATTCAATCAATCCAAAATCTGTGTCGTTTGGAAGGTAAGAGTTGCCACTTACAATAAACTTAGGATCAACGATAATCATTGCATTATCATCTTCTTCTGAAACAATAAACAACTATGTTGTTTATACACATACTACCTTACCACACTTACTATGTATACAAACTTTTAACTACTTACCTTTTCAATACTATTTTTTTTATAACACACGTTTATCTGCCAAACATTGGTATGGAGGAAAGTTATCTTCTTTTTTCTGGCGAACTCTCTACCGACTCAGGCTTCCATTCATCACTGGTCTAAATATCGTCTAATGGATCTTGAATACTTTCTTCAGAATTCATTGTTTTGTATAGCAGTCCCACGCAGAAGTGTGCAGTCATTCGGCACTCGGGAAGCGTTTACAAACACAGTGGTGTAAGTCTGACTTACACCACTGTGCTGATCAACACAACAGCTGTTTCCTTTATCACTAGAACTTCCACTGCCATCTGTTGCCAGTTGAATGAAGCTCTGACTTCCTTCACGTGTTTTGTTAACAGATTGACTTATCTAGATCTGGTTTCTGTGTGTAAGTCATTTCTTTTAAAAAAGTGACTTACACCACTGTAACTTTAACCCTTCCATTTGGAGCCCAGATTTCGATAAAAAGAGAAAAATGTGTTGGAAAATTGTGCCGAAATAACAACTAATAACAGCTCTCTCTAAATATACAATATCAATTGTTGGTTGGTTGATTTGGTGTTTTTAAGTCCACTTTATGCACAGTAAGGCTAATCGGGACTGGACCTACAGGTTAAAGTGGGTTCCGAACCATTATGTGCCTCCACCGGGTATCCAACCCGGGACCCCGTGATTACAAGGCAGCGACGCTGCCACTGCGCCATCGGGGAGGCACACACAATATCAATTGTGATTACTGTATTCATACATATTACTTTTGCCAGGATCTTAACGAACACATTGAACTCAAAGAACAGAAAATTTATGATTCTTGTGGTGATTTTCACATAATATGCGTAACATGTAAAATTCGCAAAAATCAATAAAAATCATGTCACTGACGGCTTCATGGTTCGTGAACAAGGGGTACGATAAGCAAGAGAGCCCCCCCCCCCCCCGTAGTTATACAGAATGAAAATCGATTACACAGTTTCACACCGTCTTTTATATATTAAAATACCTTTACCAGTTGACGTGACTAATGTACAATTTACTGCAAAAGCGAAGCAAGTGCAAAAGGAAACCTATTTTTGTTCACATTGAATTTCAATAAATTGAAAATGTCCTGCTTTTCCGTTGATCCATTGATAATTTTGTACAATAAAATTTGCTCTAGTACTAGTACTTTAGTATGTATTATACCAGAGGCGCAACCACGAATTTTTGTCTGGGGGGGATGGCAGTGCCAGGATAAACGTGCCAATAATAATAATAGGTAATAATAATAATAATAAGAATGCTAATAATAATGTTATTATTATAACATTATTGTTATTGTTATTATTGATTTGCTTCGCCTTTGTGCCACTTTTGGCTAATGAGTGATGATATGATTAAATTGATGAATGAACACTCACAAAAATCCAGCCCAAGCCGGAATTCGAACCCGGGACCAACATTATTATTATTAGTAGTAGTAGTATCAAAGACGTTATTACTCGTAAATTATGCAGAAGTTGAAGTTGGTTCTATAGCATTTGTGTTCGAACAAACGATTTGAATTATTATTTCAACACATTAAACTTCACATTAATAATGGAAAACAAGCATGCAAACTATTTTTGAAAGACAGAACATGCTTGATAAATGCATTCCAAATAATATTCTTTTTTACATTAACATGTATAACTTTCATGCACGATATATGTTTCACACATATGCAACATGGAGCGACGTGGACACTAAATTGTGTACGTATTCAAGGTTTCTTTAATACATATTATATACAACATGTACTATTTAAATACACTACACAACCAATTCATCCATTTCACAATAAACCAACAGCAAAAATTACATAAATTGTCTCTCAAATGTGCACGGTCTATTTCCTGAAAACAACTATTAATGCATTTAAAACAAAATCAATTAAGACAAGTGCTATTTCTCTGTCTCGTAATTCACAATGCATTACAGAGAAGAACTAAAAATTGCGAGCGAGGCGAGGAAGAAAATTTTTGGAACAATTTTTTTGCAGGCTGAAATCAATATTGATTAAATAGGGCGCAAATAATTTCACGGGAGGCTAATGCATTCTCTCTTTTACAACTTTTGTGCCTCCCCGATGGTGTAGTGGTAACATCGTGGCCTTGTGATCAAAGGGTCCCGAGTTCGATACCCGGTCGAGGCACATGGCACAGTGGTTCGGATCCCACTTTAAACTGTAGGTCCAGTCCCGATTAGCCTTTCTGTGCGTAAACAAATCAATCAATTTTACAACTTATTTCCATTTAGATCGTTCCGTGTTGATACGACTAAGCAAAGGAGGCATAGCGAGCGAAGCGAGCAAGAAAATTTTACGAAAAGTATTTATATTTGCATAAAATTTGAAGTTGTGGGCGGTAATTGCCCCCTGCAGGTACACTTGGTCGTCAATGTTTGCCCCCTTGCCCCTCCTAGAACTCATTTCCGTCCAAGTTTGGGGGGCGGGGAGCAATGCCCCCCTGCCCCGTGTGGTTGCGCCACTGCATTTTACTAAATTTTTCCTAATAATTTTATATGTAGTATCTGTATGACGATTTTGTTATAAGTTTAAAAATACTGTATAATTAACGTAAGAACTTTTTGGAATATACAGCACTAGCAGAAAGGATCCCATATTATACAGGCATATTAACCTTACTGTGCTTAAAGTGGACTTAAAACAACAAATCATTATACAGGCATATATCTATATGCTTCTAACGAAACTATTAACATTTAATTATTAATATTTAATAATTAAATAATGTAATAAATGCGTCTATATTGTTAATGTATTTTGTATTTGTTATAGCTAATAAAACATAGTACATGATACGAGGTATTACATACAATATTTTTTCAATATGTGTTCCAAAAGACGAAAGTTAACTTATGATCGATCATTGATTTCTGTCCTCCTTTCCAAAATATTACATCCGCCTTACACTCTACGGCTATGTTCTGCCTTCATGTCGCCTTGCGTCTGTGAAACAACAGAGGGTACGGCCGTACCATCGTACCCCCCCCCCCTGGAGCCGCCGGTGAATCATGTAAAATCCTAACTGTTAAATTGTTTCGCATCTTCATAGGCATTCAAAAGAGTGCCCGAAGTAGGAGGATCGCAGAGGGATGCTATACCCCAGAGTTAATAAAATTTTCATAAAGCATCCCCCAAGCCAGGAATATTTGCATGAGCAGTGGCGGGGATTGTGGGGGCATGAGGGCAGTTGCCACAAACTTTTTGCCACTTTTTTGCCCCCGCACTATGGCCTCTTAATGCTAAGCCTTGTTTACCAAGACAAAGTAAACTATCCTCCCCCTTCATCGCCTAGTTTTGGCACCCAATGCATAAACATTCCCCAACTACCACATTGTCTCCAAGTTGATACATACAATTAAATCTCTACCAAGCAATCCAAGCAATTTTGGACAAAACATATTTCGGCGTTATCACTATTGTGTAAATTAAGGTTTCTACATATAAGGCATACGATACGTGTAGTTACAGCTACATTTCATGTAGAAAAACATTAGCCAACCAATAAAGGTTAATGACATTTTTTTTTTCAGAACTTCAAAATCTAGAAGTGAGATTTCACAGCGAAGCAACGAGTAACACGCGACATCACCAAACATAAGCATATTTGTGCGGTTCGTCATGCTGCTGCCGTGTGAAACGTTGCTGTTGTTTGGTTCGTCGAGTGTCGCTTCGGTGTGAAACATCCTTTAAATAACACTCTTCTTTCTGCACGTAGAGAAGTGTACTTAGGCATAATTTCGGGAGGGGCCCTGGCCGGTAAGCCAATACCTGACTACGGCAATTAGTAATTGAGACTATATCCAAGGTTTTACGTGGGATGAGATCATGATATCTGTGTGGGCCACTAATCTTCCATAAGAGGAACTCATTCAGTGTCCAGCTTCATTACCGTCAAAAGTAATAGGTAAAAGGATTTGGCGCACTTATAATCATAATAATGATTATTATTTAGAGTAGTTGTATTGATGATATAACCAGGACAACAAATGATGAGCTCCTCAGATTGAATTTGTCCACACTTAAAACAATGGCAAATCGGGCATATGCCCCAATCGGCCAAGTGTGGAACCCTGTCTAATCCAAGATTTTTGTAAAAATGCCTTGAAACTACAGTGTACAAATGATGAGGGGCCTCAGATTGATTTGCCCATACTTACAAAAGTTGCATCAGCCAGATTTTTGTCCATAAACTTGTCAAAAATTGATATTTTTTTGGCTACACCAGAAATTAAGCCACCCTCACCCATACCCATACATATTTACTTCAGGTTTAAGTTTAATTGGATACCAGGTTCAAATTGTTTATCTAATATTAAAACAATGTAATATGCAGAGACCCTCTAGAATTGCTCCGTGACAATGTATGCAATTCCCGAGACGATAGTATTGATTTTTTGGTTTGCATGTTCTCCTCAGCGCCAGTACTTACAGAAATTCCCGAGTATTGCATCAGCTAGTATTGTGAGAGTGGTTGAGGAGAACAGATGTGTTGTTACAGTGCTTCTCATACTTACAGGCCTGTTTGATTTAATATGAATATTAAATATATATTGAACAATATTTTGCCTGATATTTGTTACATCTAGCTTGTTTGTTGTAATCCACTCATATTTAGGGTCAGGCATATATCTATCCCAGCTTGTTATACAAAAATCAATACATAATACTCAGTGCTGGGTTATTGCCATTCAAGATATGCATGTTCGTGCAGGTATTTGCGGAAGGTCAGTGTGAATGAATATTTATTCTTTTTTTCCAATTGTAGGCCATTGGCTTTACAACCTGTCATAAGATAAGCATAGAGATTAGATTTAAAACCCAGGAAATTTTATATAAATACCAAAGCCAAAAATATTAACACACATACACACATACACACATTCACACACACAAAGCACAGTGCTGAACCCAACTGATATTTTTATCCAGCATAGAGTTTTGAATTGAAGCCCAGAAAATATATATAATAAACCAATAACAAAAAATGCCGAATCAAAAATATTGCAATCAGTGTAATAAGAATATATCCAGCCCCAATTGGGCCAGACACCAAAGGAATTGTAACCCAGACAAATGCAGAACTCCCATTAAAATATGCCCCAAATGCAATAAAATATTTAGCAAGGCATATTTCAATAGACATGTGGGCTCTTGTTCTGTACAGTCATCAATATTGCCCCCACAACCATCCACATCTGGTCTGAAAAGGAAGCATGAAGCACCTCTTAATGCCAGAGCAGCAAAGCAGCCACGCTATGAACCCATCCATAGCAGTTTTAATGCCCAACTTAGGGATTATCGGTTTGTATCAGAGCCAAGATGCGGTATTAACAATTTTTTGAGCAGTGTAAATCCTGATCTGCAGGCAATTCTAAATACACAAAATGGCTCTTATAAGCTGTCCCTCAAATTGTATACACAATATAAGAAGCCAAATGGCACAAAATTTACACAGCCCCACAAAACAGAAACTGTACCGGTATATTCAAATGCAAATTCAGACACAATAATAAGCAG
This sequence comes from Lepisma saccharinum, assembly GCF_977018435.1. Classification (NCBI taxonomy): domain Eukaryota; kingdom Metazoa; phylum Arthropoda; class Insecta; order Zygentoma; family Lepismatidae; genus Lepisma; species Lepisma saccharinum. Next base: position 56,210,601 of record NC_139234.1, on the reverse strand, counting down.
TTTAATAGATCAATTGAATATTAAACACTCTGAATTTGCAGCAAAAGAGTCTGGATGGAGCCTATGCGGCTCTCCACACAAGTTATATGTTAATATTTCTGAATTCAGCCCATTACAAGGATCTACATATCTGCCATTACCTGCCAATATTAAAAACAAAACAGCCGTGGTTAATATTGAAAATAATGATGAGAAATGTTTTTTGTGGTGTATTTTAGCTGCTTTGTTTCCAGTTTTAAGGCATCCTGAAAGAATAAGTTATTACAAACAACATGTACATTTTTTTGACGATGCAATGGAGGGTTTGGAATATCCAATGTCTGTTCAGAATATTGATAAATTTGAAAAAAAGGCCCGGGATATTAATGGCAAACAATTATCTATTAATGTATTTATTTGTTCCACTGGCAATTGCCCGATAGAACCTCTCAGAATCAGTACAATTGATGATGAATCTGCTATTCCAATTGATTTGCTCTTAATTGAAGAGGATGGCACATATCATTACACTCTGATACATAATCTTCAAGCTTTAGTGAGAACACAACTAGACAAATCCAATAGAATATTTAAGTTGTGCAGAAGATGTTTATGTGTATTTGATGGTCAAAAAATGGTGAATAGGGTTCGGGAAGAAAATGCAGAAATTGCCAAAAACAAGTTAATTGAGCATCTGAAATATTGTGGCAACCATAAACCTGTTCATATGGTGATGCCCAATCCAAGTGAAAATTGCAAATTCAAAAAGTTTGAAGCCTTGTTGGAACACCCAGTATATATTGTCTGTGATTTTGAATCAATTCTCAAATCTCTTGCATCCTGCAATCCAGATCCTGAAGAATCTTCAATTACACCATACCAGCTACATGAACCTTCCAGCTTTTATTATGTGGTTGTACAGGATGGTGTTGTTAGTAAAGAATATTCATACATGGGACCAGATGCCATCAAAATATTTGCACATAGAATAGAAAATGAGTGCCGTGACATAGCATCTAATATTTTATTAAAATCAAAACCCATGTTGCCTTTAACAGAGAAACAGATTGAAGATTTCAACAATGCAGAAAAATGCCCGGTATGTGATTCTGAATTTTCAGATACAAATATCAAGGTGAAACACCATTCTCATACAGATGGTAAATTCTTAATGGCCCTGTGTAATAGCTGTAATATTAAGATCAAGAGACCAAAATTTGTCCCTATATTTTGCCATGGAGCATCCAATTATGATTTCCATCATCTGATCAGATATGAGGGGTTTGACAAGCAGAATTTAAATATTTTAGCTGAAAATGATGAGAAATATATATCCATTAGCAAAATAATTAAAGTTAATGGAGCTCCTATTCACATAAGATTTCTTGATTCTTACAGAATTTTATCTGCTAGCCTGGCTACACTGGCCACTCAATTATCTGATGATCAATTCAAAATCACATGTGCCTTGTTTCCAAATCAGGACCTGAAATTAATTAGGCGGAAGGGTGTATATCCTTATGATTATGTCACAGATTTTTCTAAATTTGATGAATGTTCTTTGCCACCACAAGAAGAGTTTTACAGCAAAATCAGAGGATCTGGAATCACTGATGATGATAATCACCATGCCCAATTGATGTGGAACAATTTAAAATGCCAGACATTTGGTGATTATCACATGGCATATTTGAAACTTGATGTGACCCTCTTAGCTGATATATTGCAGGCATTCAGAAAATCTTCTATGCAAAATTATGGACTGGACCCAGTGTATTTTTACAGTGCCCCGGGCCTAGCATGGGCTGCAATGTTTTTAAACACTAAAATGCCATTGGATCTGATCCAAGATCAAGATAAGTATCTGTTTATGGAGCAAGGTATAAGAGGAGGCATAGTGCAATGTTCTCAGAGATATGCCAGAGCAAATAACAAATATATGCGTGATTATGATCCAGCACGGCCATCAAATTATATAGTATATGTAGATGCCAACAGCCTCTATGGTCATGCTATGATGCAAAAACTGCCATATGCAGGGCTTGAATGGGTTGAAGATTTTAATATTGAAGATCTTCAGAACTATGATGACCGTGAATATGGCCTCTTCTTAGAGGTTGATCTGATAATTCCAGATCATTTACATAACAAATTTTCTAATCTGCCCCCAATTCCTGAGGTTCAGTGCTCACCTGGCTCTAAACAGAAGAAGCTCATGATGACACTGGAGCCAAAACAAGGCTATGTCATATATTACAAAAACCTCCAGTTCCTGATGAAACATGGTGTTCAAGTGACCAAACTTAGAAAAGTTTTGAGGTTCAGGCACTCAAGATGGTTGAAATCATATATTGATACAAACACGGAGCTTCGAACATCTGCAAAGAGCCAATTTGATAAGGCCTTGTTTAAATTGATGGTTAATTCTGTGTATGGCAAAACTATTGAAAATGTCAGAAAACATACCGATGTTAAAATAATTACTGACCCCAGCCTGAGCAAAAAATTGGTTGCAAAGCCTAATTTCAATTATAGAAGAATTTATGATGAAAATATGGCACTTTTCAACATGAAAAAAACAAAAATTAAGTTTGATAAACCTATTTATGTAGGGGCTGCAATATTGGAATTGGCCAAATCACATATGTTAACATTGTATTATGATGTGTTGAAACCTTTTTATAAGGATCGTGTAAAATTGATGTACATGGACACGGATAGTTTTATTCTTGATATTAAAACAGAAGATGTTTATCAAGATATTTCCCAGCCTGAATTGATTAAATACTTTGATACCAGTGAACATACAAGGATTCAACCCCACAACAAAAAAGTGCCTGGCAAGTTAAAAGATGAGACACTTGGTGATGTTATTGTGGAATTTGCTGGGTTAAGTGCCAAGATGTACAGTTTTAAAACTTGTGATGCTGTTGTCAAAAAAGCCAAGGGCATTGGCAGAGTGACTGTTGAAAAAGAGCTCCAATTTGAAGATTATAAAAATTGCCTCAAATCCCAGAATTTAATCAAAACATCAGAATCCAGAATTCAGAGTGTGGATCACTTATTGACTTCAAATGTTGTAAGAAAAGTGGCTCTGGACCCACATGATGATAAGAGATGCATTTTATCATGTGGCATTCATACTTTACCATGGGGTCATTGTGATTTGAAAAATGGCAATCAATGCACAAGCACAGAGCATGATTTGAAATAAATAAACATGCCTATGAACTTATTTGGGTTCAAAAAACAGGCTATTATGGACCTGCCAACCCCACAACCCTCCTCTGATATAATATCTAAACTAAGTGGCTTGTTAATTATTCATCTGAACAGCATACTTACAGATATTGATGATGAAACAGGCAAAATATTGTACATATTTAACAATAATTTAAATCATTACCAATTACCTGTAGGTGGGCAATTGCAATTTATTACAACCCCTGAGGGTGATGTTAAAATTTCAGTAGGGAGAAATATTTACAGAATTAAGCACTCAAACATGGTTTCTGGCACTGTATATACTGTTTCTGCTGGTGACTGCTTATATATTGAGGTCCCTGGATCCTATGATAAGCTTATACCCTTTTTTATAGAATTAAGAATCAGATACTCTATAATAAATAACCACTAAACAAAATGCCTAATGATATTTTTGGCCATACAAGACATGAAGATCACAGTGATGAGATTTTGATGCTTGATGTCAGAGTCAAGAAATTAAGAAGCGATTTACAAGCTTTACAAACTACACTCAATGCCAGTCTTCAATTAGAAATTACAAATTTGCAATCACAATGCATGGACCCTCTTCTTAAAATTGATTCTGAACTCAAATTGTTGCTTCAGAAATATACTGATTTTGCTACATTGGATAATTTTCAAAGTTTGGAAGAGGCTGTAGCAGCTCTTCAAGCCAAATTTAAAACCCAGGCTAACAACTCTGAGCAATTGAAACAACAATTGGAAGAGCAAATAAATAATGTCCAGGCACAGCTCCAAACAATTGTCAAAAGCATAAAATCACAAGAAGATTTTGATCTAGTGATTTCTACTCTAAAGGAACAGATTCAGTCACTCCAAATACCTAATCTGGATCCTATGAACAATGCCATAGCCGAGGTTAAAGAAACAATTGAGACACTTGAAAATTTTATGAACAATTTGCCATCTTCTGATGCTTTGAATGCAATAACTCGGAGTGTGGCAAATATTAAGCTGCAACTTGAAACATATGAAGATTTTGGAAAAATTCAAAGTTCCATAACCCATCTTGAAGGTACAATAGCAGCAGTGCAAAGTGATTTGGCAAATGTACTAGAATCCAGATTGCCTGGGATTGTAGATACCCTTGTCAGTGTCCAGCAACAAATCACAAAGCTTGAAAACCTCAACACTGAATCTGAACTATCTCATTTTCATCACTTGATAGATGATATCCAAACAAAACTTGAAATTTTACAACAATCCACACCCTCTCAGGCAGATATAGCCCTGCTCCAAAATGCTATGCAAAATGTGGCTGATGCTTCTGAATTACACAATGTGAAATTGGCACTTGAATTTTTACAAAATACTGTGTCAAATCTGCCTACATCACAGGAACTTAAAAATATTAAGAGAGCAGTGAATAGGATATTGAAATCAGAAGATATCAAAAATATCCAAGCAGAGATCAAACATCTCACACAGACAGTGGCCACTCTTCCAACAAATCAACATATTAATGAATTGCATGCCCTCTTTGAGGATATCGGAAGGCAAATCCATGATCTTACAGCTCAAAATTCAAAATTGGCAATTGTTGAAAATTTGCAACAAATTGTAGCTAATATCAAGCAGCAGCTAGGGACCATGGAATCCAATCAAGCAAATGCTCTGTCTGTTTTTGCCTCCCAGCTACAAGAAATTCTGCAACAATACAAAAAACTTGTTGTGGACATAAAAATAAAGCCGGGCCATGATGATGTTGTTAGGACCATCAATGAGCACCTTGAATCTGTAACAAGCAGATTGCTCACAGCAGAAAAGGAAATAACAGGCATAATCGAGAATCCAAAACATTCAGTAATTCTTGAATTGTACAGCATCCCCAACAAAGAATATGATTCTCCATTTACACCAGGAGGCAAAATATATATGCTGTCCCCTGCACAATTTTATTATCAATTTTTTGTTGGGGGCACATTGAGACCAATCAAGATCAAATATTGGCTTCAACCACAGGCACACCACTACCCCACCTTATCAATAACAAATGCTGATAACAAAGTGAAAATCACCAGTGTGGAATTAGAGGATTTTACAGATCCCAATACATTAGAAACAGCCTATGTTGAAGATGATGGCTCTTTGGAATTTAAAATACAAATAGGGGACAAATTATATTTAGAAAATCCTGCAGTATCAGCTGCTGAACACCCTATAGTTGCAATATTCTTGTTTACATATTATGTCTAGAAAAATTATTGTTGATGAATTACACAGACAGGCCCGACATAATTTTAAGAGACTCCCAGTAGTCACAAAAAGCATAGATGATTTATGGCAAAGCGACTTGATTGAAATGGCAAGTGGACAGTTGAAAAACTTAGACAAAATGAACAAGGGCTACAAGTATCTACTCACTGTAATAGACACATTTTCAAAATTTGCCTGGGCTGTGCCCCTCAAATCCAAGACTGGAAAATGTGTTACAGAAGCCATGAGAACAATCATCAATCAGAGTGGAAGATCCTCGCGCTATTTGCAAACAGATAATGGCAAAGAATTTTATAATTCAGTGTTTCAACAATTTATTAAAAGCCAGGCAATTAAACATTATTCGAGTTACAGTGATCTCAAGGCCTCAATTGTAGAGAGATTCAACAGAACCTTAAAAAATCTTATGTATAAACAATTTACACTGCAGGGTAATTATAAATGGATTAATATTCTTCCAGAACTTCTACATAAATATAACAATTCTGTCCATTCCACAATCAACATGAAACCCTCTGAAGTAACTTCATCTGATGAGCAAAAATTGATCAGCACTGTTTATTATCCTAAATATCAGCCAACAACAAGAAAGGCCAAATACAGGGTGGGTGATCAAGTAAGAATCAGCAAATATAAGCACTTATTCAAAAGAGGCTTTACAAGAAACTGGAGCACTGAATTATTTACAGTGGTTCAAGTTAAACCCGGGACCCTTAACACATATATAATAAAAGATCACCGAGGAGAAATTCTCAAAGGCAGGTTTTATGAACAAGAGCTCAGCAAAACTAAACAGCCTGACACATATCTCATAGAAAAAATCATCCGCAGAAAAGGCAACAAGTTACTTGTCAAATGGCTAGGACTTCCAGAACACAGCTGGATCGATGCAAACAAAATAATAATATGAGCACCTGGGATGTTATAAAAAGGCTCCCAGAACCTGAACAACAGAATAAGAGAAATGGCAAATTGTTACCTGATAATATTAGGTGTCTTATTGTTGGGCCATCTGCTTGTGGTAAAACTACACTAATGGTTGATAATTTTTTATTGGCACCCAACTGGCTAGACTGGAAAAACAGGCACTTGTATGTTTTTTCTAAGAGCTTGGAACAATTAAAATATCAGCAGCTGATGAAGCTTTATGATGGATTGGATATTGCCACTTTTGAACCAGATGTTAAGCCACTTCATGACTGTCTCGATAATTCTGTTGTTGTGTTTGATGACATTATATTGGATAATCAAAACAAGGTTAGAAACTTTTTTACACAGGGCCGGCACAAAAATATTGATTGCTTCTACCTGGCACAGACTTTTTCAAAAATACCCAAGCAACTGATCCGTGACAACAGCAATTTTATATGTGTGTTTCATCAAGACCATACCAACCTCAAACACATACATGATGAATATGTAGGTGGGGACCTGAGCTACAATGATTTTTCTAAATTTTGCAGCAAGTGCTGGAACCAGGACAGTTATGGGTTTGTCACAATTGATATGACAAGAACACCCAATAGTGGCAAATACAGAAATAAAATCAACAATTTTCTAGACATTGAAACATAAATAAATAACCATGAAAAGGCCAATCATTGATGATCTTAAATTAAGAGATTATCTTGTAAAAAGATTTAAGGGATGGAAATCAGAGAACCGTGGAATTTATGAAAAACACAAACAAACAGAACAGCCTGTAATTGATGCTATTAATAATTTAGGTAAGAATATCAAAACTGTTACAGAGCAAAATCAAAATTTGCTCACAGAGCTTGTACCTGTAGCTGCAAGGATCATATTAGATTATCCATTCACCCCACTTTCCAGTATTCATACACCTAGTCCTATTGCTCCTAGAAGAATTGAGGCTAGTCAGGATCCTATTGAATTGGGGCTTCTTGCTCAAAAATATTTAACCACACCTAAAGACAATAAAGATGAGGTTTTTGGCTTATATGCTGACACAGAGCTTGATGGCAGCATCATACATAGAATTGGCAATTTCAGAGTAACATTTATGGGAGATGATATAATTGTATATTCAGAATCTCGACTTGGAGAAAAAGGTGCTTTTGTTAAGTACACCGGCACGCCTGGATTATGGGAACTGATGACTAGGAAAAGGCCTGGCAGCTATACAGATCAAGATTATGAGGATTACAAAGAAATATTAATAAAATCAGATGCTCTATACCAGAACAATGATCCCACACAAAAAGAGTCAAGTCTAGCAGTGGGGCAAAATACAATAATTTAATCAAGCCCATATGGTCACAAATCAAGACTGGCAGTGGAATCAAACAATACAACACCCTGCCTAAAGAATTTGTGTGGGTTGATGATGTCAGGAAACTTGTAGATAGGTTATTGGTGATAGCTTGGGAGGAAAATGCTGGGAACCACAATTTTTACAATGAAAAGGTTGGAATTATGGACATGATAAGCACAAAATTGTCTAATTTTATAGTGAATGACACTAAGGGGATTGGATATCTCATAAAAATAATTAATACTCTACCCCCCAAATTTTGGAATATTTCTGAGGGTCGGGGCCTTGTTAATGACATTATAAACAAGCTGCCATTTGAACTACATATTCCAGGCTATCAGTATTGTGGTCCAGGTACAAAATTGGACCATAGATTAAACAGAGGTGATCCTGGTGTTAATCCCCTAGATGCTGCTTGTAGAGACCATGATATTGCATACAACACACATTCTGATCTTGACAAGAGACATGTTGCAGACAAGAAATTAGAAGAGGCTGCATTTGGCAGATTTGTAAGCAAAGATGCATCTTTGAGTGAAAAAATAGCAGCATTGGGAACCACCATAGCCATGAGCACCAAACAAAAATTGGGGTGGGGGTTGTGAATATGTATATAATAAACCTACAATGAAGGCCAAGGGTGTTATGTATCAAGTACCGTATGCAGGTCTCAAATCTCTTAAAACTATTGACAGTCTTTTGACCAAAAAGCAGCGCAAGAAAAAAAATTCTTGTATTGCAAAGGGGCATGGGATGAAATTGTTGCTTAGTACCCCCCAATTAAAAGAATTACAGCAATCAAGAAAAAAATCACATGTGGGGGGATTTATATTTACTATTCCTGCCATCTTAGCTGCTCTCGGGGCTGTGGGGAGCTTGGCCGGGGGATCAGCTGCCATAGCAAAAACAGTAATAGATGCCAAGAAGAATAGGGCAGAATTAGATGAGCAGAAGCACCATAACCTGGCCATGGAGAAACAGGGCAAAGGTGTTAAGAGAGCCATGAATAAGTTTAAAAAAAACAAGAGCCGCTTACAAACCAAGATATTGAAGCTTTAATCAAGCCACTGGGCATCAAACATTTTAGAGGTGTGTACATGTCTGATTCTTTGCCGGAACAACCACTCAACAAAGAGTGTGGCATTGTTAATTTGGATAGGTTCAAAAATCAGGGCACTCACTGGATTTGCTATCTTAAATATTTAAAAGATGAGGCATTTGTGTTTGATTCATTTGGAGGTGTTCCACCTGAAAATTTAATAAAATATCTAAAATCACCTAATCTTTATTACAATAATGCCCGTGTTCAAAACTTCAAAGATGTTAATTGCGGACATTTGTGTTTATCTGTTCTTAGATACATGTCTCAAATAAATAAACCATCAATTGAAGATTTTCAAAAGGCCTTGTGGTATCTGAAACATCATGGGGGTATTTCATCTCACCAGCCAAAATTCAATATTGAAACTCAAATTGCATGATGATATTGTATATCCCAAAACAATAGCTCTCAGAGCATTTTATGGCATGTACCTAATCCCTAATATTACACACCACAACAACAAAATTGCAGTTGGGGATCAAAAAATTGTCATCACTCCAGGGCAATATAATCTATCTACTCTAAATGCTCAATTACCCAGAGGTATAGTATTAAGTCAAAATTCTGTCACTCACAGAGTAGAAATTGTATCTGCTACAGAAACAGTGGATCTGGGTACTATTGGAGAGCTGTTGGGCTTTGAGAACAACACAAAACTTGAACCAGGCATCAAACACACTGCTATGAATATACCCAAATTCTTAGCCATAGAGACTCTGAATATTCACTGTAATGTGGCTGAGGGTATGATCACCAAATCAAATGGCATAGGCACTCACAAACAAACAGGCATCATTGCAACATTCAAACCTAATTCTGAATTTATGGAGCCCATCATCTACAATCCATCCCCAACATTATATTTTCCTGTGTGCCATAATAGAATAGATAATATTGAATTGATGGTCACTAATGAAAAAGAAGAATTAGTTGATTTTGCTGGAGCCACAACAACTGCAATCATAGAGATTAACATTTAAATAAAAATACATACAAGAAAAAAATGGAAAATATTGAGAGTTATGAGCTACAATCATTCCCCCCAAACAGGAGGACATTTGCAAATTTAAATCAACCCAACACAGAGATTGAGGTTGATCTTGATGTAGGGGATGGATTTATACACCCTCACAGAGCAGATCTATACATCAAATTTGATGTTGTAAAGCTCGATGGAACAGATTACGGCAAATTCAAATATAAGATTGGTAGATAATTTTGTGCCTCATCTATTCTCTGAAATTGAGATCAGAAAGCATGGCGTTGTTATAAACAGAGTGGATTATCCCGGCATTACCTCCACAGCTTTGGCCACATTAAAATTATCCAAAACCGAGGCTTCATACTACAAAATCGGTGGATTTGAGGCTGGTGATAAGATATTATCTAAGAACCACACAGTGCTGTTCCCTATGCGCCTGTTGCCAGGATTCTTCTCAGATTTCAAAGATATTATGTGGAAGGGTGGGTTAAGAATCACATTTAGAAGAGCTGCAAATGATAATAATGCTTTGATGAGGTACAGTGCAATAAACCCTACAGGGGAAGCTCTGCCTAATACCCTGCCAGATGCAGGCAAATGCATTATTCAGACTATGGAGTTAAGAATCCCAGTTGTTGAATACGAGGCCAGTTATGCTCTTAAATACAAAGCTGATATAATAAAAAATCCACAGGTTCCTCTACAATTTTATACATATCAATGTGTACAGAAGCCCGCAACTGGTTCTTATTATGAATTTGATGCCACAAATTCATTCTCCAGTATTCAATTTGACATGCCTGATTTTGTAGTGGTATTGTTTCAGACTGGAAGACACAATAATCAGGAAAAAAATTCAAGCAAATTTGATAACTGCAACATCAAGAACATATATCTTAAAAATGGCAGAAATGAGGTCTTTCCCAGAGAAAATTACAGTTTAGACATGTCCAAGAATGATTTCCTCAAATTATATGAGGCATTTTCGGCTTTCAAGAGGGTCACTACAGGCAATACTGATATGTATTACACACCAGATGAATTCAAAGCACAGAGACCCATGTTTGTAATCAATGCTTCAAAAAGGAAACAAGTTGTGGTGAATGACAGGACAAATATTAAAATTATCTGTGAATTCCATGAGGCATTACCTGATGACACCATATGTAGTGTTATTCTCATAGGTGAAAAATCATATGTTTATGATGTAAGAAATGAGAGAGTCACGGAGCAATTCTAGAGAGTCTCTGCATATTGCATTGTTCTAATATTAGATAAACAATTTGAACCTGGTATCCAATTAAACTTAAACCTGAAGTAAATATGTATGGGTATGGGTGAGGGTGGCTTAATTTCTGGTGTAGCCAAAAAAATATCAATTTTTGACAAGTTTATGGACAAAAATCTGGCTGATGCAACTTTTGTAAGTATGGGCAAATCAATCTGAGGCCCCTCATCATTTGTACACTGTAGTTTCAAGGCATTTTTACAAAAATCTTGGATTAGACAGGGTTCCACACTTGGCCGATTGGGGCATATGCCCGATTTGCCATTGTTTTAAGTGTGGACAAATTCAATCTGAGGAGCTCATCATTTGTTGTCCTGGTTATATCATCAGTACAACTACTATTTAGGGTTATGATTCTCACTATATCTTCATAAACAGCTTCGCACGAAGCATTGTAAGCGAAGTATACACATTTATAATTGTGATGCATAGACATAAAAATATATAAACCAAAATAATAGAACTTGAGAAAGGGTTAATTTGTGAAAGGTTCGAAGGGAAATGTGGAAAGAGAGAAGTGGCTGATTGTAAAGATGATAGACAGAGATAAAAAGGGAAGGGGAGGGGCAATCATATTGAGAACTTAAAATTAATAAATCGGTGAACATAGAAGACTGCAGAATTGTCCATGGTTGATAGAGATTCTGGCGCTATTGTGAAGGGTATTCCAAGCCCATGTCAAGAACTACTTTCCAATATTTTCTTGTGGACAAACATCTTAGTATTATACATTTTTCGTGTTACGTGTGGGCTATAGATTTTATTTAAAAAACACTTTTAATACTGGTTCGTGTCTCTGATTCATTCTAATCAAGATTAGCTGCGTTTGATTTCCGACGAAGATCCATTATAGTGGTTTTCATCTAACCTTAAACCGTAGTCCGTTCAATCCTATCTGTGAACAAACTGATCTTAAAGTGAACTTTGTTTATTACTACTTCCGCAGTTTTACATATTTCAGTTTGAATTTTGTTATAAGTCCACTTTATGTACATGTAGACTATTTGGAACTGCACCTAAAGTTTAAAATGGGGTCCGAACCACGATGTGCCTCCACCGGTTATGGAACCGGAGACCTCTTAGTTTCATATGTTGTAGGGTTCCCGAGTTTGAATCCTGGCCTGAGTGTTCTTTCAGTACCCTTTCATCAATTTCATCATCCTCATCTTCACGATTAACCACAAGTATCAGAAAATTCAAAGTAAACAAAATCAATCAATTTTCGAGGCACCCTGTACCAGAGTTCAAATCACGATCCCATTCCGCCTTGAAATGACGGACACTAACTTTGGGTCCACGTGACTGTACATTTGACTAACTCAGCTCCCACGTAAAACTCTGTACCCTGTCCCGATTAGGGGTGTAAGGGGCGATCCTTTCCGAGGACACCCAAATGTCAACATCCCTTCCACGTAGTACACCCTGGACTGCATTTTGCAGACTAACGAGGCTATGGCGGTTGGCCTCACAATCCACTATAAACCTCTGTGGTGTTTTTGTTGCGCTCTGTCTATGTGTTTGTAATTGTACAGTCACCGGCTATGAAAATGTCGAAAAGTGAATAATAGCAAATTTTCAATGCTAACTTCTATGAACGCCGTAGAGTTAGGCAACACACATAACACCTGACAACACACATGACAAGAATATGTCCTATCTTGAAATTAGGCAAGAGTGCAAAAATTGAAAACTACAGACCAATTTCAATTCTATGTGCTCCAACAAAAGTGTGGGAACAAAAATTGTATTCAAGGATTTTCAAACATGTTAAAAGCTATATAAGTAGCAATCAACATGGCTTTTATCCATGCCGATCCACTACAACTAACCTAGTAAATTTTGTGCAAGATGTACATAATGCCTTTTACAATGGATGGATCAAGTGTGCATTCAATTTATATTGATTTTGCTAAAGCTTTTGATAGAATTAACCATCATTTTCTTTTCCGAAAGTTATCAAGTTTTGGGTTCACAATAAATTTACTAAACTTATTAAAATCATATCTTCAGGAAAGAAAACAATCTGTAACATATAAGTATTGCTCGGAAGTTGAGGAAAAATCCTTTTCTTTCCGAGTGTCCGAAGACGAGACCCAACATAATATATGTTCATTTTGGGTCATTGTAGGCCAGAAAAAGGTGGGTTTTATTTGTCCTCTTTTTCGGCGTTTTTTGGCTTATTGGTTCTTTTTGAGCATTTTTTTAGGTCTTAACGGGTTTTTTTTGCAACTTCACCTTCTTTCGACTACGTTTGTCACTTCAAATCGTCATCAGTTCATCACCTCTTAAACATCCTTTCTGTAGTAAAGAAGAAAAAAAGAAAGATAGAAATATATTTGGTTAGGGAAATATGATTATTCAAATATGATTTTTCAAATTACGTTAATCTAAAAAACATATAATGTCTGAAAGAAGATGCATTTCATTCATATAGTTATCTCGCACTGTGTGTTCCATACCACCAGAATTTTGAATTTTTTATTCATTAAATGTGTAGCCTAATTAAAACTGAAGCTATTAATTAATTTGGATCACATTTATACGTCCTTTTTTCCGTTTTTATGTCCTTTTTTGATATTTTTAGGTCTTTTTATAGGTATTTTTTTGGCAATTTATAAATCTTCAACTTCCGAGTCCTACATATAAGCAATCGATATCTCATGAATATTATGTGAATTCTGGTGTTCCCCAAGGATCCAATCTTGGGCCTCTTTTATTTATGTTGTTTATAAATGACCATCTTATGTTAAGTATTCAAAGAGCCTCATGTACGCTGATGATGTAAAATTATATAAAGAAATTACTACTGTAGAAGATACATTCAAACTTCAAAAAGATCTAACTGCATTGTATAAATAGAGTTGCATAAATGATCTTGGTTTCAACATAAAGAAGTGTTGCTTTATGCAATTATCAAATAAGAGAAACACTATCCATTATACATATTCTATAAATGATCAATCGCTTCCTCAGGTATATGTAGTAAAAGACCTTGGTGTTTTTATTGATTATACCTTAACGCTCAAACAACATATTTCATATGCTGTTAATAACGCATATAAATTACTGGATTTTATTATTAGAAATACTAAGAATTTCAGAAGTTTAAACTGCCTCTTAACCATATACAACAGTATTGTAAGAAGTAGACATGAATATGCTTCCATTATATGGTCACCAATGTACAAAACTCATGAAAATACCGTAGAGAAAATACAGAAGAAATTTTTGAGATATTTATATTTTATAAAATATAATAAGCCACTGTAACAAAATGTGACATAAAATTTTGTTACAAGAATTTAATTTTAAGCGCCTTTGTAATAACTAAGTAACTAACTAACTCTCTAGCCTTTTCAAACACGAAGGTTCATGGCTGGAGTAACACAGATCTGAGCAAGATCTATATACTCTTTTCCATCCCTACCGATTTCCTTTAGGTCCATCTCAACGTTATCCCTCCATCTTCGTCTTGGCCTTCCTATAGGTTTCCCAACAAGTATCCTGTAAACTCTTCTTTCCTCTCGCATTCGTGCCACATGGCCTGCCCACCTGTCTTCTTGATTTAATCATTCTAATAATATCTGGACATGAATACAAATTATGTAGTTCTAAATTATGTAACCTTCTCCACTCACCTGTCTCCTCATTCCTTTTAGGTCCAAATATTTTCCTAAGGATCTTATTTTCAAATACTCTCAATTTATGTTCCTCTTTCAATGTAAGGGACTAAGTTTCGCATCCATACAATAATACAGGCAAAATTACTGTTTTGTATATTTTAACTTTTAGTTTCTTAGATATTAAACAAGAAGACAAAAGTTTATGAACAGAAAAGTAACATGCATTTCCTGAATTAAGCCTGCTTTTTATTTCCTCTTTAATATAATTTTTATTTGTTAGTATTATACCTAAGCACTTGAATTTGGAAACTGGTTCAAATGAGTTGTTATCAATAATTAGATCTTGATTATTACCTAACACTTGGTTTCGGCCTGTAAGCATATATTTAGTTTTCTCTTTGCTAACTTCCAAACCTATCTCTTTAGCTGCTTTGAAAAATATTTTACCATTATTCTTAATTGTATTTATATCATCCCTTAATAAGTCTACATCATCTGCATATGATAACAACTGAGTCACACCATTTAATTTTAGTCCTTCGTTACTTTCTTTACCTTCCTAACAGCATATTCTAAGGCAAAATTAAAGAGCAATGGAGATAATGCATCTCCTTGTTCTAACCCATCATGAATTGTAAATTTGTCAGATACATTAATACCCACACGAATTTTGCTTTCTGTTTCACTGGTGCATACTTTCATCATATTAACAAGCTTCTTAGGTATTCCAAACTTGACTAATATATTATATAATTTATCTCTTTTGACCAAATCATACGCTTTTTTTAAATCAACGAATAGCTGATGGACACTTTGATTATATTCCCACTTTTTCTCAAGTGTCTGTCTGATGGGAAAGATGATCTGTAGTTGATCTGTTACGTTTAAATCCACATTGATAATCACCTATAATTTCATTAACATATGGGACTAGTCTTGTTAAAATGAATGTTAGATAATCTTTTATTTTTGTTGAGAGTAGAGAAATTCCACGGTAATTATTGCAGTTCATTTAATCACTTTTCTTAAACACAGGAACAATTATGGATTCTTTCCACTGTTGAGGGATTTCTTCTTTGTTTCATATTAAACAAATTAATTTTTTTTACATATTAACGAATTCCCACCCTATTTAATTAAGTCAGCTGGTATTAAATCAATGCCAGGTGCTTTGTTATTCTTTAGCCTTTTAATGGCATCTTTAACTTCAGTCAAGTTAGGTTCTGGAACTAAAGGTTCTGCTGTGTACTTCATTTACTTCTAATTTATCTCGTACATGAACATTTAAGAGGTCATTAAAGTAGTTCTTCCATCTATTTAAAATGTCTCTTGGATCAGCCAAAAAATCACCATCTTTATCTTTTATCAAGTTTACTTTAGGTTGCCACCCATTTCTAAATTCATTTACACCTTTATATAAATCTCTGACATTTTTGTTTTTGCTGTTTGTTTCAATTTCACTAATTTTGCTTTTCAAGTAATCTCTTTTTTTACTTCGAAGCATGCGGTTAACTTCTCGCTTTATTCTATTATAATTGCTTAGATTTGTATCATCAGAGTTATTTAACTACGTAATTCGAGCCTGATTTCTTATTTTCATTAGATTATGACATTCGTTATCAAACCATGGCTTACTTTTCCTTGGTTTATGGTATCCTATACTTTCTTTAGCTGCTGATTCTATTGCATTACGTATTTGCTCCCAATTGTTATTTACGTCTGTTTCATTTATATTTTCATCATCATTTAAATCCTGCAAAACATCAAAACATCAAAGAGCCTTTGTAATAGGCGGGATATATATCAATTATACTTGTATAAAACTGTAAACTGTATATTGGACAATAGTTATTTTCTCAGCCAACTGCAATTCAATACGAGGAAAAATATTTTACGTGGGCGAAACTTACTGAATCCCAAAACACCTAAAACTCAGAAATATAGGAACAGTCCATTAAGTAGAATGTGTAATTTGTATAACAAGCTTTCAATTAATAACCACAGCTTAGATTTCCCATTGCCTTTCAAACTAGCCTACACAAAAAATTGATTGAATCAAAAGTATAGTAACAAATACGTATATTGTAATTATTTTGGTAGAACTATCTTATTTTCTAGATTATTCTACAATTATATACAAATACTATATTCAATATATGTAATTATAACTACATAATTACAACTAATTTGTACTTGTATGGTGAAATTCAACTGAAAGATACCGATTGTTCAAGTTGATTATTTGCGATTATGTAATTGATTACTTGCACTATTTGTCTGTATATGTTTGTATGTATCCTAATCGCATTTGTTCTGTTTAGTTTTTGTGTGTGTGTGTAGGGCCTATGTGTTTATAAACTTATCTTTTGTAAGATTGCTTATCTGCCTTCTGTAATTGGAGGATTTACCTCTGTTGAGGCAGTAATTGAATAAATAAATAAATATTTCAGAATCTACGCGTAAGTGCCCCATTTTTATTGCCGGTGACTGTACCTTCATCTCATCACGATTCATCCTCATCTTCGCGATTAATCAGAAGTGACAGAAAAGCGAAGTAAAATAAACGAAATCAATCAATCAACTTGTCCGATTAGCTTTGTGCTTCTGAAACTAGATTACCACTCTTATCGACGCTTACGAAGTAAACATTTTCAACTTCCTGTACACTCTTTAAGTTATCCTGGGACTAAATATTATTCAGAAAAACATATGGGGAAAAGTGAAACGTTAAATCTTTGTCGTGCTCGTTTTGCACGCTTTTGCATCATCTGTTCTGTAAACAGTGATGTTTGCTGAACGTAATGAAGAAGCGTTAATTGCGAGTCCCATCAAGAAACTCATTAGCCGAATTGAATCAGCGTAATCAATTGCTTCCCGATGGCTGTATCCCGTTGATTATTCATCCACCATCGCGGCCAGAGGGGGAAAAATGGTTTCGTATCAATTCTGCTCTCGCATCCACCATTCTAATTGTTTATAGCCATCAAAAAAACACAGCATGATGCTTTACGCAATAATTATAATTTTTCCTCTGTGGATTCTGCAAGCGCTTCGTTTGTGCGAAAACAAACATAGCCGATTAAAATAATATCTCCTCTACTTTTATTACCCACTATTTTCATTGGAAAAATTTAAATGTTTAAAAGTGTTTTAATTTCCTGTACAGGCGTACATGTGATAAATGCTTCACTTGAACAGTGAGTTGGGTTAGTTGTTGCAAACTTCCTTTCAGGCTTTTGTTGTTCTTGGAATGTTGGCTTTACAATTATTTTAAAGAAGCATCATCGACCTCCAGCTGTAGGGTGATCAATTCACAATCTCGTCAACGAATGTTCAGGTTGGAGTCCCGGTCTTAGTACAAGGTAAGGTAGGTTAAGTTCCAAGTGCACACTGCACCGTGAAGTCACACATAGGGGGAATGTGAAGGTAGGGTTCCACACATTCTCGATCGGACGTGATGTGATCAGAACCATCCCCCTGCCCAGGTTGTCCCCAGGGACCCTTTTACTAGAGGCTGGGTGAACCCCAGAGTCACTTTATGTCCAACCTTAGATAGCCGGGAATCAAATCCGTGTCTCCCGCGTGACAGTCAGACACCCTACCGTCTACATCACCGCGTCTACAGTCTGAGTCTTAGGTATGACGCCCCCTCCCCGCCCTGGTCGATCAGGTAAATAAACTCTCTGCTTCCATAGTCATATTAAGGCATCGGATGCTTGCCTGCTATTTTAATAAGAGAAGACACCACGACATATAAAGTATATATTGCGATATCTAATACAATTTCGAAAAAAATATTGTTGAGCTACCTTATTAACGTGTAATTTTTCTCGAAATTCGGAAATGAAAACGGGAGAACTACACCCCCTGGAAATTGAATGTCAGTCGATTTGTCATATTTTAAACATATAATTTCATTTCAATGACAAATTGTTGCATTAATTTGTACAGGGAAGTGATAATTAAGAAACATAAAGCAAGATTGAAATATATCTTGCCCTCCCACACACAAACACACACACTTTTGGAAAAAATCCCGCTTACAGCCTTTCCTTCATGTGCGTAGTATATTGGAGTTTCTGAAATGTACTAATTGCACTTCCTGTTGACACAAATAGTGTACTTCTTCGGATAGAAATTAAGTCGTGACAAGAATAAGACAATCTAGCACACCCGCCAACAAAATGAACTTCGCGAGTAATTCCGTAACTTCCCAACAGATGGGGTTGATGAGGAGCTGAAAGGCTGGGGCAAAGTGAAATGTCAGAGGCAGAGAAAATAGAACGAGAGAGAGAGGAAACGGAGTATAATGGGAAAAGAAATAGCTAGGAAGAAAATTAACAGCAGGAGCCGAAAGAAAGAAAGGAAGAGAGAACGTTAACGTGACTGCCCCATTCTCTTTTAGCCTCGATCTCAGATCCCGGGAACAGCTGCGCACGGATTCCTGGGAGTATGGCCGGACAACAATGGGAAACTCTGCTGCCTGATGACCTTTCTGGCGCGCACGCAACAATGAGAGGAGAAATTCTCCAGCTTCAGACACGCCAAGCCTCGCTCACGAAGCCCCAAAGTCTTTTGTTATACGCCACGCTAAGAGAGGTTCAAAATGGCCGCAAATAAATCAAAGGCTAAAATATCGGGAACCCTAACTTTTTTAGGGAAACGGGGGAAACATTGAAATTGATCGTGGCGTAAAGAGCTCGTTGAAGGTAAAACTACGGAGCTGATATGCACCAAAAATACATTTACTACGCGTAAGAACTGGAAGAAAAAATTATAAGAAGAAAATTGGGTAATAGAGAAAATTAGATCAATAGTTACATATACTTATTAGAAAATGAGGTTTCTAACAAAACACACACTAAATTTTAGTTAATTTTCTCTAGTCTCCATATCTTCCTACTAACTCTTCACCTAATTCAGAGCCACCAGCCGCCTCTGCATCTTTTGCACATTTTTGGGCACTTTCTTCTATATAATAAGTATAAAATGTGCCATGATGTGCACTAAAGTGTCCGTAAAGTATGCCAGAGACGTAGCATCACCAAAGAATTTGGTTTGGATGTGTTCAAATGTGGACGAAATCTTTCCTCTCACATTTCACTTTAATCTCAACTACTGGACTATCGTGTAATGATGAAGATTTAGTTTCTTGAGTTACTTTTCATTTAATTTTAACATTCTTACACTACAAATTAGGTAATATTCAAGTGACAAAGAACCAAAAAATATGTAGTACAATTTGATGTTTGTTTTAGTTTAGTGATCTGGTATCATAACAGCCTACCTATTTCATTAAAAGTATGTTCTACAGGCATCGAGAGCTTTGAATAACTGGCGTTCTAATAGGATACATAAAATATTTTGGGGAGATTTTTGTCCTCTTCTATTCCCTCGGTTTAGACATCCGTTAATTTAGAGCAAAAATTAAAAAAAAGATAGAGCCTTGGTAATGGATGGATATGGTATGTCGTATATCAAATTTATCAATTTAATCTGGTTACTCATGTAAAATTCATCCGTGATTAAATCATTTTTCCAAACTTTTCCTCGCGAGTCATCTCTGCACCACTGTTTCTGCACCAGCCAAGTTCACAAGTTAAGCCCCCCCCCCGAAAAAAATCCTGGGTACGCCAGTGGACAAAGTAGTTATTTATAATGAAATTTGCTGTACTTTACGACACTCTACAAGTACTGAAAGTACTATCAATGTATATGCAAGACTGAAATTCTTTGGTTCTTAGGCAAAAGCAAGAAATTGACATGAAGCATTGGAAGAGATTGTTTCACCGTGTAGAAGGACGGTAGTTCAGGAGTTAGACGTTAGAGGAAGAGCATATCTTCGAATGCATAATTTTCAATCTTTCCTGGACAATATGAATAGCCGGTTAGAATACTTAAGTTTCTTTTTTAATGTAGTCCTATTAAATGCACATACATGGCATTTAGATGATGGTGAACTGAACGTGTGTTTTATAGTGACATGCCAGATGAACCTTAATGTAAGTGAAAGCATGTGTGCGTCACTATCTAAAGATTTTTCACATCCACAAAGACAATCCAAAACCCATTTCTACCTCACTCAAAGTCTGAAAGAATTCAATCGAAGTTCTACCAATATCTACAGCTGAATGTGAACATGAATCTAACCTTTACTGGTCAGTGAAATCATTTAGATGTTGCAACACTTTCAGAATGCACTGGACCTACAAATTTTCAGATTTATTAAAATTTGCAAGTTAATGGTGCTGAGACCTGAGGAGGAAAGTAATACACTTATCACTTTGGATACTTCTTTATTGATTTCATTTGAATTTTTAATTTTCTCAAACATTTCGGGGAGGACCGTAGCCTCTTCAGCCCCCTCTGCGTACGCCAATGCATGGAGGGGAGATCATTACATTTTAGACGTTGAGAGGGAATCTTCATTTTCACTGTGTTAATCGACGATTTATTGTTAGTTTTCGACACCTCAGAGAGTGGCGATCACATAATTTTAGACGGTCGGACGCAATTTAATCTTGTGTTAATTGGCGATTTATTGTTGGTTTTAGATGTCTCAAGAAGATTGATTGATTGAATTGTTGTTTTGAGTCTACTTTATGCACAGAAAAGCTAATCGGGACTGGACCTACAGTTTAAAGCGGGATCCATATCGCTTAAATTTAGATATAAAGGCAAGATGATTGTGCTGTTCCTAATCCGCTCGTGTCATATTCCCTGTATTTCTTATAAAACATACCTATTTATGAATTATTGACAGGGTTACGTTTACCACGTCCGTGACACACGTGGGGAAGTAGATGCGATTGGCGATGAAAAGAATAGAAAAGGAGGAAGTCTGCCAACTGGAAGAGATATTAGCGGAGAATCGCAATTTTCACCCTCTCCCCCACCCCACCCACCACCCTCTGCTGGAAAGTAAGAGAAGAAAGAATCGTTGGCTGAGTATCGAAGCTCTCTCTTTTCCATCGACGCATACCGAAAAAAAAAAGATACGGGGAGCGCCCCCCTTTTCCCCCTTTGGCTGCTCTTGACTGATTTCCTGTCCCAGGGCGGTAATTAAGTTAGCTGCGAGCAGCTTTTGATTTCTGGGCGAGAACACGTGCGCAGGTTCTCAGATGGAAAGAGAAAAGGGGAGGGGGCACCAGTTAGTAACTGAAAAGCGATTTTGGTGGGGGGGGGGACCAGCGGGGACCATTGCTGCATAACAGCGAAAGGAGAATGTTGAGAGGGTTCTGTCATGAATTCCAGAATAATCCTCCCCTTTGTGAAGTGGAGTACTCCGATTTCCAAAAGGGGAAGGTGATAGAGAGCAGTTGGTTCGTAACTCTGAGAGCGATGGGCTGGTAATCGGAAGGTTAAGTGTTCGAAACGCTGTCATTTTTAACCCGTCGGTGTCGGATAAAAATAAGCCGATCACATGAAAACGTTCAAATTCTACATCGAATTTGTTACAAAAAAATTCTGAAACACATTTAATTCAATTAATACACTTCATACTCAACAAATCTCAATAGCGTAATGAACAAAAGAAATTAAAGAGGTTTGGATTTGAACCCGTGATGCTTAATTCATTAATACAATACACCTAAAACTCGAGCATATGAAAAATAATATTACAAAAATATTTGGACCTAAAATGGATGATGAGACAGGTGAGTGAAGGTTACATAATTTAGAACTCCATAAATTATATTAATATTCAGATATTATTAGAATAATTAAATCAAGACGACTCAGCTGGCAGGCTATGTGGCACAAATGGGAGAGGGGAGAGAGTTTACAGGATTCTTGTTGAGAAACCTAATGGTAAGAGACCTGTAGGAAGGCCAAGGCGAAAATCGAGGGATAACGTTGATATTGACCTAAAGGAAATCGGTAAGGATTTAAAAGATTGGATTGATCTTGCCCAGGATAGGGAGAGAGGGAAGGCTTGTGTTGCTGCAGCCATAAACCTTCGTTTTTAAGAAGTCGAGAGAGTTAGAGTTAGTGAGTTAGTTAAAACTCAAGCATTTGACCAACTGTTCTATAAGATCTCTGGTAACAAGGGTTTTTAAAGGTGTCGTCTATACCTTCATCCCATGTTACGGTCGTAATTTCGCTCAAGATTGTGAGAAATATTAATTTTTGCACCTTGCACAGTAGTTTTGAAGATAGTGTTAAATATATTTAGCCTAAACTATTCGCAATTATGTCTCCCTGTGTTCAGACTTCATAGCGATTTTCTGCAGGTGGACTACTACCGACTACAGTGTTTCCAACTTGACCAAAGTATCTCTGCTTCCAATTTCGACATGCAGAATTGTAAATATTCTCTAACATTACTCCTCATAATTAAGTTACATAATAACGCCCATACCCATGCCTCAATTCGAACCCGGGATCTCTTGCTAACCACTACGCCACAGAGGTCCGCTGATAAGCAAGAATGTAAATCTTAAACCACTGTGTTTTAATGGCACAAGAAAATACTATACTAAAAACTTATTCTAATATTTCAATAGTAATAATAATAATAATATACAGTATTATTCATTGTTAAATACAGAGTACTATCATGAAGTGAAAATAAAGTTTATATTAAAAAATAATAAAAATGAAAGCTCACTCTACGGCTTACATAAGAAGATTGATTGATTTTACTTTTAACCACTTTTTTGGCTAATTGCGATGATTAAGATTAGAGATTAAAGAATGAAGGGACACTAACAAAGAACACCCATGCCCAGGGCGGGATTCGACCCCGGGACCACTGGCGTCGTAGCGCGCTGTGATTAGCAATCCGCTTACATAAGAAATGACCCGTACATAAATACATAAACACTGTCACAGAAATAATGATTGAATATGGTTTAACATAGCCACGGTGTATTTGTTATTATAAAGAGCGGCTTGTTAATGATGAACGGGAAACGAAAAATCTAAAGGAAACTGACATTTTTGTTTACAGATTAAGGGATAATGTAAGGTAATGTGAAAATAAGCAGTGAGTAGTATCAGCTCTGTAGGCAATGAGTCTGTTCATTAATAATTAGCATATATACGGTACTCCATATCCTAGGATTGGAGGAAGGATAGCTTCGGTAACGCTAATAATCACAGCTAGAATATTAACACAAATACTGATGTAACATTTATGAGAATTCATTTCATTCTGCATGTCTCTCCCCAATGACTGAAATTGGCGTCCCTTTCCCCTCTGTGGATCAATAAGAGACGGAGGTTGACATAGGCATTCAGTCGTCCTCTAATCTTCTTTCAGAGGTTTTCATTCTTCCACCCATTTTCGGTTTATGCTTCGGCAGCTCCATCTTTTGATCTGTTCAAACTTTAATCTTCCGTTCTTCCTGATCATTAGATTTCGAATCTCGGTGAACGGATTAGATTCTTTAAAAAAAATAGGAAAAGGTGAATCGAAAGAGAAAAAGGAGAATTTATTTTTACAAAGCTTCCTTTCTGCTGACGCTTTACTTTCCTGATTTTGCATCTAGTTAATTTTCATATATTTAACTACTGATTTACTTTATTTATTTTTTAAGTGCTGAATCTATAGAACTAGTTCGATCAAGGACATTTGCACATCCAATAGTTCATACATAGACTGGAATGAATTAATGACTTGATTTATTTTACTTCGCGTTTCTGCCACTTTTGGCTAATTGCGAAGATGAAGATGAATGGTGATAAGGTGAAATAGATGAAGGGACAATCACAAACACATATGGATACCACACAACACAAGCACCACAGAGAATAATGAGTCCAGACGCCTGAGCCTCTCTAGTCTGCAAAATGCAGGTGCAGGGTGTACTACGTAGAAGGAAGATTGACATCTTGGTGCTTAAAGAAAAGTCACCCCTTACATTTTGTTGATGTTATCCTCCTCTACTTCAGACTAATGCTGAGTTTGTATCTTGAAGTAAAGCCATGGACGCTTCTGTCCATTTCCCTGCATTTTTCTTTTAGTCATTGAACTCCCGTGTTTACAGTAACTGCACACACACACACACACACACACACATACACAAAAGAAATTGGAAGGCAAAGAAGAGGCCTGTGATGTTATCTGGGAGACAGACACATTTACTGTACCTCTAAATACCATAAAAATGCATATTTTGGCATAATGAACACATTTAAGAGAAGCTGGCTGGGTGTGTGCCCCTCGCCTCCCATCTTGCCTCATCGTGCGCATTTACGTCACGGTTACTAATAGTGCAAACCGATAACGTTATTTAAATTAACCGAACGTAGCTGTAACATAAGGCAAAATTTTGCTTCGTTTTTACAAGCATTTTGTTTCAATGTTGCCATGAACTTACCATCTCAAACAATTTTAGTGTCTTGTTTTAAAATGGATTCCGCACTGTCCTGCACTTTGGAGTTCGTTTAGATTTCAAAAAATCTTAGGAGCAGTGGCGGAGCGTGACCTTTCCAACAGTGTAAGCCTAGCATGACGAAGGCTATTTCACGTTGTGCTTATTTTTGGGCTGACATGGTTAGTGATTTATCCACACACATCGACCCCCCCCCCCCATTTTTTCAGAACACTTCCCTGGAATTTTTCACCAAATCAAAAATTCTGGATATCTGATAATTAAGTCAGTGTTATTCCTATCACAATGAGTAACGTATCGATTAAAAATATGCAAAGTTAGATAAAATGAATAATAATAATAATAATAAACAAACGAAAACAGAAGGAAACAGAAAAGTGCTGAATACTTTTTACAACCTCATAACCAAGTATCAGCTCCGTATCATGAATCGCAAAATCGGCGCACTTTATTTTTCGTTTCTGTTTTCTATGTCTGCTAGAGAAGGAAGGGGTGGGCCTACCTATGTCCACAAGTTTCTTCTTGGCAGCAAAATCCTTGCTGGACAACGGCGTCTTCAACAAGTTCTCCACCCCACCGCACAATCACACTCATTTTATTCCATAATGCACTTCACTACTGTATCACACCACAGCACAGGGACGACATTCCGCTTTTCAATAGATGGAATTCGCAAAAGTAATACCTCGAGACTTTAACAAACATACAGCAAGAAGGGGGAAACAAAAAGAAACCAGATCCAAAATCGGTCACTGCTCAAAGCAGTGATCTTTCGGACTGTGAGGGGAATATCCCTTTCGGATATAAATAAATTCCCTCTCTTGCCTTAAAATTCCCTATATTTAGTAAAAAAAAAATACAATATAAAATATAAAAGAAATGCTCACAAATTGTAGGGATATATCCAGAAATTTCTATCAAAGGACATGTAAGTGTTTTCTTAGGATAGTGTAAAAGCACATCTAGCACCTAAAAGATCATAAACAGGCTTTTCGTATGTTGTTCGAAGAGTGTTTAAATCACGGAATATGTAATTAATTATATTTGGTTCACATTTGACATGAAATTTGTAAAATTGGTTCAATCTTCAGTTTTCATTAACATTTATTTACTTATTTATTTCACTTTTTAGCTCAATTATTACCAGCTGAGTTCATACATAAACGGAAAACAGAGATCTTAATATGTCTAATGTTTATGCTCTCCTACAAGCGAAAAACAGAAACAACAAGAATTTAGCACATCAATGTGTATCTAATTTTCCCGTATCCCTCTCATTTCTAGGTTTCTCCTTTTGCCCCTTCCTGTTAGTTTTTTGCTTCAGAATTCCCTGTTCCTGGAAGAAAAAAAACCTCCTTGAAGCACCACCGGCTCAAATTTCCTTTGCAGTCAACCATTCATACCCGACAACGCTGGAGCCCCTCCTCTTGCAGGACCTGTCTCTTGCTGGCGCGTATTCAGTGAAGCCAACCCAAGCATAATGGTGCAAAATCTCGCACAAGTTTAAAAAGTCGTTTGTAAGTTGGAGATATAAATAAAACAACAGGGTCGCTTTTCGTTGTGGTTGAATTTTCTCAAACTTTTCACATAACGTGGAACCCATGCCGTTGGTTGAACCATTCGAATTTATATTTGTTTTTGTTATAAATTAATATTTATAATATGAAAATCCCAGAACAATTTAGTAGTATGTAGCATAATTTCGGAGTTTAAACGACACCATGGATGTCCAAAAGGGGCAAGGGGAGGAGACACTTCCTGAAAAATGAATGTCAACCATTATCACACATATAATTTCATTTCAGTCACATCAAATTGCTAATTGTTGTAAGGGCGTTGCAGAAAAATGTTAACTTCAAATTGAATTAGTATATTTTGAGAAGGGAAATATACCTAGTTTACCCCAACCCCTGAAAAAAAATACTTTGTTTAATCCTCCCTGGTGGAAAGAAATACTGCGGACGTCCATGAACAACACTTTTTCTAAACATGAGGTTTGCAACGCTGCTGTAAGCCTCTGCCCGTAGGTTTACACACCTAGGGTTTCGGCGCACTCTTCTCCCTATATTCCTTGCTCTTCTCCTTCCAGATACGGTGGGCGACGGTAGGCACGGCTCCTTCGCGGTCAGAAATTTGTAAGGCAACATTCAGACGGCTTACAACTTTCCCAAAGCAAAAGGCGGGAGTTCTCATGTGCTATCTGGTGCTGAAGTGGTGCAATCTAACAAACAGGATCTCGAAGACTGGTATCGGGCCGAGATGAACTTTGAAGTTTTTACGAATTTTGCCATATAATTACATACATTTTACTAGAACTAATAAAGTGTAAGCCCGGCTTACACGGCTTACATGGACGCTCCGCGCCTGCTTAGGAGTTTACCTCGCAACCAGTCAGCGAGCCTCCAACGCTCCTCTACGGCAACTGAATGCACATTATAGACTTCTGCGCCGGAGCAGAATAGCAATTTATGAAGGGAAGGCGTTTATTCTGCGACGCCAGGTGCTAGACTCGCATCGAATGCGCAGTAGACTCTTGCGCATGCACAGAAGAATGTAAAGTTGTGAGTGGGAGGATCAATGTTAGTTTGCTACTCACATCTAATGTGCAGTAGAGTCCTACGCTTGCTCAATTAGCATAAGTTATGAGTTCCGCAACGTCACGTGCTAGACTCGCGCACGGTAGACTCCTGTGTCTCAGTGAGCCTAGAGGAGAAAGAACTTCCATGCACTCTTGACTGCGACTCACACATCCAGGAAAATGCCCATGCAGGGCGGTGCAGCTTTCACAGCACAAATTATAGTCGCAATTATATATGGAAAGAAGTATTTTTTTAATTGGCTTAGTACATTATTATGCAGAAAAGAATGTAATTTACCGGTTTATGTTTGAATATAATCCCTGGCAAATGAGAATCGCGGCACTCCACACATTCCTCTAAGAGGCGTAACGCTGTCCATTACTCATTCCAACATGTTTATCGGGATTCTGGTAACGACATCTCTGATGCGACCCTTCAGTTACAAAATCGTCGCATGACGTGCTTGGAATACTTCTTGCAAAAAAAAATTAAAAAGTACAAATCTGGGGACTTAGCTGGCCACCATCACGGGAAATCACTTTCTGCGGAAATGTATGTCGCAAAAAATCCACCACACTGTACAGAGTAAGAACAAACAACACTGAAGCACAGTCTAATACAAATAGCAATCCGTGCACAGAATAACGACACTGTTGCCAGCATCATCGTCATTTCCTACTCAAATTATGCTATGAACGCTGCCCCACCCTATATAAGCCATCCATGCTTTAACATGTAACAGAACAAAAGAGCGTAATCTGTATATGTTCCTCATTGTACCTGCGTATTCTGAGGAATTCTTTCTCTCCTTCTCTTCTGTGTTACACAATTCTCTCTCTATCTCCCTGCAAATCTCCCCGTGACTAGATCCCCTCCTCCCTCCCCTCTAGGACTCGCGGTCTCACTTAAAATCCTATTGTAGCTGCTCTCGCCAGCCGTCATTAATTGATTAGTGGGTGGGGAAGCTTCTCAGCCGGAGACAAGGGAGCTCCACACACCTGCAGCCAAACACAGGGTGGAGAGAAGACGGATGGTTCACGCAATCTCATCTTCCCTCGCAACAACTTACGTCACCCGAACAAAGGTTGCACCATACTAGGGCGGCTGGAGTGAGGCTAGTTCTAGATTGGGGGCATCAGCGCTTAGGTCATCTGCATAGGAATGGCCAGAGTGCAAAGTAAATCGGAGATGCAAGGAAGTTTCCCCTTACACATACATTTCGAGACGTTATCGTTCATTTTTCAGCAACAATGTCACTTTTTCTGCAATTGTTACACTCATTCTGATCCGATTTCGAGCCTCTTTGATTCATTTTTCAACAAAAATGTGAGCTTCTCTACAGGCTTTGTTTCAAAGGCTCACTGTTTATGGTACTTATGACGTCAGGAGTTTGGCCGACATTACATCAGTGTCGAGCACGTGGTCTCGGGTTCGAATTCCGAAAGTCGTCTCTCCGTACGCACGGTGAAAATGCTTTATCTCTGCTAGGGAAGGAATAATGGGGAGGGGAGTTATGGGGGTCATACCTCCCCCTTTTGAACTTCATTTTCTAAAAATGAAGGCCCCGCTTTGTATTTTCTATACATGATAGCATCATTCAATAATGCTTCAGCACCTGAACTCTCTTAAAATTTACTTTTTCACTTTACTTCGTTTTTCTTCCACTTTCGGCTAATCGCTAAGATGAGGATGAGTGATGATATGGATGAAGGGACACTCACAAGAAAATCCTTGTGCAGATCGGGATTCGAACTCGGGACCCTAGGCGTCGTTACGGCGCTGTGCTAACAACTCCGCTGAACTCCCTTAACAATTTCGTGTCTCCATGGATGGATTTATTCCTCTACTTCCTCCTTTGACAATATAATATTCAAATCTCCATAGCTACGTAGTATAGAGTACTCTATACTTTTAGAATTTCACTTACATGACCATTAGCCATGGCCGTGTATATACCTAGGGATACAGCAGTAGTGGGTAGAGTTCGTCTTACATCAACCCAAGTATAGTAAAATGTTAATAGTTATAATTTAATCGTTATTGTTATATATGTATCTTTATTGTTATATAAGTATCACTATTAATAATCACATTTAAATTATAAACAATAACATTTTCTCTAAACAATTTGGTTGTAAATATTGGTTTGATGTACGTTAAATGTATTAACCTTAACAACAAAGAACATTGAATTTATGTTACAGTTAAACACTACTTCATGTTAAGATAAATTTGAATTTTTTTTCAATCAATATAATGTCTTGCCTAATTTTGAAATGTTGTTTATTGATTATACAATTAGTGCAAAATGTTAATAAAGCAAAGAAAAAGGTTTCAACCCGTTCAACACTTCCCTTACATACGACCATGGCATTGACATTGAGTATACTTGGGAAAATAACTTGCATTCAGTTCATTGTTGAGCAATTCTCTAAATACGCGTACATATTGGTAGAACATATTATACGATAATGAAGATTTAATAACACAATTCAAATATTTGTTTAACATAAACTATGAGGTTTTATACTGAAAGTTTGGCTTGGTTGCTCAGATCAATTGTATTGTTTAGAAAAGAAATAAACTGGGAATAAGATAGAATTCCTCTTGGTGGAGGAATGGGTTTGATAGGTTCAGTTTACCTTAAAGAAAATCATCGAATGTATGAAATTATAGCAAATCATGAATGAATAACATGAGTCTTGCCATGTTCCTATCTCCAAGAGACGATCCAAAGGGGGCCTCTTTACTGTAGTAACAGGAGATCGAACATTATAAATAAATCACCTATCAGGAGAATGTGTGAACTGTACAACAGATGTTCCGAAAGGGAACCAAAATTAGATATATTTCACATGCCCATTGAGACCTTCAAAAAAGCCATTCAATGAATGGCAGAATAAATGTCAACAATGTAAACATGAACGCATTTTTTGTAAATATATATTTCTTTCGTAGTTTATACTCAATTACATATATGCACGTACTTTCTAGAATATCAATTATTTACAGGTTCTTTATTACATACATAATTAATGTATTTCTTCATATATCAAATATGTACTATAAATGGGCGCACACTTGTTGCATTATGTTGGATATACAAGTGAATAAACAGGCACAGTAAAATTATCCTAATGTTAATTAATAATTTACTTAAGGTTTTTTCTTTTAAATAATACTCAGGAAGAACGTGGGCTTCAGTCTAAAAAGTTTCAATTTTAATTCACTGCAGTTTAGAAGATGAATAAGACATGCCCCTATACAATATCCTGAAGTTGTACTTCTATCCTTTATTTTTACTGTTTATTTTATTTCCATATTTTACGTAATTTATAATGTATTATATTAGTATCTCCATATATACATATTTTTTGTACATGGCGGTAAAGATCTGAAATACTGAGTGTAAAGATAAATACGTTGTGCATTGTAATATTTGAAATATTGTATTCATGTAGGTTATTTTTGTTCATAAAAGTCTGATATTTTATTCCACTCTCTTCAATTAACATGTATTATTATTATAACTCGCATTGGTAAATATAGTTTCTCCTGTCCTTTATGTTTATTTACATTTCTGCAAGAATATTTCTTATCATGAAATCATGTAAACTAGTGTTGCCCACGGAACGAGACGGGACAGGCTTTTAAAAATTCGAGACGAGACGAGATTGATCATGTGTCCCGAGACAAACGAATATTTTCGAGATGAGACAGCATTTCACAGCATTTCCACGAGACGAGACAGGCCGAAGTCTCGTCTCGTGGGCAAAACTAACGTAAACTTACAAACTCAAAGCAGAAAATGTAGAACACTGTTATTGGGCATTCGCCTGTTGTGTTCAATAAATAATAATAATAAAAATGAAATAAAATAAATGTCTGCACAGTGTAAAATATATACAACAAAAGTGGTGGCAACACGACCCTGGTTTTGGTGGTAATACAGTATTGCCGTTGTTTAGCAACATCTTTGGTGTCTTGTTACACCATTTGCTGTCAAAACCACACCAAGTATGAAGGTATTTAACACTCGATTAGGTGTTGTGTTACACCACTTTTGTGCAATTCAGTTGCATATTTATTTTAGAATTCACTAAAGCCACTGTAGTTTCTCGGCTCCCTACTAACATTGGCCACACCCAGCTATACAGGGTGGTTGGAAATTAATTCACGATTGAAAAATAATTATAACTTTTTTAAATAGTACCACATATGCATGAAACAAGATACATTGACATCCATGAATGGCAGAATTTAATTGCTAATTTCTTATTTCTCCTCAGAGTGGCAAGAGCAGCCCATAATGTCCCGATGCCTCGACGCTGAAGCGTACCGAGCTGTGGCAGTCCGTAGAGTTGGTGGTGGTGTGCTCACGGACCTCATGCTTCAGTGGATGCCAAGACCATCAGAAACTGATGGTTCCCAAGCTGGATGACTAAGAGATCTGTAGTAGATACTCGCAGAAGTAATCGTCCCTCAACATCCAGAGAAAAATGTCCAAGTTGTGCAGAATTAGTTTGTTTGATGTCCTGTAGTCATCATATTGAAGTGGTCTGACGGTCTTGACATCCACTGAAGCACGGGGTCCATGAACACCCTTCCACCATCTCTGCTCCTGTACCACACACTGCGACACTTCTTAACAGGATGCCAGCTGGACACACTCGTGCGGTGTCAGACATCAGGTCATTACGGGCTGCTCTTCTGACTGTGAGGGGAAATAAGAAATTAAGAATTAAATTCTAGCACTCCAGGGATCACTATAAAGTTTGTTTCATGCAAATGTGGTGCTATTTACAAAAGTTATAATTATTTATTAATATGGAGTTACTTTCGAGTCACCCTGTAGACTGTTGCAAGATTATTGAAGAAAGCGGTAGGTGGCATGATGTTCACTTTTTGGTGGTGGGGGGTCCTGCACGTTGCAATCCTTCAACGCGCACTCGTATTCCAATACATTAGTGTTTGTATTAAGCCCTCTAAAACTGTAGTTGTAGATTTACCACTGTGCATCTTGTGATTGTCCTGTAGAAATATGAGGTTTTGGAGGCGAAGGGGCAATGAATGTTCAGTCTATACTCTGTATCGGGAATCTGTGGTACAAGATCGTGCATAACCGTAGAGAATGGGGGAAAGCGAGCGCGTGGAGCGCTGCTGTACGTATCTGGTAGCTGCAGCCACGTTTTCCCTCCTCGAGGATTCATTGGTCGAGACCTTTCGAGTTGTTCTTGTGCAGTGGACTTGTTTTCGTTGGCTTACTCCAGAGATTACAAGGAAAATGTGTAGAGCACCAGAGGATATATGTATTTCCTTGTCTATGCGTTTTGTGCCAAAAAAAAAAAAAAAACATCGCAAATAGGACTGGTTGTCGATGCAGTTGTTTAGTTAGACAAAAAACTCTTTGGCGAGGAGCTGTGGGGGTGGAAGTGCGGCGTGTAAATTTCTGTTTGCCCTGACCAGGTATTAGGAGGTGATGGAGTATCGTTGCCACAGAGGATACAACAGCACACAACAGCAGCGGACTTCGTGCATTTTTAACCGCTTGACTGGGGCTGCGATGTTCGGTGATTGATGAACCTCACCTCCACCCCCCAAATGCTTCATGGTAAAACGTTGATTTAGCAATCGGGGGCGGGAAAGTGGGGAGTGGGGGTGCGGGGTTTGCCGATGCGCTTTTGTTGGGTGGTGAGCACGCTCGTTTCAAAGAGATGATCCGGAAACGACAGAGAATAGATCAACCCCCTCCCCACTCTCGATCTCCACCCCTTTAGTTCTTGGCACTTGATCCCTTTCAGGGTTGCCGGGTGTGCACGTGGAAATATGTTGTGTCAAGACTGATTTTTGCTCAGAGAAGCTAATCGGGATGGACGTACAGTTTAGAGTGGAATTGGAACATTGGCCTAGGACGGGCCCTTCGTGAATTTTTTTTTTCCAAAAATCGAGAAATATTGCCCAATGTATTTAGAAAATTTGCAAAATTCTTAGTGACACATACAGTGCTCTTGAAGATCGTATGTTCATTTTTAGACTCAGATTTCAACTTGTAAACAACCGACAATGAGAGAAAATCGCATTTTTGGCTATGCATACTAGCATATCCAGAGGCAGGGGGAGAAGATGGAGCTGCAGCTCCTACCGAAATTTTGGGAAAATCAAAATTTTCACAAATTAAAGCAGCAAATAACTTGGGGAAAAAGCAAAGTTGTAAATGCAAACTCCACTTAAAATGACCTCAGATTATTATTTTGGTCTTTGTAAACTATTATTGTTGTTGTTGTTATTAGTATTATAATTTGATGTCTATGATATTCCACCCATGAAGTTTGATTCACCCCCTCCGGAGGAAATTGGCTGCATTCAACACTGGTCTGAAGAAGTGAAGTACATTTAGTTTAACCCTTAGTTTGCCGCCGTAACACATATGTTACAAAAAAAGTATGTCCCTTGTAGCCGCTGTAACACATATGTTACAAACAGCTTTAGATACAATTATCGAAGGTTTGCCACACTTATATTTGTATATTGAGGTTGAAACACTGACAGTTCGTTCGGGAACATGTTTTGCAATCATGTTTCGAAAATTCCAAATCCCCCCACCCCCTCCTTTCTCGGAATATGTCACGTGTTTGGGCTCACCCAAACACGTGTTCGCTCTTCAGTTGACAGACACAATAAATGCTTGGTATTTACGATGCTGTTTTCCTCCAAGCTTCCAACGCTGTGATTTAGTACTGATAAGGCACACATTCTTCTTTGTGTTTAGACCTGGTGATCGAGCTGAAGTAGTGGCGGGGATTAGGGGGTAGGGGAAGGAGAGAGGGGATTGGATGAGGTTTGGCATTGTCAGCTTTCTGTCGCCTCTATGTTAGAAATGCAATGAAGCTTGACGATAGCCAGAGGCCAAAAGCATGAGTCTAAAGCGTGCGTCTATCCAGAAGTATAGACAAAAGAAAGGATTGCAAAGGCTCCGTCCCTCCTCTGTTAGGACTAACAAACGCCTCACCATAAACACTTCGTATCATATAACAGCTCATCGATTTCCCTAACGCACAAACGTTTCCTTCCGGACATATTTCCACAAAGAGCCGAGTCAAAAGGGAGAAATAGATTCACAGTAGCTACACAAGATGTAAGTGCGAACGAAAAAAGCAAAAGTTCGGGTTTTCTCCCCAAAGCAGCTGGAGAAGAGGGGACAAACTCTACATTTTTATGATTTTTTCATTGAAATTCGGGGGATGCAGCCCCCGCCCGTAAGCCCCCCGCGGTTGGGGCAACCAAATTTTACATGGTTGCATGCACTGATGTTCTGCCTGCAAAACAAAAGTTATCCGAAGTAGATTGGTCCCATAGTGTCAGTTATAACAATTTTATGAATAATATGCAAATTGGCTAAAATTCGCTAGAGTTTTACGTTTTGCCTTATTATTCAAATTGTATTGCACCCACAAACATGAATCAAGTTTCATTCTGTTGTGGAAGGTCCATTCTTTTTAAAAAAAGCAAAAGTTCCGGTTTTCTCCCCAAAATAGCTGGAGAAGAGGGGGCAAACTCCATATTTTTATGATTTTTTCATTGAAATTGGGGGATGCAGCCCCCGCCCGTAAGCCCCCCGCGGTTGGGGCATCCAAATTTTACATGGTTGCATGCACTGATGTTCTGCCTGCAAAACAAAAGTTATCCGAAGTAGATTGGTCCCATAGTGTCAGTTATAACAATTTTATGAATAATATGCAAATTGGCTAAAATTCGCTAGAGTTTTACGTTTTGCCTTATTATTCAAATTGTATTGCACCCACAAACATGAATCAAGTTTCATTCTGTTGTGGAAGGTCCATTCTTTGAAAAAAAAGCAAAAGTTCCGGTTTTCTCCCCAAAGTAGCTGGAGAAGAGGGGGCAAACTCCAAATTTTTATTTTTTTCATTGAAATTCGGGGGATGCAGGCCCCGCCCGTAACCCCCCCACGGTTGGGGCATCCAAATTTTACATGGTTGCATGCACCGATGTATTGCCTGCAAAACAAAAGTTATCCGAAGTAGATTGTTCCCATAGTGCCAGAGTTGTTACGATTTTTCTCCATTATGTATACGAATTCAAATTTCCCGCTCAAAGCCTCGGCGACACTGGGCTTACTTTCGTCAGACCGTGCGGCGTACTAAGGGTTAAGTAAAGTTCTCAGTATTGTTTGAGAGTCTTAAACGAGACTAAGGATATTAGACAATACGTCTCGGTCTCGACTCGATATTTAGAGGTTTGTGTTCTTATTTGCCTTGTATCGAGAAGTCTCAAAGGTTCTGATCTCCAGATGCTTATCCAGAATTTTCAATCTGGGAGAGTAAGTTCGTATTTTGGGGAGTCTAAGGGTAAATTTACATTAGAAATGACCATATAATGGACTTTAGTGAAAAACTTTAGGGGAGGTATTGAAGAAATTTAAGGGTTGTAAAAGGATGGATAAATCAATGCTGGTCTCGTTCTTGTCTCGATGATTTATAACCCCTCTCGATCTCCATCTATACGCGTGTATATAAAAATGGATGTATGTGTGTGTGTGTAACTTGGTACACGTATCACTTACAATGTAGAAAGAAATACTGTAAGGGTAAGACACCCCTGGCACACATAGAGGTGGGGGTAGGAAGGGGTGACATGTAATAATAATCGAAAACGACCGATATTAAATTCCGCACAAATCAGCCGTGACTCTATGGATCCCGCACAACGATAGTGTTTCTCGGGTTGTCTAACATTCAGGATGATATGAGTTTGTGTTGCGAAAATGACCAATATTAGTGTGGAATCCATAGTTTTCGGGGTTGCTACTTGCTAAGATGAATAGTGACACTCCCAATGCCGTTCAACTAAAAGTTCATCACCTATCGGCATGGGGGCTGAGAGGGGGTGAAAAATGACCTACATTAGTGTCCAATCCATAGTCGCTAAGCTAATTGGTGACATTCAGGATGAAATAAAATTACTTACATTTTACACTATAGTTAGAATTCATAATTTTCCTGTCTAATAGAAAATTGGGATAAATAAATACCCGTGCAACGCCGGGCAATCAGCTAGTTCCTAAATAATAATAATAATAATAATAAAAGTTTATTTTAAGTGTTGAGCACAGTATGAAACCTAATACAGCACTAAGTCAAATACAAAAGTACAAAGTTACACGAATAAAATACATAAGCTGCAGAATAACATAACATAACAAGTTAGCATATTTACACTTCAAGTTACAGTTTTCAATGAGATCTATTATATCTCTGATACTAATAATTGTTTATTGTCATATAATATTGTGCAATTAACTGTGTATTGTTCTAATAATAATAATGATCATATTTATTGAAGTGATGATAACGATTAAACAACCACTATGTTATACAAAATTAAAAAATTGAATACATAATTATAAAATAAAACAGTAGATCCTACAATTTTATACATCAACATAAATTCAAATTGTAGGTTTCAACAAGATCTGCTACTAAACCTCTTGCCTTGTTTAGGCATGTGAGAATTGAGATATACCTATGTGAATATCTGGGAATTTTATAAGCTATATTATTCAAAAAGTATTCACTGTCAACTTGGAATATCTTCTCTACAAAATTTAACCTTTTCATTTTTCTTCTTTCTTCTAAGGAAAACATATTCAACTGTGATAACCATTCAGAGTAATGTTGGTCATAGTAATTTTTTTAAAACTTTGTGCATAATAACCTGATAAAAAGTTTTTGAACTGATTCAACTTTTTGAAGGTGACTGGTTGCAGTCAGAAACCATAATTCATTTGCATATTCAAGAATAGGACGAACTATTGTTTTATACAGGAATATTAAGGTATCTTCCTTTTTAAAAACTTTCCATGAGAAAAATATATAACCAAGCATTCTCTTTGCTCTTTTGCAAATTTCTGAAATGTGCTCATCAAATATGAGAGAGGAGTCTATTACTATTCCTAAGTCTTTATGACTGTCGCACACTTGGATTTTATTTTCATAAATAAAATAGTTGGAGACTATATAATGAACTTTCTTAGTACATCTTAAAACTTTACACTTTTTCAAGTTAATTTCCATTTCATTAATCTTGCACCAATATGTCATTCTATCGAGATCAGCCTGAAGTTGAGCGACATCATTATTTGTTAAAATACTCTTAAAAAGTTTTATATCATCTGCATATAATAAACATGTGCTAGATTTAAAACATAATGTAACATCATTGATAAAAACAGCGAACAGAATTGGGCCGAGTGGCGACCCTTGAGGTACTCCACAAAGTATTTCTTTTTTAGAAGAATTTGTTTCACCAATCTTAACAGAGAAACTTCTATTTACTAAAAAGTTGGAAAACTATTTCAGAAATCGTGGTGATAATCCCATTTGGTCGATATAATAATAATAATAATAGCAATTATTAGGGATGAGCCGATACTGGTGTATGCTGAGCGACACTTTCGCGGAGTCTAACTTTCCTGAACGTTTTGTAAAATTCGAGTTTTCATTGGTTTTCTACCATGTACAAAAACTGTATTTTAATATTCTGATGTAATCTCTGATAAATTGATGCCTTAATTGGAGTGGAATACTCTCCTACTAATATGAATCAATAATTTAAACAACTTTTAATTATTACAATTTTCAAACATCGGCATCGGTATCTCTCGAAATTGGTATCGGCTAAGCCTTAATAATTATATATGTAACTCATCCTCTGGAAATGAAATTTTGGTCCTTTCACTGCAAATTGTGTACAAAATTCCATCATTCGGGCCTTTTTTCTCCCTAAAATTTGGAGCATTCTGGCCACCCTGTCCTCCAGCGTGAGCCGGTGGTTGGGGCAACATCTGTTAGCGTTTGTCGCGTGTTCCGGTGGCGTGACCGTGGAATCGCGAGCGCTTAGTGATCGAACCCTGTCATTAATTTCAGCGGTGCCAAGTGAAATAACTAACGGCTTGTCGATAACCGGATGTAGTCCTTTAATGCGAACCGCGCGTGTCAAATGTTTCTCCACGGGTGTGAAGGGCGCGCAAACCGCACATGCGCGTAACACGACCTCCCCCCGACGAAGATAATGTGTTTCGTGTATCTTTAACAAGAGGATTGTGAGTAGGCGGGGAGGCTAGGTGCAAATTAAGTTTGGTAGCTGTTACGGTGTAAAGGCATGGAGAGGTTTGTCCAGCTGGGAATGTTGCTGGTCCAGTCACTAAGGGGGTCGGACTGCAGGGTGGGAGACTTGGGTTCGAATCCCGCAGTTAGTAGATTTTAATGGCGTGAATCCCCGATGACACAGTGGTAGCGTCGTCGCCTTGTGATCAAGGGGTCCCGGGTTCGTTACCCGGTGGAGGCACATAATGGTTCGGATCCCACTTTAAACTGTAGGCCCAGTCCCGATTAGCCTTTCTGTGCATAAAGTGGACTTAAAACACCAATTAATCAATCAATCATTAACGGCCATAGGCGTAGCTAGAACTTTATATTTGGGTGTGCACAATGAAAAAAAATGAGGTCTTGTACCTTTTTAATAGCATATTTTGCAACACAATCACTTGGCTCTTTAACTGCACTGATGTTTGTAAAGGAATATAAATTCACTAAATGACAGTGTTGAAAATTTCTGAATATATGTAGTAGAAAAAAATCAAATTGCATAGAAATTACACACACACACAAAATGTTCATAAATGTTAGAAAACAAAATCATCAAAATACACGTCATCTATAACAAGAGACGTCTGTCAAAAGGTACAATGTCCTTAAACTCATCAATAACTTCATTTTCATCAATAGACTAAGCTTTTTCCTGTTCCACAAATAGCAAGAGCAGGGCTTCCAATCTATCCTGCTTCTGAGTTGCTCTTAATTTAGTTTTAACTTAAGTAAGCTTGGAGAAAGCTCTCTCTCACACGTGCAGCTTGTGACAAGTATAGAAGAAAGGCGCTGTAGTACAGAGTAGAATGCAGTAAATATCTTCTTTCTCCAATGACATTAAAAAATCGAAAATCTATAGACACCCGTTTCATCAGCGATAATGCACACGTTTGTACCAAGTAATGACATTTTCAACTTCTTACAAACTGCCGCTGATTTTCTCTCTTATTGAAATATCTGTCTTTAATTCTCTTTGATAAAGCAGCCCATTAGTGTGTGCCTAGGCACACCCGGCACACCCCGTAGCTACGCCTATGTTAACGGCGTGAAGAGATCGCAGGTCCACCAAGCTTGTCGTGGTGTAATACAATGTTAAACTGTGTAACCTTCCTTTTGTGTGTGTATGTATATAATCATGATTCAGTTATACGTATGCTTATGTGTCAATTATCATTACATGCACCACACTATAAATGGGCAATTTGCATGTAGTGTTTAAGTTTTTAAATAAAAAAAACCTATGGGGCAAAGGTGGTCCGAGCGTGGTGCTGACCGTCTCATCTTCACGTAAATGCATCAGTTGAATCTAGAAATGAATAAAAGTTTAAGTGCAATATCGAGAAACAGTTGTCATGGGGGTTCTTCAACTCCCTCCGCAACATAGGCACGCCAAAGTTCAGACTTTTTCTTTCTTCATTTCTTCACAGGTTTTTAATCTTTATGGAGAGCACAAGACTTATCACGGTCTTCATGCTGCATTCCAAAATATGCAAGATATGTTTCCTTTACAAAGTAAGTGATGTTTTTCTTCGTTTATGGAGAGAATATTTACAATAAATGTAGCAGAATGCATCAGGATCATTTCGCAGCCTCTTCGTGAAGAACGCATGTTTTATTTCCCGCAAACAATAGAAATAAAACAAATAAGAAAAACTAACATTTAATAAAAATATGGACTAGAGAAATATTTTACATTCTAAAGGCATACCCTTTTCCATGTCAACACTTACAGCTCTTATTGAGATAAACTTAAAATCAAAGGAAATCAAATACGTATCTCAAGAACTTGGCAAAACTGTTGTTCATTTTAGATTCAGCACAACCAAAATACTCTAAATTCGTTAAAAAATCCTTGGCAACTATTTTCTTTGTAGACCTGTGTTATCCATTAGACTTGTCAATCATATCTGATAATTTTATTTTTATT
Organism: Lepisma saccharinum; assembly: GCF_977018435.1. NCBI lineage: Eukaryota > Metazoa > Arthropoda > Insecta > Zygentoma > Lepismatidae > Lepisma > Lepisma saccharinum. The sequence continues at coordinate 56,169,857 of NC_139234.1, read as the reverse complement.
TCCAACTTCCTGACACTGCACTATATTAATTTTCCGGAATGTGCGGAGTAAGAGAACGCGAACGCGTCCTTAGCGCACGTTGCGGCTGTGTGCCTTGTCCAATGAACGCGCGGAGGGGCGACTCGACTGGTCCAGTAGTTCTGTAGTAAACATGACAGCTCGCAAGCCTACTAAGGGAATTCTGCATTCTGCACCCTTCCCCACCTACTCTGGCCCCGCCTACAAGCTTTCGCCTCTGCGCGTAGCTACTCCGGACATTCCGGAAAAGAAATATAGTTTCTAGTGTCGTTAGCGAAAAGGACAGGGGAGGACACGCCCCCTCACAAAATTATAGAAAGATGTATTGTGCATATATAAGATGTTTCTGTATTATACAGCATGTCACCCCTAATAATTAAATGAAAACAATTCATATGATTTCTAGGTAAATTACTCCATAATACTCATGGGTCTTAAGACTGTGCGGCACAAATTATTTTTACAAAATCCAAAACAATGTAATTTTGTGAAAAATCATTACAAATATGTACAAATCGATTGAAATGTGCAAGAATAAAATTAAAATTGATGTGGCCGACCTCCGTGGTGGAGTGGTTAGCACAGCACGCTACGACGCCAGTGGTACTGGGTTCGAATCCCTACCTGGGCATGGGCGATTTTTGTGTGATCACCCATTCTCATCTTCGTGATTTACCAAAAGTGCCAGAAAAGCGAGAGTAAAATAAACCAAATCAATCAGAAATTGATATGACATACATTATATCGTATAATTTGTCGATAATTTTGGTTTAACGACTAACTGATTGATGAAGGGTGTATTTTATTTCGAATTTCTGCGATTTTGGCTAATCGCGAAGATGAAGATGAGTGGTGAGAAGATGAGATGGATGAAGGGACAATCACAAAAACAAGGAAGACACAACACGAACCACACGAAGGATTATACTGGCTGCGAGTCTAGTCTTCAAAATGTAGTGCAGGGTGTACTATACGTAGAAGGCAAGTTGACATTTGGGTGTTTTAGAAAATACATCCTTACAGCCTAAAAAGGCTTGAATAGAATCGGTCTCTGCTGCTAAGATACGAATTTTACAACGCTTTTCCACCTCTTTCGGTTAATCTCGACGATAAGGATGAATAATGTTTAGATAGGATGAGCATTCAAGAACGGGACTCGAACTCAGACCCTTAGGTATAGCTATCGAGCACTCAACAACTACGACCCCCAAGCATCACTTGTATGATGGAAAATAAAGTTTCCAAAACAAAATGACTGCACACGCGTTCGTACGACCCAGAGGACTATTTCATAAAAAGTTTTAAAAGCGCCGAGTTGGCAACAATGACTCACATGCGTATATTTTTAAAATGTCTTTTTCTTTGGTGCCTTTGGGCTAGGTACTCTTGAGAAGCGGATGGGAATCGCCGAGGGAGGGGAAGGGGGTCATGAGAGACGTGCATGTGGGAAGAGAGGGAGCTCAAGTTTTAGATTAAAAATTACAAACATCATTTCAGAAAATAGAACCGAGATACACTATACACAAAAGGACCGAGGAAGACAGACATGTCGAGTGGAGGCTGTTCATTAGCTCGGGGGCAGGAGACCGAGTGTAATGGCGGGAATTAATCAGACCGGAACCCCCTGGCCCCCCTGGTCCCCCCCGCATCGCGACTCTCAACTGTTATGTTTCAAAATAGTCTTCCTCCCAGCTTGTCCCACCTCTCTCTCTCTCTCTCCTGGTCCATTTCTCCGCACGGTACCTTTCACCCCCCCCATCGGGAACATTTTCTTTCCCCCACCTCCCCCCAACCGGCATCGTCAAGAACGACTCGGCGAGGATGACACTACAATCCCGGAGAGAGAATAATGTCCCGCTTCACCGCGAGATGGTGCGCACATCGCTAGAATCCATTAGGCGGAATATATATGGCAGCCCGGCGCCACTTCGTTTTTGCGGCTTCACATTATCAAAAACCTTTTTATCCCAGAAAAGAATGGAAGATCAGGTCGCGGCCTTTGTCAATAAATTTTTGATATTCAATAATGGGCTTTCCGGAGCGCTGTGTAAATAGAATCTGATCTTCCTCTCCCCTTTCCACTCTTTTTTTATGGCCTATGTCTTCTCCTCCCCTGATGTGTTGACAGGTTTTCCGGAGATGAGAATAACGGAAGGTGTTTTATGTGTGTGACAATGCATTCTTACTTCGGAAAACAAACTTTTGCCCCACCACACACGCACCAACCCCCCTGTCTTCCCGCGCCACCGTCATCGTCCCTGGGATGCAAAAGGAAGGAGGCGGGGCCATATCACTTTTCCACCAATCACGAGCCACCGTTTCCAAGATGCGATGGGGAGGGAAACCCCAAGACTGGTCGTTTGACTGAATACTAAAAAGAGCGTCGCAGATTTTTTTGTCATTTCTACGTCGGCGAGATTTCAAGAGACAAGAGACGACATGGAAGCTACAATCTCTGCACTTTAAAATCTTTCCAAAAACTTGTCTAATTTTTATAATAAAAAAATGTTCCAAGGAGCACCAATGCCCGACTATTGCCTGAAAATGAATATTATTTTATGTCAGTGGTGTGTGTACAATAATAATCTTGCTACCTTAATAAACTCATCGTAACGATAACGATAAATTATGATTAGATGACAAACATGAAAGTCAAAACTCGAAGACGAGATCTTAAGCCGAACACTCAATGCACTCGATCACCGAAAAGAAGTATGCACATATATACGAGGTACTACCAAACGTTCCCGAAGTTCACCCGCAGAACGCATTCAAATCAAGTGTTCCAATTGGAACTCCAGTCACCCTCGATGTACTGTTCCTCAGCACAGATACTTCCTCCAGTAACCTTGCCATTGTTACAAGCACTTCTACACGCATCTCTCTGGTATGAAATAGATACCAACTTCGATGCCAGAGGCTCACTTTTGACAGTAACAGCTGAAACACTGCATGTGCAAGATCAGGCTAGTAAGGAGGCTGCGAGCCAGCGGGAATTTTTTCTATCGTAAAATCTTGATCTTTCATCTCTGCTTGAGATGAGGCATTCTCATTCTCGCGGTAGCTCATCGAGTCCCGAGATCGAATCCCGGCCTGGAAATGTGTTCTTTGTGAGTGTTACTTCATCAATTTCATCACTCATCCTCATTTTCGCAAATTAGCGAAAAGTTGCACAAAGCGAAGTAAAATAATCCAAATTAATCAATCATTTCCGCGGTTCGGATATACCACCCCATCCAATTTAGAACGATATAGCGCAAGATTATTCCGAGTATCATCCGGTGAAGCATGAGCGCCATTGTCTCTTCTTGTACTACCGCTACCATTCCGAGAAATTTTTGATAATACGTAAAAACAATGATTGCTCATTAATTGATCACAAGCCTTTTCCTCTTACTATACATGTGATTCGAGTGAGAACAGGAAATTTTGGGCTCAGTAATTTCATTGAGTTTTGAAATAAAACAAAGGAAACACTTTTCCATCAACTCTTGAGCCTAATTCAAGGGCATCCTCTTGTAATCTAGTTGTCTTGCGCAGATACATTTAACTCCGTACAAATTTACCAAGTGATGCGAAGGAAGAATTAAGGGGAGAGCCATCGCTTTTGTGTTTTGCTTTTCGGCTAATGGATGGCGCTGTCGTCAGGAGTTGACAATTCAGAAGCAGCTGAAAGCTTAATATAAGAGATAGCTGTGCAGGTTGGCGGGCATTGACAAATGACCTGTATTGTGGGGAGGTAACGGCTTATCCGGGAATCTGGTTTCCCCAAAATCTATGTCGCGAAATCCATTAAATTGTTTTCATCTTCCTCCTCCACTTTCTTCTTTGAGTAACTTGTCTTGCTCCTTTCTCGTAGCTAAACAATCTGTGAGAGAGTAAGTGTTAAAATGTGAACTAGAAGCGCTTTGCTAATGTGTCCTTGAATATGTTTTAGTCTCTCTGACGCGGTGTCATTAAAACGCTCGACGATTACAGGAAAAAGCATAAAGATTTTGTAGCAGAAATATTCATACTTCAGTACACACAGATGTGTAAACGCATTATTTAACTCAAAAGTGTATCAAATTGTAGCCTCAAATAAAAGTTAAAATGCATCATATATTGAATATTCACTATATTGTTTATGTTATATTATACTACAGTGCGTTCATTTTGATTCTGGGCCGAGATAGCGCGTGCCTGCAGATGGCGCGGCATGTCGCGGATGCCGGCATTTTCGACCCGTGAGGCGTGACATCCCCCTATTTTCACGCACATATCTTTAGCATGCAGGCAATTATATTTATATTGCATGACGAGTTCTAACCTGTGTCATAAGAGTTGTTCAAAGTGATGACCAACTGTATTCACACATTCCCGGCATCTTTTGATGAAATTTCCATTGACACTCAAACGTTCCTCTTCCGTAATTGTTGGAAGTTCTGTTCGTATATTGTCTTTCAGTTCATCTAGAGTGGGGATTGTTTCTATAGACTCTATTTTTTAGGGTTATTAAACACACACAAAGACACACTGGAATCTCACAGAAAAAAAACGAACACAAAAATGCTCGCAAACACAAGCACTGAAATTAGAGAGACATTACACTGGACGCTAAAACGAACAGAACTGTACTGATAAGCAAGAACATTTACGCCTGCGGCGTGAGTTTCAGAACCCTTCCGAGTGTCGAGACCTTGAATCGGCTGTCAGTTTGTGGAGCCGTAGAAACACTGCCTGGGTAAATTTCAGCTAACGCGCGATCATACGTGAAAGTTTGGTATTCCAACATGTTCTTTTTTTCTAATTTTTATCAATTGTGTGTTTCAATTCAAATGTTCAAAATTAAAATTATATTAATCAATTAAATATATCACAAATTACATGTTTTGAAACAATTAACATTCGTACTTAACCCTTAACCAGGGGCACCTCTTTCACCACCTTAAGTAGGCTCGTGGGGGTAAATTTGACCCCCAAATATAAAATATTATTTATAATCAAGTAAGATACATATGCACCAAAAAATACTTTTATACGATTAAGTTGACTATTTTCAAGAACTTAAAGTAGTTTTTGAATATATAAAAGAGGTGCAATTAATTTTAAAAAATAATATGGGCAGACATTGCATTTTTAACAATTCAAAACCCCTTCCTTGCAATAATTAATTCAAATGATAATGATGAGGAAAGTGTGGAATAAGCTATACAAAAAATATTTTCTTGTAGGGTATACACTTCAAATATTTGTGTAAATTTAGCAATACACATTTTTTAAAGAAATACAAATATATATTTCTAGTACGTTTTCCCTTGAAAAAAAATGAAGTTCCAATACATATCAATTTTCAAAATCTCAATTGTTTTACGCAACTAACAAAACGGGACCATTGTATTATTTTTTTTGATCATATATTATGTCGAATAAACTTGTCTCGTTTTTACAACTTCATCTTCATCGGCAAATTTGACATTTCCTTCCCTTACAGAATATCCCCGTATAATTTCTTCGTACGTTTTGGTATTTTCCACATTGATTCTCACAGTAGTGTCATCTATGAAAAGAGAAAATCCTCGATAGCAGATTTGCCATTTTTTGCAGTTGCAAGTGATCCAGGAAGACGTAAAACAATGTTCATACTTCTTTTGTGAACATTCGAACATGAGCAAGGAGCTTCTTTCCATCGAGTCATTTTGTCTTTTCCCAGGAAATAAGTTTCATCTGCATCCGGGATATCATTGTCATCATCATGTTTTGTCTTAGAATTAGTATAATGTTCTCACTCAGTAGCATGATAGTCTACATTATGATCTGATTTGGAGTCAATTATTCATCTTGAAGCACTTCAGACAGGGACGTCGTTAAGGGGGGGGCCCGCGGGGGCACCGGCCCCCCGAAACATTCATGTGGCCCCGGCAAAGTATTCTACATTTGCTGAAAATTTTACTTTGATGACAAATATTGCAAAATAGTATTTTGGTAAATTTTGCTTTCAGTTTGAAACACTATTCTTGAATTTGATTTTCAGGAACCCCCAAGCAATACATTTCTTTCGAAACACGGTTTGATCTTGGGTCCCCTTTTCCAAGTGCCATGCTTTGTGATTGGCCCACTCAAGGTTACCCCCCTCTCCTGTCTTTTTTACCTGCTACTGTGACATAAATAGGGACTGAAAATGTTTTAATATTAATGAAATGAAAGCTCAATTGGTCACGGTAAATAGAGATAAACCTGCGATACGCAATAAATTGCATGAAATTTTGATTGAATGATTGATTGATTCGCTTTATTTTACTTCGCTCTTTGTGCCAGTTTTGGCTAATTTGCGAAACTTGGATGAGTGATGATAGCATGAAATTGATGAATGGACACACACAAACATCCATGCCCAGGCCGGGATTCAAACCCGGGACCCCTGACGTCGCAGCGCGATATGTTAACCACTCCGCCACGGGGCCGGCAAATTGCATTAAATTAAATACCATCTTTCAAAGGTTGGAAGCACGTTGCTCCATAGATCGGCAAAAAAAAAGTTAAGTGCCCCTCTTTTACGAATATAAAAAGATTAATAGAGACCCATACATTTTAACTGTATCTCCATTTTTAGTTATTCGACGTTCCTTTCCTACCACTTTGGCTAATGGCGACGAAGTGGTTGAGTGATGATTAGTTGTAATTGATGAAGAGAGACACAAAGGATACTTGGACCTGTGGCATCGTAGCACGTGCTAACCACTCCGCCACGGAAATATACATTATTCTCGTAATCACCACCATAATGGCACCATTAGTATAAGACCCATATGTGCCACAGAAGAATGTGCAACTTTTAAACCAATTTATGGTATTCTCAGGTGGAATACTAGTTTTATTTATTTACACAACAAGACTTATACCACATGAAATATTTAAATGAAGAGTAAAAATATTAATTTCAATACTACTCGTATTAGCAACACTGCATGTATTTGTACAGCCATTGTTAATTCCATCCAAATAGAATTATTTACAGTAATTATTTTATTTGTTACATTTTTATGTTTCGTTTCAAACTCCGTGGAGGAATGGTTTAGCGCAGAGCACCACAACGCCAGGAATCCCGGGTTCGAATCCGGGCAAGGGCATTAATGTTCTTGGTGAGTGTCCCTACATCAATTTCGTATCATCAATCGTCCTCATCTTCGCGATTAGCCGAAGGTGGCAGAAAAGCGAAGTAAAATAAACCAAATCATTCAACCACTATTATTACTCGATTCGCTCGCACCACATGCAATATATTGTACTAACTATTTTTACGTGAACAATTTTACTTCTACAATGTGATAGGTGGGATTATAACATGACACTCAATTAAGAAGCTGCTTATATTTAAGTGGGAGCGGGGGGGGAGCGGAGTTGGGCGATCACATTTTACTCTTAAGCTAATTGCTACTTTTAGTTTTAGGCATGTTGGAAAGAAGTGTCGAATTTATGCAAATGCAAAGAAGGAGTAAGGGGGTTCCAAGACTTTCATTCTGCATATTTTAATTTTTTCTTGAAAGTTTATTCACACGAAATTACACAAATATTCGAAACTAATGACAAGCCAATCTTCACTACCAATATCACTGGACATTTTATCTAAAAGAAAATAGTGTAACACGGCCACTATTGCCGCTCAACTGAAAGAATTGGCAGACAGAGCGGTTTGTGCTGGGGGAGGGAGATGCCTCAAAGTGTGACCATCTGTTCATTGGATCCCAAAAATGTTTATGAGTGTATCAACCGGTAGCAACACCGCTTTTCCCCCCTTGAACTGGAGATGGAAAGTCTGGGCTTCCTCAACTCCATTCTGGCCGGGCCGACTTTACTTGCTTGTTGAACACAAACATAGTCTATGTATTAGTAGGAAATGCCATTAATGATTTTATGACCCGGCCCTTTCAGAAAAGTCTGAGACCTTTTGAAAACACACTTTCCCTTCCTGCACACCAGGGGCCTTAGCCAGGTTAACCCCTCCCCCTCCCACAAACATCTTTCTGCTTGCGACATCTTCTCTTCATTTGGCTCCGTACTGGCCCCATTCCGCCGTGCCGAAACAGCACAAACAGGGAGATTTAGCTGCAGGTGGCTAGGACTTTCTGGGTTAATTATTTTATGGTGCTAGAAGGACATCCCCATGCTTTTCAAATTGCAAGAGACAAAATTCTACTGATTGTTCCTTTTCTGGTGCAGGGACTAATGACAAAGATGCTGCCAGTCCCCAGGCGGTTCCTCCACACAACCCTTGTGCCGATGACCTGCAGGAAAGACCTTTCTCTGAAAATGTAGAGAATAGGTCGGTCCACCCGCAAGTGCAAACGCTGCCGCAGCTGCTTAGGTGGCAAAGTTGAATAGGCAAACAAATAAAATTAATCCGAAGTTATATAGCGAATAATAGTTACTTACATAATATAATCATGAGATATGGAGACCCAAATTACTTTTCAAGCATTTTCTGTTATTTCCCTATTCTAGTGAGAGTGAAAATTTTCTATCCGTGAGTGATGAACACGGTTCCTGCAAATTCAAGATGGCATTTTCTAATTTTCATTACTATTTGGGCCGACATCTTCATTGTGGAGTGGTTAGCAGGTTGCGCTACAACACCAGGTGTCCCGGGTTCGAATCTTGGCCTTTGTGATGATCCTTTCATCGATGTAATATTATCATATGCCGACCTCCGTGGAGGAGTTGTTAGCACATCGCGCTACAACGCCTGGAGTCCAGGGTTCGAATCCCGACCTGGACATGGATATTTGTCAGTGTCCTTTCATCAATTTCATTATAGCATCATCATACCCATCATCGCGATTAGATAAAAATTGCAGAAAAATTAAGAAAAATAAGTCAAATCAATCAATCAAACAATATTATCATAACTCCTCCTCATCTTCACGATTAGCCAAAAAGTGCCAGAATAGTGAAGTAAAATAAATGAAATCAATCAATCATTTCTATTTGGTTATTTTACGCCTCATTTCTACCTCTTGGGTTAAAAGCGATGATGAGATTGAATGAAGACCCGATGAAATTGCGATGGGACAGACATGATGCAACAATACCTGTCCAAGGTTCGAACCTGGAGCCTCTGGTTTCGTAACCGTTTATGATCACGCCACGGATCCCGGTTAGAATCCCGGCCTGGACATGGGTATTTGTAAGTGTCCTTTCATCAATTTCATCATATCACCACTCATCCCCATCTTCGCAATTAGTCAACACTGCATAAAAGCGAAATAAAATAAACCAACTCAATCAATCAATGCAGGAGAAAATAATGTAACCTTCCAACAATATATATGTATATATAAACACCCCCCCACACACACACACCTAAATGGAACATTATATTAATAACTTGTTAATTGTTAATGGTTTGATAGAAAAGTAATCTTACGTTTTGGTTTTGGGCCCCCCCAAACTGATCAACTTAGCTACGTCCCTGACTTCAGATGAACTAAGTTCGAAATGTGCTCCAACAGCCACAGCCACTGTCTTTCATATTAGGAGCTTTTGAACGATTTCTTAGAAAAATTAGACATTCACTTTAAAACACGGTCACACAACACAGATCAAGTAAAAACTATTAAAATATTTCACTCACGAAGCATAGTAAGCCAAAGTTCTAGAAAAATGAACAAGAAAAAATCACATACGTAACTAGGCGCGTGGGGGTAAATTTAACCCCCATCAACTTTGGAACAGCTTCACCTTGCTGCAATTACACACACAATGAAGGAAATTACCTTGACAGTTGAATCAGACTGTTTTAGGAAGGCACTATATAAGCTAGCACCGAGGGCAACCAACATGTGTTTGGGCGTTAAGAAATACCTACCTGGGGGTCAAATTTACCCCCGCGCGCCAAGTTAAGGGTTAAGTCATTTTTGTTTTTGGCATTTTTCACCCAGCGTGCGTCCTTACGTTATGGCAGAAAACGCTCCTCTCATCGCATTTTCTTTCTAAAGTTTTCTCAACTTTACCTTTGCGTAATGAAATAAAAATGTTCAAACAATAAAATTAGGTTAGCCCAATTCGTTGAAAATATTATTATTTACATGCTTTGAAACAATTAAAATTTGGACTTCAGAAGCAATTTTCTTCTGGGTATTTTTTTTTAGCCAGCGTGCGTCCTGCCGGCAAGAAATCAACTTACAAACAGAACAAATATGTCAATCAAAATTTCATCAAAAGATGCCGGAAATGTGTGAATGCAGTTGGTCACCACTTTGAACAACTCTTATAACACAGGTTAGTACTCGATATGCAATACAAATATAATTGTCTGCATGGCCGCGGTGGCTCAGTCGGTGTCGAATTCCGTGGCGAAGTGGTTAGCAGAGCGCGCTACAACGCTAGGGGTTCCGGGTTCGAGTCCCGGGTAAGGCATGGGTATTTGTGATTATCTGTCCTGAAAAAGTCCTGAAATAGAAATGTGAATGAAATGATATGAGTGAATGTGATGGGGGAAGCTTCCGCTTAGGGGGCTTTCCTTTTAAATAATAATTAAAAAAAAAAAGTCGGTAACGCGTCTGACTACCATGCTAAAGGTCCCGGGTTCGATCCCCGGCCGGTTCAAATCCGGGAACTTTTCTAACGTTGGAAGCGGCCCCGGCGCCCACCCAGCGTCGAATAACATGGGTACCTGGGGGAAACCCTGGGGGGTAAAGGCGGTCAGGGGCGTGATGCTGATCACATCACCCCCACTCACGACCGGATCAAGAAAGTCTGGGACGTTACCCCCACACCCCCTATACGCCTTCATGGCGTGGTGCTATGCACAGGGGAACATTTTACCTTTTTTTTACCTTTGCATTCTAAAGATATGTGCGTAAAAATAAGCGGGACGTTACGGGTCAAAAATGCCGGCATCCGCGCCATGCCGCGCCGTGTGCAAGCATGCGCTATCTCGGCCCATAGCCAAAATGAACGGACGGTATATCAAAATTTACTCGACTATGATAAAATATATAAAAGATTTCATAAATTCAGTTCCTGATAAAACTAAATTATATTCAATTCTTAAACCCTTGTCTGTGCTTAAACCTAATTAGTTTGTCCTGATGTTTAGAATAGTATTTCTTTTTTTAATGTTAGTTGTCTTGAACTTGACGTTTGAGAAGATTATTTTGTAGATTTTTATTAACACTTTAGCATAAAAAATCATGGAAAATAAACCAGTCATCTGAAATAATGTTTCTATGAGAACCATACATTCAAGAAAGTGCATTAAATTCTTGTCCAAGTACAAAGAAGCATTCCAGTGTCTCTCTTAATTTGTCGTAACACTTCATCGTAAACAACATCTATATCATTATAAAAAGCCGCGGTGGTCTAGTCTGTATGGGGTGGGTGATCTAAGGTCCGAATTTTTCCCCAAATAAAGCGGCTCTGGGGCTCACTCAACCTCAAATCAATGAGTATCTGTGGACAACCCTGGAGGTAAAGGCGGCGTTTTGTTGACCACATCGAGATCGAGAATACGTGGGCCCTACTCCCACATCCCCTAAATGCGCCTTCATGGCACGGTGCAATATGCACTTGGAACTTTACCTTACCATACCTTCATATCATTGTATATTTTACTTTCGTAAATTTCCTTTCTGTGCGTAGCAGTGATTGAAAGACGTGAAGATTAAATACGGAAAATGGTAGTTTGTAAAACTTCCAGCCCGAAACACTTTTGATAAAAAAAAAAAAACAAGTTTGTACTACCAATGTTTCCAGCTTATACGATAAGTCTTTAGAATGGTGCTCATTCTTCCATAAAGGACAATATTTAATATTTTTACAGCCATCAAATGTTCCACGAGCCAGGTTGATTGCAAACAACAGACACGGTACAATTCAGCAATTCAATTACACAAAAAATGAGATTTCGGTGCTGTCAGTCATTGGTTTGGAGAAACTAAACGTTCATGTATGGCGTCTCAAATTGAGTTGTTGTTTTAAGTTCACTTTATGCACAGATAGGCTAATTGGGACTGGACCCACAGTTTAACATGGGATCCGAACTACCATGTGCCTCCATCGGGTATCGAACCCGGAAGCCGTTGATTGCAAGGCGACAATGCCATCGGCGAGGCACAGGTTGTTGTTGTCCACTTTATGCACAGTAAGGCTAATCGGGACTGGACCTACAGTTTAAAGTGGATTCCAAACCATTATGTGCCTCCACCGGGTATCGAACCCGGAACCGCGAGGCACAGGTGTATGTTGTCTCAACTATAAATAGGAAATAATATAAATTAATAGGCGAGACTTTAAAATGAAGAAAAGAAAAAACAGTTTGAAAATGCATCGTGGTTTCATATTACTGACGATCATATATAGAGTGATACGACATTTGAATCCATCTGTGTGCTACTTGTGGACGTATGCGTGAGCCACTAGACAAAATATCCTACTAATGGAGATTTACAGTTGTGTACGATAGAAAACGTTTGATTTAGTCAGTTATTTGCATAATTTTAAACCAAATTTTAGAAGAATCAAGTTGAACATTGAGCAAATTTTAATTTTGTGTGTTCAAACTGTGCCTTTTCTCTACTTAATAATAAAAAAAATATGAAAAAAATATTAGTGGCGGAAATAAGCAAAACTATCAACAATAAACTTGAAACTTTTAAGAACATGAAATTTTAAAAAAATAAACTGATACAACAAAATAGTAAAAAGTATTTAAGTCTATAATAATGCATTGTTATAACGATTTTGTATGACAATTCTTCAGTAAGGAAAACATCTTCACTAACGAGACAGTATGCTATGTCCGTCAGTACTAGTAGAGCCAAATATCCTTAAAAAGCCTACACCATCAAAATGTTACATGTTATAATACCCATCTGTCATATTGTAGGTCGAAATATTGATTTAACTTCACGGACAGACTCTGCCACAACTCAAATTTACTCGAAATTTTCTGTTTTGGTAATGGTCGATCTTCCAACTCCGGACATGTGTACACAAGTTAAAGTTTGGAATTACCGAATTATACGTGGGACAATATATATTTACATTACGTTTTGGATAATGACGAAGCATTTGATGTATGTTTCATTCCCATTTGTTCATGTTGGAAATAGGATTGTACTATCACTGACGTTTATGCAAAGATTTAATTTAAAAAGGTCTTGAAAAAAAACATTTTCGTTTATAGATATTCATTTGTACGTTAGACGTATAACATACTATAGCTCACATGACATTTATATGTATTTTTGGATACAATAAAAATCCACCACTTTCTTGTACATCTCTGCTAATAAACAAAAAAATTCCTCAATTGCATTTCTATTCATAATATTTATGTTTTGATCATGTAGATTTTTTCGTAACAATTCCTCCGATTTTACGCCATGATTTAACGTCCTGAATAGAAAAGATATTCAAAATTTGGTTTCAATGAAAACTTGCATTTTAATTATTTTAAAATTTACTTATGTATTTTTTGCATTCTTGAAGCATAAAAAGATACATATACAATGAATTCATGTGATAATAAAATTCAACATCTGAAGACTAATGTATGATCATTTTATGACTTTTGTTAGTATTATTATGAACAATGTATAATTTATTATTGTGGCCATCTGTTATCAAAAAATTCAAATTCTTCTCTTGCCTAGATCTGCTATCACACCAATCTTGCAAACAATATCAAGCAGAGATAAACTCAAGATAACACTATTGTTTGTGAACAATTCCTTTCCAGAAGATTGGACGCTTAGACGAGATTTGAGAGCTTTGCTTTAGTACACAATGTAAAAAGAGGTGGATGAAAATTCTGATGTAGTAATAATTACCTGGACGTGGAAGGGAATTTAATATCACAACACACAGAGCTGTAGGCATTGGCAATTGTGTTAAGAGAAGCATAACGAGTATAGGTAACCTAAGGTGCGTTGGAAGCTTGTTTGCATCTGTTCAAGGATGAAATTGCATATAAAATTCGAATTATGGGACTTGCTAGTCTTGAAAATGTTCATAACAGAACAAAAAAACTGATATTTGTAAGGATATAAATAAAGCAAAAATAATATGAAAAATTTATAATAGTATAATTCTCTCTCAATCCTTCTAATAACTTCTCTGATTACCATAGGGAAGGGATTATAACTTAAAATGACTTAAAAGTTGCTAAAAATGACATATAAAATGCATTTATTACGTTAAAATAGGTGCCTCGCCGATGGCGCAGTTATCGCGTCGTCGCCTTGTGATCAAGGGGTCTCGGGTTCGATACCGGTGGATTCACATAGTGGTTCGGATCCCACTTTAAACTGTAGGTCCAGTCCCGATTAGCCTTAATGTGCATAAAGTGAACGTAAAACACCAAATCAACCAACATGACGTCAAAATAGTAAAAAATGACCTAAGTTTTTATAAAATGCTTAATAATTTTTAAAAACCTTTCGCTATTATTACTTCCTTAACAAATAGTGATCAATTTAATGTATGACAGTGCAAAATGTTTAAATTAATATAACTAGTTCGAGAGGGGGACAATGCATAAGGCATAATCTGCAAACGGATATTTACAGCACTTTCAAATACATGCCATTTAAAATCATTTTACAAAAAATAATTTTATCCTGTATTATTTATGAGAACACATATTGCAGTGGCTTTTCGCAATATATCTGAATTAAAATTAACAACAAACACTTGGCGGAGATTTTCAAATAAAAATGATTGTCTATTGTCTACTGTCTGCTAGTCAAAATTTGTTAATGAATTCTCCGTGGTAAAGTGCACTACAAACAGGTTCAAATACACAGAAAAGTATAGAGAACTTCCTAAAATATTGTCATGCCAATTTGCTATCTTCAATAGTTAATGGTCAAACATTGGTCTCACCAATGTGTAAAGTTCTCTTAATGAGATTTAAAAAACGTTCACGTGGTAAATTTATTTATTTATTTATTAACCAATCGCCTATAACAGAGCGAATGCTCCAATTACAATAGGCATTACAATTTGAGTTGCTATATACAATATCATTTACATAAATACATAATACGTGATACAAACACATAGTAATTATTACACAAAACCTTAGATAAATACGAATACAAAAAGTTTACAAATACTGGGAGGCTCAAAAAGTCACTTAACACCCCCGGCACAAGGCCACTGCAGCGCGCAACGTGGAAATGGCGACTACCAATCGTTGCCAGGACAAGGGGGAACCACATTGACGCCACCTGAGCGGTCGGCGGCCATCTTGATGTCAGCCATCTTGAATTCAACTTCAGAATTTTAAATGGGAAGTAGGTGATATAATATATAAAATCAGGCTAGAATATTACGAGAAGTGTAATGGTGAAGGTTTTTTCGACCTATCTTTAACCAGTAAAAAGTTATGGCTTTAAATTTGTTTAGCGCATTGGTAAAGCATCGAGATGAAAGTGACGTCTTGGAAGAAAAGATCGCTTGCCATTGCACACGATTTTAATCGGATACATCCACTAAGAGCTGCGTATTATGAATGGTTGTGGCGAACAATTACAATGTCACACTTCCATTGAATGAAATGTCATTCACAGTGACAAGGTTAATGTTTATGTTCATAAGAAAGTTCATAAACAAAATATGCGACCCATGTCATCCGATAACTAACTTTGGACAGAAACTGCTTTACAACGTTCCTATAGCCTAGTGTTCTGGTGTTCCTCCCTACTGAAAAAAGAAACTCTGTAAAAAGTACCTTCTTCCGTAAGCAAGGATGAAAAACCTGTTCATTTATCAAATCCAAGTAGCCCTAAGCATTTCAGGTTCCGTCGATGGAAAATGGACTAACCAATCGTGTTCCACACAGCACGCCACAACATTAACCATTCAGCTTTGATCTGTCCAAAATGGGTTATCAGATAAAAAAGCATCGAAAATTCTGTTTATGAACTTCCTTATGAACATAAACATTAGCCTTGTCACTGTGAATGACATTTCACTCAATGGAAGTGTCACATTGCAATTGTTCGCGACAACCATTCATAATACGCAGCTCTTCGTGGATGTATCCGATTAAAATCGTGTGCAATGGCATGCGATCTCTTCTTCCAAGACGTCACTTTCATCTCGATGCGTTACCGATGCGCTAAACAAATTTAAAGACATTTTTCTAACACCTCAAAAAGGAGCAAATTGTACAAAAATTCAGTCATAACTTTTTACTGGTTAAAGATAGGTCGAAAAACCTTCACCATTACACTTCTCGTAAAATTCTAGCCTGATTTTATATATTATATCACCTACTTCCCATTTAAAATTCTGAAGTTGAATTCAAGATGGCGGACATCAAGATGGCCGCCGACCGCGCAGGTGGCGTCAATGTGGTTCCCCCTTGTCCTGGCAACGATTGGTCGTCGCCATTTCCACGTTGCGCGTTGCAGTGGTCTTGTACCGGGGGTGTTAAGTGACTTTTTGAGCCACCCTGTACAAAAGTTACACTAATACAAAAATTACATAGGTATATATATTACAAATTTTGAACAGAGGAGAAAACTAAAGGACAGAAGAAACAAAAAATAAAAAGTAACAAACAATAAAAGCTTGAGAATAATAATGAAATTATACAAATGCCAGTATTTAAATAAGAAACAACAATATAATCAATACAAAGCAAAGTTCAAATTCGCCCGACCCTGTGGCCGAGTGGTTAGCACATCGCGCTGCGACGCCAAGGGTCCCGGGTTCGAATCGCGGTCGGGCTTGGTTGTTTGTGAATGTCCATTCATCAATTTCATCATTTCATCACTCATCCCCATCTTCGCAAATTAGCCAAGAGGCACAAAACGCGAAGTAAAATAAACTAAATCAACCAATCAATCAATCAACAAAGCAAAGTTCAAATTCGAATTCATTTATATGTATACAAAATGTAATTCTAGATATATGAGATAAAACCTATAAATTATATTTGAGAATATAAATACTGTATATCACTCTAGAATTGGATCTGTTTTATTTGTATATTATATCTAATATGTTATTTAAACTATATAGAAACTTCTTAATATTATAAGCAAAATCCAAATCAATTCCATTCGAGACAATATTATTATGTTTACTTAATAATCTAATGATTGGAGAATTTTATGGAATTTTGTGTTTGGTTTATTGCAGTAAAATGGTTGTCTTACTCTTAATACCTTATAATTGACGTTAAAGTTTATCAACTGTAAAATATTTTCACACTCAAGTATACCATTAATAAGTTTGTATAGTAATATATGGTCAGCCGTTTCACGTCTTCGTTGGTGTATCACATGAGAATTCATTTAGTAATTTAACATAGGAGATGCGATCTGAATATGAAGATCTCTTATATTTTTTGTAGTAAATATGTCACAAAACTTTATTCTGAACTTTTTCAATTTTATTGATATGGCATGACATATATGGGTTCCATATCGTACTCCCGTATTCTAATTTGTTCGTACAAGATTATTAAATAAATATAGTAAAGAGTTAAATTAATCTTTGCTGTTTCTTAAAACAAAGCCAAGTATTTTATAAGAGTCGTTAACTACTTTTTCAATATGAGTATCAAAGGTGAGTTTGTTGTTTAACCATATTCCTAAACACTTGGAAATGCTTTTTCTACTTAGAGAATTACTCTTAATTATATATTTGTGACTGTATCTTATATGTCGTCGAGCAAAGGAAAGTACAAAGCATTTATTGGCATTAAAATAAAGCTTATTTGTTTGTGACCAAACGTAACAATTATTTAAATTGGATTGGAGAGCTAGGCAGTCAGTCTCATGATTTACTCTCTTCTATATTTTTACATCATCGGCAAACAATAAGCACTTGGAGTATTTAATTTTTCGTGGTAAGTCATTAATATATAATAGAAAAAATAATTGTTTAAGTTGAAGCTGAAAATGAAATGAGTTGTTTAAAATAAAATTAACGCTGAATATCTTCGATAATATTTTAACAAATTGCTGAATATGTATAATGTGTTATAACAACATTTGTACTTGTTTTGCACCTAAGGATAGGCCACTATAATGCTGATAGTTGCAATTAATTGCTTAAGGCTGTCATTAGATTGAGACTGAGAATAAATATAGTTTTATTAAAACCTGGTATTTCTTTCAGAATGCAAAATTTTAGCTTTGTACGTATCAAGCAGCCAACACCCATATCAAGATCATTTATTACTTGTTTGAGATTTCTTTAAAGTTCACTTTACGCACAGAATGGCTAACTGGGTTTGGAACTACAGTTTAAAGTGGTATCCGATCCACTATGTGCCTTCACCGGGTCTCGAACCCGGGATACTTTGATTACAAATCGACGACGTTACCAGTGCGCCATCGAGGCGGCACTAGAGATCCTTTATATCGTGTTAGGTTGCTTCAGTCCACCAAATGTTGTTTCTGTTTTTAGTAGTTTTGAGTAATTAATATGTATCGATTTGTTGCAATTATTATCTAAAACAAGATCAAGAAATGGCAAATAAGCAATTTATATATCTATTCAAGTCGATAATTTGCAGGTAATTTGCATTTAGCAAATTTCACATTTGTAGCTAAAATGGTTTCAGTGAAATACCAACGTGTTGTCTTTCGATTTGTTTGACTCCATAGACAGACAGATCGTAAAATCGATCTATTTTACATAGCGTTAAACTATTATGTACTAGGTTCAGATCTTAATGATCTTGATGATCAGCGGGCAAAAAGTCAAGGTTTCCAACATCAAAACCTTTTCAGTACAGTGGGAAAGTTAAGAGAATATCCTAAGAATAGGTTAAGCTTTTTTCAAAATTGCCGACACTGTTATACATTTTCAAAACGTGTGGAAAACTGCATCTACCCATCTGAAAAGACAGCTTGTGGTCAAAACATTAACAGAACAAATACAAGAGATATGACAGCTGATACAACATAGCATATTGATTGCCTTGTATTGGCTGCATCGAACGCGCTTTACCCCGAAGGCACTCAAACAGATCTCTCGTTCAGAGTTCATGTATTGAATGCACATGTATATTATGAAATATATATACATACACGCGCACAAACAAAAAAACAATTATAAAGTACGCATATATTCGGAGCACATTTGAAAAAATAAGTCAATCAATGTGATTAACAGGACAAATTAAATAGCCAATATACTTCAAGGTAATTTCAATTAATTTTTTCAATTTATTTTCTCCGAGGAGGGAAAATTTATTTTGCTACCCGTGAACAAAAACCCCAACAGAGCATTTGCATTTCTTTATTTCCCTTTCGAACTAGCAGTGATAATCGAACTATGAAAATAATGTGAGTGGCCAAGCAAATTCTTTACTGGAATTATCTATGAATTCAACTTGTTAGGGATTGAATAATCTCTTATCATTAACGGTTGAAGATTTGCACTGTTTTTACGTAGCTACTACGTAAAGGAAAGGTGATCATTTGATAATGTCATATGGAATATTTTGCCTTTGTTACTGCTTCTTCATTACAACGATTTTCTGTGCCATATAATCAACGTTTTGCTTATTACATGACTTTTAATGAACCTCTTTTTTCATCAATGTTGAAATTGTTAAATATTATTTGAGTGTATTTCTATATCGCGTTTTTCTAAATAGTGTTTAATGTGTTTGAAATGTAATAATAAGTAAATATTTTCCCGTATTTTCCATAAAAATAAGTAAATATTGGATTCATGCTTATATAACATGTATTCTGAGCATTATTTATTTAAATATGAGCCTAAACAGTTGATGTGCGCCATATTGGAAGGAATCTCCTTGTCTGAGGCAATTGCGCTCAAGATAAAAAGTCGCCGCTGGAGAAATCAGAAACATGATCAGAAGCCGAAGTCTGTATATGCGAAGAGTTACGGTGAAAAGATGTGCCTGGGTTTTCTTCAATACTCTTATCCTGGTAGCTCCTACACCCGCAACACTTATGGGTCAAGTTGGTTGTATAAAAACTAGGGGCAAACGTGGCTATTTGTAATGGAGATATTTACTCCAGGCTTTTCCAAAGGAGGTGGTGTGCCCAAAGAAAATTTTGTTCATGGGTTGTCATTTGTTTACATTAAAATGCGAAGCCCAGTCTCATGGAAGAGATCAGACTTTTAAATATAAATAGATGATTGTGATAACATAGCTAGACATAGCACATATTTCGGAAATTTTTCATCCTTGCGAAGTTATGGATCAAGAAATTAAGTCTCGATGGACACATGCAGGATTTTGAAGCAGCGAGCTTGCACCTGCGGCTAGCTGTACACATGCTTTTACGGAAACATGTATACGGGTGGAGAAATCTCACTCACTCCATAAGAGCACATGTAAAGTCAGACGCAAATTCGGATTCGCAGAGAACTCGCCGAGACAAAATCCCACGCGTGTGTATCGGGGCTACAGCGTAACTACAGAATATATGGTGACGGAATCAAATAGCCTGGGTTTTGCACGGAATAAGATGCCACTTTGTTTATCCAAAGCTGTTACAATAAAATAGTCTGACTCTGCCGTAAGTTCTCCCTATGTTTCAACAGAAATACAAAATGAAATTCTTCGCTTGTACTTTTCTTCTCTTCATGTTCTTCAGCAATCTCAAAAGTGCGTCCTTAAAGGATTACAAGACGAAAAATGAAAGCTAAAATACCATGTGTAAATATACTTTTCAGAAATGCATAAATCAAACAAAGCAATATCTTCTTTCTAATGGAAAACAAATACCACAGAACATTTCGTTCAGATTTCTACTAGACAAATATGGAAGTTCAGTATCAACAAGTGAGGCATCTTCAGAAACAACATTTATGGACTACAAGAATTATCAAAATAAAAGCATAGACGTGATGGAATTTTATGCTTTGATATAATGATATGAAGATATGTATAGTGGCATATCTTGTAGGGACAAGGCTCCCTCTACCACCCCAAAATACCTAAAGAAGTTCATACGCACACAATGCTCTTTGTGAAGGAACGTTCCCGTGCTATCCATTAGCCACTTTGCTATTTTGATACCAGGGATGTTGATGTAAAATTAATCAAAAGAGCTACTGAAAAAATACTGCTGTATATTCGTACATATTTATATGTACTTTTTTCGTTAATACAAACTATTATTATTTTTTTAATCTCATCTATGATATGTGTGAAAAAGAAACAACTCTAATACGTAGTTATTATTATTATTATTTGAATTTTTAATCAGTCCATTTCTCTTAGAAAATTTTGGCTTCCCTACTTTAAGCTGCTTTCTCGCTTTAATCTCCCCCCTCTCTCTCTCTCTTACTGTGTGTAGCAATCGAATCATTTCTGCTCTTTCCGTTTATACGATTCGTCCCGTACCGCAGTTATCCTGCACTAATGGAAAAACAACAGCTACTGAAAAAAAACCAACACGATATCTGAATTACACATTGGCACATTTATCACCCTGTTCTTTTGTGTGCGGCGGGGAGGGGTTGCCCAAGAGATAAAGCCACCGTACAGAGAACCTTTTGTGTGCGAGCGTGTGTGTTGACACCTGCTCCCGGCGGCGTTGGCAGCGTGTTATTTCCCCGAAGCTCTTGACCAAGGCCGTGTTTTCGGGGCGCAAATCCCGCTAAGTCTGTTGTACGTGCTGCGGGCCCGTTGGAGCGACGGTCGGCCAGTTTACTCAGCCTTGCCTGGTCACTCCCACCCCTGATCTCGTCTCTGTTTTTGTTACGTGCCGAATAAGACGAAATTTCTCGCCGGGCTGACGTTCCTCCTAGTCCTTTCAATTAGGAAACAAATCCGGAGGCATTCATAAGCCGAGGCAAACAGATAAATACATTGTATTACGAACGGCCGTCTCTCTCTCTGGTGGGGGCGATTCGATGCGGATACTTGTGGAAGAGAGAGGGATGAGTGGAGGGATTGGGGAGGGAGGGGTTGGTCTTTGCCTTCTCATGCACGCAGACGCACGTACATACGCAGGAGAGGAAATCCCGTCCTCCTGCCGTAACGAAAGAGCAAAAACAACCCCTGAAAGGGTGGTTGAAAAGGAAAAGGGTCAATGAAATGACGCTGAAAAAGTCTACAATAGAATAAGCACTAACAGACAGGAGAATATGTAACTGAAACGAAGTAAAATCTATATATATAAAAATGGATGCATGTGTGTGTGGGTGTGTGTGTGTGTGTGTGTGTGTGTGTGGGTGTGTATATTTGTCTGTTCCGGCATAACTCTTGAACGCCTGGAGCAATTTCAACCAAACGTATCCCTTGCAATCTGGAAATAATATTTTGGGGTAAGACACCCCTGGCACCCCTAAGGGTGGGGTGGGAAGGGGTGACATGTAAAAATAATCGAGAACAACCGATATTAAATTCCGCAGAAACAGACATCCGTGACTCTATGCAATTCGCACAACGATAGTGTTTCTCGGGTTGTCTAACATTCAGGCTGTGTTGCGAATGGAATCCATAGTTTTCGTGACACTCTCAATGCCGTTCAAATCAAGGGGTCCCGGGTTCGATACCCGATGGAGGGACATTGGCACAGTGGTTCGGATTCCACTTTAAACTGTAGGTCCAGTCCCGATTAGCCTTTCTGTGCATAAAGTGGACTTAAAACAACAATTCAACAAATATTTCAATACGATTCAACTCCAAATTCATCACCTATCGGCATGGGAGGTGAGAGGGGGTGAAAAATAAAATGCCACAAATGACCTAGATTAGTGTCGAATCCATAGTTTTCGGAGTCGCTAATCTAATTGATGACATTCACGATCATTTTACACTATAGTTAGAATTCATTATTTTCCTGTCTAATCCAAGATTGGGATAAATAAACACGCAGGCAACGCCAGGTAATCAGATAGTATTCAATAAAAGACGAGGCATTAACATGACAGGAGACACACAATTTAACTAGACTAAAACATCGAAAACGAGATGGACAATAGATACGGAAAACACGATCAATGTAGACAAAAAATATTAAACATGCATTAAGAGATTAAAAATGCACTCTAAAAAAATGGTTTGATTGTTCTATTTTACTTCCCTTTTCTTCCGCTTTTGGCTAATCGCGAAGATGTGGATGAGTGATGCTATGATAAAATTGATGAAAGGACACTCACAAAAAACATCCATGCCCAGACCGGGATTCGAACCCGGTTCTAAAAGATGGAAAATTCGTTCTAAAATAACGAAAATTCAGTCTAAAGGATATAGAAAGTTTCGAAAACTTTGTTTTATGTCTAATTTGGACTGAACCTACAATTTAAAGTGTAGTCTTGACACCCACAAGTGTTTAAAATATAGCAAATACTCTCTACGGGATGCAAACTATGTACTAAATATTGAAAATAGGCTCTAAAATATGGACCATTACATAAAGTGAAGAACATATGGAAGATACGGACTAAAAGTTGAAAGATACGCTCTGAAAGCACTCAAATATACTAATACTTAAATTAACTCAAAAATATATTACCGTCTAAAATATGGTTTATAAAATGAAAAAAATGGGGAAAATGGGTTCCAAAGTGGTCACTAATATATGAGCTAAAATATAAAATGATCATTATGAACAGAAAAGTTGTATTTGAAAAATATTGTAAAATTTGCTTAATGGGTGAAAAGTCTTTCTGCTTGGTTGAATCTGTATGCGGTTAGCACAGCCCGCTACGAAGCCAGGGATCCGAGTTTCGAATCACGTCCTAGATATGGGTGTTCTTTGTGAGTGTCCCTTCATCTATTTCATCATATCATTAATCATCCTCATCTTCGCGATTTGAAAGAAGTAGCAGAAAGTGAAGTAAAAATCAATAAACATATTCTGTGAAAAGAATCATATATATTCTACTCTTTGAGTTTAATGAGTTGGATAACATTATGATAAAAATAGTATCTTTAAGTACAGTACTAAAAATTGATATACAGGTATATGTAGTTACATCAGTGCTATTTTGCACAACAATTTTGCAACGAATCATTTTTATTTCATTTGATACCAAAAAAAAAATTCCTAGCCACACCCCGGACTAGATCTGCAGGATAAAGTGAGGTTCTAACCACTGTTCAATGTTCCTCCATAAGGAATCCTACCGGAGACCCTTTAATTACAAGGTGGCAGTATTAGCCACTAACTTATTGTCGAGCCCCTGAAAAATTATTGTTTCGTAAATGGTGATACGTACATGCAAATCGCTATAGGCACAGTCATAGTGAACCGAGTTTGACTAAGTAATTTATACAATTGATTAGTATTCGAGAAGTCGTGAACTATTTTTTTTTTTAAAAATAGAAACGGACACGTGGAGCGTGTTAAAATGACGTTCATTACAACCATTTACCTGAATTAAATTTGCACCACTCAAGTTAAAACATGAGTCATCATGTTTTTGAGTGTACGGATAGACTAATCGGGACTGGGCTTACAATTTAAAGTGGGATCCGAATCACTTTGCAACACGATCCCTACCGGATATCAAACGCGGGACCCTTGGCGACGTTACCACTACGCCATCGCGGGGAGACCATCATCATCGTGTGGACTTCCTGGATACTACTGCCTGTGTCGTTAAGGCGAAGAGGACAGTTTCGCACCAGGTATGAATTTATATCGATATCGTCGAAATGGGCAATGCTACTAAAAGAAAACCCACACAGTATGAGAGAGTATAAATTTCTCCCCATGTTGCAAGTGGAAGCGGTTTTTTTTAAAGATGATTAATTTGATTATTAAGGTAGAAACGATGTGTAAAAAAATATGATGAATATTTTTTATAGACGCTCATGTATTCCTTGTGGACAACAACTTCAACTTCAAGTTACGGATAATCAAATGGACGTTTCGACTTTTCCTAACACAAACAAATTCTTCAACCTGTCCTATTCACGCTGATGTGTTTTTCTACACCATCGGAAGTTTTATATTCCCAAGAGAACAAGTAAAGTA
The DNA here is from genome assembly GCF_977018435.1 of Lepisma saccharinum. Taxonomy (NCBI): domain Eukaryota; kingdom Metazoa; phylum Arthropoda; class Insecta; order Zygentoma; family Lepismatidae; genus Lepisma; species Lepisma saccharinum. Next base: position 56,144,922 of record NC_139234.1, on the reverse strand, counting down.
ATTCTCCCATAAGAGTAATGCTAAGTTATTTTCCCCTTCTACGCCATCCAGCGTACAGGTCTCTCTTTCTCCAGCTCGCCGCTTGGAGGAAGGAGGAGTTTTGGGTCGTCGCGTCTGGCTGGACGTTGGAACTGTTCATCGTGCCCTTACCATTTTCAGTGTGGGTTCAATTCCGCTCCAGGCCACTCTGACTGATATCTCTAATTGTAAGTAACGACCAGGTGAATGCTGGGGTAGTACCTTTAACCACCGTACTTCCTTCCATGTCTCTCTCTTACCTTCCCGTCACGGCTAACCTAGCGCCACAAACAGGTGACGTTAACGAGATCAACCAACCAACAAGTGCGTTCAGTACCGCAACCCTTTCTTTCGCGTTAGCCATGGAGGACTTTCTCCCGGTAGAACAGTGGGGGAAGAGGGGTGAGGGAGCCGATAGGAAGGCCAGAAGTCTTCGGCGCAGAGGTATTGGCCGACGAAACGCGAACTTTAACCGCCCGCCAATTGCGTGTCTCCATCACTCTCTCCCTCTCTCTCAGCCACTTGCTCCGAGAGGCACCTGCTTCGGTTCCCACACTTGGTACATGGGATGACAAAGTGGCAAGTATATAAGCGGCCGGGGCTGTCGGGCTCGGCTTACTTCGCCACCTCCTAGCTTCCTGGCCATACAGGGCCTCAGCGCATCCTGTACGCTGGCCTCGCCTCGCTCTCATCCGACGACAGGGGACAGCGCGACGGAGAAGGAGGGAAGCACGCAGCTAGCACGGAGGATGGGAACAGGTGAGTGCATCTGTGTCTTGCGGCATTTTGCGAGGGTGAAGAAAAGGGGGAGGGGACGTCACAAACAAACAAACAAAGATCGCGAAGGAGGAGAGAGGAAAATCGAGTTTCGGTGGGGAAAGAAACTAAATTGTACATTTCTCCTGTATTCGTTATCCCTGTAGCGTAGCGACGAAATCAGAGGTTCTAGGCTCGAGCAGTGAGCGAGTTTCATTGTCCATGTTCATTCATCAACATATTCATCCTCATCGTCGCGATAAATCTAGACGCGTAGAAATGCGACGGAAAATAGTGGAAAATTGAAATGAATATTTCTGAGTTACATCTTTACCGTTTTATAGCATCTCTTCCGGCGACGGCCGACCTCCGTGGCGGAGTGGTTAGCACAGCGCGCTACGACGTCAGGGGTCTCGGGATCGAATCCCCGCCTAGACCTCTTTGTGAGTGTCCCTTCATCAATTTCATCACATCATCCTCATCCTTCCCGATTAGCCAAAAGTGGCAGAAAAGCGGAGTAAAATAAACTAAATCAATCTTCTTCAGGCGGCGATGGAGCTAATCTAATGAAATCAATATAAAGAATTAGCCATGCTTTACCAGGGATAAAAACTGCGGCACTGTCATTTTGGAACAGCAGGCTCCTAACCTGACAAAATCAACCCGAAAAAATCGCATCAAAATGTAATTTACCGCCTATATATTTGAAATTTCAAAGTTTCTTTTGATGAAATGTTATTTACTTAAAATCAATTTTACGCAAGGAAATTGGTCCGGTAGAACTCTTCCTCGCACTCAACCTTGCAAGTTGAGAATTATCAGATTAATGAGTGACTGAGCGACAAGGAATACATCTAGAAAGACTATCGTTGCGTGCTGTTTAAGTCATTGTACTAACTTCAGTTACATCTTCTCTAAGCATCTATATTCTTTTCGTGTGCGGAAACTCCGACAAAACCGAAGCTTTCACCGAAAGCGTTTAAAAGTCGAATTACAGTTCACAGATTATAGTAAAATGCCCTCCGTTTTGGACATTTTAGGTTAATTATAAAGAAATTCTAGTGTTTGTAATTTATATATTTTACATATTGTTCCCCACAGCATGCACACAGAAAACTAAATGCATATAAAATCTATTTGATGCACAAGGAACGCGTCGACTAATGTCCTAAAGTGTGCTTTTTGACATTTGCTATAAGAATCAGGTAAACTTTTGATGCATTTTGCATATCATTTGTTAAGAAGTGAGTATTTCTTTCTCTGTCGAGCTGTATTTTAATGCATCAATTGACGCATCTTTCTCGATGTTGCAGTTAAATATTTGGTCTTAGCTACAGAGTTTATGCATTTTTTGTTTCGGCTGATGCATTTCCTTATCTGTGCGTGGGTATTCACTGGACGTGAAACGGGGCTTCGTGGAAGTGACAAAATTTGAAAAATGTAAAATTAAAAATACATAGTTTCTCAGATATACTGTTCGTTATTAATTGCAATTGTTACTAATTCAAGGAATACTATTTTTTAAATACGATAATGCATATTAACTGGTTTCAGAAACAATGTTATTGCATAAAATGTGATCTCTAATGGAATTTCGAATAATCGGAAATGCATGATTTTTCCTATATCTTCATCAGTCTATCTTCCATTCTCATCTTCACGGTTAAAATAATGTAAATTCAGCAATTTACATCGCTATAGGTATTACATTAGATTATCATTCTCTTTCAAATAAGAAATGGCTGCTTCTTTGCAGGTGCATTTTTTCAAAAATTTATATCAGCTTTTATTTTGTTAAGTCCCACTTGAATTCACTCGCGGATTCATGCATGATACTTGGGAGGGACGAATATTAGTCAGGTACCCCTAGGAGCTGAGATTTTATCATAACATTAATATAATTTGTTTTATGTCAACAATATATAATACTAAGCTGGTGATTTAGAAGTTAACGTACCAAACTGCGAATTCGGGAGAAAGTATGAATAATATTATCTTTCTCTCACCTTCGTCAAACTGATTCAGTCGTCGCTATAAAAGTGACGATATAAGAATTCGATGTAAATAAAACAACAAAGGAATAAGAATATTCTCGAGAATATCATCTGTCAACTCGGTGACCTTGCGCGATTAGTGGTCGACTCCAGATTTTTCTACTGAAGTCTCTGGGTTCAAGATCTGGCCTGTTCATGTGTATTCCTTACTTAGCCTAATGAGCCATCATCAATTTCTTTTTTACGAGCAAGCCTCGTTCCAATCTCTACTCAATTTTAGAAAATAACAATGGAAAATATTTAATTTTCACTTTGTAGTTTCATTCACGTTATGATAACTTGTCACAAATATTGTTACAAATTGTTACAAATTAATTCCTTTCCTGGGAATTGTCCATTTTTAGCTTGAATGCCTTATTTGCCAGAGATTCTCTTGGTACATTGAACTATCTAGCTTAACCATGTCTATTTGTGGAAGAGTAGCAAAGGATTATTTGATATATCTTTCTCATTGTCATCCAACGGGTCGCCAGGTGTCTGGGCTTGCCTAGTGTTGATAGATTTTGGGAGAATGAGTCCCGCTCCAAAATTATTAAAGATAAAATAATAACCTTTATGCAACGATTGTGTTCGTTTGTCTGTCGGTCCGTCAATCCGTATCAACTATTAATATGTCATGCACTGCACGAGCTATAAATATAAAATTTTGTGAATTGATAGCTGTATGGAACAAAAATCAACTCTATCAGTGGGTCCGTCTGACATTCTCGCAATTAGCTCTATCTAATTTAGTTATATTATTTTATTCTAATCACAGCATCACATTTACATTTGTAAAGCGTGTGAAATACAAAAGACATAAGGGGCTTCCCCGATGGCGCAGTGGTAGCGTCTTTGCCTTGTAATCAAGGGGTCCCGGGTTCGATACCAGGTGGAGGCACAAGTGGTTCTGATTCCACTTTAAACTGTAGGTCCAGTCCCGATTAGCCTTACTGTGCATAAAATGGACTTAAAACAACAAATCAAATCAACAAAAGACATAAACTGTTCTATGGAGAAAAACTAACGATTTTTCACGGAGCAATAGTGAGTTAGGTGGGAAATACTTTTTGATGGATCAATACCACGGCAATGCTACGGTAATGACATACAGACGATGAGAGTAAAGCCAACCTCCATGACGGAGTCGTTAGAACAGAACGGTACGACAGCAAGGGCCCCGGGTTCCAATTCCGGCCTGGGCATGGCTGTTCATTGTGAGTGTCCTTTCGTCCGTTTCATCACATTATCAGTTATCCTCATCGTCGCGATTAGCCAAAAAGTGGCAGAAAATAGACACTAAATAACAAATATCAAATGAAATGATGATAGTAAAATAAATATCGCGTGCTGGTTGTCACTTTTGAACACTCAATTATGTCAAAAGAGATTAATTTGTATTAATTTTTAATGTATAGAAATACGAAAGTTGGTACATGATACGATGTCCACGTTGTCGATCGATCCATCCATTTATCTGTTCTGGGATGATTAGATTGATTGATTTAGTTTATATTACGTCTCTTTTACACTTTTGGCTAATCGCTACGACGTTACCTTTTGTTTTTCCATAAAGTACTAAGGATAGGAACATTAAATTCGGTAGAACAGAAACATCTATCTGATACTAACCTAACGTGGTATTAAAAAATCTCGATCCGAGTGTCTACGGCAGCATTGGCTGATTTAGCACGTGTCTCCCAGAAGCCACGATTAAGTATCATGACAAGCGATGATATTGTAATGTCCCAATGAACAGAAAAGGTTGCAGCAACTAAAATACGTAGATAGAAAAACTTAAAATAATTTAGGCGCCAGTCGCCTTTTCTCAGGACCCAGGTTTATTTTTTTAAAATAAATACGATCTAAGAAAGCCTTGAATCCAACTAACATAAAGCTTCAAATTTTGAAATAAGATCTTATAACATTTAATTTATTAATTAATAGAATATTGGATTAAATTAATTATTGGGCGGGAGTGACCTTTCTAAAGAAGACCCTCCAGGTAACAGCATGTATAACTATGCAATACATTCTAACATATGTCCGACTCTACCATATCGCCTCAGATTTTAAAATTCAGCTAGTAATTTTGATTTAATGATACACGTGATGCAGAAAACACACAAACATTAAAAAACACATATTGTACTCGTTATTGAGAAAAAGGTAATAGAAATTTCCATGAACGACCTCAAAATATTAAATATGTACATAAGATTCAGAGGTCAGATAAACATTTTCAGGCCCCATGGCGACCGGCGCCCTGTATTTATTATCTGCTTGTAATAAATTAACATTGTGCAATAAGATCCTTGGGCCTCCCCGATGGTGTAATGGTCGTCGACTTGTAATCAAGGGGTCCCGGGTTCGATACCCGATGGAGGCACATAGGGGTTCGGATCCCACTTTAAGCTGTAGGTCCAGTCCCGATTAGCCTTACTGTGCGTTAAGTGGACTTAAAACAACAAATCAATCAATCAATAAGATCCTTTTCAGACTAGCAAAGAATGCAATATATATATATATATATATATATATATATATATATATATATATATATATATATCACATCACAAATGGGCTAATCGTTACTAGGCCTGTTTCAAATGTAAATGCTTAAAGATCCCTTTTTTGGTATTTTTTTTGTTTAAACCTGCTTTTTTTCGTAACTTTAACACTCTTCGCAGTAGAAGCTAATCTCTTGTGTCTTCATCAATTTCATCTAAACACATTCGTCATCATCTTGGCAATTAGCCAAGTAAAAGAAAAACATCGCAAAAATAAGAAAAATGAAATAAAATACAAAACGTCTGGTCAATAAATTTTCAACTCATAAAAGTTATGACAAGTTTATGTTCTTTGCATATATTTTTTTTACAGTAACTTTTTAATAGCTTATTTTCATTCTTCTTGGATCCTATTTGGCTGCTTATTTTACAGTTTTTTATGCCTATAACCAGCACCCTAATTATTATTATTGTATTCATTTCACTTACTATGTCTCCCTCTCTCTCTCTCTCTCACACACACACACACATAGAGATATATATTTAGCGCTGATTTTCTTCCACTTTGGGCTAATCACGACGATGGGAATGATGGATAATTAATTAAATTGATGAAACGACGCTCATAAACAACATGTATGCCCAAACAAGGATCTCAACCTGCGAACTTAGGTGCCGAGATCGAAATTAGATAGCGTAACGTAACGCAGTAAGACACAGAGGCGGGAATATATACTCTCGGGTAGCGTCAGCATGGAATTAAGATCCGCACTGAGGAGCTGCGTAAATGGGAAGAAGGAGATTTTGTGGGCAAGATCCTTTTGACGGCGTAGTCCCCCTCCCTCTTTTTCACGCAATCATCTACCGCCGAACAAAAGACGCTGCTCTTAGTCACAAATCGGATTAGAAAGGGGCCTTTCAAACTTGTGACTTGAAAAGGTCTTCCGCAGAAAGAAACAATGCGCTTTTCAATTGTTGCACATGGAGAACTCTTCCTACAACAGGCACTAAATTTCTGGGACTCATTTTCAATCTTAATACGAGAGTTTGGTAAAACTTCAGGTATAGAGGAATTTGGCATATATTGCACACACACACCCACACAGGTCACAGGTTTGAATTAACACTTAGCGTTTCGTTGAGCATTCTGGTAACTATAAACAAGCTTAACTAAATGTTGTTATTTTAATCATTTTATAATTGCAACTAAATGGGACCGAATTAATGTAAATAATAATCTATTGGGCCATAATAAAGTTTAATTTGGTCTTCAGTCCCATTTTTGTTATTCCAAACAAACATTTAATACTGCGTATGGATTCGTGCATATTCAAATCGAGAATTGAAATCATGAAGAATAAACAAATAAAATAAAACAACATTTGGTGGATCATTAATCTGTTTTGATACCACGAATGAAAATTAATACCAAAGACAAGGTGAAAAATTAAGAACATGAGATGTTATTAGGGATGATGCTGAGACCGAAATCATAATCTCCAATAGTTTGGCATCCTTGAAGACTTCAGCCGGCCTCCGTTGCGGAGTGATTAGCACAGCGCGTTGCGACACCACCGGTCCCGGATTCGAATCGCTGCATGAACATGGATGTCCTTTGGGAGTGTCCCTTCATCAATTTCATCATATTATCACTCATTATCATCGTCGCAATTAGCCAAAACTGTCAGATAGCGACGCTAATAGCAAGAATCAAATCAAATCAAGACTTCGGTAAATTTTAGTGTAAAATACATAAAAATCTCGCCTAAATAATAATTTATTTACTGCAAGACTTATTGAGAGATATAAGGTGTAATGAAAATCGCAGGCTCTACCATGCTCGGAAGCGGGTCTTTGTCATGAAGTGCCACCGCTCTACCAACTTTAAAAAAAAAAAACAGAAATCTTATTAATTTTTAGCAACCCTAGTTATTCCGCTCCTTCATATCTCACAATTTATTCTTCATTTGTCATCACGACAGAAAAGCCCACGCATCCTCAGATATGAAGACATGAATCTGCAGTCTCTCGAGCACTATTTACGTCACGTATGTGTTCGGCTGATTTAACCTAAACTGTAGTTTTCAAGTTGTTAGTCGAGATTTTATCGTATCAACAACACAAATAATTTTTCGAATTCTAAATAGGTTAAATTTTGATCCAAACTTAATTTTTCCCATTTGCTCATTTAAAATTTGAACTTCAAATTTCATTTTCTTAAGACTTCAGTTTTGTTCACGTCTTTGACATAAGAGCGAACCTACATAGGTACTAAGGCAAATGGCAGCTGTATTGACGAAGGTATTTTTTAGCATTTGGACATCAAGTCTTGTTTCATTGGAAATGTTATTTGCACCACCAATTTTTAGAGAAATAAGGAACTTACTAAACTACATAAACGAAATTAACAAAAAGCAAAGAAAACATTTTATGCATTGTCTGCACTTAAGTTTATACTTACTATCTACACCGCTTCACAGAACGCTGAATGAGCTAATTATTTTTTATCCAATACTTACCTCTAAACTCACGGTTTTGAAATCTTGACGCATTTACTTTTTCATTTTCTTTCCAATATCTTCTCGAGTACTTTCAGATGCCTGTCTTGTCTTACTGCTTGGACATATTACACTCGTGTGTAGGAGTGTAAAATGTGAGAATAGGGTGAGTGTTAAAATTCTTAGAAACACTGCTCTGTTTTGTTTCAGCGCACTACAACGACTGCGGTAACAGGTTTGAATCCTACATAAGTCATCGAAATTTATGTTAATGAAATGTTTATAAGAAATTGGAAAAATGGAAAAATAAAATACACGGAAAATTATTTTTAAAGAAAATAAGAATCCAGGGCACAACAGCTCTTTGAGGGCCAGGTTCATTTGTTGACGCGTGGTGAGTAATCGCAGCTATTTTCTTGCTTTCAAGAGCAGACTATTATTTCAAGTAGTTCCCCAATTATGTTCACGATGCTGAGTCAACGACGAAATTTAATGCTTCTAGCAGGAATAGAACCTCGTATCGCTCATACCAGAAACGAGAGTCCTAATCATTTGGAGCCCATTTATTAAAAGATACAAATAACGAAGTTCGTAGAGCTATACACGATATGATAGAGACCTGAGTTCGAGTCTTGGTGCAGCCTAAACTTTTTTAGTGTTTCTACAATATTACATCTCCTGCGTGTGCAACATATAATGTAATACGAAAGGGATGGATGTTTGATGGTTATATGTGTTGTTTAACGTGTAAAAATATATGTTTATATTGTAATAGGTAAAGTTATTAAAGTTATAAAAACACATATAGTTGGATTTGGGGGTAAGGCCCCACACATTTTTTTTGGTCTCGGCCATTTTTGGAGGTGATGTCATCAACACCATGCTCCGACCGCCTTTACATTCCAGGGTGGCCCTCAGGTACACATTTATTTGCGGCTAGGTGAACCCCAGAGACGCTTTGTGTAGGGATAAGACCGGAAAGAATTCCGACCATAGTTAACCCACCCCGGGAATCGAATCTGGGTAAGCAGTAGTTTCCCCCGTCATTTTTTCTTCCTCTTTCTGTATTTCACATCTGTCAGTTTTACTCATTTCTCTATTTTCTCATTGGGACAAACACAAACATCCATGTCTTACCCTGGATTCGAACCCGGAAGCCATAGTGTCGTAGCACGCTGTGCTAATCGCTCCGCCAAGTACACCGCGGTGGTCTTATGTTGTAATGGTTTATATTTTTTGTACTATTTTTATCTATTTTTTCAAGATCAAGATGGAATCGAGACATTTAAAGATTTCACATCCTCAAAAATAGTCACGTTATAGAAAATATTGAAATTCATGAAGCTACGTTGTTTCTATCCTCAGAAAATTGTATACACTAGCGTACGCAGGGGGGATGGGGATACAGACCCTCCTGAAATGTTGAGAAATATCAAACGAAGCTACGTACTATCAATCTTTATAATTGCAGCCACTTCAGAAAAAAATCCTGTGCACCCCAGTGATTGTGTACAATGTTTATAAACGTTTCGCCTGAATTACTGAGACATGCTAAGGAAGTGTTTTGTGAGGGGAATCTAGAAAATACACCGGAACGAATAGAGCATTGCAAGAAAATCCAAAATCAGAATCAAAGGTGGTGCGAGAGAGAATGTTCAAATCAAACGCGTTAGGCTGCACGACGATGTGCTCCATGTTTATGTAAGAAGGAAAACCTTTTTTGAAAGCAGATGGCTTCCAGGAATTTTTACATTATGTTTTCTTTCGTTCAATTTTTCCCCTTTCCTCCCCCCCCCCCCACATTCCACTTTTGCAGCTCTTCTTCAGCGAATTCCTCGGGTAACGGAAGGACGACAATCGTCTCGAAAGCTAAACATGCCTCGAGTACAACAACATGTGAAGGAAATTCCAGTCTTTGTTCTCCGGTAAGAAAAACTGCGTGGAAATGGATAACAGACTGTAATTTTTACCCGTAAGGCCGGCCATAGCTAATTGCAAAAAATGTGGTATATAATAAGATTTTTTTATCAGACTGAAGAGAGGTTAAGCATGAAGTATTGGAAGGTATTGTGGAGCACCATAAGTAGTTTGGCGGCCATGTTGTAGTTTACCAGCAGATGACTCTGTTCTTCGCTATATTCTTAAGGATAGTTATATTGCGATTCTACAGAATCAATTTTAGTATTTATTTTCAGTTTTATGTTCAATGTGTATACACATAAAAAACATTGTAGGCTTCCAACTTATTTCAATTATAATAAAAAAACAATAACGTAAGGCGCTAATGTGCACTGAATCCCAATGTGCATTTCTTTTAGATTTATTAGAATATGTTTGCTCGGAGAAACATTTACGTTTGATATTTCTATGGCTGTTCGGGAAAAAGCACCTAAGTCAAAAATGCAATTCTACAGCAGACAGCTTTTCTATGTCTATTCTTTTAATAACAAACATTACAGACATGATATACATGTTGGATTATCACAGTTTAGAATTTTTACACATGTCCAATATAAAATTATACTTATAATATCCACTTTAATGTGACTTAAATGAAACGGACAGAAAGTCGCATTTTGTGACTTATGTGCCTTTTCCTGAACTCCCTAGATTTTTTCTTAGGGTTCAAACAGTAGAAAATGTCATCTTTTTCTGTTACATGCGATTCGAATGACGTAAATTTAGGTATATTAAGATGTATTTTTTTGTAACAGATATTTTTCAGTACTAATCTAGGCGTACGCTTGAGTGAAACGTATGCATTTCAATATGATATAGTAACCTACTTTACATTGACCATAATCAAACTTTTGACAATACACTTGGTGCGTTTGATACACGCGAAAGGTACCGAACAGATGGCCGAGGGAACCAAGAGGGAGGAGGCAGTCTCCAATATTGTGAGCACACTGAGATTTTCAGCTGAAGCTTTTATATGCAACTAATAAATACTTTAGTGGATTGGTATGTTATTGCATTTGAGCAAAATCGATCAACGATTTTTAAGATTGCGGACAAAAACAGTTTTTCTCTATATTGTGAGCGACCCACGGGGAATCGAACCCGGCCTCGCTTGATTACCAATTTTTTAATGGTATAGTCCTTGGAATAGTGTTAAAGATTAAATTTAAGCGAGATCAGTAGACACCACTCGTTTCAATATTTAAACCAAACTTTGTAAAATACGCTCGACACTTAATGTACGGAAAATATACTTTTAATTTTAAAATTAATGTATAAAATGACACGATAATGATCAACATATACCGTCATTTGGTGTGGTGTGCAAATATTATAGTCGGCTTTACATATAGGCAGACCAGAGCTTTTAATTATTGTTGAGGAGCGTTTGCAATGGCCCTATTAGCACATTCATGTGAGAGAACATAAATGACATGGCACCATAATCACTTTGAATTTATTATGGGACAATAAGTGTCTATAACAATATTAAAGTATTCTTATAATTTGATTTTGACAGAGATTGGGTCCTGCAGGTTATTTCTAGAAGAATTCCTCCTTCAAATTTGGGAAGAATTACTGTATACCGACGGAGAGAACATTTTATCACAGGTTCGCTTTAGTGATTAAGATTGCATGACATATTCAGTACAAATTGATACTTCCAGTGTGTTAACCTTCAGGTACGTATGGCAACTTCATTGCCCACAAAAATTTGCGTTTTGTTTTCATTTTTAAGGGAGTGAGTTGTTGCATGTCCTTCGAGGTCCGTGGTGGAAGTATTGATAGATTCAAGGTCCGCCCATAAAGAAACCGAACTGTCCAAAAAAAGAACAAAACCAAATAAAAAGGTACCGTATCATGGCAACACTGCAAAGAGCTATATCTAAAATTCCCGTCAGTGCATGATTCAACCTCTTACAGGCAGTCGGTATCGGAGCAAGCGTGCGTCAGACGCAGGTAGTGTGTAGAAGATGTATAAAATACGCGCACCAAGATCGAACAACGTTACAGCATAAAGTTTTGTTACAAATTGGCTAACTCGTTTACCGAAACGTTACAGATGATACGGGCAGTGTATGGTGATGCAGCATTATCAAGAACCCAGGTGTATAACTGGTACAATCGTTTCAATGGTGGACGTGAAAGTGTCGAGGATGAACCAAGATCAGGACGCCCTTCAACGTCAAGGAATGAAGACAATGTGGTGAAAGTTCGTATACTGGTGAGAGGTAATAGACGTTTAACCACGCAGGAACTGGCAGACATGCTTCATATCGGCAAAGAAATCAATCAGTGCTATTACAAGCGGTATTGGTCGACTCAGAAACAGGATGAAGCGCGTTAGGAAGGACCTCTGTGATTCTGGTCAATGGTTTCTGTTACACGATAATGCTCGGCCTCATACCGTATAGAACAATGATGGGGCTGCCTCAAAGCGCAAATAGTTTAATCCAGGTGTTAACGTAAATGAGGGTTTAAGGTGGGAAAAAACCATATATTTGCCAAATGCCATTTCACAAACCTCTCTCACACAGTTTCACGAATTTAGCCTTGTGTTGAATTATCAGAACATTATCTGTGTGGACCTCTGTTGCAGATATTCTACATATCGTTAAGATATGTACTTTCTGTGGGTAGAGTATGAATTGATTTACTGAATTGTGGGTATTGTTATAAGAACATACCAGGAAGATCTTGCCAGTTTTTCACAAATTAGTTTGCAACAAAGTGAGCGGCCGACAGAGATGAACAATTTTGACGAGGCCACTCAAAGAGCGACAAATACTCAGTTCTGACTGTCAATCCTACGTGCATAGATTTGGTTATTGAGTTCTTCCTTTACATGTCGTATCGACTCGAATTCAAGAGGGTGCAGCCTCGTGGAGAAGACAAAGTAAAAACGAAAGCCCGAGAAACAGATATCCAGATTTCCAAGAGAAATTCAAATGCTCCATGTGTATCGCCGTTGACAAGCCTAAACATGGTTGTAGTGGTACCTCCAATGATGGCAAGGCAGCATAGCACCCCAATTGTTTCCGGATTCTAAAAAAGTCAGTCGAAACCACAGACATCAACGAGATGTTAATCAAACGACGCAGCTATTTTGTAAACAGCATTGTCAAGCCACGGTACTAACGTCCACAGTTTCAGTGAATATGATTTGGAAACTGCAAAACTTCTTGTAGCAGAATATTTTAGGTTATATAAGCCTGATGGCGTACACAAGATCTTGGTGCACGTTCCATGTGCCATTGCAGCAGCTGTTCTTCCAGTCGCCAGCTCTCTGAGGAGACTCAAGAAGCAAGAACATGAAGAGAGCGACTTTTCCTCGAGAGGTCACAAATTTCTGCCAGCGAGGATCTTACGCATCATCTGATCTAATTCAGTAATATCAAGTCTTCGGCTTTTGCCTGGTAAGAAACCATGAACGCTATCAGAAAAGGTCACTCGCTTGCTCGACAGCACAGATTCCAGATGAGTCCCAACAATCTGCCTGGCCAATGAAAATCTCTGTCTACTGAAAGTGAAAGTGAAGATTATGGTTTATTTCAGTCAGGATGTGAATACAGCGCACGTTAAAATTTATTTCGTAGTGTAACGTAGATGAAATTTACTGTGCACTCTGCACCATGCCATGAAGGAATATAGGGGAGTGTGGAGGCTCCATAAATTCACGATCTTGGCCATTTGTTGAGGTACTATACTTCCCCATCCCCCTCCCCCCGGCTTGCCTCCAGGTACCCATTTATTACATACCGTTTTTATGTAGGAACAAGGACGAAAAATTCCGACCATCGATCACCTACCCCGAGATTCGAACCCAAGTTCCCGCTTGGCAGTCAGACGCTCTACCGACTGGACCACCGAAGCTCCATTTTGGTAGTGTGTTCACGTCAACAAGCACAGGATTTAACTGATTTTATGTGAATCTTCAAACTGCACTTTTTATCAGTATTACATGAGCACAGGGCATTTGCACATTTCGCGTTACTTTATTATTTTGCACTGCCATCATGTGAATAACTACAGAATTTGAATCATTTTATGTTTCTTATGTATTATTTTCTGTTATTAGTAATACGGACAGCGTAAAGTATCTCTATTCACCAATTCATATTTTTGTGGCCATTTACAGAATTATGGCCCACTGTGCCACGGTGTGGCTAGTTTCTGGGCATGTGATTTCACAGAGAACGAGTTCTCCTTGAACAAAATTGAGTAATCTTAATAGATAACAAAGATATACTTACGTGCATGTATATGCTCATTTGTATTATTCGTGTTTGAATAATAGCCCTAATTATGTTCAGCATAATTATTGGAATATATGCCCTGTGAAGAACCAATAAATAATAATAATACTAATACGTTTTGATAATCGAGAGAAAGCACGTGACGTGACCTAAAAATACAAGTCATTATACCTCTTCTAGAGGTATAATGATCTGTTGAACAATAGAATTACAAAATTGGAAGTAAATATTTTTCAAAAGTAAACAGAAAGATAGAAATCTACTCAACAGCAAATTGTGGACATAAAGATTCTGTAATAATTATATAATTTCGCAATTCTAAGAATTATTAACATAGCATATAGTGAAGAATTTTCAGACGTCATAAAATATACATAACACAAATCGTATAACTATAAAGCCTCTATGTATATTTTTCTCGATACTTTAATAATGAATGCATTAAAAATTCATTGCCTATAAGTATTAGTGTTAAGTAAGTGAAATGTGGTTAAGTAAACACGAACTTTAATTTTTTACGTTGGAATTTGGAACCTAACTCTCTAACCACTAAGAGTAATGAGAAGCACTCAATACTAAATATTACTTGATAGTAACAAGAAAATAAAATTAACTTTGTACTTAGCACCATCTATGCTGAAATAGGGAAGAATACAGAAAACAGAGGTTTTGCATAATAAATTACAGACACCAATAACGAACAACCTATGATCGAAATCTGCATAATGCACAAAAATGTATGCAGTAAATTTGGATCTGATTCAAATAAAACAATTTGCAAATCATTTAAGTTATTGAAATTCATAAATTCTTACAGAGACCAGCGGGTTCGGATGTAGCATTAAGAGGATCATGAAGCAACCCAGATAAAACAGTGTTAACAACTAGGGAAAAATCTCACTCTTTCTCTCTCTCTCACACACACATCAGCATTATAAATGACTTTTTTCATAGCGTCTCAAAAATATCTCTCACAACCAATATAATATGTAGTTATGAACAAGTTATAGTCCGTTCACAGAAATACCGAACTGGTGGAATTCATATCGATAAATTTAGTGAAACATATCAACTTTCATAGTCGGTCGAACCACAGGCAAGTCTGTGATCGAACTATAAGAACCATTGCTAAATTAGTCGGATATAATATATTAGCTTGAATGATATGTGATGTTATAATTTATTAAATTTAGTATAGTTATTAAATATAATGTACAAAAATATACATTGAATAGATATAAATCGAAAGTAAAAAAACAAGAATTGGCATGTATGATTCCCAAATAATATAACATAACCCACAGCGCTACAGCCCTTGAAGGGCCTTGGCTTACCTACCGACTGCTGGTCTCCCTCCCACACTGTTCCGCCGTCACCTGTTATAGCGTGGAGGTCTCAGACCAGTGTTGGGGTGACGGGTGATCAGCCCGACGAACCCCAGCCGTTATTGTAGGTCTTCTTGACCAGGTTACGCTCACTCACTCGGAGCTTCCCAATTTCCTCACGATGGTGGGTTGCCACCGGCCCTATACGTAGGCCGAATAAATTGCGACCAGAGCCGGATTCGAACCTACGCCGTCCCGCAGCGAACGATCTAAAGACGAGTGAACGCCTTAACGCTACGGAGGAGGACATGATTCCCAAATAGGATATACAAACTTTCACTTCTTTCTGCTGTAGTTCTGTAGCACATAATTTTTTCTTAACAGTATGGAATTTTTTAGCTAGTTTGTACAGCACGTTTTTACATAGTAGTGCCATCTCGGAATTCGTCCTTTTTTTTCTAACCGAACATAAACTCACCGTTAGTGAAACAGACAAGATGGCGTACATCAATTAGAAGCTGGCTGAGAACTTGAACTATAAAATACATTATTTTCCTTAATAACCTCCAAAACTACAGTATTTGAGTCACGATATTCTGTGGCAGTTAATTGCAACAGGATTGTTATAAAAATGAATGAAATCAAATTAAAACATTAGTAAAATATCTAAACTTTTCTGTAAAATCGAAAGAAAAAATAGAAACCATCTCTTTCGAAGCAATTGCTATTAATACCAAATTAATATACCTCAAATGACGTGATTTATCTTTTATTTATCTATTTTTATTCCCTGTCATAACATAATTTTCTTCCACGTAAGAAGTCAACTGGTTTTTCGGAGGGATGGTGTTGAAGTTTTGCTTTAAAATATTTTTAAAATACATCAGAATATCAAAATATATATTATGTAATCGCAAAATATAGTTTGCTTTTCACATAATATTGGTATAAAATCAATGGAATCTTCGAATTTTGCATAACTTCCAGGATAATAAAACTCCACGAAACTTTCTGCGGACCCAGCGAACGAACAAAAAGCCGGAAAAATATCGGTCGGTATCGGCAAATAAAATTCAACCGATGCTTTCCGATACCAATACCACTGGTATCGACCGATACATCGGCATCGGTATCGGCTCAGCCCTAATATATGTACAGTCTTGGACACAGCTGGCTTGTAACGACCCTATTGAAGAAGCAGTGAAGCAAGCCATCCATGTCTGGCCACCAAGCGCCTTGTGACTAGACAACCCAAACAACATTGCAATTTTGCGGCTTGTATACCAGTCACGGGTATACATCTCTGTAAATTGAGTAGTGATGCCAAAGAGAAATACGAGATGAAGATTGTCGATCGTAATGTCTCGTGTTCTCGACATGGAATAATACTCGGTCCACGTTACGTTCCATTATTTAATGTTGTTTGGGAATGAACCTGACGGACTAGGTTTATATTTTCAATCCTTGCATTACAGGAAATTCCATATTTTACAATTATATTAATGCTTTGAACGAAAATAATGCCCATAAAAACATCGAACACACGTTCACACCATTCTTCTCACGCACATGCACGTGAAAACAAACACACAAAGTTAAGTTTTAACTTCCAAGTGAATGTCCAAATAACAGTAAATGGAGAAGCACGATGTGCGAAACATCGGATTTTTCACAGAAAGAATGCGTCTATTTGTGACATACGTGGTTTCTATTAATAGACAATGAAACAATTATGAGAGAAATTAACATGCATTTTCGTCTTCAGGTGCTGAGGAAGGAAACAGACTGACTGGAAAAAAGAAAGCATGGTGCTATTGATAGGCTGTTGGTTAGCGTACAGAGCTTTCATCAGTGAGGTCTAGGTTCGATTCCCACCAAGGACATTTATTTTTATTCTTTTCTATTAGTGAAGAATTATGTAATATTGTTTTCTAGGCATTTTGACGAAAGGATACGCATCAAATTTGTTCGTTTAATCTGTATTTTCATTCTTCTAATAAGTTCTTTATCGCAATGGGATAAAGAGATTCTCTATCTAGGCGATGGATATCTTCTCAATGGTTACGTAGCTGCGATTCTCCAGTCCCTTACACCCACTTGTCTTATTTATTTACTTCATTTCATATCTAACGAAAACACACAGATATAGTTAGAACAAGAAACACACCTCCGGTCGAAGGTTCCAGACTCGAATTCTGGCTTTTTTTTTGCGAGGGTGATTATTCCTGTGTGTGTGTTTATCATCTTTGTCAAAAAAATATTCCTCATTATTGTCGTGATTAACCTAGGGAGAGACCAAAGCGACTGAAATAACAAAAGTACAGAAAATGCAAGACACATCTGCCTAGGCATGTTATTATACCTTGGGAATTAGAAATCTGAAAATTAACTTGCGTTTCAGTCAACTACTTGCGAAAGAGTTTCGTGTTGTCTCGTTTGGAGTGTTGGTTATCGTGTCGGACTAGCATGCGGGCAACCCGAGTTCGAGCCCAGTGGAAAGCAAGTTTGTTTTTTTTTGTCTAATTTCATCCAACCTTATTTATAAAACTGAGGTTTCTGCAAAACCTTTTGAATTGCATGCCACTTCGTATGTTGGTAATCTGAAAGCATCAAAGATGAAAATTTGATGTTTCGAAGCGACGATGTATTTGTGTATGTGTTGAAAAAACGCAGTTATTTATTAACGAAAAACATGCAGCCACGTGATCATTGAGAACGCTTCCTAGTTGTCAGTGCTAATATGGCAGTAACTACAGTCTGTCAACACACACCAACTTTCACGTTTCCCGTAAAATGATTACCTTTCCACGTTTCAAAATCATGAGTGCTGTCTAAAGCAATACTTTGATACTTGCGTTTGCATGTTCGAATCTAAAGTAAAACGAAACTTTTTTTCCCAACAAATGACATTCAAACCATTAATAACTGTTTGAAATGTGATACTGATATCATATATGGAAAGAATAAAAATGGAGAATTTCGCTTAATACAACTTATAAATAGGGAGCGGAAGTTGATGAAATGTCATCTTTTTTCTGACATCTCGGACACGATGCCCATTAAATATACACAATATTACACTTCATCTAGAACCCAAAAAAGGTAATTTTAAAGTGCATTTTTTTTTAATTTGTTGCCATTTGTCAGGTTTTAGGTCATTTTCACGGATTTTCGGCATTTACCCGTCATTTTTCGCAATATTCGGTATATTGTTTCATCATATTTTGTCACTTCTTTAATTTTGGTAATATTCTTGAATCTTTTCACCAAGGTATATATATCTCGCAGGATTGCAATTTACGAGCAAAATAAATGCTGAACTGGTGACAGCCTTTGTTGTGCCGGGAGAAACCACCAGGTGCCCGTCTGGGGCAAACTCAGATTTAAGATCAGATAAGGAGAGGCTTGAAATACCATAGCTAGACCGCGTTTGCACTGAAAATCCTCGTTGCATATTTTAATTGAATGTGCATGTGCTATCATTTGGTGCCCTTTTTTTTAAAGAAAGATTGCATTTTGTTTAATTTCATTTTCATTTCAATTTTTAAACTGAAACTAACAAATTTGATGGTCATTTCTTGCATTTTACGTCATTGTTTCCCATTTTTTAGGATATTCTATAGGTCATATACCTATATTTTTTAGGTCATCAACTTCCGCTCCCTACTTATAAATATATTAAATTATGTGGATACCTGATGTGAAACGTACGATGCACGATCAGAGAGAATGAATGTTGCATTGAAAACTGCAGAGAACAATGACTGACTTATGAACAGTGAAAGGTTTTTCCATGCTCCAATGGGATTTTTTTTATAACTATAAATAAACAAGGGAGAAGGTCACAGGTGGGTATGATGAACTAAATTGTAATCTAAAAGTTTTAATTGAAGAAACAAAATACGTTCGTGGTTAAAAATAGGGCATTCAATTTCAGGCACATTACACTAACTGAAATACTATTTTCAAAATTAATAATATTTGGATAACCGGAAAATCCAAACTTGATGTTAACCACGTAATGCACTTGATAATCAAAGAAACATAATTTTTCTTGAGCATGCCTTTTATTTTGTGTCTTGATTGTTGAAAAAATACGTTGAAACGAACAGTAGTATGTTTTAGAGTGTGTTTAGAATCTCTTGTGTACTGCATGTAAATACTGAAGTCATTTTAGTATCCTAATCAAATAACAATTATTCAGTGTAATCCTTTAAAAGGAAAGCCTTTGTTTCTTTGCAGCTGTTCATGACAGAAATTCAATTGCAAGACAAGTTACCAAATTAGCAATAGTTCTCTTACATATTTGTGGTATGTGCTTGTCTGCCTTATACCGGATGATGAAGGAAGCAGATATAAAAGGTTCCTTTAGTCCTTGACAGAGCGCATGCTCCGTAATTATGTGTATAAAACCCATGTTTTCTGTGTATAAAATTTACGTATGTTTGGATTGGGTGCTCAAATGTTGCAGTAAACATAACTCCGTGACACACAACAACAATTACAAGCGCTTCAAAAATTAGAAACTTAGCAAGCGTTACTCATAAGACGATTAGATTGTCCGACTGACAGAAGACCAGGTGGTGGGTTGGTAGCGTGTAAGTTTGGCACGCAGGAGATACTGGGTTCGATTCCCCTTTGATTGCCTCCAATTTTTTTTCTTAACTCGAGCGACTATATATTTGAATTTATTTATTGCGAACATTCTTATTTTATTTGCTGTGCGAATTGTTGAATTTTGTTTTCCAAACGATTACGATAATTTCTTGTGAATAGTATTATATGTATTTCTGGATCATTTTCTCGAAATAAATGTATACTTTTCGCCAGGCATAACATTTTTTGAGTATGTTTGTAAAATGATGAGATATGTGGAAAAAACTATCGTAAAAAATAATTTTCACAAATAAAATTTAAAACTGTAAAGATTTCCACCCAAAAATAAAGTAAAAATGTATTTAACTTTTACTCCAATAAATTATTAAATAAAATGCAATAATTAGTTGCTCGAGTTATTTAAAAAAAATAGGGCAATAGAACGGAAAGCGAACTCAAAGCCTTCTTTACGTGAAACTTATCCGCTACCACGGGGCCACTTGACCACTTAAAAATCATGTAATAACTTCGCCTCATCAAGGCACTTGGAACTCATCGAAACCTTCAAGCACTTTACGCACAGTAAGAAAACTGGATCTATAGTTTAAACTGGGATTCCAACCATTTGTGCCTAAACCGCGTATCAAACTTTTCCTCGGGAATTGTTGGCTAGCGTGCGATATTACCAATACTCGGTTCGGGCATGGATGTGGGTGTTTGTCCCAATGAGAATACAAAGAATATAGAGGAAATTGACATGTGTCACAACTGAGAAAAAGGTGAAGAACGAGGATATTATTAATTATGAAATTACTCTTTCAGTTAGTGCAATGTGCCTGAAATTGAATGCCCTATTTTTAACCGCGAACGTGTTTTGTTTCTTCAATTAAAACTTTTAGATTACAATTTAGTTCATCATACCCACCTGTGTCCTTCTCCCTTGTTTATTTATAGTTATAAATAAAATCCCATTGGAGCATGGAAAAACCTTTCACTTTTCATAAGTCAGTCATTGTTCTCTGCAGTTTTCAATGCAACATTCAGGCTCTCTGATCGTGCATCGTACGTTTCACATCAGGTATCCACATAATTTAATATATTTATAAGTAGGGAGCGGAAGTTGATGACCTAAAAAATATAGGTATATGACCTATAGAATATCCTAAAAAATGGGAAACAATGACGTAAAATGCAAGAAATGACCATCAAATTTGTTAGTTTCAGTTTAAAAATTGAAATGACAATGAAATTAAACAAAATGCAATCTTTCTTTAAAAAAAAGGGCACCAAATGATAGCACATGCACATTCAATTAAAATATGCAACGAGGATTTTCAGTGCAAACGCGGTCTAGCTATGGTATTTCAAGCCTCTCCTTATCTGATCTTAAATCTGAGTTTGCCCCAGACGGGCACCTGGTGGTTTCTCCCGGCACAACAAAGGCTGTCACCAGTTCAGCATTTATTTTGCTCGTAAATTGCAATCCTGCGAGATATATATACCTTGGTGAAAAGATTCAAGAATATTACCAAAATTAAAGAAGTGACAAAATATGATGAAACAATATACCGAATATTGCGAAAAATAACGGGTAAATGCCGAAAATCCGTGAAAATGACCTAAAACCTGACAAATGGCAACAAATTAAAAAAAAAATGCACTTTAAAATTACCTTTTTTGGGTTCTAGATGAAGTGTAATATTGTGTATATTTAATGGGCATCGTGTCCGAGATGTCAGAAAAAAGATGACATTTCATCAACTTCCGCTCCCTATTTATAAGTTGTATTAAGCGAAATTCTCCATTTATATTCTTTCCATATATGATATCAGTATCACACTTCAAACAGTTATTAATGGTTTGAATGTCATTTGTTGGGAAAAAAGTTTCGTTTTACTTTAGATTCGAACATGCAAACGCAATTATCAAAGTATTGCTTTAGACAGCACTCATGATTTTGAAACGTGGAAAGGTAATCATTTTACGGGAAACGTGAAAGTTGGTGTGTGTTGACAGACTGTAGTTACTGCCATATTAGTACTGACAACTAGGAAGCGTTCTCAATGATCACGTGGCTGCATGTTTTTCGTTAATAAATAACTGCGTTTTTTCAACACATACACAAATACATCGTCGCTTCGAAACATCAAATTTTCATCTTTGATGCTTTCAGATTACCAACATACGAAGTGGCATGCAATTCAAAAGGTTTTGCAGAAACTTCAGTTTTATAAATAAGGTTGGATGAAATTAGACAAAAAAAAAACTTGCTTTCCACTGGGCTCGAACTCGGGTTGCCCGCATGCTAGTCCGACACGATAACCAACACTCCAAACGAGACAACACGAAACTCTTTCGCATGTAGTTGACTGAAACGCAAGTTAATTTTCAGATTTCTAATTCCCAAGGTATAACATGCCTAGGCAGATGTGTCTTGCATATTCTGTACTTTTGTTATTTCAGTCGCTTTGGTCTCTCCCTAGGTTAATCACGACAATAATGAGGAATATTTTTTTGACAAAGATGATAAACCCACACACAAGAATAATCACCCTCGCAAAAAAAAGCCAGAACTCGAGTCTGGAACCTTCGACGCGAGGTGTTTGATTGATTGATTGATTTAATTTATTTTACTTCGCGTTTTGTGCCTCTAGGCTAATTTGCGAGGATGGGGATGAGTGATGAAATGATGAAATTCATGAATGGACATTCACAAACAACCAAGCCCGACCGGGATTCGAACCCGGAACCCTTCGACGCGAGGTGTGTTTCTTGTTCTAACTATATCTGTGTGTTTTCGTTAGATATGAAATGAAGTAAATAAATATCCCATTGCGATAAAGAACTTACTAGAAGAATGAAAATACAGATTAAACGAACAAATTTGATGCGTATCCTTTCGTCAAAATGCCTAGAAAACAATATTACATACTTCTTCACTAATAGAAAAGAATAAAAATAAATGTCCTTGGTGGGAATCGAACCTAGACCTCACTGATGAAAGCTCTGTACGCTAACCAACAGCCTATCAATAGCACCATGCTTTCTTTTTTCCAGTCAGTCTGTTTTCTTCCTCAGCACCTGAAGACGAAAATGCATGTTAATTTCTCTCATAATTGTTTCATTGTCTATTAATAGAAACCACGTATGTCACAAATAGACGCATTCTTTCTGTGAAAAATCCCATGTTTCGCACATCGTGCTTCTCCATTTACTGTTATTTGGACATTCACTTGGAAATTAAAACTTAGCTTTGTGTGTTTGTTTTCACGTGCATGTGCGTGAGAAGAATGGTGTGAACGTGTGTTCGATGTTTTTATGGGCATTATTTTCGTTCAAAGCATTAATATAATTGTAAAATATGGAATTTCCTGTAATGCAAGGATTGAAAATATAAACCTAGTCCGTCAGGTTCATTCCCAAACAACATTAAATAATGGAACGTAACGTGGACCGAGTATTATTCCATGTCGAGAACACGAGACATTACGATCGACAATCTTCATCTCGTATTTCTCTTTGGCATCACTACTCAATTTACAGAGATGTATACCCGTGACTGGTATACAAGCCGCAAAATTGCAATGTTGTTTGGGTTGTCTAGTCACAAGGCGCTTGGTAGCCAGACGTGTATGGCTTGCTTCACTGCTTCTTCAATAGGGTCGTTACAAGCCAGCTGTGTCCAAGACTGTACACACGTATATACATATAAACTGTGATATATATAGTACTGCAAATCATGAAATTGAATATTAGAACTTTTATTTAACGTTTTGCTAGTAAAAAATTAAGCAAGTTATGTCACTAAAACAAAAAATAAATAAATTCTTAATCAACTGTTGTGGAGGAATTTATAAAACTTTTCTGCTAATTCTGTTCCTTGAGATGAGACATGAAGACGAGAATATCTCCATTGTTAAAACGGTATTTGGAAAGTAGTTTTTTATATAAGCCGATTTTTTCTCCTCAGCTTGAGATTAAAAGAAATCGCATAATCCCCAAGGACAAAGAGAAAAAAAAACACCAAAAGTAAAACGTTGTTCTATTAGACGATGTAAGTCCTTCCATCTGGCACAACCTGAGCAGAATAATCTCATTGTATACGTGGCGAAAAATCTTCAAGAAACTCCTCTGCTGGTTAGTCTCTAAGGTGGCTATAATGTATTTGATTGGTGAGGCTCAGATGTGTACGCGCGCGCGTGTGCTGAATGAAAATGGAAACTTGCCACTTGAAATAAACATTATCAAAATATAAAGGACAATTACAATGAATTCATTAAGTTGAATTTGAATTCAGAGCCACTAGTTTCGCAACAACAACCAATTCGTCATCCTAACACTCCCCGATGGCGTAGTGGTAACGTCGTCACATTTTAGCCAAGGGGTCCCAGGTTCTGTACCCGGTGGAGGCACATAGTTATTCGTATCTCACTTTAAACTGCAGGATTAGTCCCGATTATCATAGTATCTGTGCATAAGTGGACTTACAACAAAAACTCAATCACCAATAAATCTAACTGGCAGGTTTGAGAAGCATTTGCTAAACAAAAGATTTCATCTTCCGAGATATGATTCAGTTTGAAAATAAATGAATATTTTTACATATTTTCAGTTTCCATTATTTTTATTCCTGGTTTTGAAAATCGCACAAATGCATGTTTCCAAACAGTAATCTTGAATCCAGATTTGTTGCTATTGAACAGCATCTGGCGAATTAATTTTGGGCATCTAAATATGCTGACTACAAAATCAAAATAAGAAGAAGAAGAAAAAGAAGTTATAACACGCCCACCTTACAAAATTTTTGGAAACGCCACCGCGCCTGAATATCCCTTTCTAGGGAAAATATTCTCTCTGAGATAGCACCACTGCGACCTGCATTATGGAATTGTTGCCCAAGTGATGTAACTTAACATTGGCTTCATCTGGCGTGAAGAGATCAGGGATTAGCCCATTGTGACGACCAAGTCATTATCCATTATTCGGACGTTATTTTCATTGGCCCTCGCGATACGCGACGGCAACAAAAGCACACGAAACGTCACCAGATGCATTGTTGAGCGTGACATCCTTTGTCCCTGTCCGTTGGACTGTTGACAGTGCGCGAGAAACGCAATGACATGTGCGCCATGTTTGTTGTTGTGTGAAGCAAGCAAACAGCGGCGGGCGTTCGATGTATCGACCCGTGCTTGTGTTGTTTTCGATTGCGTCCGCATAAACAGCGCGCAACAATCAACCGCAACAAGACTCGTTAGGGTCGGTTCGTTTGAGTGCGACTCGTGGATCAGTGTCGCGAGAAAAGAGGATTGTGCGTGAACCGTAGAAAAACTCGGTTACCTAGGGGAATATAGACGACATTAATAGGTTAATTGTGCCTTCCTGCCTTTGAATACATATCTAAACACTTAATTATCCGTTGATTTTATTTTATACACTTGTACAGGGTGTTCTCATTAAAAGTAGCCCAGAGTTCGGAGAATTTTCTACAATCAGACACACGAAAATAAATTCATATAGGGAACTAATAGAATCACGTGGGTTGTAATAATTATTTTCGACCTTCTTCCTAGACCGAAATCCATGCCATTTTTCAACATTCTTCATTTACGAGTTGCATTTGCAGTTGGAAGATTTCCGTCAACCTTCATGTCGGGTACCTACACAACGGGATAAGTTAGAAGACTTCAATTTTCTGTTTAGAATATCTCTGCAACTTTCAATGCAGATTCTTTCTTAATGAAATCAGCTATATCAGGAAAATTACAAGGCAGGTTCGTAAGCAACCATAGCATCTCAGACAACTTTCAGGTTAGGTTGAAACGTAACAATATCAGTTAGAACATCTCAGGCAATTTTCAGGTCAGCTTACTACGTAACACGATCCGTTTGAACATCTCGGGCAACTTTCAAGTCAGATTCCTACGTACCACGATCAGTTTGAACATCTCAGATAAATTTCAAGTAGGGCTCTGATGTAACACGATCAGTTTTGAACATCTAAAACAACTTTCAAGTCGAGTTCCTAACTAACTAACTAACTCTCTAGCCTTCTTCAACCAGAAGGTTCATGGCTGCAGCAACACAGGCCTTCCATCTGTCCCTATCCTGAGCAAGATCTATATACTCTTTTCCATCCCTACCGATTTCCTTTAGGTCCATCCAACGTTGTCCCTCAATCTTCGTCTTGGCCTTAATATAGGTCTCTTTCCATCAGGTTTCCCAACAAGAATCCTGTAAACTCCTCTTTCCTCTCCCATTCGTGCCACATGGCCTGCCCACCTAAGTCTCCTTGATTTAATTATTCTAATAATATCTGGACATGAATACAAATTATGTAATTCTAAATTATGTAACCTTCTCCACTCACCTGTCTCCTCATCCCTTTTAGGTTCAAAGATTTTCCTAAGGATCTTATTTTCAAATACTCTCAATTTGTGTTCCTCTTTCAATGCAAGGGACCAAGTTTCACACCCATATAATACTACAGGCAATATTACTGTTTGGTATATTTTAACTTTTAGTTTCTTAGATATTAAACGAGAAGACAAAAGTTTATGAAGAGAGAAGTAACATGCATTTCCTGAATTAAGCCTACTTTTTATTTCCTCTTTAATATAATTTTCATTTGTTAATATTACTCCTAAGTATTTGAATTTGGAAACTGGTTCAAACGAGTTGTTATCAATAATTAGAATTTGATTATTACCTAACACTTGGTTTCGGCCTGTAAGCATATATTTAGTTTTCTCTTTGCTAACTTCCAAACCTATCTCTTTAGCTGCTTTGAAAAATATTTTACCATTATTCTTAATTGTATTTATATCATCCCTTAATAAGTCTACATCATCTGCATATGATAACAACTGAGTCACACCATTTAATTTTAGTCCTTCGTTACTTTCTTTACCTTCCTAACAGCATATTCTAAGGCAAAATTAAAGAGCAATGGAGATAATGCATCTCCTTGTTCTAACCCATCATGAATTGTAAATTTGTCAGATACATTAATACCACACGAATTTTTCTTTCCGTTTCACTGGTGCATACTTTCATCATATTAACAATCTTCTTAGGTATTCCAAACTCGACTAATATATTATATAATTTATCTCTTTTGACCGAATCATATGCTTTTTTGAAATCAATGAATAGCTGATGGACACTTTGATTATATTCCCACTTTTTCTCAAGTGTCTGTCTGATGAGAAAGATTTGATCTGTAGTTGATCTGTTACGTTTAAATCCACATTTATAATCACCTATAATTTCATTAACATATGGGGTTAGTCTTGTTAAAAAGAATGTTAGATAATATTTTATTTTTGTTGAGAGTAGAGAAATTCCACGGTAATTATTGCAGTTAATTTAATCACCTTTATTAAACACAGGAACAATTATGGATTCTTTCCACTGTTGAGGGATTTCTTCTTTATTCCATATTAAACAAATTAATTTATGAATTTGACATATTAACGAATTCCACCCTATTTAATTAACTCAGCTAGTATTAGATCAATGCCAGGTGCTTTGTTATTCTTTAGCCTTTTCATAGCATCTTTAACTTCAGTCAAGTTAGGTTCTGGAACTAAAGGTTCTGCTGTGTGTACTTCATTTACTTCTGATTTATCTCCTACATGAACATTTAAAAGGTCATTAAAGTAGTTCTTCCATCTATTTAAAATATCGCTTGGATCAGAAAAAAAATTGCCATTTTTATATTTTATCAATTTTACTTTAGGTTGCCACCCCTTTCTGAATTCATTTACACCTTCATATAAATCTCTGATATATTTTTTTTTTCAATTTCGTTAATCTTGCTTTTCAAGTAATCTCGGTTGTATCATCAGAGTTATTTAACCACCTAAGTCTAGCCTGATTTCTTATTTCTATTAGATTATGACATTCGTTATCAAATCATGGCTTACTTTTTCTTGGTTTATGGTATCCTATACTTTCTTTAGCTGCTGATTCTATTGCATTACGTATGTGCTCCCAATTCTTATTTACGTCTGTTTCATTTATATTTTCATCATCATTTAAATCCTGCAAAACATCAAATCTATTTGACAGTTTAATTTGGTAATCTTTCTTAATTCTTTCATCAGCAAATTTTCCTGTATTAAATTTGAGAACTTTTAGATTTTCTTGCTTATGATTTATCACTGTGAGTCTTTCTCTTAATTTAGCAATTACTAAATAATGGTCACTGGCATAGTCAGAACCTCTATGTGAACGAACGTCTATTATACTAATATGCCTTCTCTTATCAGTGAGATATGATCTATCTGATTGAGTTTTACCATCTGGAGAAGACCAGGTATATTTATGGATATCTTTATGTTTAAAAGTGGTACTTTTCACAGTTAAATTCTTTGAAGTTGCAAAAGTAATTAATCTTATACCATTATCATTACTTAATTCATGAAGACTTTCTTTACCAACTGTGGGTTTAAATGTCTCTTCTTTACCAATCTGTGCATTATAGTCACCTAACAGAACTTTCATATCATACTGGGAAAATTGATCAAAGACCTGTTCTAACTCTGCATAAAATTCATCTTTAGTATTATCATCTTTATCTTCCGTTGGTGCATGTATGTTTATTAAAATAATTTTATCCCATCTACCCTGTAAAACTCCATATGATATCCTATCATTAATAAATTCTACTGTTTTAAGAGCAGATATAATTCTATTATTTATGAAGAAGCCTGTTCCAAAATTATGATTTTTAGTACCACCATAGAAAAAGGTATAATTTTTAGTTTTACAATTCCCTTCTCCTGGCCACCTAAATTCCTGGACAGCTACTACATCTAATTTATACTTAACTATCTCATTAACTGTACATTGAAATGCCCCAGGTCGGTAAAGACTCAGAACATTCCAAGTGCCTAATTTAATATCCTTATTCCTAATGTAGATCTTATCCTTAGTCCAGGGACCTCCCAAAGTATTCCCCGTCCGGAGATCCGAATGGGAGAATATTTTACCTTGGGAACATCCATGTCCTCATATTGCTGATTCTTGTCATATCTTTTTACAGTGCAGAGTTGTCAGTTCTACACCTAACCCCCAATATGAATGGAGGACCATACCTGTCGTTGTTCAACGGATCCCTCGGATCTAGCTGGGAGGATCACATAGTAGTCCACCAACCGTACCCCATTTCTGCCGATTGTGGGACGCTCATAGAGCCATGACAGGACAGCTCTGTAAATCCCAACAGAGCAAAATGTTGACCATTTCATTCTGTTGGATGACTAACTGCAGTGAACAAGCCACTGGGCGATGAGGTCGTCACATCCCTACGCCAAGTCGGGTTCCTATGTAACATAATCAGTTTGAACATCTCAGGCAACTTTCAAGTCAGATTCCTACGTACCACGATCAGTTTGAACATCTCAGGTAAATTTCAAGTTGAGCTCGGATGTAACACGATCAGTTTGGACATCTTAGGCAACTTTCAAGTCAAGTTCCTACTTAACAAGATCAGTTACAGCATCCCTCATATTGCTCAAAACAAATTGTTTCATAACGAAATCAGTTCCAAGGTCTCGAGAACGAGGTCAGTGAGAACATCTCAGGCAACTTTCAAGTCAGATTCCTACGTACCACGATCAGTTTGAACATCTCAGGTAAATTTCAAGTTGAGCTCGGATGTAACACGATCAGTTTGGACATCTTAGGCAACTTTCAAGTCAAGTTCCTACTTAACAAGATCAGTTACAGCATCCCTCATATTGCTCAAAACAAATTGTTTCATAACGAAATCAGTTCCAAGGTCTCGAGAACGAGATCAGTGAGAACATCTCAGGCAACTTTCAAGTCAGATTCCTACGTACCACGATCAGTTTGAACATCTCAGGTAAATTTCAAGTTGAGCTCGGATGTAACACGATCAGTTTGGACATCTTAGGCAACTTTCAAGTCAAGTTCCTACTTAACAAGATCAGTTACAGCATCCCTCATATTGCTCAAAACAAATTGTTTCATAACGAAATCAGTTCCAAGGTCTCGAGAACGAGATCAGTGAGAACATCTCAGGCAACTTTCAAGTCAGATTCCTACGTACCACGATCAGTTTGAACATCTCAGGTAAATTTCAAGTTGAGCTCGGATGTAACACGATCAGTTTGGACATCTTAGGCAACTTTCAAGTCAAGTTCCTACTTAACAAGATCAGTTACAGCATCCCTCATATTGCTCAAAACAAATTGTTTCATAACGAAATCAGTTCCAAGGTCTCGAGAACGAGATCAGTGAGAACATCTCAGGCAACTTTCAAGTCAGATTCCTACGTACCACGATCAGTTTGAACATCTCAGGTAAATTTCAAGTTGAGCTCGGATGTAACACGATCAGTTTGGACATCTTAGGCAACTTTCAAGTCAAGTTCCTACTTAACAAGATCAGTTACAGCATCCCTCATATTGCTCAAAACAAATTGTTTCATAACGAAATCAGTTCCAAGGTCTCGAGAACGAGATCAGTGAGAACATCTCAGGCAACTTTCAAGTCAGATTCCTACGTACCACGATCAGTTTGAACATCTCAGGTAAATTTCAAGTTGAGCTCGGATGTAACACGATCAGTTTGGACATCTTAGGCAACTTTCAAGTCAAGTTCCTACTTAACAAGATCAGTTACAGCATCCCTCATATTGCTCAAAACAAATTGTTTCATAACGAAATCAGTTCCAAGGTCTCGAGAACGAGATCAGTGAGAACATCTCAGGCAACTTTCAAGTCAGATTCCTACGTACCACGATCAGTTTGAACATCTCAGGTAAATTTCAAGTTGAGCTCGGATGTAACACGATCAGTTTGGACATCTTAGGCAACTTTCAAGTCAAGTTCCTACTTAACAAGATCAGTTACAGCATCCCTCATATTGCTCAAAACAAATTGTTTCATAACGAAATCAGTTCCAAGGTCTCGAGAACGAGATCAGTGAGAACATCTCAGGCAACTTTCAAGTCAGATTCCTACGTACCACGATCAGTTTGAACATCTCAGGTAAATTTCAAGTTGAGCTCGGATGTAACACGATCAGTTTGGACATCTTAGGCAACTTTCAAGTCAAGTTCCTACTTAACAAGATCAGTTACAGCATCCCTCATATTGCTCAAAACAAATTGTTTCATAACGAAATCAGTTCCAAGGTCTCGAGAACGAGATCAGTGAGAACATCTCAGGCAACTTTCAAGTCAGATTCCTACGTACCACGATCAGTTTGAACATCTCAGGTAAATTTCAAGTTGAGCTCGGATGTAACACGATCAGTTTGGACATCTTAGGCAACTTTCAAGTCAAGTTCCTACTTAACAAGATCAGTTACAGCATCCCTCATATTGCTCAAAACAAATTGTTTCATAACGAAATCAGTTCCAAGGTCTCGAGAACGAGATCAGTGAGAACATCTCAGGCAACTTTCAAGTCAGATTCCTACGTACCACGATCAGTTTGAACATCTCAGGTAAATTTCAAGTTGAGCTCGGATGTAACACGATCAGTTTGGACATCTTAGGCAACTTTCAAGTCAAGTTCCTACTTAACAAGATCAGTTACAGCATCCCTCATATTGCTCAAAACAAATTGTTTCATAACGAAATCAGTTCCAAGGTCTCGAGAACGAGATCAGTGAGAACATCTCAGGCAACTTTCAAGTCAGATTCCTACGTACCACGATCAGTTTGAACATCTCAGGTAAATTTCAAGTTGAGCTCGGATGTAACACGATCAGTTTGGACATCTTAGGCAACTTTCAAGTCAAGTTCCTACTTAACAAGATCAGTTACAGCATCCCTCATATTGCTCAAAACAAATTGTTTCATAACGAAATCAGTTCCAAGGTCTCGAGAACGAGATCAGTGAGAACATCTCAGTCAACATTCACCTTACCTTTTCTGATGAAATCATCTCAATAATAGAATTTTATCTAAATCGATGTGCTAATTAATAGGGTGGTGCGTTTTACATCGCCATTATGGGTTCAGCATTGGGAGCAAAAATCAGATCACATCCAGTCTCTGACGACATTTCTGACGATGCTCTGTCTCTGTATCGTGTTAGTTGCTTGCGTCGTGCACTGAGACAGATTCTCGTGTGACTCCCAGGCAATTTTCCTTCCACGTCTTTGATCGCGAGATCCTTATCGGAAAGCGCATCTTGTTTTCTTCTATTTTTCTTTAGTTATCTGCGGAGGAGTTTGGATGTCGGGAAACGCGGCGCTTGTTCTTCAGAAGTTCGATGAGGTCACGGTTCCCGCTGCCTTGTCGTCTCTCCTTGTGTGTGTGTTCCGTGGGAGGAAAGGGATGCTGGGGAAGATGGGGGATGAGGAGAAGGCAAAGTTCTCGTAACAGGATGTAACTTGAACAACGTCTTCGGAGCGAGTTCGTTACTAAGTAATTGGAAGCGAGGCACCAGGCTGCGTGGCAAGTTGACTGCTTGTCGTCGAGCAGGAGGGGGTGTCGAGAAGGGAGAGGAGGGGGAGAGTAAATCAGCTTGCTGCTTCAGCCTACCCTCACTTTGTCGAGCTCTCCGAACACTCCCCATCCCTTTTGTTTCTAGGAAGGCTGAGACATTCGGGAGCAGGAGGAGGAGGAGGGTTGATGTTTTTTTCTCTTATTAGTTCTCTCGCGCAGTGAGCTGTCAGTACCTGCCCTCTGGCGGCCGGCCTGGGAACTAACAGGTTGCGTGCGGGCTGCGGAGATGGCAGGGGTAGGGATCGTGGAGTGGGGAAGGGTTTTATGGGTTGGAGGAGGTGTTGCAAGATCGGAACAGAAGACTGCGACATCGCCAGGACTTGAGGATCAACAAGCCAGTTTGTGTTAAGGCCAACAAAGCTAGAAATGTGAACAAAGCCGTATTGTTGAGATCCCAAGAACTCCAACTCGCAAGCATAGGTGGTTAATCCTTTCAAAAGAGAGATATTATGTAAAGGGATAGGAACTTGAGATGCGATTGGAATTCCCCGTTTGTAGCATTACGGGAGAACATCACAACAACTTTGATCCAATTTCTCAACATCGATGAATGCTGGTTTGCTTCCATCGTGTGAATTCATGACACAAGTTAAGCCTATCTCTGGTGAACATTGATCTCTGCTACAGTAAAAGGACAACTAGTAGAAATCATCTTGATGGAGGTTCGTAAACACTTATGCGAAGCTGCTCTATTCCTGTATGAGGAAAATATAAGGAATTTGTATGCACGTGACATAAAAACCTAACATCGCATTGTAAAGAATGTACAGGGTGTTCAATAAGCCTATCTGCAATGAGCACTACAGGTTATATGCTACGCGAACTTATAATTGATCTTTCGACTCTTACTGGAGCTATAAGAGAAAATTATAGTTCCTTGGATGTACAGTAAGTGTTGGAACTGTCCTTCCAAAGGCACCTGAGTGAAACTTCTGGGTTATGGGCAGAGGTGGCTCGAGATAAAAGTTTTCAACTGAGTAGGTTCATTTTTGGCGCCTCTTTTTTTCCACCCTTCCACCCCCCCCCCCCCCAAACATTTTACACTGGTTCTTCTGCTATCTTCCTCAGTAAAAAAGAACATGACAGTGTTACATATTTACGGTTTTAATAACGGAAAGTAATACCCTTATTTTTTAAAATACGTTACTGTTAAAGAATATATTTTTGTACGTATGTATTTTTTAAACACCTACATAATGATATCAAAGTGACAATCATCTCTTAGTTTAAAGTGCTACATGATTTTGTAATATACTCTACTTATTACAGTTGTGCAGCAGTAACTCCAAATAATCCTTGTCTACACAAATCTTTTCAAAACAAATATCAACGGTTATATAATCAGAAATAAGGTTTAGGCGCTACTCAAGGATAACGTCCCGAGGACGGCACCCCGGGCACTCGACCCTTGAGCTGCCCCTGGTTAAATATTTATTTATTTACTTAAAGATACAAATACAAAACTGAAAGACCTTTTCATACTGAAACTGTAACAGCAGCAGAAACAACAATAACAAACAAAAGCAGCACAAGATGACAAGGGGAAAATAAAATA
The DNA here is from genome assembly GCF_977018435.1 of Lepisma saccharinum. Taxonomy (NCBI): domain Eukaryota; kingdom Metazoa; phylum Arthropoda; class Insecta; order Zygentoma; family Lepismatidae; genus Lepisma; species Lepisma saccharinum. Next base: position 56,110,926 of record NC_139234.1, on the reverse strand, counting down.
AAATTACACATGTAAATAAATACAAATATACTATACATACAATAACCACAGAACCAAATTAATCGGAATTTTATCGATATCGGTATTTCTGTTTACCGGTATTTTGCATTTAATTTTTCTCAACCGATTTACTATAATCATTATGAGCGTACAATTTCCACCACTTTGTTGTTTTTGTGACTTCAGAAGTGCAATTTCTTCTCCTTTCTGTTTTTCCTATTGGAAAACTAAATAGTTAACTGTTTACACTTATTAAGGATGTGAATAGATCAATACGGTTCTTGACGAACACTTGCAGCCGTTTTAAAATTGAATGGATTCACTTTATAAGTTATCGGTATCGCTAAATTTTATATACTGGTCCCTATCGGTTAAAAGTTCACACTGTAGCCTATATAAGTTATCAATTATAAATAGAAATACTGAGCGAAAAAAGTTTAGCATTTGACTTTCTCGCGATCTCTCTCTTTCTAAAAGTCCAGACGTGATGTTGCATTATACAGGGTGGCTCAATAAGTCACTTAACACCCCCAGTACAAGGCCACTGCAGCGCGCAACATGGAAATGGTGATGACCAATCGTTATCAGGCCAAGGGGGAACCACATTGACGCCACCCACACGGTCGGCGGCCATCTTGATGTCCGCCATCTTGAATTCAACTTCAGAATTTTAAATGGGAAGGGGGTCGTGCGACATATTAAAATGGGCTAGAATTTCACGAGAAATGCAATGGTGAAGAATTTTTCGACCTATCTTTAACCAGTAAAAAGTTATGACTGAATTCTTGTACCAATTTGCTCCTTTTCGAGGTGTTAGAAAAATGCCTTAAAATTTGTTTAGCGCTTCGGTAATGCATCGAGATCAAAGTGACATCTAGGGAGAGACGTTCGATGCCATTGCACATTATTTTAATCGGATACATCCATGAAGAGCTGTGCATTATGAATGGTTGTCGCGAACAATTTACAGTGTGACGCTTCCATTGAATTAAAAGTCCTTCACAGTGACAAGGCTAATGTTTATGTTCATAAGGAAGTTCATAAACAGAATATTCGATGATTTTTATCTGATAACTAACTTGTATGTTACGCCCTCCCTTGCCCGGGAAAACAAATGCTACCACTACCTAGATAGAGGCGGCAAAATCTCCCTCGGACAAGCGAAATAGCGTTACGGTCCAGGTTAAGTTCGTGTGTAGGAACCGGTGACCAACAGTGCATAGTAATATGCCATATCGAATAAAAGCAAAGACATATGTACTTTCAAATTACCACCTCTTTACCTGTAGCCGGGAAGCGGCTAGCTGCATACCTGAAAATCACGGGTAGCGACATGCATACGAAAATGATATAGCCCAAAATTAACATGAAAATAAAAAGTATATTCTATTCATAACCAACAAAAATGGAATTATTACAGGTCCCCACACTTGCACTCTCACATTCTCTCTCAGATTCAATCCTCATGGGGTCATCGACACAAGAAATTATACATGACATGTACAGGTTTTATGACGACAAGCCCTAATTATTGCATTCTCAATTAATTTTATCTTACTTTTTGTCTAATCAGGTCATTTGTGATTTTTCTCCAGTGCTACTTAAATCCTAGCCAGCCCTTACTTAAGTTCACCTTTTGTTTTTTAAAAAAGAAACTAGTCGGCGCGGTGACCATACATTACTTGACCAGTATAAACAAAGGCGTCTCAACGGCAATTACATTCACGTGGGCGGACGTTTTCCTTTTACAAGACCTCACGTGGTTCCAAACATAACAAGTAACCTCCGTTGAGTGACGCAAACCTATACTCTCTAGCAGGCGGGACTTAAACACTTCGCCGCGACGAGCAATTCACATTACCAGGCAAATACTTTAACAAATAATCACATATGCGACCTGACATAGCTAACAGCGACACAGCACTGACACATAAAAATGAACAAACCTCAAGTAGTTTATGCAATTAAGCGGGCGGCGCTTTACTCTAATAGTACGCACTTTAAACAAATACAAAGGAGCACAAACAACAATGAATTTAAGATCATAAAAAAATATCACAAGGAATAAGAAAAATTGACCTGAGACGAATAGATTACAAATGACAAGCGCGACGGGAGTTTGGTATGAAGTTCGAGTTGAGTGGGCGTTTTCAAAATGTCGACGAATTTCAAGGGCGTTCTCTAAATCAATCGTGCCGTCACGTGTTAAGGTTCACACAGATGAATACTTTACCATCTCTCAGCTTCCGGGGTGCATCCTGGCGTCTTTATGGGCGATTGAAAACACATAGTATCCACGCGAAAGGTTTCTTTGGTCGCGACGATGAAGATGCGAAAAGGATTCAAACACCTAGTTCCCCGGCTCCTCTTCCTCTCGGGATCGGTGGATCTCCGTGGTATGGCGCGGTTCGGACGTCGCATCTGAGCGGTCGTCGTAAGCATCGTCGGGGCGTCGACATCTCTCTCTACATCTCTCTGTCGCGGCTGGTAGGCGTCGTAGGCATCGTCGGGGCGTCAACATCTCTCTCTACGTCTCTCTGTCGCGGCTGGTAGGCGTCGTCGGCGTCGTCGGGGCGTCAACGTGGCGGATGGTAGGCGTCGTCGGCGTATCAATAGGGCGGCGTTCGACGTTCTCTCTCTCTCCATGGCGGCGGATAGGCATCATCGGCGTAGTTTCTTCTGACATCGGGCGAATCGACGTAACGCCCCCATCTCTTTTCTTCCTCTAGCCCGCCATAGTTTCCGGTGTTCCTCGTTTCTCAAAAATTATAAATGGCGTAAGGTAATCACGGAAACACGGTTTCGCTTCAACTTCCCCCAGCGGTTGAGGTAGGCGCACTCGTGTAGACTTACTGCCTATCACACACACTGGTGTTCGCACAACACAACAAAGTCCACTGTACACGAAAGGTAGCACGAAGGTGCTCTCGTTCCAAGAATCGCGGCAAAACTGTATATGGAGAGGTAGCACGGAGCTGTTCTCGCTACAAGGATCGCGGTAAGACTGTGTATCGAAAAACCATGTCCTTCGTTTTATTTGGATTTTGAAAAAGGACGCTAGGCGCACGTTGGAGTGACGCTTCCGGAGAGGTTATTCCACCACGCTCTATTGTCTCCAAACTAGGACGGACCGTGTCCGAAGTTTACTTGTGCGGATTAAGCTTCCGCCTGGCTGTCGCCCATAGCTCAATTGCAATCGCTGTCCACAAACTGATCAATTAGAACCGATTTGATCTGGCGTCCGTAATTGTCGCTTGATCGTGACGAAACTCCACACATCCGTCCTTGCTCACATGCCGCTGCGCTGGTATAAGTTTCACATGAATCTGACCGTTGGAAACCGAGATATTTAAATGTTTGTCATTACGGTCGAATTTCCTAAGCTTTAGACGCATAGCGTGACCCTTCAGGTGCTCACCCTTAACACACGTGAACGTCTTGTTCCTCCCGTCGGCTTGGCAAAAATCAAATATGTATTCTTACAACTTAAACTCTCAACGCTTTGAATCAACACGTCTCTTTACCGCTACATACATGAATAATAATGATAATAATAATGATGACGGTAAATCTGACTGTCACAAACTTTGGACAAAACTGGTTCATAACGTTCCCATAAGTGTTCTGGTGTTCCTCCCTATTGAAAAAACTCTGTAAAAAGTACCTTCTCCCATAAGCAAGGATGAAAAAACCTGTTTATTTAACAAATCCAAGTAGCCCTAAGCATTTAAGGTTCCGTTGATGGAAAATTGACTAACCAATCGTGTTCCACACAGCACGCCACACCATTAACTTACCAACACTAACCATTCAGCTTTGATCTGTCGAAAATGGGTTATCAGATAAAAATCATCGAATATTCTGTTTATGAACTTCCTTATGAACATAAACATTAGCCTTGTCACTGTGAAGGACTTTTAATTCAATGGAAGCGTCACACTGTAAATTGTTCGCGACAACCATTCATAATGCACAGCTCTTCATGGATGTATCCGATTAAAATAATGTGCAATGGCATGCGAACTTCTCTCCCTAGACGTCACTTTGATCTCGATACATTACCGATGCGCTAAACAAATTTTAAGGCATTTTTCTAACACCTCGAAAAGGAGCAAATTGGTACAAGAATTCAGTCATAACTTTTTACTGGTTAAAGATAGGTCGAAAAAACCTTCACCATTGCATTTCTCGTGAAATTCTAGCCCATTTTGATGTGTCGCACGATCCCCTTCCCATTTAAAATTCTGAAGTTGAATTCAAGATGGCGGACATCAAGATGGCCGCCGACCGTGTGGGTGGCGTCAATGTGGTTCCCCCTTGGCCAGATAACGATTGGTCATCGCCAATTTCAAATTCCATGCCGCAGTGGCCTTGTACTGAGGGGTTAAGTGACTTATTGAGCCACCCTGTATATAAAATCAATTAAAAAAGCGCTAAAAAAGAGCAAAACAACTATGCAAAATTGCTGCAATGCGCAACTTCTGTGCATTAAAAGTTGAAGTTCCATCTGCCTATACGGGTAGGTACAGGAAAAAAATGCAACAATTTCAATTTTGTAGTAAAAAAAATAACTGTGCTGAACAGCGGAAGTTATAACAAACTCGATGCTGTGAAAGTAAACATGGCACATATACGCAGTACACATGGCCCTTAAAATAAATAAATAAATAAATATTGAGATGAAACAGTCGCCAGAAGTGGCTGGTGTCACTGAAAATTATCAATATAACGCTTATAAATAAAAGCAGCCTAAATTTTGGTTTGATTTTGTAATGAAACATGAACAGTAAATGCGTCAAATAAATGGCTGCTGCCAAATCGCAGCTGAGACAACAATACATACATAGGATATACCAACACAAAACCCGCTCACGACCCCACACACACACACACATCGTCGCCTGTAGTTTATTGTTCAGGTCGATTCTCTCGCTACGAAACCCACTTTAATAACTTTTTTAATTCTTAGGTTCCCTGTGAAAATTTACATGGACAAAACCTACGTCTATAAGCAGAAACACTACACCCCTCAACGAAATGGACTGTACTCGTGACCTTGAGATGCGACCGCCAAGTGAGCGTTTGACTCGGTGCAGAGTGATTGCGTGTGACCCAAACATGTAATGCAGGAGGAACAGTTTGTGTCCAGCCAGACGCGAGAACCCTAAACTGCTCTTCCGCCACACACACATTTCCCCGTGGCGAGCTGGAGAAAGAGAGGTCTGTGGGCTGGGTGGTCGTAGGAGGAGGATAAAATTTAGCATTACCTTTATGGGAGTATTATTTTGCTTGTTCTCTTGGGAACATCAAACTTCAGATGGCACAGAAAAACATATGAACGGAAAGAGGACAGGTTAAAGATTTGATTTTCTTTTCTCCATAAGGAATGCATGGGATTCTGCGCATACTTATTCATGATATTTTTCAAACATCGTGTCTAGCTTATTGATCAACATTAAAAAAAACTCTTCCACTTGCAACATGGAGAGAAATTCATACTCTCTTGTTCATTGGGTATTTTTAGAAGTAGTGTCAATTCCAAGGATATTGAAATACGTAAATGCACATCTGGTGCGAAACCGTCACTCTTCACCTTAACAGCGGGTGTTTATTGTTCATGAATACTGGATAACGACTTAGTTTAAACATTCAAAGTAAATTTCGGAACACATGTTGTCTTGTACTGTACGTAGAAGCCCCCCCCCCCAATGATGTGTGTAGCCGGAGGAGCAAGATATTCCAATCTCCATTTTTTGCCGTAGTAGTTTTTTAATTAAAGACAGAATGACACGGAAGCTGGATTTCCAGTATGAATGTCCTAGTTGGCGCTGAACTGGCTACCCAGCTGCTAGTTTTCGCCTCACACAATACTTGTTACCGTACTTGTCGGTATACTTTCGTTCCTATAAGACAATTGTGACAATTGCGCAGAGCAGACAATCTAAAAAGATGAACGAGCGATTTGAAGAACGTTCTGCTGTTATTAACAATTAAAAAAGAAAAGTGTGGACTAGAAATTGGCTCGAAAGAAAAGATGGTAATCAATGCGTACTGAACAAGCTTTTTAATGAACTCGGGTATGCATATTCATACGTGAGATTCGCAGAATTCATTCATAAAAAATAAAAATAAATTGTTCAACTAAATATGTCAAACATTTAATACATTTGTAATAATAAGGATTTTAATTATCTGCTAATCATATTTGTCACGTACAAATTTCATCGCTTTGCATAAATACCTAAATATTAATGAACTGAACACGAATGCACATTATCGAGAAGCGAACAAGAAAAACACTCGGAAACCGCAGACAAAATACTTTCCTTTGGCAAACTCACAGATTAGCTTCACGTGGCCTTACTTCGCTCTGATTGGCTGTTCCACAGAATCCCGTCGAGGAAAGCCAGTTGCAATTAGAAATTGACCTAGTCGTTATAACTAATCAAGCAAGCCAGCCCGGAGGCCAGGGACGTAGCTAGATTGATCAGTTTGATGGGGGGGGCAAATGTCAGAAATTTATCGATAAAATCATTAAGAAATTTAACAACAACCAACATTATGTATGTGAGAGTGAGATAGAGAGAATGAGAGACAGACAGACGTTGTTAAATTAAAATCAACTCTCATATACACACTCACGCCACACATCATCGTACGCACGATGTTTTTCTGGCCGGGGGAGGGTAGAATTGTAAAAGTGGATAATACGCTATATGGGGGTTAAAATTGTACTAAGCAAAAATAATACTCGTGGCTAATTTTAATGGGGGTTTGCTTGATTGAGTTGGCGATTTAAGCCCAATTTATGCACAGGAAGGTTAATCGTGACTGGACCTGCAGTTTAAAGTGAGATCCGAACCACTGTGTGGCTCCGCTAAGATCTGAAACCGGGAACCCTTAATTACAAGCGACGACGCTACCACTGCGCCATCGGCGCTTGATTGATTGATTTGATTGATTTTACTTCGCTTTTCTGCCACTTTTGGCTAATTTCGAAGATCAGGATGAGTGGTGATATGATGAAATTGATGAATGGACACTCAACAAACACCCATGCTCAGACCGGAATTCGAACCCGGGACTCCTGGCGTCGTAGCGCGATGTGCTAACCACTCCGTCACGGGGGCGGTGAATGGGGGTTTGCATTTTCCACTTTTTTTCTTTCTTAGGTTACCAGTCCAAATTCTCTGACAGACCGACACCGAACAGCGGCATATTTATTTTATTTGTGAAACAAAGTTTCTACCGATTTCCCGTCATAAACAATTTCTGGAAAGAGTACATTCGTGATTCTATTGTGTTCAAGTTGACAGAGACAAATTTGAGGGTGTACCGCCCCGCACACTTGTTGTTAGGGTGTGACCAAATTGAGGAAGGATGAAAAGAAACGGACAGACCATCGGCCAAAGAGAATTGGATACATCCCATTCTCTCTACCGTCGGCATTCAGGGCCAGAAGCCAGAAGGTCCACCGCGCTCTTTTCCGCCGTCTTGTGTTTACAACCGCGGGAGGGTTTCTCTGACATCAAGATGAAACTGCTTTCCGAGTATCTCATATTTCAGTACACAAAGCACGTAGTGCTGCTGTTCCTTAGAGTAATGAGCAGGGGTGTAGATATATAGACGCTAAAAACTTTTAAAACGGCAGGTAAATAGGCACCCAACACGATGAAAATACACGTATGCACTTGATGGTACAAGTGTTGACTTGATTATTTTGATATGTTATTGTATTTTTCTTATATTTTGCGTCACTTTATTTACATTCGGTTAATCGCAACGAATATGATAAATAGTAGCTAGATGAAATTTATTATAGGAAAATGCTTTATTCAAGGATAGAATAATAAGAAGTAGAAGATGAAATGTGAATTTAAGCATAGTGTAGGGAAGAACTTGGAAATTGTGGATACATTTACTGCTTTGCTTCATTGTTATCCTCCCCTTTTATTCCTACGATAATATCTAGTTCTCAAAAACTGGCTTTAATCGCGGCGTTGAGGACGAATGATGATAAGATGAAAGAACAATCACGAAGTAACATTGACAAGACAAAACAGAACCCGTCATAGGATTACACTGGCTGTGGGTCCACATGCCGGAGCCTCATTAATCTGCAGCAATGTAGTCCACGGGATACTATGTGGAAGAAAGGTTGATACCTGAGCGCCCTCCGTAAACACCACTCCCCTTTTATAAATAATATTGGTGGTTTACTGGGATACCGCAAGCGCACGTGTGTCTGTGTGTGTGGTGTGTGTGTGTGCGTGCGTGCGTGCGTGTAACAAAAAATAATCATTACGCAATATTATTATAATAACCATGTTGGTTTTGAGAGTAGAGTTTTACTAGAAATGGATGTTTGTTATTTCAGTTTTCATAATGTAACATAGACGCCGACATAAGTCTTGAGCTGTGCGAACTTGCGCCAAGATAATTGAAACATCGAACCTACAGACTTCCCTTCCTCTTTCTTTCACCCTGGCACTTCCATACTAAGGTTTCAAATGCGTCGATGGATCTGTAATATGAGAATTTAACTCCAATCAATCCTCAGCTGGGCATCTCATATATAGTTTATACCAGAATCGAACCTGGCACCTTTTATTTCGAGGCGATCGTATTACCCACTACCCTTCGGGGAGGTCCCTGTCTGTTTTCCAAGCGGTTGTAAACTTCAAGAATGATGACGCTGGATAACAAATTTTACATACGTTTATAGTATAATTTCTTAAAAAATAATCTTGTTTGTGAGTGCAGAACTAAATATTTGATGGCACTGGATATCACCGATTTCGCACAGTTATTGGCTAATTATATGTATTTTTATGCGTGAGCCGAACGTAACTTTTTATGCACCCAGCGATGCTACTTTCTTTCAGCCCACTTTTACAGTTGTTACAAAATTCCGCTTCCGACATGCAAGCGTAATGCGCTATGAAACCAGATGCCCGAGTCTCTGTAACTCTGGTCAGGTTGGGTGTACTATGCTTGTCCCATCACCATTTCTTCAGTTCATTATTCATCCTCACCGCCGCGATTAACGAAAAGCAACGAAAAATAACCAATCTAGAAATGGAATTAGAAAACGTTCTTTCGAAATTACACAAGTTGAGTACACTACCCCATGGGAAGAAGATTTCCGCTTCTATGAGTAATGATTGATTTACTTGCTTTATTTTACTTCGCTTTTTGTGCCACTTTTGGCTAACGCAACGTGCTAACCACTCCGCCATCTTCCTTGAGTAATTAATTATACAAATGATAACAGAAAGTGCTTTAGAATTTTAAGTCCACTTTATGCACAGAAAGGCTAATCGGCACTGGACCTACAGCTTAAATCTTGCAGATCATGAATCAGATCAAGTTTTACTAGTTCTTATTATGGTTTAAGTAATAGGTAAGTATTTATTCATTTTGATAATTAATAGAGAAATTGAGGGGGTTGATTGAGAAACTACACTGCAGTAGGCGTGTACGTATTAGGTCTTTTAGTCAACCGGATTTCATCTTTACGTTTCTAGAAATTTTTAGTGTGTTTAATACGCCATAATACAAGAATGGTGCTCATTATCAATTATAAATAGTTTGACCTTTATAGGCGAGTAGTGGCTAGATCGAGTCAATTGATATATATATATATATATATATATATATATATATATATATATATATATATTTAATGTATATCTAATTAATTCTTTTAACTTCTGGCAGTTACTACGTTAAAAAGAACGATAGGTTGGAGGAAAAGATAGAAGAGAAATATTAAGAAACTAAACGGGAAGACATAGGGAAAAGCAGCTGCCAAATGATAAAGAATTCCAGAAGAAACTGGAAGTGCAGAGTGGGGCAAAATATTTAAGAAACCGAATTAACGCAAGAAGTTAACGTTGTAGCTGCAATGCATTATAAAAGGTTGAATATGCACTAAATTGCATATGATGATTTTAATAAATGTTATTTATATCTTGTTACTTGTCATCGAAACAAAACTACGTTAATATTTTCTAATTTAAAAAAACAACAACTATTAACAGCCCCTTTCCAAAAATGTTCTCCCCTCCAAACATTGGGTGGGCTCGAACACTTGAGTTATAACTAGTTCACCAAAAAATCTCATAAATCCTCTCTGCCAAATATCACGAACATGGTATTAATGAATACAAAATTAATTTTAAAAAAAAGTAATTTACTGATTTCAATAAGCAGTCCATCACGAATCACTACAACAAATATATAATAATAACACAACAAATTATTGGGTGGGCACGGGCCCCACGGTCCATATAAGTTGGCGCCACTTCCCCTCTCTCTCTAGTTTCCGCTCATTTCGTTCTGGCGCCATCGCTGGTCTCCCATAGCCTCATTTTGTCTATATGTCCCTGTTAAGGGCTGTCGCCCGAGTGTGTGTTGGATCTGTCAGGCTATGGGGAGAAAGGAGGGGAGAGCTTGAACAGGAACGGGGGGACAACCAAACGTGAGCATTCCCTCTGTAGTCTAACAACTGTGTTAATGATCGGACACAAACCTCTGCAAAGCAGTCCGGAAAAAGATTTTCCTTGTACACGTGCTGGCGGGCGGAGCTGCAGGGGGCGTGTCGGGTAATGGGGCCTGCCCCCTGTCCCCCACGGGGGAGCGACGTGGAGGAAGTTAATTGGTTGGTGGATATCGATTGGGGAGCGCCCTGGGGGCTGCCTTGTAGGCGAAATGGGAACAGGGTTAAGCTTTTGACGGTTGACGGGGATCGGCCGCAGATCTACAAGCCAGAGGAACTTCTTACCTACGCCACCCTCCCCCTTGCGCGCTCCGAGTATGTGACCACGTCCACCTGAGCTTTGCTCCGGTGCATGTTTTGTCGCGTCGCCCTAGGAGGGAAGGGGGGCTGGCTATTAGCTTTGTTGCCAGGGATGTCAACTCATCGGAAGTTGGAAACACAAAAAAAGCATTCTCTAGTATACATACGCAGCTGAGTACCCCTGGGAAGGAGGGGGGAGGTAATATCACTTTGTTGGTACTGATTACCTAGGTGAAAAAAGTTTAATGCATGGAAACTGGTCAAATATGCACCGACTGCTAAAACCATAGAATCCGTAACCGATTCTTGCGGACGTACGTATAGCCTATCTCCGATACGGGTTACCTGGTCATGCTACTGCACATGAGCAACAGGAATAATTACGGAATGCGAACTTTATCCCTCACGCTAAATTCTTTTAAACTTCAACTTACTGCAGTTCCTTCAAGAGCTATAATTAAATTATATTTAGTGTTTGGTGATCTAGGGCCCGGGACTTAATGTTATGTATTTTTCATTTGGCTTCGGATCTAATATTGGGGTGAGATATTTACATATCTGATGAAAATCAGTCGAAATAGACAAACTTGTCAAAGCATATTTTGACATATTTCACCAATTTAGCGTTTTTACAACATATTTCTTCAATTTTGTTGTAATAAGACATATTTCTGTATAATTTCGTAATTCTCTCTCACATAATCGGTTATTTCATATTTTTTTTCTTCGTAGCGTTAGCACAACGGATATTTCATATTGTCGATGGCAGGATCTGGAAATTAAGTAGGAAGAAAGATGCCGTCTTTTCTTAGTACAGAACAATAATACCCCACTTTTATATCCCGCCGACAATTGATAGCCATGCAAACATTATTGAGGAAAAATGTTCTCTGTCATTGTTGCACGGGAAGTAAAGAAGTTTCGTTCTCATTTGTTTGCCTTTTTCGCTTTTCACAAAAATCAGTCAAAAGTAAAAATAACATTCGGTACATTAAAGCCCCTACTCTACATACTCTATCGGGTATGGGAGAAATTCGAGAGTACTGTTGTGCATATTTTTGGCTTTACTGGGAATATTTCTGCATTTTTCTGACATATTTGTAATTTTTGAACATATTTTCCAATTTATATGACATAATTACATACATATTTTACAGTTTTATAGGACATAAAGTCCCGGGCCCTAGATAACGGATGTTAAGATTCTATATATCTTTTTCTCTTTTATTTTATATTTCTTTCTCTGCCTTTTCTTTCAATTTTTCTGTTTCCTTTCTCCCATTTCCTTCTTTTCTTTTCTCTCTCTCTCTTTCTTTCTTTGTCTCTCTTTTTATTAATTTCCTTCTCTAATTTTTCTCTTTCCTTCCTCCCTTTTTCCATGTCCCCCGCTCTAGCTCTTTATTCCTACCTTCGGTGGTCCTCGACTTCCGATCTGGCTAGACAGAGAGGACGAAGACGTTGAAGTGATTGAGCTATTAATTTAGTACAAATAATAATAGTAAATGTGCATCGGAAATGAAATAAAAAATAGTAATTGTGAACTCGTATAGTTAACGAAGAGGAGAAGAGGGCAAAGAGAAGGAAGGGTTATAGAAAATTTCACTATTTTTCTTGCAAAGTACAGGTGTGAAGGTCCATACTTGAAATAACTTCTATTCTACTCTTGTCATTGCAGGAGATCGTCTCCTGGATATTCCCTGCAAAGTCTGCGGCGACAGAAGTTCTGGAAAACACTACGGCATCTACAGTTGTGACGGTAAGATCTTCAACTGATCTGGTGTGTTCTGAAAGTAAGGTAACACATGCATCTATTCTGAAATTAGAAATCTTTATCAAGTTGTAGCTTGATTTCGGTGGCGGTGACATCGGTTCTCGGGTCACCTGAACTAAAGAAGGGCATGTAATTGTTTCATAATTTTTCTCTGTAATTTACAGTACTTAAAATACGTGTAAATCGGAAGATGTCCAGCAGGCTATAGCGAGCCTACCAACAGCGTGGAGCCTGAACAAGTGGGTTTGCGATAGGAGCTGCGGTTGAGATTACATCAGTGGCTCGCTTGGTCTTTGGAGGATTCGGGAGTCATGACTCGCTCCAAAATTCAGACGTTACGTAAATAATAATAAAAAACCTCTGCCACGTTCCTTGATTTTGCAGAGAAAAAAATCTAATCAAAATTTAACGACCAGAACACCGTTAAGAACTGGTGATTCTATAATTAATAAAATATTTTCGAGTTACCCTTTTGTCACGAGCCGGAAATAAAATGCTGTGTAATCAAAAACGCCAGCAGTCCCCGGGTGACGAGAGGTCGCCGGAGGAGTCTTGATCGAGGGAGCGAAGCGCGAAGTGTGTTGCGAGTGACAGTGTTAAGTCGGTCCATTTAAAAGGTTTGGGCGAACCCACTGAGGACACCTTCAATGGACCGATAGAGCGCCACGTCGTGACTCAGCCGAGGAACCGCGAAGGAAATCAGGTACAGTGGTGACACTTTGGATTTTTATCATTGTCAGTGTTTAGATATCTTGCTGGCTCGTGCATGATCTCTCCCCCCCCCCCCACTTGTGCGATTCTATTAAATATTGGTAAGGAGCAATGAGCGTAATTTATTCCATTCTTCATACATACATCCTCTTGCAGCCAAGCAGTTTAAGCCGGCGAACGGCCTAAACGTAACACTTTTATATTCTATCGGTATTACTGGTTCGGGGAAAGCTATAGGTTTCATATCAGCTTATATATGATTTAGGGCTGAGCCGATACCACTTTCAACCGATACTCATACCGATATCTACACTCTCATCGATTCTCACCAAAACCAATACCGAAATTTGAAAATTTTAACGAAGTTGTTCAAAATATTGATTAATATTAGCTGGTGAGTAGGTTCCTCTCCAATTATAAGCATTAATTTACCACAGTTTTGCTTTAAAATATTAAAAAATTACATCAGAATATAAAAAAAAATACTGTGATGTAATCAGAAAATACAGTTTCACGTGATATTGGTACAAAAAATGGAAACTTCGAATTTTGCATAACTTCAGGATAATCAGACTCCGAGAAAGTGTCACGCGGCAGTTTTGTGTAACCTGCGAACAATCAAATCGTCGGCTGGTATTGGTAAATAAAATTGAACCGATACCGATACATAGTGTTCGGTATCGGCTCAACTTTAATATTATTCTATTCGTATTTGCTGTTTTTAGAATATGTGTGCAATTTAGAAACACTAATAGGCGCTGACCGCCCATCCGCTAAAATCGTCAATATACTCACGGCTTCTCCAATTACAGGCTGCTCTGGTTTCTTCAAGAGAAGCATCCACAGGAACAGGGTGTACACTTGCAAAGCCCAGGGAGACCTAAAGGGCCGCTGCCCCATTGACAAGACACACCGCAACCAGTGTAGGGCCTGCAGACTGAAGAAGTGCTTCGAAGCCTGCATGAATAAAGACGGTGAGTGCCTTGTGATTGTATACCGATTGTAATTTACATCCAGTGATTTGTGAGATACTCATCTATGATTGGCTGATTTCTTTGACGTGGATGAATTTAGCGTTGTTACTGAATCATTGAAACACACGCTGAATCCCTTACTGACAGACAGCGACAATAATGATATGAAACCAAGCGGTGGTGGTAAGATTTCATTTGCCTGTGCGTCCAGTCTTTTATGACATGGTTGTCCGAAGGGATTGGGAAGGGTGTCGAACGGGTCAGTTGACTTTCCCTTGGCAAACCTGATGGCATTGTTAATTTCAAATCAAAAAAAAAGAAAAATACTTACTATTTTCTATGTAATAATTGAGCGGTTCGGGAGTAAAACTTGATTACCCACAAAAGCATGAAACCGAAAAAAAGGCAAGTGAAAGTTCGGCCATTGCATTGTGGCTACTACTACTACTACTACTACTACTACTACTACTACTACTAATAATAATAATAATAATAATAATAATAATAATAATTCCATTATTTGGCGGGCGGGATTCAGCCGTTGGCTGCTCTACCGCTAACCCTTGTCATGAGCTACATAAGAAGATACATAAATGTATAAGAATACATAATATAATAATGCATATACAGATAGAAACAATGATTGAAACTAAATAGAAATAAAAGATTTCACATGTACCTCCATTGTAAACATACTCATTATAGTAAGAGTAGTCAAAAAATAATACAAATGTGAAAGAACAATTTTTAAAAAAAGTTTATAGTGACAGAAATATGGGTAGAGAAAAACTTAGGGGAAAAATAAAATACAAATGTTATAAAGGTAACATAAAGTTGCCTCTAAGTAAAAAAAAAAAAATTTTTCTTTGCCAATTACCGCTACTGAACTGACTTTGTTGCCTTTCGGTCTTCTATCAGAAGAAATACTTGTAAAAAATATCAAATCTTTTACTTATTCTTTATTAATATTTGTTCATGTTTGTATCATTTTGTATTATTTTTATTCTTTGGTTTTTTCATTGCTCATTGTTCACAATTTCAGTGTAAAATGGCCATCTGTGCTGTATCTGAAATATTCTCAATAAATAAATAAATAATGTATGAACAACAGGAGACTATGCAGCAAGTAATGTTATATCAAGTTTGAATAGAATGTATCGAGTTTTACGCCATAGCCGCTCAATTTACTAGGTAAATAAACTATTTTATTACAGAAAAAATCTAGTTAATTAAAAGAATAATCAAAGTAAAAACCGTGTTAGATCTAAATATTGACTGTAAAATGCAGATACCAAACCAGTACCTCATATTTACATATTCCACCACTTAATCCAGAGAATATTCCATTAGTTTTCAAAATTACAAAAAATAGTTCTTCACGCAAGAGTTCACATAATGTAAACTTCATGACTTCCATAACTTTCAGTTTTTCTTCAACGAGTTAACATTCATCTAGATTGAGTACGAGTATAATAATAATAATAATAAATTGGCAAAATATTAGTTTATTATTTTTACTTTATAATAATAAGAATTGTTAATTGATTATTATTAATTACACTATTCAATTTTATGTCAACGGATTGACATTCTCTAGAAAAATTTATGGTGATGCCTAAGTTTTAAGGTGATAATTGCAGTTGTACAACATATGAAATTCAACATGCAAATTGTACTTCATAAAATGACAATTTTAAAATCAAAAAGTGGTAATGAGCATAATTATTCGTTCATTGCCCTTCAAGAATACACTATAACAAAAATAGCCAATGCACTCAGCCACTGTTTCGGCTTTAATTGAAGAAGAAATAACATTTAAATCATTTACCTCTGCCAGATCTTAATTCTCTCTGTCCATCGAATGAATCCAAATCCCACACTGCCATAAAATCGCTTTCCGGGTTCCAATTTTTTCTCTTTCCTCATCCTACAAGGACATCTGGAAAACTTAATGTTCCGTTGTGTTTATATTTCCTTAATTACATTTTTATTCGGCTCTTTTATACGTGTTACCTTAATTACATCCGTGGCTGAATAGCATCTGAGCCCTGAGGGTTACCTGCGGTAATTACCTGTCCTCGCGGTATTGCTGAGGGGGAAGAAAAAATTACCTCAGCCCGCTTTCTCAAAATTAGCAGATATTTTGCATTCATTCCAGCAACATCTGTTGGGAATTTCAACATGGAGTATGTAATAGCCATCCAGAAGTGTGGAAGGTTACGTAATTCCACTACGTCATATTTATTATGCTTCAAATTAAAGTTGAGTGTTTTGTTATTGTAAGATTTCCCCCAAACATGAAGCCGACATTTGGGTCGCACTGTCTGGCCACACTGCATTTATAATCTCAAGTAGAGTCATTTTTTGTGTGCGTGATAGAATGAAGTTAGATAAGGGAAGAAAATTGCCCTTTTTGAATACTCACATCCCCGTTTTTGGTTCTATTATTTCTCCCCGTGGTTGCCGTTTGTGGGGAAATAGGTAAATGTTACCAATCAAATTCTCAATTGGTATTTTCATTCAATTTTCGTATATAGTACGTGTTTTAACGGAATGTAATATTAGCAACGCTACATGGCACAAAGATTGTTGTTGTTGAGTTGGTGTTTTAAGTCCACTTTATGCACAGTAAGGCTAATCGGGACTGGACCTACAGTTTAAAGTAGAATCCGAACCACTTGTGCCTCTACCGGGTATCGAACACAAAGATTGTTAACTCCTTCTTTGTTGTTTTGTTTCAATTCTTGAAGCTGGTATTCCATAAACTACGTAATGTAACCGAATTGGGGAAAAAAGAGAGAGAATTTGCGATATTTCTGTATTTGTATTATTACTGTTTGGCGCTATTTTTCTACCTTGTCAGTTTAATCGCGATGGATGATGAGAGCAATAAATGAAAGGACAAACGCAAAGGTGTAGAGTGGGATCCATAAGTTTTGCTTGACAAATTGTCCATGACTGTTTCCGTTGGTTTTTATCTGCATTTTTCTTATACTGGTTCAGAGGTTGTAAGCGGATTGTTTGGTGTTTTGTGTCAGTTCCTAAAGCTCTCATTGCATGAAACAAAGGGAGTAAAAGTGGTGATGGACAATTTGCTTGGTAATACTTATGGATCCCACTGTACAGACCTCTCTTGTCTCGGTCCGTATAGGCTGACATGGGATTTAAATTATTGGACTGCGCGAGTAGCTTCTGTAATCCCTAAAAAGCTCTTATTTTTTGGCGAACGGGGACGTCATGCTGCAAGGAAGTTGGTTAGGCTGATGAATATTTACGAAGAGGCCGTGTTTGAAGGGAACCCAGAGGAATCGACGAGGAAATTTCGGAGGACTTTGTTGGTCGTCGGGGGAGGAAGACAAGAAGTCTTGGTAAACACGCTGCGGCGGATCCATTAGATGCTCTATTTGACTTGCGTGATTGGAGACTTTGGTCAACACCGCTTTTCGCGTCAACTTCCAACTTTTTCGGGCAGGGAGGGAGAGAAGAGGTCGGGGGAATTCGCCAGCCGAGATCGAAGCTCAACTTCGTGCTGTGGTGACGGCGACGGCGGAAGGAGATTTGGGTGAAGAGGCCAACAGTTTCCAACTCGCTGTTTGCAGAAGCTTCACTCTGTTCGGTGTACCTTAATGAGGCGATCGTGCTGTAGCTATAATATCTGACTATCCAAAGTCACATGGAATCTCTCTCTCTCTCTCCTCTCTCCCAGTGTGTGTGTGTGTGGTGTCAAACTGTGTGTTCCTTGTACGTGTGTGTGATGTGCGTGCAGAAGAGAGGTCAAATTCTAAAATTATTGAAATTCCATGTAAATTCTTGAAAGATCTCATTTCTAAATCCCATGCTGTACTATACTTTCTACAAGGTAGACCAAAAGCCACAATCGAATATTGATTGATTGATTTGGTTTATTTTACTTTTGGCTAATCGCGAAGATGAGGATGAGTGATGGCACGAGGAAATTGATGAAGGGATAGTTACAAAAAACCCATGTCGGGAATCGAACCCGGAACCCCTGGAGTCGTAGCTCGCTGTGTTAACTACTCCGTTACGGAGGTTGACACAGTCGAATATTAATATAATTATATTATTATATTTATATCCCCACATTGGGAATGGTAAAACGGTTTTAACCTACCAAACGAATCATCAATACTCTCAACAGAAATATGTCATTTCATTACTACTATACAGTATGAAAATTGAGGCACAAAAGTAATAAATCTTAACGGATGCCTTAAGTAAACAAGATCACCAGCTCATCAGTTAACAGTGAACAAATACTAAAATAACAAATTCATAGATTTACAATATAGAGAGGTAAGGATATGTCCACTTCATGCATAGAAACCCACACGGACCTCAATAAAAATCTAGAGCGACTAGACAAATATGGAAAAAAAGTAAGAGATCTGAACACCATCACTTCCTTGTCTGACATATAGAGATCTACAATTTCAAAAGTTGTGCGTTACTAAAGATTACTTTTGGGGAAGTAATGTAAACGCGACGGTAACGAGTTATACTTTCAATAACTTTCATATCTCTGGAAAGGAGTTAAAGAAGAGGAAAGCAGTGGTGATGAAAGAAGAAAAATGAATGTGCCCCGTGTATGGAAACGGTAAACCATTCACAGACTCATGTAATGTCGTGTGAAAGAATTGCGGGTTTCCCAGATGGCATAGTGGTAACGTCGTCGCCAATTATTCAAGGGGACCCGGCTTCCCCCTCCTGGTGGAGGAACACAATGGTTCGGTTTAAAATTGACTGAACACATAAAGTTAAAAAAAAGAAGAAAAATAATAAATTCCGGAATCCAATCTACTCATCAACTCGAAACGGACTTTTGATATTTTATGTATTTGATGCACCAAAAGTGTTTATGTCTATTGGAATCAAAAAATTATACAAATTTGTGTCAATTGACACATTTTAGGTTTTTTTGTATACCGGTAGCAAAGAAATTCGGCGTCTTGAGCAGAAGTGCGTTGGAAGCACAAAATGGGAGGTGGGGGTGGGGGGGGCGACGATCAAGAATATCTGATTCCCGCCCACGATACTGTGTCAATGTTCACCGTGCAATGTTACCTGTATGGATACTTTTAGAGTTGAAACATCTTCCCTAGTGGGAGATGAGAGCTGTATACGGACCGAAGCTCCGTTGCATACTAATTGGATGCCGCTGTCCGCGACAAGCAAAAGCTCCCCTTCCCTCCGATATTTGGCAAGAACAGTACCTCGTGAGGACTTTTGTTTCACCATTTCCTCAGAGAGAGGAAAAATTGCTTTAAGGTCCAAACATGGACGTCCGCGGTATTTTTTTCAAGGGGGGGGGGGGGCAAGCGAGGCAATTTTCGCAAATTTTTCTCCCTCTCAAAAATACTCCTTCAGCTTGAAGTTATCACGTTCCTGGAACCCTCTTTTAAAAGTTAACATAAATTACTATGGCTGAAATGAAATTATATGTGTGACATATATAATTTAAGGTTGAAGTTCAATTTCCAGAGAGGGCATGGCCTTCCCTTGCCCCCTACCGGGCGTCCATGGTCCCTCATATTTAAATGTAAGGATCTTAGCGCACTCGTTAACTCTCCCTCCAAAAAAAGGAAACCGTTGATGCATTTTTTGTATTACGCGAACTGAAAAACGAGTACATACATTGTAAAACTCTGAACAAAGCCAGTTATGAGTATGGCATCATCGCAAATTTTGCCGAATGCCTAATCATATTTACTCGCATGTCAAACCTATCCTTTCTCCACACCAGCATGGATTTGTACAAAACCGTTCAACTGTGACTAATCTCGTCGAATTAACAAACTACGTTGCGTCAACTATTGACGATAAAGGACAAGTCGATGTAATATACACGGACTTTTCAAAGGCCTTCGACACGGTACACCACGATACTTTAATTCAGAAACTAGCTTACATCTGCCTCTCCCCGCAACTTATAAAACTACTTGCTTCATATTTACAGAACAGACGACAATATGTCATGCACCAAGGACTAAGATCCTCCTATTACGTAGCCAGCTCCGGTGTCCCCCAAGGTTCGAACCTAGGCCCCCTGCTGTACTTGATTTTCATTAACGATTTACCAGACTCACTAAAAAACTCCGAAAAATTATTCTTTGCTGAAGATGTCAAAATTTTCAAACAAATTAAAAGTGATCACGACTGCACGAAATTACAAGACGAGCTTAACGAAGTACTTGATTGGTGCAAGAACAACAAGGTTAATCTCAATCTCAAGAAATGCAAAGTAGTGTCATTCACACGTAACAAACATCCCATCCAATACTCATATAACATTTCCGACGTAGAAATCCTAAGAGAGAATACTGTAACTGATCTTGGAGTCACATTTGACAAAGTTTTAAATTTCCAGACACACACTGCGCGCATCCTCAGTGAAGCGCACAGGAACCTAGGATTTGTGATGAGAATGGGTAGCCAGTTTAAGAAAAAGAAACCTTTTTGCTACTTTACTATACATTTGTCAGATCAAAACTTGAATATGCCTCAGTCGTTTGGGACCCGTTATTTAAAAGAAATCGAAAAAAATAGAGAAACTCCAAAATAAATTCTTAAGGTATTTAGTATATAAATTAGATGGCATTTATCCAAAATTCACTTCGGGTGACATCTTACGCAACATGCTGAGTGTCCCGTCCCTTGAAAAAAGAAGACAGATGCACCAGTTAACCCTCCTTTCGAAACTTGCAAATGGAAAAATAGACTCCTCCGCACTTCTCGCAAAAATAAACTTTTATGTTCCATACTCAAAATTAAGACCCAGAAATGACCTCTTCCAAATTTCACGCGGTAGAACCAGGATGGCTGAAACTGATCTCATGAGGAGGATGTGCGCGTTGTACAATATAGTCTCCAATAATACCCCTGACATTGATCTATTTAGACCTAAAAGCAAACTTATTATGTGAACCCTGTATATAATAGCATTGTAACCAAATATGTTGTATACTTTATGATATACCACCCTTGTATTATATATTGTTGTTATGTAATGATTATTCTGTTCCGTCTTATACGTAGTTCTTTTCTCCTTGTCTTTGTTGTTTTCTCTTTCCAATTCTTAATTACTTTTTGTCAATATGTATGTAAACTGAACTCAGTTAACCTCAAAACACTGTAACTGGGCATTTGCCTGTAGTGTTTAATAAATAAATAAATAAATAAATTTCGTGTATCCGAGTACAGTGTGTGCTTCAGTGTGTGCCATTGAAATATGCCATTGAACAACGCAGGCGATGGGAATATTGTCTCTAAATTTTTCATATTACAGTGTATCAGAATTCCTTCTGTTGCTATATTGAACGTTCTTGTATTAAATAATCCACTCATGTTCAAAAGTAGCTTTTTCTTTATTCCTTCAGTAGAAGACCTGCACCAGTGACAGATGCAAATTTTCTGTATCGAGGATCGAACGTCTCGCAAAGCTAAAGAAATCTGCTCACAGCGACTCCGGGGCTGTTTTTGTTAGGAGATTTTTTTAACTTCAAAGGAACACGCTGTCAACGCAGGGTACTTACTCAAAGCTATTTCGTTTGATGTTTTAATCAGCTTTTTTCTGGATCTTTCCCGAGCCCGAAATTCAATCCAAAGCTGCCTGGGTCCATTTTTCCTACTCGTAGGCAGATTTTTCTCTCTCTTTCTCTCTGTATCTCGTCTTCTCTTTTCAAGTTGAGGGGGGAAAGGGGGGCAATTTGTAACGTTTCTATCATACGAGCTCAGTCCTCTCTGAAATG
Source organism: Lepisma saccharinum (assembly GCF_977018435.1). Classification (NCBI taxonomy): domain Eukaryota; kingdom Metazoa; phylum Arthropoda; class Insecta; order Zygentoma; family Lepismatidae; genus Lepisma; species Lepisma saccharinum. The sequence goes on along the minus strand of NC_139234.1, from coordinate 56,088,903 downwards.
TAAAATAAGCCTAACTTCGGGACACGATTGACTGGGCATCTTTTCTTCCACGTTACACGCGTATAGTTGCTTTCCCCCCCCCCCCCTTTTCGCCCTCCCCTTTTCCGAACCGATTTTCCAACTTGATGTTTTCCAGTTAGTCGACTTTACAGGGTGTACAGTGAATCCTTCCTGTGTTAAGCGAGGCGAGCTAAACTGACTCTCAAAAGTGGAGAAACGGGGCAGGGGAAAGGAGGGGAGGGGTCCTCAGTTCAAGAGAGGATAAACATGTTCGGTTCAACTGAATGGATAGGGAAAGAGGCTGCTGAAGGGGGGGAGGTTGAGGGGAGGGAGAAGAAGACTTTGTAGCACTTCGTGCGCCCGTTCCTGGCTCCCAATAGAAACGCCCCGTCGAGCGGAACCGCGGCTGCGCAGAACGGAAGATCTTGAATGAGTGACTTCCTCCCTGTAGCCAATTAGAGATCGATATAGTCACCTCCTGGTTGCAGAGGCGGGAAAATCAATACGCAACGTCGCTCGTCTTCTGTCGGATTGCCCTCCGGACACGACAGAAAGGGGGGCGAGAGAGAGAGGAGGAGGGTTGGGAAGGAATGAAGGGACAAAAAAGAAAAGCGGCAGCCAACGGAGGACAGTATTGCACCAAAGGAGGCCTGCCCTTAAGCCTAATGCGGTTTGTGCTTCGGGTTTCTAGTTCTGTTGAAGATGTCAGCGAGCTTTTGCAAAAAGTATCCTGGCACTCTGGCAACCCTGCATCTCGCATCGGCAAGCAAATATTGCGAATTCGCTTGCCTAAGCTGTACAGTCGGGAGCAAAAGTGGTTGTACACAGACCACCGTGATAATAGTCTTACATCACCCTCCTGGAATTTTACGAATAGTCTGAAGGATAGCAGGATTTACACAGAGAGAGGGAGATAAGAGTGAAATACATAAATTTGTGTTTTTGTTATTACTACGTCGTTTTCAGTCATTTTTGGACTAGTCACGTCGATGAAAATAAATTATGTATAGCTGAAATTAATGAGAGGACATTTACAAAGACCACACACATGCCTCACTGGGATTCGAACCAGGGACTGTCGGTGGCGAGATCGAAAACAGACAACGCACCCGACCAACAAATCGGCTAAATACAGAATTAATGCGGGAAAGTGATTAAAGAAATACAAAACCAGGGGACAAAACGGAGAGGGAGAGAAACGGAAAAAAGAAAAGATAGAAAAAGTCAGAAAAAATAAGAAATAGACAAAGAGAACAGAAATTGAGGAAGAAAGAAAATATATAGAAATAAGAAAGAAAGAGAGAGAATTAAATATAGCAAAAGAGAGAAAGTTAGTAACCATGACCAGAGAATCAGAGTCCTTCGTCCACTATATTAGAAGAAATTGAATGTTAATTAAGACATATTCGTTAAGACAAAATATCAATCCTTGTGAAACTTCATCATCTTTTCGATTATTGCGATGTTGCTTACGGGCCAGGAATCACAAAAAGGCTCTCAGGCAAAATTCAGAAAGTCCAAAATGCATGATAGAGGTATGTCTACAGATTTAAAAATCACGAACACGTTCTCCCTGTGCTTAATCAGCACAAAATTCTCAACATGGCAAGACGGAGAGAACTGCACGTGACCTGCATTACTTGCAATGTTATAAATAAAAACATCCCGGACTATCTGAGTGTAAAGCTTAAAGCCAGGAGTGAAACGCACTCATACTCCACAAGAAACGCCACTAATCTCCATATACCTCGCTGCAGAACCTCTGTTTCGCAATCTTCATTCAGTTACATGGCACCTATAATCTGGAATGCACTCCCGAATAAAATAAAACAACTGAACTACAAACACTTTCGTAGAGCAGTAGTATATGATTCACTGATTGATGATCAGAAGCAAAGTAAGACCACATATGATTAAAAACTGTTTCCTGTGAATTATTGAAAAAAAGATAAAACTGGACCGAAACTAAGTAATAATACATGTATATTATTATCTTTTCATTTATTAGCACACACGCACTGTATATATATTGTCATCTGTTTTCTTTTTGTGATTTTCTTTGTTTAGTAGTAGTTTTTTTTATAGTTTCTTTTATGTTATTTTACTTATGTAGTGTCTTATAATCTTCATGTATAATAATTGTACCTAGGTACTCTGCTACATCTTTCTTTATCGGGTTAGGTGGTAGATCAGCATTTGCTGAACCTCGCCCAAGAATAAAGACCATTGAAATTGAAATTGAAATCATTTCATTTGAAAGTTTAGGTGCAAGTTTTCTCCGGATGTTAAATTTTAATCTAGAACACACTGGTAATACACTTGAGAGAATTGATGCGATTGCATATTAACAGAAAAAAAAATTTATTTCTAAAACTGTAGAAACTGCATCAAATTTTGGAGGCCTGACCTTCCCTTGACATCGTCTGATATGTTCAAATCACACATTTCCCTGCGTCAAACGAAACCAACTAAAAATACATATTTTGATTTGGCGTGTTGCTCTGTATCCCTGAGAGCTTGAAAGTCCACTTTATGCGCAGATAGGTTAATAGCGTCTGGATCTTCAGTTTAAAGTGTCGATCCGAACCTCGACGTGCCTAACCCTGGATTCCGTACGAGGCCCCCGTATCATTTATTCTGACGTGAACTTATAGTTGTGCTACTGGAGCCAAAGCAAATGTGTCGATAAACAGTTTGAGTTCAGAAGATAATGGTTAATCTGTAAATAATCGATTAAAGTTAATTTTTACGTCGGCATTTTATCTGTATCGCTATTTTCCAAAATCACCAGCGGATCCATAAAATACATCATAGCCTATATATATTCTGTGCTTTGGAGAGTTTATTCAAGGATGAAACTACGAAGTCAAATTTTCGTTTTTCACGGGACGAGATGAAACGGTTGTGATGGAAAAAGTCATCCGTGGTATTGATATTGGAAAATTGTTGGGTTACGAGGACTGTTCAGTGAAATTCTATGAAAAGAGCAGCCACTGGAGAATACAATGTGGCCGTCCTCCAACCGCACCCTGCAGTGCCATAGCAAACCTCCTTCCCCCTCATGTTTCTACTCTTCATACAGACCGGTATAGCCCATACACACCACACGGATGATTCTGGAACACACTTCTTGCCGGTAGACGCCCGCCCACCCGTTCACACAAAGAGTGTGACTCCTGTTTCGAGAATTTAGTTCCGACACCCTCCACCCCACATCCCCATCCCCATCGCCAGCAGAGCGAGTTCGTGGAAGGTTGTGGGAAATTCGACACTTGACTCCGGCGGCAAACAATTGTACGACTGGAGCTCTCCTTCGAGGCGCTGTCGGCGAGAAGAAAAAGAGGAAAAGAACGGAGTCATCTCCTTCCTTTGAACCCTCGACGGAGAGTTTTAATTGCATTGCGCAAGGAACGGCTTAATTATACATGTCTGCATGTTCGCTGAGTGTCGATGAACAGATTAAGACATTCGAAGGATGCTGGTTTAATTTGAGAATTTTTGACACCGAAAATACCCCTGAGGTACATTGATGCATGTACAGTCACCGGCAAGGACATGTTTAGGAGGGGAGGTAGGTTTAGTTTCGGCCCTTACCCCCGAAAGACTTACCAAGTTTACAATTCAATAATGAAAATATACCTGTTTAGCATTTGTAATGTACAGTCACCCGGAATAAAATTGGGACAGAACTCGAAGCGACCGGTTGCCGGAAATTTGATAATTTGCCCACCATTATACTCATTTTAGCGTGTGTTGTGCCCTGTCTTATTTGGGAATGTGGGCTTAGAGCTTGTAACTGTTTACATGCATGCGTTTACCGCTGCACAAGTCGTCATCAATCTGGATACAAACTACTTGAGCTGGGTGCATTGTTCTGGAGGCAATGGCGTCGTCACCCATCCTCATGCTGATGACGTGCAAGGGCCACTTCCTGAAAATTCCGAGAAATTACGAAGCGGTTGGTTCCTACGGTGAAATTGCATGGTGTTGTGTGTGTTGCCTAACTCGACGGCGATAGTCGAAGTTACTGTTGAATCGAACTTCGCTCATCGCCTTAGAGTTAGTAAAGCCCATAAGAGGAGGATCTGGCAATTATTATTGCCGGTGGCCAGGCACGTATCTAGAAATATATTTTGGGGAAGGGGGTCCGAACCAAGTGTCTCACCAATGTAATAATATAAATGTGAAAATTTAATAATATTAAAATATAATAAATTAAATTAAAATATGTACATTAATTAATATTGTATTGTTAATATTACATGAATACATAAAAAGACGGTTTAAGAATAGAAATAGAACGCATTCATTATCTAGCTTACGTGAACTTAAGATGGCGAAAAGTTGTATAAATAGAACTACCCTGGCAAGAAAATTAATGTAAAATAGAAAAAGAATTGAATATTTATTGAAAAACAAAAAATGATATTAGATCCAGTTGACGAAAAGCAGAGTTGTTCATTAATATTTTATGTATATTATCATAAGTTGAGTGTGCATAAGAGAATATCGGGTTTAGGCAAGGACGTTTTCCACAGATCAAATCTTCACCCTTAGACAAACTTTGGAGAAAGCATTTGAATTGTAATATAACAGTGCACCAATTGTACATATACTTTAAACAAGCCTTTGATAGTATAAACAGATCCAAAATATATGAGATTATGAATTTTTTTGGAATACCAGACAAATTAGTAAATCTAACTAAAATGACTCTTACAAAGACACTTAATAAAATTAAAATTCAAAATAAACTCTCAGACACGTTTGAAACCTTAACTGGAGTTCGACAAGGAGATGCCCTTTCCACAGCACTCTCCATATTATGTCTAAAAATCCGACCCGCAGGAACATTTTTCAATAGAATGAACCAGTGCCTTGATTATGGAGGTGACATAGCTGTTTTGGGTAGAAGTCAAAGCTCTTTGAGGTGGTTATGCTAGCAATTGAAGAAGCAGCTAACGAAGTCGGATTGGAAGTGAATGTAATGAAAACAAAATACATGAGACTGACAAGTAACCCTACTCGGGTCAGGGAAGTAAAAATTGGTGACCAAAATTATGAAAAGGTGGAAACCTTCAAATATCTGGGATCATTAATGACACAACATCAACATAAATTTACTACATAAAGTTGAAGGGATCAGAATGAGAGAGTGTCGTCACATTTTCATATTAGTGAAAAACACAGATTTAAAAGATGAAACAAATCCACAAATCTACGTTTATATTCGAAATTTCTTCTGTCACTCGTACTTTGCATTGTAGCCCATCAAAAAATTCTGTCTTGAGAATGTCTCTAATTTACTTTCATGTATTTGTTTTGTTTTGTACATTGTATAATGTTTTGCAAAGGCATGGTCAAAATAAATGTGGTTTACCACTATCTCCCCTACACCTTCAATTATTTAACCAGCTTGAAATTCTAATATAAGGCACTGGCGGCAATTAAGAGCCTCGCACACACACACTTTTTGCCCCTGCACTATGGCCTCTTATGCTAAGCATTGTCAACCAAGAGAAAGTAAAATGTCCTTGAACCCCAAGTTTTAAGACTCAATCGCCACTACTGATATAAAGTATTTTCCAGCAGCAATATTTTCATTTTACATTAATCGGGATTAAGGGCTTGTTTTACCAGGGGCTGAAATTAGCTACCGCGAGTCGCAAAACATGATTAATTTTTCGTTCGGCGCTTAATCTATTGAGTCGCAACTTGTGGCGCCTACAGAGTTCTTATGATTATAAACATAACTTAAATCTCCACTTTTTCTCGAACCATTATGATGTAAATACGTGGTATATTTATTGATTTGAGATAATTGGCAGTTTCTTTTACCTTTCTTTGTCCAAGCATTTTTTTCCTCATTTTATTGTATTTTGGTAATATTGTGTCACTTTCAGAGTTACTCTGGATTCCAACTCGGGACTCCTGACTAACTAACACTAACTATATAGGTGAATAGTACAAACAATAATTATAATAAAATTATTATTATTATGAAATAAAACCAATAAACTTATTCTTACTGAAACATTCTTGTAATTTATTATATACTGGGCAGAATCTTCTATTCAACTATCTCTTTATTTTTAAACAAATTTCATACCTTTAATATACTGAAATACAAATATTATATTTTGTTATTTACTTTACACATCTTTTTGAAGAACAATCTTTGGAAGTTGATGGGGAATTTTTAGCCATTCAGGCTGGTAAGAAATTTGAAAAGAGTTTGAATGAAACGCAAAACAGCGATCTTGGAATTTTTGTCTTCTGTAAACTAACTTGCGAAAAACTCATGTCTCTCCGTCTCCAATGAGCTTTTGGTAATGTCGCTTTGCAAACAATGGTCCCGGGTTCGGTTTCCGACGCAAGGAACATTGAACGCTGGCTCAGATCGCACTTTAAATCTCGTCTCGTTTCGAGTTGATGCGTGTCTCGCCTCCAGCTATTAGCATCCGTATCCTTCTGGTCTAGACTTTCGAAATATACACAGAATGTCACCGAACAAATGCTCGCAGTGTACAGGGAACATTAACGGAATCAACATTTTTCATAGTGTTTTTCTGTTTGTCTTCTCCTTCCGACGCTATGAACCTCTTGAAAAAAAAATGATCCTAAATGTATGCGACCACGCTGCGCAGTTTTATTCAGTTACCGCTAACGGATTAGCTTTGTGTATGGTTTGAGTTTGAGTTCTTGTTTTAAGTTCACTTTATGCACAGATAGGCAAATCGGGACGGACCTGCAGTTTAAAATGGAATCCGAACCACTATGCGCCTCGAACCCGGGATCCCTTGATTACAAGGCGACGACGTTACCACTACACCATCGAGGAAGCCCCATTGTGTATGGCCTATCTAGAAATAGACATGTCTGAATAAGTCGCATAGTAATGTAATTTTAGTTCCATAATATACATTAGTTTGCTAAATTCTTGAACGAGACCGAGTGTCTCGGACACACTAAATCTCTTCTCGATTATTAGAGAGGTCTGTCTCGAGACGAGTCTTCCGAAACATTTTAACACGCCTTTGCCACTATCTAATGCAATTTATACGGGAATAGCTGCATCCCTTCTTCAATTTCTTCAAGCGTCCTATTCGCTGCGAAAATCATTGCCTTTTGGGGCTGTTCCATCAATGTTTATCCTCGTTTGAAGAGAACCGGAAGGGCACTTCCCTGATCCTTGTAATTGTGGCCGTCATTCAGGGGAGAAAAGCTCCCCGAAAGATGTGTTTTTGTTTCCTCCATGTCCAACCGAACGTCGTCTTGATCCTGACCGGGGAAGATCTTCTCGGCTCCCATAGAAGGTTCCCAATGACTGTGTATCGATTGGGCGAGAGAAGAAAACCTCTCCGCTAGTTAAGTCGCTCGTTTTTCCGCTCTTCTGACTCTAGCTGCTCTTCTTTTCTCCCTTTCCTCCTCCACCTGCTCTTCTTCTTCTTCCGCTTCTTCTTCTTCCCTTCTCAATCCTCGAGAATCCTCTTCCCGATGCCGTCATTAATGGCGCTGGGAAGAAGAAGCCGTTCGCCTGATTCAATAAGCTTTTTATCGCGGCGAATGACAAATCGGCACACAGTGTTCCCGCGCTTCCTTCTCATCTTCCTTCTTCTCATCCTTGGGCCAGGCCTTGATTCTAGTCTATTTGCAACGCCAATCCCCATTAAGGGACGAATTGCAAATCCTTTGAAAGAGGAGATTAGCTGCACCATTAATCAAACAGGGCTGATGGGAGCCCGCTATTAGCTCCCCCTTTTTTGAAAGAAGTTGCTGATCTTTGCCTGGGCCCGCATCTTCCTTTAAGGTTCTTCTAGAAAGCGCTACGAAAATGTCTTCAAGAGATGGCAGCACCGAACGACCCTAAGTGGTTTTAACAAATGTACAATATACTTCACAGGTACTACTTACGATGGAGTTGTTATAATAAAACAAGTATAAATTATACACAAAGAAGAAGCACGAGAATTTAAAGCAATTTCAAAATTTAAACTGAAATTGAATTGAACTTCCAGTGATATGCATAATATGAATGAATGCACAATGCACACTTAACCTTTGTACTAGTTTAATGTAGTAAATTCGGACACAGAACTGAATGTTCATTTTTTCCTACTATTATGCTGAGAAAACTAAAGTGTATGAGGATCAGAGCACTTCGAGTTCTGTCGGTTGTGGGGCTTCTTGAGTCAGCTGTCAACATGGTGCCAATCAGAGTTTCTTCCTGCGAAGGTCGTTCCTGCCTGTAAGTGTTGCCACCTATGAATCGGAACTTTGTCAGCATCATCAGGCTCTTCAGCCTGAGTGGCAAAAGACATGTTGTGCGGATAAAAGTTGGAGCGGAAAATTAACATCTAAAATACGATGAAACCTGTAAGACATCCACATATATTTATCCGGGGATGATCCCTCTAATGAAACTTCAATATTCTCAAAATTCCTCGAATGGACTGTGTAATATATTGGAATACTCCAAAAACTGAACCTGTTCTGCAACATAAGAAAAATGCCCCATTAAGCAATTAATGTGCCTTTGTTAAGTTCGTATGTTCAGCATGGTGGTATATTTTCAATAATGCTGATGAAATAATAAATAAAGTTTGTTAAATGACAACGACTCCTTACCACAAGAATATAATTATTCTTTAGATGCTTAAATATATGTGCAACATGTTTTGTCTTTCCAGTGATTCGTTGCTAGTGTTGACTATTATGCTTGACTCAATAGAATAAACTTATTGCGCGAGGCAGATTCATATGAACCAAAAATAGCCAAAAATAATAATTTACCTCAAAATGTTTCAATTTTTGATTCTTCGAAAAATTGAGACAGGATTTAAGTCCACTTTATGCACAGTAAGGCTAATCGGGACTGGATCTACAGTTTAAAGTTAGATCCGAACCACTATGTGCCTTCCCCGGGTATCGAACCCGAGATCCCTTGATTACAAGGCAACGACGCTACCACTGCGCCATCGGGGAGGCATCGTTTACTGAGTTTGATTCTCAAAATCGGTCTTCACGAATCGAGAAAAATAATGTGCGACTCAAGAAATCGTATAGTTTGTGAAGATGATTACTTTTAATACGTTGAGTGTTTTAGAATAGTTATTTGCTGCAGATAATACTACTTGAGCTGAGATATGATAATGTACATAGGCATTCCGCCAGCATTAGCGTCTATTGCGCTCTGATTCGGAACTACTTAAAACTATTTGCATATACCTACGTATGCGGTTTACCGCCGCACAAACGTATTTACGCTGCGTATTTACGCAAGTACGTTACGCGACCTCTTCGGCCCATACACAACGTACACTTTTATCCGCACGCTCTTCTCTTCCTTCCAAGCATGAGCGGACACTGGTGGTCGTGCCAGGAACCAAAAGGAGCAGTGGAGTGGGTTCTGTGGATGGAAGATTACCGAATGCGTAACTCTCATCCAGGCTCTCGAAGTGGTGGCCTATGCTTCGCAGAAACGTTATATTCATTTAACCATTACATGTTTATCTAAAATGTATCTGCTTCCAAATGTATACAATTCGACTTATTCAGTAAAATTCCAAATCTGTATGTGGAAATGTTCTATGGGTATTGAAAGCACACACTACCAATCAATCTCCGCGAAACGTTTAAAGTGTGTCACAAATTACTGTGCAATGTGCCTCCAACGGGAATGGAATCCCAGAGCCCTGATTACAAAGCGAAAGCGTTCTCTGCTTTAATGAACTTTCCTTTCAATCATCTTGTATGTTTAAAAAAAATCGTTTATCGGCCGAGCGTTATTTCTTGATCGATTTTGTTTATTTTACTTCTTCGCTTTCCTGCAACTTTTGGGTCATCGTGAAGATAAGGATAAAAATATATACAGAAATTGATGAAGAAACATTCACAAAGAACGCCCATGCACAAGCCGGGATTCGAACCAAAACCCCCCTGCGCTGCACTAAAAAAATATCCCAGTTTTCGATTAAAACAGAAATTTGCTGTGAATTATTTGAAACTCGTATACTACGTACCTTAAACTGAACAAAAAGAAAGTAATAATTAAGGCCCTGTTTTTTATATATCCGTAATTACATATTTTCACTTCATGTAATTTAAGCTTCAAAACACACATTCAAGATAGCTTTGTTCTTCACTGCTGCTGATTCTTGAAATAGTTTGACTGTTGCCATTCGCATTATCAATTTCAAGGGGTTCCGAGTTTGATACCCGGTGGAAGCACATAGTGGTTCGGATCACACACTGAACTGTAGGTCCAGTCCGATTAGCTTTACTGTGCATAAAGTGGACTTAGAACACCAACTCAATGAATCAAACAATGTTCTTCGATTACGAATTTTTCAATGTAGTTTAGTACATTATAATTTCATTATTTCAAGATAACTTCTTAAAATATAATAATATTGTGAAATTAATTTAGTATCATTACATTTTTTTTACTGCCAGGAACTTAAAGAGAAAAAAAATATCTGACAAATGAGGAAGAATATGCATATTAGATATTTTAATATCAGCACATATTTTTACATGCTGCAGTATATTTACATATTTTGTACATATTTCAGCGATTTTTCTATATATTTAACATGTTTTATCTACTTAAAAATCCGAGTTCTAGTAGGTTTCTTCAACCTATCTTTAATCAGGAAAAAGTTATGACTGCATGATTGTAACACATATATAATTTTATATACAAGTTCTTGTTTGTTATATCGTTCATGTAATGTCTCATAATTTTCATGTACCATATAATCATAATCATGTACTCTGCCATGTCTTTATTTCTTTTGTGAGGTTGGCTGAACCTCGCCAATGAAGAAAGACTATGAAATTGATCGCACTGAAGCAAATGTATGTATCCAGACTTACTTGATCGCTCACCCTGCGTTTGGGACAATTATCTCACATTTCTTTGCATAAATCAGGCAGGAATAAAAGTGACATATATAGGTCAATCATGACAACAACCTGAATGGATATATATATATATACGTATATGTACACACACACACACACACACACACACACACACACACACACACACCCACATACACACAACACTGCATTGTAAATTGCCAAATAAATAATAAGTAGTAATCTATTACGTTTTATGGGGGGAAATCCAGTTCTTACATAAGATAGTAAAGGTAAGGTTCCCCGTGCCATGAATGCATATTTAGGGGGTGTGAGTGTAGGGCTCCACATATTCTCGATCTCGGTCATTTTCGAGGTGATGTGATAAGCACCACACTCCGGCCGCCTTTTTCCTCCGGGATTGCACCGGTACCCATTGATATAAGGCTGCCTGGGCCCCAGAGGCGCTTTATGCGGGAACAAGGCCGGAAAAATTCCGACCATAGATCACCCACCCCGGCAATCGAACCAAGGTCTCCCGTGTGGCAGTCAGACGCCATACCGACTAGACCACCGAGGCTCTCAATTCTTACATAGTAAGCCTTAAATTGTCACTTGATTGAGGCTGTTCATTGCCAAATATTTCCGGTGTCGGCGCCAAGCTGGTTGGGTCCAAAAAGAAATTCGTTCGTCATTTGGTTGCCTAAGCTTTACATTGGAGCACGATAGAAATGATATTCAAGAGTTATTTACATCGAATGTAAGAGTTCCTTGAGTAAATCTACAATAAAAATGTGCTTAGTAAACCTTTAAGATTATATAGCAAGTCATAAGTTTCCGAAAATTACATTCTCCTGAATCTAACAATTAATATAATAAAGCGCAATGGCCGGGTAGCTCGAACGGGATAAATAAACTTGAAGTCATCCAGGTCGTCGCTATAGGCTACCTGCCATGGGTCGATAATACATAATTTCTTCTGCGCTTTTAGAGTATGAGAAGGTAGCGTAGGAGAAACTGCTGAAATTATCTACAAGAAATGTATTAAGTGCTGTGTATGCGCAAGATATTTATTATTATACTCTATACCCTATCCGATATTTAATGTTATGTATGTTTTCCTTTGTATGAAGTAGACATTTTGCATTCGAACTTTCGTTCATCTTTTTTGTTTTGTTACCACACTATCAAAATTATAATTCATGTAAATAAGAACTCCCTAGATTTTGCGAGACATGAAACCGAAGATGCTTTTTGTAATACAGAGTGTCCGAAAAGTCACGCAACCCGGTGTTTACGACCGTATAACGGAATAGCGAAACGGAATGAGAAGAAACCGTTTCTGCCAAGAGAATGCCCTGTATATTGGGAAAATTTAGAGAGACAAACATATGTAAGAACATGCATGTTTTAATAACAAATAAGCAAAGTGTTGCCAAAGGCGGAAAACAAATATTTGCAAATCGTGTATATTGATGCACAGAACTCACTGAGGTAAATTATTGCAACATTTCACAATACCAACGAACAATTTGGATGGCCATCTAATGAATTTGACAGAAAAAGAACTTTGACGAAGTTTCAAAAACATTGCAGAAGGGAGTAAATGGGCTGTTCCAAAAATCGATGTTTTCACAATATTACGCAGGACACTGGCAACACTCTTGCTGTCACGTGTCACTAACAGATGTGTTTCACCTCAGGCTATCACACTAGGGCACTTTTAACGACAAAGGAGAAAGTTGGTTATTCTGGAACATAAGCAATAAATTACATACACCTTGCAACCCTGAAATGTGGGTACAGAAGAACGTGTATCAATTGTTACGTTTTCTGTGCCTTAGGTGGTTGCTGTTTGCCGAGAACGGCATTCCAGATTGTGTATACTTATGCTGATGCCGTGTGTGTGTTTTTAAAATGCCATATTCTACACAGGAAAGAGTGTTTATTGTTGAAGAATATAGCCGAACATCGTCATATTCTTGCGTAAGAGAAGCATTTAGGGATACCCACATTTCAGGGTTGCAAGGTGTATGTAATTTATTGCTTATGTTCGAGAATAACCAACTTTCTCCTTTGTCGTTAAAAGTGTCTTAGTCTGATAGCCTGAGGTGAAACACGTCTGTTAGTGACACGTGATACCAACAGTGTTGCCAGTGTCCTGCGTAATATTGTGAAAACATCGATTTTTGGAACAGCCCATTTATTCCCTTCTGCAATGTTTTTGAAACTTCGTCAAAGTTCTTTTTCTGTCAAATTCATTAGATGGCCATCCAAATTGTTCGTTGGTATTGTGAAATGTTGCAATAATTTACCTCAGTGAGTTCTGTGCATCAATATACACGATTTGCAAATATTTGTTTTCCGCCTTTGGCAACACTTTGCTTATTTGTTATTAAAACATGCATGTTCTTACATATGTTTGTCTCTCTAAATTTTCCCAATATACAGGGCATTCTCTTGGCAGAAACGGTTTCTTCTCATTCCGTTTCGCTATTCCGTTATACGGTCGTAAACACCGGGTTGCGTGACTTTTCGGACACTCTGTACTATTCTCGATAAATGCGTATAGTATAGCCTATATATAAAACCTAGGATTATATTTACAGCTATCGAAAAGTGTGATATCATGTAAAAAACAAAGCGTCACTTATTAATAGAGTCGCTCAGAATAATTATGAATTATTATTTAACCCCTTACTGCATCACGTGCCATATATGGAACATACTATTTTTTTCGATGCGGAACAACAGTGAATTATCGAACACGTCAAGTTTGTGTTTTGTCTGCTGGCCGAAGTGATGACGTATAACCAAGCAGTTTTTCTGCCCTCTGGTGTTTGTTTTGCGAGTTGAATTGAGCGGGAAGTAGTTGGCATGTGCTTTTTGTGGACGAGTGAGTTTACGTTGTAAAAAAAAGTTGTTTTGTCCGATGAAGTGAGTGCAATTTCGGTGAACAAGAAATATCATAATCAAGGTAAGTGCATGAAAAATATATGTTGCTTTTATATTCATCATTTTGTTGGTTTGTCTTGAAGTTATGTGAAAAAAACGGTATGTGCCACATGTGTCACGCCATGCATTTACGGGTACTTTTGTCTTCTTGTGAAGTGTAAAAGTGAACAACTACTGCAGTATTTCTTCAATTCTATTACAGCAATGGATGCAAGGCTTTTTTATGGGTCGTCGTCAATAGGTGTTAGGGAACTGCCTAACGGTAATGACAGTGAGGCGTCTGATTTATCTGACGACGAATCAGCACTTCGTTCACAAACTGTTTTGGCTCCACACTCGGATGAAGATTCAGTTTCTCGTCCTACTGAAAGGATCGTGATGCCAGATTCAGATGATGCACTAGATTCAGATGCAGATGATGTTCCTCTCTGCCTCATTCGCAACTCTCATGATAAAAGGTCTACATCATTAGGAGATTTGAAAAAATTGAAGTGGAGGCAAAGAAATATGGAAAAGTCCAAAGAAGAAGTAAAGTTCGAAGGACATCAGGATCTACCTGAAGAAATACAACAATTATCAACACCTATTGATTATTTTAAGTATTTTTTTACATATGAGATACTTCAGTATGTAGTTGAACAATCCAATCTATACGCAACTCAATCTCGACCAACAAAACCATTGTGTCTAACCATAAATGAACTTGAACAGTTTATTGGCATGACTCTCTATATGTCTGTGATTCAACTTCCAGCTACTAGGCATTACTGGAGCGGGAGACTTGGTCATCAATGTGTAAGTTAAGTGATGGACTGTAATCGGTGGGAAGAAATCAAACGATTTATTCACTTTAACGACAATACGACGTTTGTTCCTGCGGGACATCCTGGCCATGACAAACTTCACAAAATCAGACCACTTCTTGAACGGATACGAGAACGTCTAGTTCTCGTACCTCAAGAAGAATTTTTGGCAGTGGATGAGCAAATCATTCCAACGAAGTGCAGGTCATCTATCAAACAATATAATGCCAAGAAGCCTCACAAATGGGGTTATAAAGCATTTGTTCTCAGTGGTATTTCTGGATATAGTTACGATTTTGAAATATTTTCTGGGGCTCAAAGCAATGTTGTCCCTGCTGGTACACCAGATTTAGGTGCTAGTAGTAATGTTGTTGTTAGATTGTGTCAAAGTGTACCTCGTAATGTAAATTACAAAATATTCTTTGATAATTGGTTCACGAGTGTACCACTACAAGTTTATCTCAAGAAGGAAGGCATCCTATCACTAGGAACAGTGCGTGCAACTCGTATTCCAAATTGCGATATTCCTACAGAATCTGAAATGAAGCGAGAAGGACGGGAATCCATGAAGGAAAAAGTGGCTATAGTGGATGATGTCGAACTTTCAATTGTGACGTGGTACGACAACAAAGTCGTAAATACCTTGTCGACATATGCATGGAGCAGACCAACAGGGGAGAAACGGAGATATTTCAGAAAAGAGAAGACCTACAAGATGGTTCCATGTCCATACTCTATCTCAGTTTATAACAGTTATATGGGGGGTGTTGATCTTCTGGACTCAATGCTTGGATACTACAGGATAAATATTAGGTCCAAGAAGTGGTACCATAAAATAATGTTTCACACATTCGATTTAGTTTGCGTCAACAGTTGGCTTCTTTGGAGGAGAAAAACAGGAGACGTGATGCCCCTGGTGGACTTCAAATTGTCAGTAGCAGATGCTTTGTGCAAGAGTAACAAGTCAGTTTCAAGGAAACGTGGGAGACCCAGCAATGAAGTTGAGAAGCAGTTGAATGAGAAGAAGAAAAAAGGCAAAACAGTTGCTGTCCCAATTCTTGACGTTAGGCTGGGTGGCATGGGTCACTTCCAGAATTTGGATGGAAGAGAGACAACGATGCAAATTTCCTCAGTGTGTCAGCAAATCTTTTATTGTGTGCCAAAAATGTAAAGTCAACTTGTTTCTAAACAAAGACAGAAATTGTTTCTTCAGATTTCATACACAGTAGAATGCCCATAAGAAACAAGAACTCATTTCATTTATTTTTCGGCATCTAGAATGATGTAAGTGATTATGCAGGGATTTTTTGAAATTCAAATAAGTAATGGTCATTGTAAGCACTTTAGTCAGTGCAGTAGATATTTAGGAAAATATCAATTGTTATTTTTTTTTTTTAGAAAGTGTCAAACAGAAATAGGTTGCAATATTGCCATAATATTATTCACAATTTCAAATTCAGAGTTGAAATAATTAGCATAAAAACAACAGAGACTAATCAAAATATTATAAAGAATAATATTTACAAAACATGTTATTTTACAGAGTATGTAATCACAATTACAATGTAAAAATATGCAATAAAAATGAGGTTTAACTGAAATCACATTTATAAGAATTTTTTTCTCAAACATTTCAGTTTAGAAATAAGTATTTGTGTATATTTCACATTATTGTTGCATTCCATTATTGCCATTTAATCTAGTACAATACAGCAATAATATAATAATAATGGATAACTGAAAGATAAATGTAGACATTAGTGCATGATGTGACACATATGGCACAATTTATTTTATGTGTACTTGGATGAAAGTTTACCTTACTGCATGTTGTGCCATTTATGGCACGCACTTAATTCTCCATGGCATGAAGTGCAAAATTTAAAATTCAAGTTTTATGTTGTATTTTAAGTTCTTGTGAAACGTTTATCACAACAAATGTTTTTTTTTTGCAATAAAACAAAAAATCATGCAGTAAGGGGTTAACTAACTCAAAACAATAAAGCACTTAAATTGTTAAATTACAATTGACGTGAACAAATGCTGTGTATTTTTTAAGTTCCGTTTTTCTTCTTTTGTTATCGATCATATTTTCTTTAAAATCCTAGTTTTGCTGTACTGATTATTATTAATCGATCATGTTCCGGCATAATTTCGGAGATGAAGATGAAATTAAAGTTACAATTTAATATAACAGCAGCACATTCAGCATCAAATTTCCCATGTATTTAAAACACCTGTGGTAATGATGTCCGTACCACTCACAATGTATTTTTTTCTATGGTATTTTACATCTTTTAAAACATTCATTCCAAATTAAACCTTAATTAATCATATCATTTTCATTAGTTATTATCATTCCAAAATATTTGAATTTAGAAACTTGTGACTGTTTTCAAATTGTAAAATGTATAACCACTTCTTGTGTAAAAGAAAAAGAAAGAAATGTTATAGCATACTGTTTTGTTGCGTAGCAACCAGTTGTTGAAAACAATTGAAGGAGATAACAAGAACGTTTTTGCATATAGTTCGAATCATAGTAATTTGTGAATTATTTAATGTATTTATTCAGTGCAAATTATAAGTATACTCATCAGAGAACAGTGTTGTGATTTTGAACTATATACATTACTGTTATTTCATAATTTGCTGTGTGGTAGAACAGTGATTTACTGAGTATAATGTAAAATGCTCAAACCTCTACGACACTAGCAAAAAGTGGCGACCGTGTGACAGGACTCTGAAGTTAAGTAGTTCTTCGGATAAATGATGTGAAATATAATCTCAGTAGGTCTGGGATTGAAGCGAATTCTAACTACATTTGATTTATATTCAAGTATTTAAGTGTGTAAGTTTTTTTTTTCGTTAATGAAAAATGTCTTCCAGAGATTCATCTAAATCTCGTAGCAGAAAGAAGACTGCTATGCAATACGAGGGCACATATCTAGCAACGTTTACAAACGTTGAAGGTCAAGAAGTTAATTCTGATGATAAGACTGATACCAGTACTCGCAAGGTGGAATGTTGTGGTGATACGAAAGCTGACATCAGATTTGTTCAGTGCTATAAATGTTTTTCATGGTTTCACTTTTCTTGTCTTAAGTTGTCAGTTGTACATTGGTCTATTTATTCTACTACGGTAGAGAATTACTTTTGTAAATCTTGTGAACCTAGCTATAATCCATATGAATTGTCAGCTTACAAAGAGAGTATTAGTCCTAATTTTAACGATCTGCTAGAAACAATCAAGAACATTCAGTTCGTGGTAGTTAATTCTAGTAAGGAATTAAAATCTCAGCTTGAAGATTCTAACAAAGAATTAAAATCTCAGCTTGAAGATTCTAGTAAAGAATTAAAATCTCAGCTTGAAAATTCTAACAAAGAATTAAAATCTCAGCTTGAAGATTCTAACAAAGAATTCAAATCTCAGCTTGAAGATTCTAACAAAGAATTAAAATCTCAGCTTGAAGATTCTAACAAAGAATTAAAATCTCAGCTTGAAGATTCAAACAAAGAATTAAAATATCAGCTTGAAGCTTCCAACGAAGAGTTAAAATCCAAAATTGAAGCTTCCAATGTCGAATTACAGTCTAAAATTGAATCTATGAATTTTGATTTTAAGCAGGTTAATAACCGTATAGACATGTTGGCTTCTGATGTAGCAATAAGAATCGAATCTTTAGCAGAAACATGTGTAAGTTCAAATGAAGAATTAAACCAGAAGTTACAAGAAAGCATGCGAAATTATGACTGTAAAATATCAGACATTCTTAGTACACAAGATCTTCGTGAGAAACAAATAAATGAAATTGAAGGTTCTTTGCAAGGTGCAAAAGACGATATAGGTAAACTCAAATGTGGATTTGATGATTGTTGTTCGCAAGTTGAAACATTCGATTCCAAGGTTTCACAGTGTTTCGAAATTGTTAATCAGTACGATAATAATTTGAAACAGCTTGCATTACGTGTTGATGTCATTGAGAATAATATGCACAAACCAATTAATGTAAATTATGGTGGTGCTGATTGTACTGTTACAGGTACTTCTCATAACAAATATTCTAATACGAACACTCAAGTTCATGGTATTGATAATGTTGCAAATCGCCAATCGAGAAGATTAAATGTAAGGCATCATTCTGGAACTGGTCATAATCATGATTCTGGTTTGAGTGATTCAGATGGAAGTTCTATTAACTCTACGGATACTACTAAAGTAAAGACGTTTTATGTAAGGGAACCGCATCTTAAGCATGTAAGTTGGAAGCAAAATCGCAAACAATCTAGTTTACATAATGCTAGAAAGACGCAAGTAAATTCTAATTGCTCTTGTATTTTAAACGAACACAGAGTGCAAACTGAGAATAACATTGATGTTTCCTCGAATAACGCATTTCCTGAAACAACATCAAATATGTTAAGTAGGCCAGAGGACTTCCGCAGTTATGGAGGATATTGTAATTTGAATTACACAAACTATCCTTGCACTTGGTGTTCCGGTTCTACTAATTATACTCAAATTAATCCAGACAGGTCTGATAACACAGCTTCAAGAATGAATAATACACAGAGAGCATTTAATTATCATAATGATAACGATGAGTCTAGAAGGAAACTGTTTAATCGTTCTTACCCTTGCACATATTTTGCTGGTAATCAACAGTCACCAAACAGTCATGATAGTGAATTTGTGAATGGAATAGAAAATTGTAATGGTACACATAATTTTCAAGAAGATTGTAATGCAAGACCGAACTCTGATTCTTCGCCCTTGTACATGAGGAAAGATAGACATTTGAAGTTAAATGAATTGTCTTTATTACCAAAGTTCTCAGGTCGAGTTGAAAAGCAATCTGCAAGAGAATACTTGGAACAATTAAACTCAACGTTAGATCTGATAGGAGTGCCTGCTGATAAACGATTGCAGAGCATTCAGAATTGTTTTACAAATCGAGCAGCTTATTGGTTTAGAACACACAAAAGATATTTCTGTTCTTATACTGATTTCGAAAGTAAGTTTATTCAGCAGTTTGCTTCGCCTGAAATGTTACAGTCACAGTTAGCTGTTTTAAGGAATCAAAAATACGACCAAAATGCACATGGAAGTTTAGAAACCTTTGCACTAAAAACACATTCCACATATTGTAATTTAGTGAACAATCCGAATGATGTTGATGTTATACAATTGATAATGAGCCAGTTGCCTGATAATGTTGCTAACAATATCGCTTGTCATAGTGTTCAGACGATGGATCAGCTTACGAATATGCTTCGTAAATTAGATGTTATTAGAACTAGTAGGAAAGGACTTATGCATTTACCTGAAGATTTAGATTGCGACAAGTCTAACAAAGGTCTTAAGAAAAATGAACATCAAAGATTAAATGTACGACAAGTAAATATTCGACAAGCAAGAAGTACTAGTTCTTCTTCTACTCAAACTCTGCCTTCTGATAATTTGGATGCCTCTGTTGGAAATAGTTCAGACAATGTAAACCAATCTATGAGTTCAAGATATAATGCAAATAATGCTACTAATTTTGGAAATTTCCGACGAAATAGAAATCAGATGTTTCCTAGGAATTTTTACAATACTGGCAGGTTTTACCGTAATAATAATAGAAATATCCCGAATGAGAATTCCAGACAAGATAATGGTCTTAATTTTAGGCAGCCTAACTACAGATTTTCTAGGAATGGTTACTATAATAGTAACAGATCTTTGTTTCCCTCTGTTTACGAAAACTGTCCACCACAAAATCGAGATGTGCCAGTGGTGAGTGATACAATGAGGAATCAGCCCAGCAATATGCAAAGTAATATAATGACGAGTACATCTAATACTGGTGTAAATCCTAATTTGACTCAAAATCCAACTTCTGGTGTTCAGTCTTTACAATTTAATGATGCTAGGCAACAGCAGTTGGAAAGGCAGTCTACTTTAAATTAAAGTGGCAGTCGGAAGAGCCTCTTTCCCTCTGCACTACTTACAAGAGGCACAAGGAAGAGTCAAATGATTTATGTAATGTTTGTGATTCTATGCAATTTTCGAATGAAAATGCATTAAGTAACTTGCAAATTAATTTTTTGTTAGAATGGTTTGAGGATGAACCTGACTGGGTTATTAACGATGAAGATATTCCTGTACCTTTAACAGAAGTTCCAATTGTACATGGAATTATATGTCAATTGCCTATCATTTGTATAATAGATTGTGGTAGCCAAGCAAATGTTATGAATTATGAGGTCTGGTGTAAGATATCATCATGTATTGGTAATCTTACGTTGGACAAGGTGGATGACATTAGATTATGTGGATTTGCTGGAAATAAAAAGTGCAAAATTGTCGGTTGTAAGACGATAAATATTCAGATTGACAGCGAATACTTTCCAATGGAATTTTTCATTTTAAAAGAACTTAATGCAGACATTATTTTAGGTGTTCCTTTCTTACGAAAGTACAAAGCAATTGTGGATTTTAGGAACCAGAATATAAGTTTAATAACTTCATCAGGAAAGCAAGTGTATATAACATTAGATAATAAGAATTCTAGTACGATAAGTGTTGAATCTGACAAGCTTGTATCTGATGTCAAGCACGATACTGACATAACTGAGAATAAATTCCAGTCATGTAGAATGTTAAAATATGTACATATGTTAGATATTGAAACAAATTATATGCCTTCCCAGAGGGATATTCACGAGAAAGTATTTGCAATTGAAGATATCGGTGACTCACAGAAACGTGATTTATGTTCACTCTTATGGAATTATCACGAACAATTTTCTGACAAACCAAGACATGCCAAGGTAGAACCATATAAGATACAGTTAGACAGTAACGTACCTATTGCTACGGCACCTTATCCTATACCAATTTCTAGGAGAAAGAATTTAGAAGAAGAACTCGCCAAATGGGAAAGTTGGGGTATCATATATCAAGAATCTTCCCCATATTTAAATCCTCTACACATTGAGCCAAAACAAGGTGGTTTATGCAGACCAGTAGTGGATTTTAGAAATTTGAATAAGCATGTCATCAGTCCTCAAGTTAGAGTTGAACCAATTCATGAAATGTTACAACGATTTTTGGGATCAAAATATTTCTCTTCTATTGATTTATCGTGTGGCTATTTCCAGATCCCATTAACTCCAGAATCACATCTTTATACTGCTTTCTCATATCGTGGTAGACAATATTTATTTCGATATCTTCCCTTCGGCATACGATCTGCTGTGTCCATTTTTCAAGACAGGATGAACAAAATTTTCACGAGAGAATTCAACAACTTTGTTGTTTGCTATTTAGACGATCTCTTGATCTTCAGTAAAACTTGGCAGGAGCATTTAACACACCTGGAAGCTGTTCTGCAAAAATTGAAAGATGTTAATATGTCCATCAAGTTTTCAAAGTGCAAATTTGCTTCTAAAGAAATTGCTTTTCTTGGACATATTGTTTCTGGAAATGAAATTAAGGTAGATAGTAACAAGAATTCTGCTATAATAAATTTTCCAACACCAAATAACAAAAGGTCACTTCGAAAATTCTTGGGTTTAGTTAACTGGAGAAGAAAATTCGTGAATAAATTTGCAGAAGTTGCCCATCCACTTTATGAACTTCTAAAGTCGAATATTCTCTGGACGTGGAAGGAACTGCATTTAGAAGCTTTTGAAAGGTTACGTGATTTGGTTATATCTCCAGAAGCTTTAGCACAGCCTAATTTTTCTAAACCTTTTAACATAAATGTAGATGGTTCAAAGAAAGGTATTGGAGGTGTTTTATGGCAAAATGGAGAGACATCAGAAGATAATCCCAGGATTATTCAATATGCAAGTAGAGTTCTTCGTGGTAATGAGTTATCTTACAGTACACATGAAATCGAATGTTTAGCAATTATTTTTGCTTTTGAGAAATTTTATATTTATGTAGCCGGAACTAAAATTAATTTGTTCACAGATCACAAATCTCTTTCTTGGCTGGAGTCAGCAAGAACTTTAAATCCACGTTTAAATAGATGGTGTTTAAAACTGCAAGGTTTTGATTATGATATCCACCATGTTTCTGGAGTAAACAATCAAGCGGCTGACACATTAAGTCGATATCCCGATACTACTGCAGGAAATATTTCTTTATCCGAGTTGTTTATTAATAACTTAAAATTGGATATTATTGAAGAAGATACTTTGGAATTCTGGAAGGAGTCTCAACATCGTGACGCATATTGTAGTGCTTTAATTCAGAAGATAGAGAACGGAAATCTTTCCAAGTCTTGTAAGACTCAGTATGCTTTCCAAGATAGCATTTTATTTTTAAAATGTGTTTCTGAAGATAATTGGAGATTAGTTGTGCCAGTTTCATTAATACCGAAAATCTTACATAAACTGCATGATATGCAAGGACATTTTGGATATAGAAAGGTTTTCAGTAAATGTAAGAAATTATATTATTGGCCAAAGATGAACTGCAGTATTAAACAGTATTTGAATAATTGTTTAACTTGCGCCAGAACTAAACAAGCTGTTTTGAAAAATGAAAAGGATGATTTACACGTTTATTCTACCAGTCCACATTATTTGATTTCAGTTGATTTGATTGGACCACTTCCGAAATCTCAAGGTTACACATTTATATTGACTGTAATAGATGTAATGTCTAAGTTTCTTATGGCATATCCTTTAAGGAAAGCAACATCTAGAGAAGTAATTAATAAATTTAAACTGCAATATTTTTATCATTATCCTGTATGAAATAGTCTACTGTCTGATAATGGTTCGCAATTCAAGTCACGAGAATGGAAAACTTTTGTGGAAGAATTTAAAATAAGGCATATCACAACTTCAGTTTATTCTCCGTTTGCCAATCCTATTGAACGATACAACAAGGAGTTAATTAGAATATTACGACTGTACATAAGCAAAAATCATGAACATTGGTCAAAATATTTAAGTTTTGTTTTAGGACTTTTAAATAATTCCGTATCTGAAGTAACGGGATACACTCCAAATGAATTATTTTTGCATTATGAAATAAGAGATCCTGTTTTAAACCAAATTGATTGGCCTGAGACATTGAAAGCAGTTCCTTGGAAATATAAATGTTTAATTGCCAAATCTCGTTTGAAGGAAAAATATAAAATCAAGCCTAAGGAAACTAGTGATAGATACACAAGGATAGAGACAAATGATATAGTATTAGTCAAAAACCATGGACAAAGCAGTGCTGAGTGTAAACGAATACACAAATTTATGGACTTGTGGCTTGGTCCATATTTAGTTAAAGAAATTAATGGTAACTGTTGTGAATTGTTATCGCTGGATGGAAAGAGAACTGTACAAACACATCATGTATCCAATTTAAAGAAATTCAATTGCAGTCAGGAAAGAAAGGACGAATTATGTAAACTTAAGTAATTTCAAAAGATTTCAACAGCCTTTTATTAAGAAATGTTAATATGTTTTAAATAATTATGATATGTTTTCAATATTTTCTGTGTTAATTAATGACGATATGGATGTCAGGAGAAAGTCTGTTTTCTTTGTATTTTTTCATGTTATCTAAAAATTTTAAAACCGATGTTCTAAAATTTTTCTCCGAAGGAGGGAGAATGTTGTGACTGTTTTCAAATTGTAAAATGTATAACCACTTCTTGTGTAAAAGAAAAAGAAAGAAATGTTATAGCATACTGTTTTGTTGCGTAGCAACCAGTTGTTGAAAACAATTGAAGGAGATAACAAGAACGTTTTTGCATATAGTTCGAATCATAGTAATTTGTGAATTATTTAATGTATTTATTCAGTGCAAATTATAAGTATACTCATCAGAGAACAGTGTTGTGATTTTGAACTATATACATTACTGTTATTTCATAATTTGCTGTGTGGTAGAACAGTGATTTACTGAGTATAATGTAAAATGCTCAAACCTCTACGACACTAGCAAACTGAATAATTAACTTTTGTTAATCTGTATGAATTTTATAGTGTTAGTTCAAATTTCCTGTCAAGATACATGTTGGAGGTACAAACAAAAAGAAGTAATTTTCGATTACTCATTACAAATTTAAAACAATATTCAACCTTTGAATTCGATACTAGGAAAACCCCTCCCCATGACAGCAGATCTCTTCATTTCTACTTTAGCTGTAGAATACTACCGCATAGCTACATACAATTGATTGATTGATTGACTTCCTTTATTTTAATTCACTTCTCGTGCTATGTTTGGCTAATTTGCGAAAATGATGATGAATGATGATAGAATGAAACTGATGAATGGACACTCACAAACATCCATGCCCAGGCTAGGATTCGAACCCAGGACCCCTGGCGTCGTAGCAAGATGTGATAACCACTCCGCAACGGGAGCCGGCGCATAGCTACACACAGACACGTATCCAGGAATTCCTTTCGGGGGGGGCTCAACACCATTTTTAAGGGGTATAGTAAGAACCTCACAATTGTGTGTTTAAGACCAGTGGTGGCAATTGGGTTCCATAACGAGGGGGGGGGGGGTGCGGAGGGCGTTGCAAGGAAAGTTTACTTTCTCTTGGTAGCCAAGGCTTAACATTAAGAGGTCATAATGTTGAGGCAAAAAAATAAAAAATGGGGAGCAACTATCCCTTAAATCGTTGCCACTGTAAGGATATCATTTTAATCAGAACGTGAAATCGGAATATTTTTTACCACTCGACTCCTCTGTTTCCATGCATTAATATTGTGTGCCGGAACCATCTCAGTATGTGGGTTTGTCCGTTTCTTGTCATCAGGCATAAAAACATCTATGGTGTCCTTGAGTGTTTTTACGAAGCTGTTAGATACGCACGGGATGGACAATCCACTCGACAACGCGAGATTCAAATTGTGGGCTGCGAACTGGACGCAGACAGTTCTCGAATATTTATCTCTGATTCGAGCCTGAACACCACTAACGTGTCTTGTCCTCCCATTTTTTCAGCTCTTATGAAAGTCGAAACCCACCAAATTGTTCAGATTCAGGCCTTAGCACTCACAAGTGTTCAAAAATGCCTGTCACAGCTTCCGCTGTCTTGTCATATATGGGCACGAAACAAAGGAAGTCTTCTCGCATACAGGTGGATCACGAAACAATTAATGCACAGTGAAAACCCTTCCGTTCCCAACACATCTAATGTTTCGTCTCTCAGTATGATGAAATGCTTACTCATTTATCTCCAGTGACGTGCCCAAGGGAGGTTTGGTGAGGTAATAACCCCATTTGACCCAGTATTCCTTTTTTTCTTAAAAAAAATAAAAAAATAAAAGAGGAACGTCAAAGACGGAAAAAATGCCAAAATCAGGACTGACCACCAACAATAGTGTGCGTAACCCCTCTCCCTTCCGAAAATCCTGGGCACGCCTCTCTTTATCTCGGACACATTTTTTAAAATCAACTCACCAGAAGTTTTTATCATCGTATTGGAGATTGAAGTAAGATGCGTTCTTCCTGCAGGTTTGGATATAATCCTTTAGGGTGCTGTCGTCTGCCTGCCTTCACACCTAACCTTAACAAGGCCCTAATTTTCCATCCTTGTGACTTGGATTTTCAAGACTTAGGAAGGTTTCAGACCGAAGGGACACGCGATACATGTCGATTGGAATGGGCCAATCAACAGCAACGTTTCACACCGTAGCGACACAAAAGGCCGCACAAACCTATTCTTCAGGCGACACGGTGTGAAATCTCCCTTATTAGGCCACTGTCATTGTCACCTCGAAGTAGTAGCTCTTGTTGACCACAGAAAAAATTCTCCTCAACCGGTGGGAATGCTCCTCAGTTTTCTTCTCTCTCCTATATTTTCTGTGCTTGTTCACTATACAGGCAACACCTTACGATTTGATATACGCAGAACATGTACTATGTAGACATTTTAACGAAAAATCGGTTGAAGTCAAGGATGGCTAGGTGGCTCAGTTGGTAGAGCCCTGATTCTGGTCCTAGTAGAGCCTGCAATTTCCGCCTAAAATATCTACATATGCAACATCTTCTTGCTTTCTCTTCTCGACATTCATAAAATTTTCGGCTGTCTCTTTATGGTAGTTAAGTGTTTGAATGTGTTTCGAACCCAGTAGGCTTAAACAAAAGTATTTTTTTATACCATGAAATTCTCGGACTGCATATACGAAATTTAGTTCTGGCAAAACTAAATCATCACTCAAAACGTTGCTTTTCAGTTGATCTATGCAGTTTATTTCTGTTTTAATATCCAATATCCGGTACTGCTGAAATATTCACTTTAGAAAGAGACCTTTGATCTCTTCGGCCCTCGAACCGAACTAGCACTACACTGAGGCCCCGGAAGTTCTGCTGTCGTCAATATCTTCATTTTCGAATCACTATATCTTATAAAGCAATCAGAGGATGCTGACTGATCTGATCACCAATCGACTGTATGAATTGTCACACTTACCTCTGAAATCTCATTAACCGATTCTTTGTACAGATCAACCGAAAAATTGAATCCGCGTATTCATATCCTCATTATATTCTAGAACGTTCCGCAGATAAAACGAT
Organism: Lepisma saccharinum; assembly: GCF_977018435.1. Taxonomy (NCBI): domain Eukaryota; kingdom Metazoa; phylum Arthropoda; class Insecta; order Zygentoma; family Lepismatidae; genus Lepisma; species Lepisma saccharinum. The sequence continues at coordinate 56,061,750 of NC_139234.1, read as the reverse complement.
TTGTTAATATTGCCAGTAGTTGACTCCTTCTCTCATTCAAGAACGTACCCCTCTCTCGCCTTCCAGAGATTAGAAATTACAACGAATCGCCCTACGTGCGGCGCTACCTTTGTTGTGCAGCTTCCAAATGCTGACAAGTTTCTACATAGTGCTCAAGTGCGCTGCGACAACACCGAAAGCGCAAGAAAAGTGTACGTGCAATATTAGCAACAACAGGGTTATACATAGAACATTCTCCTTCTTGCCTCGATAATTGTCTTATCTCCTTAAATCATCGTCACATTATTCAAAAAGCCAAAAACCTGATTTTATCTAGTGTAAAATAAAAAAAATCCCTGGGGGGGGGGGGGTTCGAGCCACCTCAACCCCAGCTTAGATACGTGCTATTGACAATAACAGGGTTATAGAACATTCTCCATCTTGTCTCGATAATTAATTCTCCAAAATTATCATCACATTATTCAAGAAGCCAAAATCCTAATTTTATCTAGTGTAAATTGAAAAATTTCCTGAGGGAGGGGGGGCTCGAGCCATTAACAATAACAGGGGTATAAAACATGCTCAGTCTTGCCTCGATAATTATTTCTCTCCTTACATTACTTTCACATTAATTAAGAAGCTAAAAACCTAATTTTATCTAACGTAAACTGAAAAATTTCCTGGGGAGAGGGTCGAGCCCCCTGTGCCCCATCTTGGATAAGTGCTATTATCAATAACAGGGTTACGGAACATTCTCAGTCTTGCCTCGATAATTATTTCTCTCCTTAAATTATTGTCACATTATTTTATTTCACACCACAAGAAATCAAAAACCTCATTTTATCTAGTGTAAACCTAAAACTTTCGGGGGGGCTCGAGCCCCCTAAGCCCCCCCTCTGGATACGTGCCTGGCTACACACAAACATTCAGACAAAAAAACAACTAAATATGTTTGTTTAAGATATGTCAAGGCGGTAATATTATTTCATATTTATTGAGATGAAAAGACTTGTATTTCCTGTATTTGATTACTCTGTAGATTAATCATGACAATGAGTATTAATGGTGATAAGATGAAAGAAAAACAAATTGGGAAAAGGCAAATACATATGTACAGGTCTGGCGAGGTCATTGTTAGATCACTCAACACTAAATTAAGGCAGCGGAAAAGATTTTATAACAGACAGCGAAAGTAGATTTTGCAGAACAATTAATTCGTCTTTTGAATTTAGTGAATATGAAAGAGGAAAATATTCACTCTGCAAAGATTTTTCTCAATCTTTAGGCTTGTGAAGATCCATCAGCAGAAAATTGTGTTTCAAGTTATCTTTTCGGCGAAGTTACAAGAATGAGCATCAGGTAGTGCCCGCTACCGTTTTCTACCTGCTTTCTGTGAAAGGGTCCACAGCTGAACCTATTAGCGGTTGTACCTCGTGGTTCACAATAGCTGAGTCTTGACCGAGGGACCAGCAGGGCAATTATCTCCATTGAAATTCTTCCTTTACGGATGCTTATACGGTGGAAAGTTAAAGCCTCTTAAACTTTTGGGTGCGTACGAAAATTACGGTGCGTATCATCCGCAGCTTCCCGAATACTGTCGGATTTCTACGTTGCGTGCAAAATTTTATGACTTCGACGTAATCTTACGGCTATGTATGGGCCGCTTCAAGCTGGAAACATTGTTGGATGCAACGGCGACACTCAACCCTGCCTGTTGATGACCTGCGAGGGGTGGAAAGGCCGCTCCCCTCAAAATTCCGAGAAACATCGAAGTGCTCGGTTCCTACACTGACATCCACTATAATAGAATCTTGACCCGGCGTTTCACATGAAGGAAAATTCAAGTAACATTTTAGGTGAAGAGAAACACAGAAATTTCATTTTAAAAATATCAAAATTGCAGCGAAATTTTATTAACCTAATAAAAATTTTGATTTGTCCTGAGAACAATGAATACCTTTTCCATTATTTTATTTTTTACAGTATTGTAGCAATACAACTAGTATAACCCTAATGGAAAACTGTTATTTCCACTCAGTCAGTCAATCCTGATATTTGTGTGAGTTGATGCTATGCTTAAGTTAGCTAATAATAACAACAACAACAAACAATCGATGTTGATATTTTGTGACGAGGAACGTACACACACACACACACACACAAATCCCCCCCCCCACACACACACATCAGCCAAGCCACGTCCCTGATGATAGGCATCCATCTTCTGCCATTTGTGACATTTTCAAAACTCTGTGTAAAGTACATTCTTAGCGCTTCGTAAACGAGACTCACAACAGATGTTTTAGGAAATGAATTTAGCTACAATTTGCGAACTAAATCTCTAAATTGTAGTTCGTAGTTTAAGAGGAGAGGACAAGTTGCCACTTTTGTGACCACGTTAACTACAGTAAATTTATGACTTTTGAGCTGAAATGTCTGTGCGTAAACCTTAGAAAAGGAGTCTGCGATTACATTTGTGTAATGTAGTTCAATACAATTCAAGATGGCAGATGAAAAGTTATATCAGATATTGGGCTAACTATTAGATATCTTGGAGTGATTCATCCTGATCTATTATATATTCTATACCTTAACATTCTATTTCCTGTTAGTGTACATAAATTAAAATAATATTTTTCCATTCTATTGCATCATGTTTGTGCCTTACACTTTACATAATATCTGCATTAACCTGTTAGACTGGACTTATAACTTGTGACCCCCTTTCCCCCGCAGCAGTTCAGCACGAGCGCGGGCCCCGAAAGCCCAAGAACAAGGATGGGCTCCCTGGGACCACGTCGCACGAACCCCCGAAGTTGCCCGCGCTACTCTTCCCAGGCCCCCCTCAGCAGCCGCCGAAGCCAGATATGGTGGGCGAGGGGTTCGTGGGGCCCGCTCCCATGTTTGTGGCACAACCCCCCAGCCTCTTCCAGATTCTCATGTCGGCAGAGAAGTGTCAGGTAAGTCGTTTGTTTCTTGTGTTACTTTAAACATCATGTACGGTCACCGGCAATAACAATGGAACACCTTTATCCTGAAATACTCGCTTCCCTGCATGGCGTTATGTGTGTTGCCTAACTCTACGGTGCAGGCAGAACTTGCCATTAGAAAACTTGGTATTATAATCTACTTATCGTCTTAGAATCAGGCAACACACATAACGCCTTGTACGATAGTATTTTAGAATATAGGTGTCCCACTTTTATTGCCAGTGACTGTACATTTGGCGCTAAGTTAACAGTAATGATGTTAATTGTCAAGGCTCGACAGTTTTGGAAAAGTTATCTCTTTTCCTGGACCTTCAAGACGACGATAAACATAGTAGACGTTAATTTACCTTCAGTTAGCAACAGAAAAAGCTTGGTTTTATTTTGCATTTTTTGGTGTTGTTTTGTATCTTTTGACTGTTTGGCAGTCGACTCCCATATTTCGGACTCGCCGCCGAAGTTGTCAGATTCGAATCCCGGCCTGGCCATGGGTATTAATTGTGAGTGTCCCGTCATCAATGTAACCTAATTATAATCACTCATCCTCATCGTTGCGATTAACCAAAGTGGCAGAAAATCGACGCCAAATAACAATGCTACGAATACAGTCATATTGGTCACTGCATTTGTATAATTGAGATTTCGTGACTGCATTTTTATCCATCTCGGTTGTTTGATGCATTTTAGATGTATTTTCATTTCCGAAAATTCTACAACGGAAAATTCCGCAGGGTATCTGGCTGCCTCGCAGGAGGCACGAGTCCAAACTCGAATGGGAACTATTGTCGACAATGTCCATGCATAGAGGCGCTGCAAATCAATGGGTGCCTGGGGCAAAGGCTGCCGAAGCGTGGTGCTGGCTACATCACCTTTGTTATGACCACGATCGAGTGCCTTCATGCACAGTGCGATGTTAAGGGCAGGAATTTATCCAGAATTTGCCATTTTCGAGGGAGTAAATCCAAATTTAGGGAGGTGTAAGGGTAAATTTTAAGCCAAAATTAACATAAATTTGTGATTTGTGAAAAAGTTTAGAGGGTGTTGAGGAAATTTTGGGGAGTGCTAGTGGGGTTGTTGAGGGTGTGTGGGACTGGCACAGGGGACAGTCTTTGCCTCGCCTCGCTTCGACTGCAAAGAGAAAGAGAGGAGTGAAGGAGGGAGGGAAGTACATAAACTCTTCGATATTTATGAAATAATTAGGATTATATTATAGGTCAATTGATAACTTAAAGGACACCTCAGTCAATTTTTGAGATTGTGTAGGTTAGCACAACTGAGTCTTGTCGAACCAAAAAAGAATGAAGTAATATGCATTAATATCAACTAGCAATTTTGAATCTGGTTTTTCGGACAACTGAAAATAGCTCCATTTTGAAAAGGCTCATAAAATCTGTTTTCCCTTTTTAGAATTCGATGATCAATAATACATTTTCGTGAAAAACATAGAAAATATTTTATTTTACGTCATTTTTCTAATATTTATTTTACGTCATTTTTTTAGTATGTAAGTTTCTACTATCTAGCAGTTTCAGTGCCTCAAAGACGTACACCTAACGGCAAAAGAAATGCGAATTGTATATCACCATTTTCATCCAGACTATTTTCCACAATATGATAATTATGAATTGAGATAAAGACGTTAATAGAGACAGAACAACATCTGCTTCGCATCAACAGAATTTCATTCTTTAAAACAACACATTATGTTGAATAGTAAAGAATGAAATAGCGATGAACAATTCGCTACTATTATTATTGCCGTTAGGTGTACAACTAGCAGTTTTTCATGCAACTAAAAGTGAGATGGCTCCGCTGGTAGAGCAATGGCGCTGTCTAGTTTTAGTCTAGATTGGATGCATGTGACTTCTTCAATCATACCACACGGTTATCTCCTTATTATTAATAGATAGATCATATATCTTGTATATTATGATTGCAAAGTTAATTAATTAGTGGCAATTGTGAATCTACACCCAGAACCCGAAACGTTTCAACTGACATAGCCTATATGTTAACTGACTCCAATAACACATAAACGTGCATATACTTCAAATACTTTTTGGTGTCAAAATACACAGAGTAATGCATAAAAGGACACATTTATCAACTGATGTTCCGTGTGATGCACTAAAAATTCATTAATTAGGAAGATTAGGCAAGATCATTTCAAAGATAACAGAATTACGCATTAAAAAGTGTTTTTTTTTTATCTTTGAAATGATCTTGCCTAATCTTCCTAATTGATGAATTTTTAGTGCATCACACGGAACATCAGTTGACAAAAATGCCCCTTTAAGCATTACCTTGTGTATTTTGACACCAAAAAGTGCATCATTTGAAATATATGCATGTTTATGTGTTATTGGAGTCAACATATATGTGTCAATTTAAACGCTTCGGGTTCTGTGTGTGTGTGCATGGCTGCATACATTAAGGATAGCCTTAAGTTTTCGAGGGTTCGTAGCATCGAAACGAGGCGTCAAAAAATTCATGTTGCTTCTTTGTATTCCAAGACCATATGGGCTAGTGGTAAAGCTGTTGTTTTATAATCAAGGGTTCGATCCCTGTAGAAGCACTTTGCACAGTGGTTCAGAATCAGATACCACTTGAAACCGTTAAGCCTATCTGAGCATACAACGTTGCTGGAGTACGAGAGATGTATAACAAACGCGCTCTGCCTTTGTTTTGGCCGACCAAGTGAATCTGCCGACACAAAGGCGACGTGGAAGTGGTCGTGCGGTATCTGGAGCCGAGGTGCGTACGAGTGCGTGCAAAGAGCATGCGGGCAGGAAAAGGTACCAAGAACCGCCATGGCCGAGCAGAACAAACATGGCGAGCTCTTCAACTTAGTTGGAAAACAGGTCGGAGCGCCCTCACACTTTTCACACCTTCTTTTTTGCATGGTGGTCGTTGCGTCTGGCGACAAAAAAAAAGCCCGCACCAAGTAATTCGATAGGTTTACCAAGCTTTGGAGAAATTGGGCATTTTAGCGTGTGATTTCGGAAGAAACGAGCGAGTTCACCTCCGTTATCAGTAAATTTTCAGGCGATGAGCCCCTCATTTTTAATAACTCTATCACGATTGTGCACGGCGTTCTGTGTTCTTTACATTTTCTATTCGTTATGACCACGAGCGTAGTATATTCCAGGCTAGTTAGTCTATCTGCAAAGCCTGAAGCCTAGAAAGTAAAATACTGAAGAAAAATCAATTAGAAACTGTGAATAAATTTACTTATCTCAATAACAAAATAATGGCGATTCTGAAGTTAGCAACTTGAATTCTTAAGCCAGTCTCACACGGTGGTTAAGTAGGTCCCCACTTCCATAGCTACCTCCGACTTGAAACTACCATAAGCAGCAAAAGGGGTCTCACACGATCCTTAAAATTGCATCTTTAAAAATGGCGACTACACAAACACGGTATACCACTTCAGAAGTTTAGATACTGATAACTGCTGAAGATTTGGGAAAATAATGTTTTCTCTTAAAAGAATAAGATAATAACATTGGCACTGTTGAAAAATGTAGCACATGTAACACGTGGCAGTGAATGTGAGTGTTAGTGTGTATAACATATGTTACTTCAAGTTGATATACCACTTTACGGACACCCTAGCATAAAGTTGCATTACCCGTATATTACGATAGAAGTTGTATATTCTAATGAAACCCTTCTCGTACGGTTTTGAAATATAGCTATCATCCAATACCAACTAGTCAATTAAATTACACAAACTTCACAACATTCAAAGTGCGAAAATTGTGGTGTTTACATTAACATTAAGTTACCATATTATATTTATATTTCATTGATACTTCTTTGCTCCAAAAATACTTATTGTGAAATTTACTTTGAAGTCCATGAAGAACTAATTACAATTCATAACTTATATATGATTACAACACTAGCAGATTAATTTACTGCGATGCTACACACAGCACAGTCTATTTGTTACAGCCAGCCAACAAACCAGAGAGTACATACTATATACGTATGTGGCTCTTCAGTGTTTAGTTTACTTCAAGATAAAATAGTATTCGCGTCTGTTGTGAAAGTAAAATAACAGTATCTCAGTAGGAAATTTAGACATGCGAAGTATTTATTTAAAACAATAATAATTAGTAAACTCTTCACTCAACAAATAAAATATTCTCCCCCAAACATTAAGGCCGGCATTAGACGAAAACATTTCCTTTAGCATTTTTGCTAGCATAAATGCTATGTAAAAGCTTCCAAAAATCTTATAGCAGATAGTACTTTACACGCAAGCATTTCATGTAACTTTTTGGCTAGCTTTTGCGATTACAATGTATAACATATACAACATGAAAGGCACGTCGAGTTACACCATCTATAAAAAAATAGATGTTGAGTGCACGGTGTTTACATTTGAAACAACTAAAGTATTCTTTCATACGTGTACAGTAAACGTTGTAAAGTATGTATTTAAGCAGCGCCATTGTTTTGTACCTAATAACGTTTTACACGAAACGTTATTCCTCTCGGTTGAATACTTAACGGCTTTTAAAAATGTGAAGTGATACATTGTTTACATCTCACGCGGCCGCCATTACAACTGTACTCGTGAACTAGAGGTCGCTTCTGATTGGTTATGTATCCTACTTCAGCTGCCAGTGTGCTCATCAATTCTGATTGGTAGTTCTATGGTATTAACGATGGATTTAGAGACAGTTTCTAATTCTGTCTGGAACTGAATAAGAGAAAGCTCTCACACGATCGTTAAGTAACGAAGCTAGAAGTCAATGGCGAAGTGAGGACGTACCTAACTGCCGTGTGAGACTGGCTTTAGGAGTTGGCAACCGAATTCTTGGAAATTTGCAACCTGGCTGCCGTTGGGATGGCAACGTGACTACCTTGAAAGAATCAAGAGCAAGCAAAATGGGTGTGTATAATCCACTTATACCGGGGGGTTTATGGGAGACCGGTCTTCTCTTTTTCTCCATAGCCTAGGACCACGTGTCATAGTTAGCTAGTCCAGGTTTGGACTCATGATACGCCACTGATTATAATCATCCTTTCTGGAAAACATATATTTTTGTATAGGGACCTCCGTAGGGAACCTGCCCCCTTTTGACTTCTTCATAAATCCATTAATCTGAAATAAACTACACGGTACCCTAGTGGCGTATTTAGGAATTTTCTTCAGCAGTGTATTGGTTAAATGTTCTAACAAGCGAGGCCAGATTTGAACTAAGAGGATTTTATTCTGTGACTTGGTGGATATGACTTTGTGATACGTGTTGTCAGGCCCGTAGCCAGGCAGGGGCCAGGGGGGGGGCAGCCCCCTTTGGAACTGCCGTGAGCTAGAGCTGTATACTGTGTTTGCAACTTTACCCCTTATTTTCGACTTGTGATTGCCGTTTTGTCCCGTATTTTCATCTTGACATTCTGGCAACCCTGATAACAGTCAAGGAGTAATTATTTGCGATGAGTTCTCATCTTTAAATTACCAACAGAAATATACTCCAAACCATATTTGGAACATATTCAAATAAATATGACTTATTATTTTAAAAATAAATTCTAAACATAGACTTATTTCTGTTTTATTTCTGAAAACGATTTTTTTTCAATACATACAAAACTCCCATGTGAGATTATTATATTGTTTCCCGGTTGGGTCGTCATAAAATACGCAGCTCCACCTCCACTTAGACTCCGACCTCGGCGCTTACGAAAGCAGACAGGTCGCAGAAGGTCGCGAGCCATGTTTAAGATGTTAAAGCGAACCTCTCTCTTGAGCATTCATGGATGTGTTGGAATATTGATGCAGCTTCCTCACCCCCTCCCCCCTGCTAAGAGCATCCCCCTCTTCCTCCCCCCTTCGGCTCGCTTTCTCCATGATTAGTGTCGCGGCCCGGTTCAGATGTCAAATTCTCAGGGCCTGAGTGAGTCAGAGTCTGAATGCTGCTTCTTGGATGGCCTCTCAGGGAGTGTTGCCAACCTCATGTGTCTAAGCCTAGGGATTTTCAGTCCGCATTTTGTTAGACCATGTAAACGCACAAATCTCTTTCCCATCTATTTTTGGGAGATTATGGATATATTATGACACCAAACTATACTAATGTCCAAAATTAAAGCAACAAACGGAAATTCTTTCCCGTGTGTCCATTTGACTACATAATACGATCAGGTGATAGTAATATTTATGATGTCATAGACAACTGGTTTAAGATAGAAAATAAACTAACCTTTATGTGCCAAGATTCGGGGGTGCCCATCCCCCCCAAAATCATGTCATGCGTTTCCCCCAAATCATATCATTCGCGCCCTTAAACCATATCGTAATCCCCACAAAATATTTAATTACGACAGCGTGTCTGCCGAAAGTAATTTTTTTCCTTAGCTTTACTGAATATTATAATTGACCTGCCCCTCCTCCCTAAACAGGGGTGCCATCACTCAAGACCACCCCTAAAATCGTTCATCATAATCGAAAATATCGCGTGGGCCCCACTTTAAACTGTATGTTCAGTCCCGATTAGCCTTAGAGTGCATAAAGTGGACTTAAAAAACCAAATCAATCAATCGAGAATATCGCTTGTCTTGTAATGCAGCTTTAGTATAAAAACTTCATATTCATCTCATGAAAGCGCGAAACGCACATTGTAGGAACAAATTATTGCGAGCGAAGCGATCAAGAAAATTTTTACATCCATTTCTTTGCAGGCTTTGAAGAATATTAATTTCATGGGGTGTCAATACTTTCTTAAGATCCCGAGATATTTAGTCTTTTCCTTTGGCACATTCGGGGTCGAAAACGTGTGGATGCCTTATCGCTAAATACAGTCTCCAAAATGTAATGTTCGAATTCTCTCTCCACTACAGAAATCCCTTCACAATCTAAGATTTAAAACTTTATCAAGAGAAATCTCCCCCTTTAAATGTATACTCAATCCTATACCACCAAAATATTCATGCCAATTTTAGGCTTACTGTTAATATTGAAGAGTGGATATTGCCTCCTTCAAAAAATTAATTCTCAGTCTCCCCACCGGAATTTCCGCAACAGTCTAAGACAATAGTAATACACAAGAATTGGATATCCCCTTCAATGTAATGCTCAATCCCCCTCTAACTAAAGTACTCGCCATGATCTAAGACCTAGAGTTGGATACTGTCCCCCCCCCCAACGTTTAATTCAGAATCCCCCTCAGAACCCACGTGTCAATTAAGGCCTAATATATAGGAGATCGATACCCCCTTCGATAATGCCCTAAACACTTTCATTTCTTCATCTAATGGATTAAATATGGTGCATTTAAGGTGTAAAATGTTTACATATATTTGGAAAAGATATAAATGTTGATTTGATTTTGATTTGATTTAGTTTATTTTACTTCGCGTTTTGTGCCTCTTGGCTAATTTGCGAAGATGGGGATGAGTGATGAAATGATGAATTGAACAAAAAGTCACGATAGCAACAGGTTAAAATTGGCAAATTTATCAACAAAAAAATCACACTAGGAAAGGATTTCTGTTTGTTGCTTTAATTTTGGACACTAGTGTACATTATTAGAAGTAAAGATTGTTGTTGGTTAGCTATATACTCAGGTCGGCTAATCGGGACTGTACTTACAGTTTAAAGTGGGATCCGAACCACTGTACCTCCACAGTTAACGTGTCGGGACTTACGTTAGCACTCACAGAAAAAGGTTTGTCTGGATATCCAAAAAAAAAATGTTACTGGTAACCAAATCTTGGTTGAAATAGGCGACAAACAAATTTATGTCCACTAAGACCAAATTGTTTTAGTAATTGTGCACATTTGTTTGGAGTCACTAAAAAAATCGTCCAAAATTAAGTCATCAAGACTACCTCTTTCTTTGTTTCTGGTTACCAAAAAGCTGAACCTAAAGAACACCCATTCCCAGGCCGAAATTGAAACCCGAGACTCCTGTCGTCGAAGAGTGCTGTTTTAACCACTCCACCACGGAGGTCGGCTGTTCTAGACTTGTCGATGTAAAGTTGTACTTGGAAAGCATGCCCTACACAGAACAGGTGTGGTAATTACTTCAGCATGCAAATGTCCTTGTTGTATGACAAAATAACGGTGACGGTAACATGTTACTTTTCAAAGCAAAGTTACAGTATCTGAAACGGGTTGCTTTTTTTAGTAACTTTCCTAACTGAAATTACAAGGTGCAGCCACTACTCTATCGGTAGTGTTGTCCACGGGACGAGACGGGACAGGCTTTTAAAAATTCGAGACGAGACGAGATTGATCATGTGTCCCGAGACAAACGAATATTTTCGAGACGAGACAGCATTTCACAGCATTTCCACGAGACGAGACAGGTCAAAGTCTCGTCTCGTGGGCAACACTATCTATCGGAGAGACCCGCATAATCAGGAACATCAATTAATTCACACGCCCTCTAACAACCCTACAACTTCCATAACACCCCTTTAAAATTTCTCACAAACGTTTGATTAATGGTTATTTTGGAACTGAGGTTACCGTTAACTCGCCCCTTCTGAATTGTTCCAGCATCCCTAGATTGAAAATTTCTGAATAAACGCATGATCAAAGATAAATTTTGTGTGGAGATTTCGAACATCTTCCAACAGACTACAATCAAACAAGTTGCATCTATAAAAAATTACTAACGTAATTGTATATATTTTAAAATGTACATTTGTCTGCATGTGACCTTTTGTGCAAAGGATTTATTCAGCTTGAAAAATACTTGTCGCATGGCTATTGTAGAGACATTTAAGGTGTTGCTGGAAATTTCCCTCCTTTCGAAAAAAAAAAATGTGATTTTCCAAATTGTCAAAATTTTCCTTCTAGAAAATTCAAGATTCTCTTGAATCTTAAGTGGTTTGCTTTCGCTGTTGTTCAGATATCTTTAATGTTTCGCGGCACCGTAGGTTCATTCATCGATTGATTTGATTTGTCTTTCCTCGCTTTTCTGCCACTTTTTTTGGTTAATCGTGAAGATGAGAATGAGTGATGATATGATGAAATTGATGAAGGGACACTCACAAAGAACACCCATGCCCAGGCCGGGATTCGAACCTCGGACCCCTGGCGTCGTATCATCTTCTAACAGAGATATGTAGAAAACATCGTCTGTACGTAGATTCATTTTAATACTCTCGGGGAAATTCAAAGTAGATGTAAGTATTCAGAATTTGGAATATAGTATCGGTGCTGACGAGGCACCTTCAAGCGACATTTCCAAACCAATGGTTGGCAACACTGTTCGCAACAATTGGATGCTCTACAATCGCGTGGCTTCCCCATTACGTAGCACAATGATTCCGCGTTTTACTTAATCACCTCTCTCCCTGCTACTGGCCGTCCACAACAAAGGGTGCAACACCTGATGGGGGGAGGGAGGGGCACGATCCCCCTGCTCGCAATCCTCTGCTCGCAAGGGGAGAGCGTGAGAAGCATCCCTTTGTCGGCCGGGGTTGTGTTTTGAAATGCTCCCCTTTTGGAAAGAAGACAGCCCCCTTCTACCCGGAGATTGAGTTTCAGCCCGTTGTTCCTTAATTGATCTCACCGAGATCAAGAGTAGATTAAGTTGCGATCGGGACCAGCCTGTGCATACGGGAAAGTAACTGATCTGGTCTCCATGGTCTAATGGTTAGCGTAGGTTGTATGCTCTATGTTTGAATCCTAAGAAAATACATGTTTGTCACGGGGAGGGGTACGGGCGTAACTTTGGATCTAACATGGGGCAGGGGGGGGGGGGCGGAATCTAAACTGGGCCTTAATTTTAGAGGAGCAGAATAATAAAAATAACAATCCCATAAAATAGCGTTCAGGACTATTTTGCTAAATAACTGTTAAATTTGGGAAATTATAAAAATTGTTCGTTACTTTGCTTCTCAGGTCTGAGGAGGTTAACAAAAGTACAAATAACTCGTAAATTTTAAATTTTATGAGAGTGGGTAAGTTCCCTCCCTCCCTTGTTCCCACCAAGTTCCGACTAGGGGAGAGGGTTATGGCTTTCCTGCCTAACTAGGTTAATCTCGGCGATGAAGATGAATGAAAAATTGATGGGACACGGTTCTATGCACGGCTTGAACCTCAAATCCATGGTTTCCGATCTCCACTTGCAGAGTTTCAGTAGTATTGGAAAGCAAGCTATTTTTTCATTGCTCGCCTTGTAAAAATACATGGAATGTGACATAGGCGCACACAGCTGCTTGATTGATTGATTTGGTGTTTTAAGTCCACTTTATGCACAGTGAGGCTAATAGGGACTGGACCTACAGTTTAAAGTGGGAACCGAACCACTATGTGCCTCCATCGGGTATCGAACCCGAGACCCCTTGATTACAAGGCGACGACCTACCACTGCGCCATCGGGAAGGAATCCACACAGCTGCAAATCACACTATGCGTGATTAATTGATTTATTTATTTTACTTTGCTTTTATGCCGCTCTTGACTAATCGCGAAGATGAGTATCAGTGATGATATGATGAAACTAATGAGGGGATACTCACAAAGAACGTCCAAGCCGGGATTCGAACTCGCAACCCCTGGGGTCGTAGCGCGCTGTGCTAACTCCTCCACCACGGAGGTCGGCAATCACACTATGCAATGCATCAGTTTCAAGATTACTTCTTCTATCAGAAATGGAAAGAAGACGAGATGAAGGTAGGCTACTAATATTATATATATATATATATATATATATATATATATTATAAACTTGGAGTTTAACGGCATTGGGAGTGTCACTATTTATCTTTGCGACTCCGAAAACTATGGATTCCACACTAATATCGGTCTTCCTACTGAATTCATAACTGTAGACAATTTATACTCTAAAGATTCCGACAAGCGGTATATCTATAAAGGTGGGAAATGAGGGATTTCTTTCATATTTGAGGCGATCAGCAAGCATTTCTGAGGGCCCACAGGTTAAGTTGCCAGGGCTCCCCTGATTGAGCTAGTACGCCCCTGCTTTTTACATCGTCTTATGATATTGGGAACCCACTCGACCACATCCCCCCATAAAAAATGAAACAGTCTAAGTATTGACTCGTACAATAAAGTTACTCTGTTGATACGTATTCTAAGTTCACCGACATGAAAAAATACATCGGGTGTTTCTATTTAGTGCTCATATCAGTGAATTTCGAGTTCCAATTTTGTCATTGTTGACGTGCTTTTTGTCTATTTCGTATTTATTTTTTTAAATAACCGACACTTGTGAAATTATATAAAACTTAAGGAGCTTAGAGAGACCAATGCAGGGCTCCTACACCTCGCCTCCCGCCCTCCCCCCGCATCGCGGGGGTTGCGGAGGCGGCTGCTACGCCTCTGTATTAGGTCCATTTTTTTCCTCAAAATAGATACAATTATTTTAAAAATGATATGATATGGTACCTAAATCTGATTTGTAAGTAATTCTCAGTTATACGTATTATTTTCTCTTCACCTTGACATACGTATAACTCAGAGATTCAACTGTAGTTCTATTGTGTCCAAGCTTGTTGACAAATATAAAATTTGGATTAAATTAGTTGACAACTACTGGATCTAATGCAAGCTTCTAGTTTCGTCTGGCCAATATTGTCAAATTATTTATTTATTTACCAGAGAATTCCAAATACAGCTTTGGCTATTTTACATTGGAATGTAATAACAATGGAAATAACAAAAGTAACAATGGAAGTAACAATAAAGAATAATAACATAAACTAAAATAAGTGCTGGTTTTCATTCGCATGTTCCATATCGGACACCGAAAATTTCAAATTAATCAGAACATTATCACTTCAATATATTTGTTAATGAAAATTGTCCGTGGTGTCCGCACATCAAAAGAAGAAATGCAGGAAGTCCTATCTCCCTTGCTCACAGTGATGGCTGAAGCAGCCGGTTGCTGTGGAAAAATAACTCACGTGCTACGGCTGTTGCCAGATATCGGGAGTAGGGGGGTACTACTACCAATAAAGTTTAAGTTTAAATGAGAAAAACTACAATTGCTCTTTTAGAAAAAATATACATTTCCCTGCAATATTTAGGGGGTCACTACCCTCTCAGAAAACATTCCCGTCCCATTTTATCTGGTGCCATCACTGTACACAAAGAAATAAAGGTTGTTTGGAATAACCAAATAATTGTTTTTTATACACAAATATTTCTTTAAATAGCTGACAAACAAATGCTTGTTCACCAGAACCAAATTCTTTCAGTAGCCGTGCACATTTGTTCAGAGTTACCAAAGACTTCAGTCAAAATCATCTTATTTAATAATATCTACCAATTTTTTTGTTGTTGGTTACCAAAGAGATTCACCAAACGTGTTTTGTTATTTCAAGCAAATCAGTTTTTCTGTGTATAGATGTTTTCGAAGTGAGCCTCCTACTTTCTCTCACCACTCGCACTTGCCAACCCTCTCACCAAAGCAAGTCAGTCTATTTGTAACCTGGCGTCTAATATACATTTCAGGCTGTAATTTTACATGTTGTTGTTACTAGCTTTGATAATTTCTTCCTTCTTTGTGTAGACTGTTCTTTTCATTTCTCTCTTGCTTCTTAGATTACAGCTATTTTTTTCTGCTGTCATAGATGTTATATAAATCATGTTCCTGCATAGATAGTATCAAGCCGTCGGCAAAGACTCGCATTTCAGCTGCTAAGGCCAAATTTGACCTGTCAGGTGATGCTGTCGGTGTACCATAGCATAAATGTATTTTGAATGGTGAGAAAACGATGCAATTTATATCATTTTCCAAGTTTTCTGTTTTCGCTGATCCTGAGTTGCTCTCTTCTCTTGCAGGAATTCATCTGGTCGGCTAAACTCTCAGAAGCGGAGCGTCTGACGACAACCATCCACTCGAGCCCTCTCCCGCCGCTGACCCTGACTCCGACATGGGAGGTGCTGCAGGTGGGTAGGCGGGCGAAAGTCGGCGTTCACGATGCTCATTGGCTCCCACGAGCTGACTCCCGCGTTGACTTTCTGACATGCAAGGCGCAGCTTACTGGCGTGGTTAAGTTGTTATTGGGGCGTTTGTTTGACCAATGGCAGACGAAGGACGATCTCGAAGCTCCCTGTGTTACACGCCCATGTCATTGTACAATGTTGCGATGTGGTAATTTGATCCGGTGAGCAGGAAAAAGAGGGGGGGTTCTCTGTTTAAAAAAACGCGCGCGACATTACAAAGGCACATTTTAAGGTATTCGGCACTTAAAAAGTGTTATTTTTTATTTCGTTGGGCCTTTGAAACCGATTACCCGAATGCTTTGATTGATTGATTGATTTGCTTTATTTTACTTGCCTTCTTGTGCCACTTTTGGCTAATTTGCGAAGATGGGGATGAGTTATGATATGATGAAATTAATGAATAGACACTCACAAACATCCATGCCCAGGCCAGGATTCGAACCCGGGATCCCTGGCGTCGTAGCGCAATGTGCTAACCACTCCGCCACCGAGGCCGGCGATTACCAGAATTAGATTTAGAATGCGATTTAGAATCCGGTCGCCGTACGAACCGGTGTGTCCATTCACAGCGCAGAACGGTCATTTTGACAAAATGCTGTTTCCCTGCTGGTTGCTTCGGGGAGGAGAGATTTTACTGTTGTCGCTTCTTGCCCAAGCAGTAGGTATAATTGGTTGTTTGACCGCGAGTTCCTCCTTCGTAGGTAAACGCGGCAACAGAGGGTCACTGCCATATAGGCGGTCTCGGCGCCGGATTCCAGGTCGTCCCGGCTATAGTGCATTTCGAATCACTCGTACATTCGTTTTCCATCCAAAGATGAAAAGATGATGAAATATTAATGGTGTATTCTGAAAATTTGACCTGGTTTAACGCAACAATTCTTATTCGTTGTATATATTAATTATATCTACAATAATATCATATGGAATATAATATAGAAATAATACAACAAGACAGAAGTGTAACAACTTCAAATTTTCTGGCAATTTCTATATTACTGAATATGTAACAATGAAGCTGCACAGTGTAAGCGGAATTCCCAATGACTAAAAAGTGTGAAAAAGGGCCAAGTGAAGTATTTAACGCGTCTACTTCGCGGCAGTGCTTACACAACTCGACGAGTTTTATGCAAACGTCAAAAGTCAACTTTATGCTAAGATAGGCAAATCTGGGACAAGTGCCTCCACTGAGGATCAAATCCGGGATCCCTTTATTACAATGTGATAACGTTACCACTAGGCCATCAGAGAGAGATCGCAAAAGTTTCACTTGAAAGGGACATTGAACTCTACTAGTCACCAAGAGCTAGGAAATAAAAGAAGAATTCAAGTTGAGTCCAGGCCGGGGAGGGGGTTGTTAGTGAGTTATAATTATAGGGCTCGGAAGTTGAGGAAAAATCCTTTTCTTTCCTAGTGTCCGAAGACGAGGCCCAACATAATATATGTTCATTTTGGGTCATTGTAGGCCAGAAAAAGGTGGGTTTTATTTGTCCTTTTTTGCCTTATTGGTCCTTTTTTAGCCTTTTTTAAGGCCTTAACGGCTTTTTTTTTGCAACTTCACCTTCTTTCGACTACGTTTTTACTGCCCAATCTCAATTCGAATCATCATCAGTTCATCACCTCTTAAACATCCTTTCTGTAGTAAAGAAATAAAAAAAAATATATATATATATATTTGGACGACTGAAGCAGGTACGGTACAAGGTCCTTTAACCGTAACTTGTCTGGAAGGTCGCGCTGTAAGTGGCAACTTTCTCTTGTTTTGAAGCTTTCAGTTTTTTCGCACTGTGTGTTCCATACCAGCAGAATTTTTTTATTTTTTTACTCATTAAATATGTAATTAAAACTGAAGTTATTAATTAATTTGGATCACATTTATACGTCCTGTTTCCGTTTTTAGGTCCTTTTTTTTATATTTTTAGGTCTTTTTATAGGTCTTTTTTCGGCAATTTATAGGTCTTCAACTTCCGAGCCCTAGTTATAATAATTACTACTACTGATAAATTTCATATCTATGACCTGATCCCTTACAAAATTCCTACCAGTATAGACTCTCAATATACGGGGTGTTTCATAAATAATTGAGGGATTACAAAAATGTATTGCAAGTAAACTATTTAACTTACGTTAATGAAAGCAGTCCAGAACGATCGAGGAACGCAAAAAGTTTGTGCGTGTATGTTTTGTTTAGCTGAGAGTTCATATCCCTGCCGCTAGACGACACTTAGATCGGCCACATCACTCACAGTCTTTTGTGCAATGTTTTGGTCCCCAAAATCACCGGACCTTACACCGTGTGAATTCTTTTTGTCAGGTTTCATGAAAGACAGGGTATTCGTCTCACCGATGCCGCGTGATATCGAAGCCTCAAGGAAGCGTATCATCGCCGCGATGGATACTATCGACAGGCCTATGTTGATACGAGTGTGGCAAGAAGTAGACTATCGTGTTGATGTGTAACGTGTCACCCGTGAAGAGAGGGGAGAAAGAGGAGAGTCTCTTTCTCTCTCCTCTTCTTCAGAGAGAGAGAGAGAGAGAGAGAGAGAGAGAGAGAGAGAGAGAGAGAAAGAGGGAGGTAGAGAGAGAGAGGGAGGGAAGAGAGAGAGAGAGAATCGTAAAGAAAGAGAGAGAGAGTTTTCTTGCCCCCGGTCCTTCCTCTTTCTTCCTCCCTCTCTCTCTGTCTCTCTCTCTCTCTCTCTCTCTGTCTGTCTCTCTCTCTCTCTCTCTGGGGGTATGATTACCTCTTTCTCTGGGGGTATGATTACCTCTCTCCATCTCTCTCCCTCTCTAAGGAGATTAAGAAGGGAGAGAAGAGAAAGCGAGGGAGGGGAGAGAGAGAGAGAGAAAGAGAGAAAAGAGAGAGAGAGAGAGAGATAGAGAAAGAAAGAAAGTATGTCTCTCTCTCTCTCTCTTATCTCCTCTCTCTCTCTCTCTCTCTCTCTCTCTCTCTCTCTCTTTTCCCTTTTTCTTTCTCTCTTTCCCTCTCTCCTTCTTTTCTCTCCCTCCTTTTTCTCCCTCTCTCTATTTCTCTCTCTCTCATTCCTCTTCCTCTCCTTCCTCCCCCTCTCTCTATCTTCTCTCTCTCTCCTTCTCTCTCTCTCTCTCTCTCTCTCTCTCTCTCTCACACACACACACACACACACACAGTCTCTCTCTCTCTCTTTTTCCTCCCACCCCCACTCTCCTTTCCTCTCCCCTATTGCGAAATTTACCCTGAGACGTATGCAATCTAGCATAGTTGTAATGTAATTTGGGTTGTCTAACTTAACGGGGTAGTCCACAATTTGAGGATTCCCTCTTGATTATTGAGTATGTCTTCTTTCTTTAAATTTTGGATTTTTTGTTTCGTTTGGTTATTTGCGTCGATTTTCTACTCTTCTAGGTTAATCGCGAAGATGAGTATTGACGATTCAAATTAATGAGATGTCCTTATATTTTACCCAGGATTTGAACCTGGGATCCATTCTTAACCAGTTACGCTAATCCGCAACGTAGGTTAGCATAAAATCCTTTCGTTTCTTTGAACTGTATTTTGTATAAGCTAAGCTCATAGAATCAATGATGTGGAAAAATGAAAATCTCTTCACCAATAAGTTTACGATACGGTTATTTAACTCGAAGGCAGATGGTCTATGCATATATCCCGACAATACATGTTTTAAGCATACTTTATGCACAGATAGGCTAATCGGGACTGAAGCTATAGTTTTTAAAGTGAGATCCGATCCATTATGTGCCTTCACCGGGTATCGAACCCGGGACCACAGGATTAAGAGATAACGATATTACTACTACGCCATCGGGGAGGCTATATGTATAGCTATGTGTATATTAGGGCGTGTTTGAAAGCGGTTGATGGGTAATCCCCCATCTGGTTATTATTTTTTTATAACTCGGGAGGGACTAGAGAAGAGAAGTTACTGGAACCCCCTCCCCTTCTTAGCAAATGCGTCAAATACCCTATTTTGAATAAAGGTATATTGTGCATCTTTTCATAAGGCGCCAAAATATCATACGTATGGTGATTTGAAAAACTTTCATAGCCTGTCATAAACGATGAAATTTTACTGAAGCTGCCAGCGTGTCGTCCCACAACATTCTTACAGTTTCAAATACTAAAATAATGCTTTTTATTGCATGTTTACAAAGCGTTTTATATGTTGAGGTTTTACATTTCGTTCGGCATTTCAAAAAAGGTGAGATCTAGGAAATATTTTGCTCTTCATTTGGAGACAACATAGAAGTGTCAGATGGAAGGTGTATCTCCTGTCTCAGGCAAGGGGGCATTTTCTCCCTGGGCCCCACTCCGTGATAATATTTTGAGTTCCCCACGAATTCGATACTATTGAAAACAATACAAAATTGACATATTTAACTGTTGTTGACACATTTAGCATGAACTACAACATTATAACAACTATTCAGTGGCGGCGATTAGGGGGCGAGCGGGACAGTCGTCCCCCATTTTTTTCTCCGTACTATGGTCTCTTAATGCTAAGTCTTGTATACCAAGAGAAGTATACTGTCCTTGCCCCCCTCCCATTTTTTTCCAAAACTATTAATTAGAAATGTGTAATACTTTACTTTATCCTATAGGATCAGCAGTAAATCATATATTATTGGACAGTTTTAAAATAATATTCTTAGGGAACAAAGGCTGACTTAGTGGGAAGTCACATCCTCCCCTTCGAATATGACATTAGCAAAAATAACTTTTTCAGGTAAAATATAGCACTTTTATGGTATTATGCAGACAGACAACTAAGAAAGAGAGAAACTAGGCTGAAGTTACTAACCAAATAACTAATCGCAGCACACTCGGAAGTTAAGAATCATTTCCATACGTGTGCCTCCCCGATGGCGCATTAATAGCGTCGTTGCCTTGTAATCAAAGTGTCCCGGGTTCGATACCCTGAGGAGGCACATAGTGGTTCGGATCCAACTTTAAACTGTAGGTTTAGTCCCGATTAGCCTTTCTGTGCATAAAGCGGACTTAAAACAACAAATCACTCAATCAATCAATTTCCATACGTTACACCAACATCGTCATTTAAGAACAAATCTTGTTACAGCTGCCTAATAAGTACTCTTCGGTAGTTTTTTTTTTTTATCCCTGTAGTAATTATAAAATGAATGAACAACGGGTGTATCATTCGCTCTATAGGTTTTCTTAAACTGCTCACGCACGAATAATCCTGTGTGGCTTTATAAAAAATGAGTGAACACTTCAAAGTTAAAAGGTCTCGTCTCTAGCTGCGATGATTCGTTAGGGGTGCTCCGAAAAAAAAATGAAAATGCAATTGACCATAACTTGAGTCTCTCCCTTGAAACCTTTCTGGATCCGCCACTGGAATGACTTATGTAACAACACGCAGATAAATAATACATTTTCTAAGATAAAAAGGACAACTCACAAAGCAAAACGTTACCCCCTCCCATCCTCACGTTGGCACCTAGTCTGTATATCAAAACTGCTGGTTGTTGAGTGACAGAGTATAAAATCTGCAATTAGATTGGGACTCCACAAATCCACATGCCAGACTGAGGAGTAAGCTTAACTCACTGGTTAATCTGTTCCACCCGTATCCTGTCGATGGCAATGAACTCATCCAAATTTCTCCTTACTCTCTTGCGTACTTTTTTTTTCGACAACTGCAAACTGCACAGTTAGTGATATGACAATAGCATGGGTTTCTGCTAGATGCAGTATTGTAAATGTGTTTTCGTGCATGACTTGATACCAACGCCAATTAGCCAATGTGTTCATGTGACTGTAATCCTTGATATTTTTTAAAGAAGAAGTGATTGTGTAATTAAGTATCAATAATTTGTTTTTAACCGGTATAAATATGCGGCACTCAAACCAGTAAGCCATTGCAAACAGTACGAAAATGAGTCAACGAATATCATGCACGGTGCACCCAAATATCTTACTGAAGTGTTACTAAAAATGACAGTTTTCCCATATTTTGTAGGTTGGGAGTTATTGCTGACCGTTTGTAAGAATATAAAGTTTAATACTTTGGATGTATTTAGTATCAATCTTACTTTTGTTTACCATGTTTTATCTTTTCTTTCGCTAGGAGACTACCGCACGTCTTCTGTTCATGGCAGTTCGGTGGGTGAGGTGTCTTGCTCCATTTCAGACACTTTCAAAAAGAGATCAGGTGAGTTCGCTCTACATTTTTAATTAATATGTAAAATAAACAAACAAACTTAAGTTACACAATTTTCACACATTTCAAGAATGTATCACATGAAAGGAAGCATGGCTATAACATCACACATAACAAATAAAATGAATGAATACATTGGCGTACGCAGGGGGAGCTGATGGGGCTACAGCCCCTCCAGAAATGTTGAGATAATCGAAATTTTGAAATGAAAGTTGTAATGAACTTGGTGAAAAACCTAAGTGATAAATGTAAACTCCCCTTAAAATGACCCCGAAGTACCAGTTTTGCCCTTCAACAACTTTTAAAACGAATGCTAAGAATGGTAAATATGAAATATGTTATAGTGTATCCTCCTCCCCACAGAACGCAGCTATGTATCCACCTTTGCAATTCCAGCCCCTCCTGAAAAAAAGTCCTTGCGTATGCCAGTGAATGAATACACAGGTGCAGGATTACGTAGGTGAGTGTGTTTGTGGAATCGAAAATAAATAAATACAAGCAAATACTCACCATACACAGGAGTTATGTAAACTGCATTTCTTCTGAACCTACTATATGCATATTCGTTTTAGCCGGTTTTCAGAGTCGTGCATTTCTTAATTATTTACACGTGCACTAATTGACACCGTATTTGTATAATATTTGACCATTTTCTAAACATTTACACAAACTGATTACGCTGTTATCCCTAAGGTAACTTATTCTTTCAATCATTAAAAATGGATCCAAATAACAAAAATTATTGGGTGATAAGTTCGTGCTGGCTTTGTCATTTGTAATTATTTAATTATTTTTAGGGGCCATGCGAGAGGCTTGTGGATTTCATGTACCGACATTATCTACAACGCTTGCATCTTCCACCATAGAGAATTTCATAACCAGTATTTCACACACAATTAAAGGGATAGGGGAAGAGATGAAAGGACTCTTTAATTTTGCTACGACGACAGTGTAGCCAGAACAAATGACATTATTTACCATATCAAAAAAGAAAACTCCTTGTTAGCGGCTCTCTTTGAATATACAATTTCACAAACGGATAACAATTGAAGTAAAATTTATTGTATGGTAATGTGTTATTTTATGTTTAAAGTATTTTAAAGTCCACTTTTCCACTTTATGCACAGATGAGATAATCGAGACTGAACCTACAGTTTAAAGTGGGATCCGAACCTGGAACCCCTTGACGATGTTTTAAATGTTCATATTTGGTATAGAAATTGATTTATAAATAATAATGCTATTAAAAATTATTCTTTGCGAGGATTTGACTCGGTACCTTTTCCAACATTTTGTGTTAATATGTGTCTAGAGACATTTGAAAAATTTCAAACATGGTTTTAATAAACTACCAGTAAATAGTAGAATAAACATTTTTGACTAAGTGTTCCTGATAATAAAAATGATCACCTCACAAAATTTCTGGACACACCAGTGCCTAACGAAACAAGGACATCAGCATAAACTTAGTTTAACTTCAGATAAGAATCTTGTTTATTTACAGATCCTCCTCCTCCAGGATTCTTGGAAAGAGCTGTTTCTCCTCCACTTAGCACAATGGTCTATTCCATGGGATCTATCTGCACTATTTGGCTGCAGCAAAGCTCGAGATAGGTTGCCCCAGGACGATCTCACAAACAATGAAATAAAGACAATTCAGGTATGTTTTGTAAATTCATTAAAGAATCCACTGTTACCCTTCTACACCATAAGGACATTAACTTTTATTTAATAATGAATAATGAAACCATCATATGACCTTAATAATTGTAAGAGCTTAGCCTTCTTTCAAGTGTTTACAACTTGAAAAAAATATACCTTTTCAATGTAGCTTGCAGACATAGATATCTGAAACAGGTTTGGGGAAAGGTATGCCCCTTGATGGTCAGAAACATGTATATGTATGACATTTTGCCTCCCCTGGTCCCAAAGCTATGGATGTACATGATTGCAAATATTGAAATTAAGACTTACCAAGGGAGGGGTGTACAGACAGACGCGCACGCACACATACACACAGGAAATTCATTGCATAGAACAGAACTGTTAAAATTACATTCTTTTTCAGAAACTCATGTTCTTACATAATAATTACTGTACTTATTAACTTATCCTCATCGATACTCCATGCAATTTCCTCATTGGAACCTACTGGACATATTTTCTTCATAAAATAATGAAAATTACATTAGAATACAATATATGACCTTGTCGATTTGTGTTGCTTGATTTATTAATTATTGTATTTTCTAATATTATACACATGCTCATTTTCAGGATATAATGGGTCGTTTCAGGCAACTGTCACCAGATGGAAGTGAATGTGGATGCATGAAAGCTATTGTTTTATTCACACCAGGTATGATATGCAAGATTCATAAAACTAAAGAAGTTGTGGTTTGATGAGGCAAGCCATGGGCATCTTTAATCCGAGGGAGGCCAGAGCCTTCAATTTGGCAACCCTGTAAACCGTGACATCAGCCGGCTGATGTTACTTGGAAGAAATATTAGAGAATGAAAGTCCAAAAGTAAAAAGTAATAATTTTCTGTAGTCTATTCATCCCGTCATCAGTTCATTCGCTAGTGTATTCAACGTTATTTTTCATAAGTAAAGCAGTATGTTATTAAGTTGTTAAAAAATGTATTTTGGATTTTCTGAGCCACATACCAGCACATCACAGAGCTTTCCGTACTTTTCACGTGGTGAATCATAAAATTTAATAAACATCCAATATTGATGTCATTAAGATTCTTAATTATAGGTGTGCAAAATAAATCAGCGATGTCAAAGAGCTATAACCATCATATAGAGGCTGACTAATTTAAAACATGTTTACGCAAAAAGCAAATCCCACACTGAGAAAGTTGTGTGCATGAGGCACCACACGCTAAGCTTTAAAGTTACTCTTATTAAGTACAAGTAGAACACAACACTCATTCCGGGTTCAAGTCCTGGTCGAAACTGCACTTTTCGCTGAAAAATCTACGTACTTAAATATTTAGTTTTTAATGTCATTCCGACATTCTAGCAAATAAAATAGTGTCAAACTACTGTACAGTGTATTGGAAAGTTCCATGCTGCATATGATATGTAAAGTTGGCCTTGCGTTTTCTGTTTATTTACAGTTATTTAACGATACATTTCCATTTCTAATGTTAATGCATGTTTTCAACTTACATCGTAATGTCAATCTTCTGTCCAGATTTGGAAAAAAGAAAAACATTTTACAGATTCCTTTGTTTCTTTAAAAGTCAACATCAATTTTGCTATTTGCGCCCATGCTTTTTAGCTTGATCTTTAAGCCAGCAAGACAGCGTTGAAAATTTTCAGGATTTCAGCCTGGAATAAAGCTGACCGTGGGCAAGCCCAATCAAAGATAAACTGATCCACAAAATGTGATACGGGATTATGTGAAACAGTGTTGCACTACGCAAATGTTTTAAAATGTCACACAAGTGAACACAGAAACAAGCACATAGTTGTTACATTTCTAAAATTAAAATCATGATACAGTACATAATTAAAAACATGCTTCATAAGATGAGCATAATATGTGTGAAGCTAGTTAACATCTGTGTTTAGTTTAATGTATTCACGTGCTTAATATCTGCATATTGCAAAATTGTTATTCCACATTTTGTCGATATGTTTAGTTGGCTGGCATTATGCCAATGCATACAATAAAGTAAAATATCAATTCTGCTAATTAGTTTCTGATTAAGAGTTGACAAAAATGCTAATATGCAAAGTAATTTGATGATAGTTGCAAATGCTAAAAAATTATGTTGAGAGAGTTCATGATTACTATGTTAATCTTATAGCATCGCAAAATAAATGAAGCACAGCATCCCAATTTACTAGTTTTGCAGCGACTACTTTTCAAGCTGTTAAAAGAATTGATCTTTTTTGTGGTTCTTTCATCTTTAGAGCTAATCTGTTTAAGTTATTAAAGAATATACTCATTAATTTCCAAAGGTTATTATGCAAAATATAGTATTTTCATAAATTAAGTACTCGTTAAGTTTGGATTTGGATATCGATTGATTTGAATTATTTTCCTTTGCTTTTTTGTCACTTTTAGCTAATTGTAAAGATGAGGATCAATGATATGATGAAACTGTTAGAGGGACACTCACGAAGATCACCCAGAGTGGGATCATACCATGCTGTGTTAGCCACTCTGCCACTAGGTTGGCTTTGATTGGCATATACCATTTTGTCTGTTCGGCGACAATATCTAGAGGTCAAGTTAAATATAACTGAAATGTAGACATGTTACTCCAGTAAAGAATTTAAAAATTGGAGCAAACTTTAATTTTGACATTGTAGTGCAATCGAACATGTAATGGCAATAGAGACCATATGATATTTTAATTTCTTCCAGAAACTCCTGGATTATGTGACGTGCAACCAGTGGAGATGCTGCAAGACCAAGCGCAATGCATCCTGGGAGATTATGTCAGGAACAGATACCCTCGCCAGCCGACAAGGTTTGGTCGCTTCTTGCTGCTTATTCCAAGTTTGCGTTCTGTGAGACCAGGAACGGTGGAACATCTTTTCTTTAAGGACACAATCGGCGATATTCCAATTCACAGGTTGATAGGTGATATTTATCAAATGGAAAAATATACGTAACGGACCATGATGTGCATAAATGAAAAGGAAGAGGATGTGTGTGTCAAATTAAAGGAAAATAATCACAGTACAAAAATGTATGGCTATGGAAAGAATACTAAACATGTAAAGGATTTGTTTATTCTGCACCTTCCTCTATACAGGATATCTCATACAAGTTTATATTTCTCGGAATATTTATAGAGTTCATTATCATAATAAATGTTTGTCTCAGTTATTAGCTTGTGAAAAATGTCACATACAGTCATGTTGTAACTATTGTATATATCTCTGTGTATATGATGTAATTTATAAACTATGTATATTCATTGGTGTCAAAATCTACTGTTAATGACACTGTCTGTAAATAGCAAATCTTGTGGTTAAATTGCATAATGAACTATTAATGTGCTTCTTTTGTGGAATTTTTCAAATTTGAAGCAGTGTTGGCATGCAAGAAGTTTTGCAGGTATTCAGTTGAATTTATGTATTGATATTATTTCTTTACATTGGAGCAAGCATGTATACTGTCTTTTTAGGTATGTGAATTTCAACTTGCAGAATATTTTTCAAATTATGCCAAAAGGAAAGTCAAAGGAATTAGTGCTCAACCATTATGAAATATATGATTTATAAAATTTCACTTAAATAACTGCCTACATCATGTACTAAACACGTTAAATTTTCCCTACCTGTGTAAAACCAGATCTGTCAAAGCAAAGATAGCACGTAAATATTTACAAAGAAAACACGTAATGATCTGCATGAAAATTAATTCAGTACCTTGCATGCATACATATGTAAGCACGCATGCATGCATGCACACACACACACACACACACACACCACACATACACAGAAAGAGGTTGACAGATACACAGGGTGAGTCACCTAAAATTACCACCGGAAATATTTCTGAACAAAAATAAATATTGAAAAACTGCTTTTGCAGATATAAAGGTATGAGAGGGGCTTATGAAATTAGTGCGTAAATTTACATTTTTGAAATGGAAACTCCATATTATTTTTAGTGCAATTGAAAGTAGGGAAAAATTCATTAAGAATGGTATTTGTTACATTGTAATACATCAAGAAGTTCTCAATTAATTGCAACGTGAAGTTGACCCTTGAAACAAATATCTCAGAAGTTAACATGTTTGTTGTAACATACATATTCCCCTTTTGATGCCATTCGTGTGTCGTAACAAACATGTTACTCTTCTGCATAATACGTGTTGTGCTTAGGAAAGTTATGTTCCAACAACTGCAGGTTACAATAAAATGTGTTGTTTATACATAAGCAAGCTTTGACAAATTATCTAAAAGGTTGTGATACATCTTCCTGAGTTAACAAATATTTGTACATTAAAAAGTATAAATTTTAAACATTCCACCATCAGTTACATACATAAAGGTTAGTACATTAACATCTTTCTAATTTTAATCAGTGTTTATTCATTTACGTCATAATTTTTAGTAAATCAGTACAAACTCTTCTCGTTTGGTCATGACAAATCTTTGTGTTTTCAACTTTTAAACTTTGCACATTATATATTTTTATTTCTAATTGATTTATCAAATAAAGCAAAGGTGTAACAAAGTACACTGATTAAACAGGCATTTGTGATAGTGTACGTACGTCAGAACTGTTGCTGGGAAAACCATGCATAGTAGTTCTACTAATGAAAGTTGAATTTTATCACATTCCTTTTTCATTCTTGATATTTTCCTCCCATAGATATATGAATGAACTGCTGAGGTTCATCTCAGCCGTTGTATCTCATGCTCAACTTTGTTATAATTACTTGAGAACTACTTGACGTATTACAATGTAACGAACACCATTCTTAATGAATTTTTCCCTACTTTCAATTGCACTAAAAATAATATGGGGTTTCCATGTAAAAAACGTAAGTTTGTGTTGAAAATCATACTTCCTTATGTAGTTGAATGTATTGTGTCGACTAATTTCATGAGCCCCTCTCATATCTTTATATCTGCGAAAGCAGTTTTTCAATGTGTGTTGTTCACGAAATATTTCTGGTGACTTCACTCTTGAAAATTGTTCAAAATGCTGATTAATATTATTTGGTTGGTATTCCAGTCCAGTTACAATGTATAAATAAATGACATTTATGACTATTAGAGATATCACTGCATCGAGGCCTGTTTCAACAGACAACCACCATGCCTCTGCTTCTTTCATCCTCCTCACCTGATTTTATCTTGTTTTTACCTTCATAATGCCAGAGAAACATCATC
Source organism: Lepisma saccharinum (assembly GCF_977018435.1). Lineage (NCBI taxonomy): Eukaryota > Metazoa > Arthropoda > Insecta > Zygentoma > Lepismatidae > Lepisma > Lepisma saccharinum. The sequence goes on along the minus strand of NC_139234.1, from coordinate 56,032,797 downwards.
ATTTAACTATTTGTGTGGTGTGTTTGATTTTATTGGGCTAGTTTTACACAGGAAAATATGATATATTAATTTACTGATACTGATATAATATAGCAAATATTTCAAGAACCTGAAAGGTTAATTTACCTCGACGATTAATTTATACGATCACAGATTACTGATTTAAAAAAGAGAAGTTGCATATTACAAATGTATTCTACAAAGCCAGAGCATAGTATTTTACTTTTTCTATATTCATAAAAACTGTAACAAAATGGCAGGATTGTGATGTATTGTATGTACTGTTCCTACCAGAAGCATAGCCAGGATTTTTTCCCAGTGGGGCTCAATCTTTGATAAATTAAAAAACAGTATGTTGGAAAATTAATATTGAATAATAATATTGAAATAACATACTGCAATGTACTTGTCACCATCTATGTGTAGGAACTGTGATTATTAGGGAGCAGAAGTTCATGACCTAAGATTGATTGATTGATTGATTTAGTTTACTTTACTTCGCATTTTGTGCCTCTTGGCTAATTTGCGAAGATGGGGATGAGTGATGAAATGATGAAATTGATGAATGGACATTCACAAACAACCAAGCCCGACCAGGATTCGAACCCGGGACCCTTGGCATCGCAGCGCGATGTGCTCACCACTCGGCTCATGACCTAAGAAATATAGGTATATGACCTATAGAATGTCCTAAAAAAATGGGAAAAATGATGTAAAAAATGCAAAAAATGACCATTAAATTTGTTAGTTTCGGGTTAAAAATTTACATGAAAAGGAAATTAAACAAAATGCGAATACTCAAGAATATTACCAAAATGAAAGAAGCGACAAAATATGACTAAACAATACACCGAATATTGCAAAAAATGATGGAAATATGCCAAAAATCGGGGAAAATGACCTAAAACCTCAAAATTGGCAAAAATGCACTTTAAAATTACCTTTTTTGGGTTCTAGACAAAGTGTATATTTAATGGGCATCGTGTCCGAGATGTCAGAAAAAAGATGACATTTCATCAACTTCCACTCCCTAGTGATTATTCATAAAATTCTACCTTTGCCAGAATATTGTTAAATATAAACTCGCATACTGAAAGAAAGATTTACAATGTTCTTGATTTTATGTGCAGAGTATGGGTAAAATGTGGTGAAGTTCACAAGAATATTATGTAAGATTTTACATTTGCATTATTTTGCAACTTAGGTTACATGAAATATGCATCAAAGTTGGACAATGATTAAAGTTTTCCGGTGTTTTGAGCATTGTGACAACATTGTCTCTACATATAGGGCATACAAGACAACACTCGTGCGTTTCATTTCCTGGCATTACATGAAGAGAACAGTCAATAAACAAAAGTTAATGTCATTTTCGTTATTCAGAATCCAAAATCTACAGGGTGGTACACAAAATATCATACCCGTTAGAATTACAATTATACTGACAAAACAGGTAGCTTACTGTTGAGATTAAGGTTTTCCATGGAACCAAAACTCGTGATAGACCTACGAAAGTTTCAGGTTCACAGTGGGCTTCCTGGAAACAGACGGTTGATCATAGATTGCTGCAACATTTAAATAAAGCGTTCTGTGTTATGCACTTCTAGTGTCCATAATCTGGAGACACTGAAGGTATGATGGTGGTTTGATTCAAAGTACCATATTTCCATAAATCTGCACCAATTGTGTCAAAAGTATTTGAGTTATACATAAAACAATGGTATGGCATTTTGTGCCTCATCCTATATACTAATCTACTTTTGTAACTGAAAAAAAAAAAAAAGGAGAACTTATTTACAATATCATTACTAAATTTGTTTCTTAAGGAAAATAAAACTGCCTGTTCTTCAACTTAAAAGTTTCCACTAGCCACAACAATAATTTGGTATCTTTCATAAAGGCAAATTCTTCTTCAACCTTATTTATTTCCGTTGATGTGCTTTAGCCAGTACGTACTTCCATAAGCATCCTGCTGACATGGTGCATAAATCTCCCTCGTTTGGCTCCTTATTAAAATGCTACTATACAGGGTTTAATATGAACAATGCTCGCTTTGTAGATTTAGTACATTTCTAACCATTACTTAAAACAAAAAGACTGTTAATAGGCCATACCATATCATAAGAGCTATCATGGCAGCTCAAAATATCATATTTTTACCAGCATGTAATAAATATTACCAAAATTTCTACAATGTTTATGCATCACATCTAACATAAACTGGTATGGTATAATGTTCACATCAGATCTGTGATAATTTTATTTTATATATATATATATATATATATATAATTAATTTGGATGCCAAAAATGTAAATACATAAATTGAAGTAATCTCATTATTATTTTAGTGTTAAGTACAATGTGTGCTCAAGTAGTATGTCTTCCACATAAGCCATGACTCCATGCATGTACCACTTTCTGTTGAATTCTCTATGTGCCAAAGCAAGAAGACTATACATGTGTATAATTTTTGCCACAGTTTTGTAAATATTTTATGTAAATTATAACTATAGCATGTACACATAATTTGATGATTAAAAAACCAAAGTTTATTGAAATGTATATCAGTTCATTAGTTTACCCAATAGTTTTGTCTTGTAAGGCCAATAAAAAATGGGTATAACTGATCACACAAGACTCTTAATAACTTTTTGGTCAAGCTCCGCTCTTCGTCTTCTGACATATAAGTGGGGAGTGCCTGCATTGTTAGGTTTTAGTTCTCTTGGCAAAATTACACTGACATTTTTTTAGGGCTTTAACGTGGCTTGACCAAAAAGGTACTCTTTATGCTAAGACACCTAAACACAAGAAAAGCATTTCGGCTGACATCAGAAGACAAGGAGCATGCTGTTGTTGGTATTGATTGTGACATGAACTTGATTTCAGGATTGATGTCTGCCGTGTCACTAGGGGGTGTACAAATCGACCACCTGTAAGGTACATGCAAAACTTGAAGAGATTCTTTATGTACTGATACACAACAACTTTTTGCTGTATGTGTTATAGTCAAGGGAATTATGAATCACCCAGTATACTGCAATGTTCTGCATGCATGTTAATAAAACCACATCATAAATAATAAGCAACATTCGTTTATTAAGTCAACAGTTATCTGCTTGTAGTTGTTTGGACTTTATTACAAAAAGAGCAGTATTATTCTACACAATTTTGCTGTAAACGAATTCCACCTCAAAAAAAAAAGTTAAAATTCATGAAGGAACCAATTCAATACGTTCCGTACATTACCTTAAAAAAATGCACGGACATTTTGTGGGAACTGCTTCATGAAAGAAATTTAAATTCAATTACAACAAATGTATAACTTGAGAGCTATTATTTCACCCGTTTTAAATAAAAGTAATATACGTTGTACAAAAAACAATTATGCATAACCAAAAGTAATTACTGAAAGAGAAATTATGCATTTATGATAATCACACACACACGAACACACATACTGAAAAAAAATATTTCGTTGGCATCTATCGGGAGTGAAATCTCGCAGATGTGGATGACATGATTCATAGCAGATAACAAAAGGGCATTAGGAAACAACGTTCATAGATCACTCAGGTCCACTGCATCTACCTCAGGTACTAGTTCATCCCCTGCCGAGACCTCAGGTGCAGCTGCTTCACTTGGCAGCTGCTGCCTTGGGAAATCTAATTTTGTCCATGAACCTGGCTCAGCTTTTCTCAGCTTGATCTCCACCTTGGTACCCATCATACTTGCGGAGCTTCGTCCTATATCCACAACCTTCGAGGAGGAAATAATGAAACTTAGTATTTCAGCATGATACATTCTCAAAATAAAAAAAATGTTTTTCCTTTTTATTTTTAGCTTACAATCTTGATTCTATATTAATAAGAATGTGTTTTTGACAAACTCAAACTGAGTTTTCATGCTGTAATGCTTCTTTTCAGCCATATTTTCCGACGAAACAATAAAAAATCTGGCACCAAAGCAACATAAATTTTTATTCTTGAATTTTCGTTTATTTACTGCACTTTCTAGAGTATGAAAAGTCTTGTGAGCTTTGCATTATCCAATAATTTGCATTAATTCTACTGCAAAATGTGGGGTGGAAAAACAGATATTTTCTTACACCAGGTACTGGAAAATACATTTTGGTCCACAACACAAAAGACGTAAACAGCACAATAAAACACACCTTGAAAACATATCCAAGCTTTTGACATATTCCTGCTGACACAGCCAGCAGTGGCTTTGCAGTTACTGCTTCTTATCCCTCTCTGTCTCTTGACCAGCCCTGATGAGGACTCTTGAGATGGAATCCAAAGGTTGGACAAATTTTTAAATTGCATTTGAATGCACTGTTTGTGTGTTTTTGGACTAAAACATAAACAAGTTGGAGCAGTGTTTAACTAGCTGCATTTACTACAGAGTTATCAATTTAAAACTGGACCCATTGTAGAAAGAGCATGAGAGTAAATGTACACCCTTGAGCGAAAAAAAAAAACAAAAAAACTACCCACCCTAGAAAATTTCAAAGTTCAAATCTGTATGATGTGACAACAAGGTGGGGGATTTTATAGCAAACCTTACGAAAAAGTAACATCACTAGTACATTGAAGTCTTGGTGATGTGAGAACAGATATGTAATTGATGTATTTACTTATTTTTAACGAATAATTGCAGATAATTAAACAACTTTCCATTGATACTATAACCAACCAAAGGTTGGGTATACATCCCCAATACATACAGGCAGCACTCCACTCCAACCAAAGTACAAGGCCAATTCAATTCAGGTAAAATTAATAGGAATAGACATTCCCAGATATGTTAAGATTAACAGAAATTAGGCCTAATTAGTAAAAGTATGATAAAACATCAAAATATTAAGTAAATAATAAGCCCCAGACCAAAATTCATTGGTTATCAAAAGGACAACCTTTTGTGGACAAGCAGAATTCAGAGAGCACATGTGCTTTTCATGCAAATTTTTTATTAATACAGATATTTTCAGGATAACACTTGTGCAAGCACAAATTAACTTGCTTTCCCTGAAAATAACTCCAAACCACAATTATTAGTACAAATAAACCACAAAAACATCAAAAAATCGATGTTTTTGACAAAAGACAATCGGTCTCACAGCACCAGAGCCACCTTGTGAGTGCCAGTGGAACTAGCCCCGACTAGACTGCCATCTATTAGATTTCTTTAGGTACTAGATAAAGGCAAGTAACCCAAGGTGCTGTGGACCAATCAGATGGCCTCATGGGCGTGGCTACCAGACAATACAACTGAGATAGCTTTTAACATGAGAGGAAGCCATCTTGATTTCACTTTGTGTAAAGAGTTGGTACAGTTCACATCGCTCCAAGTTTTGGGCCAGAGTAGGCCAGTGGCGAAAGGACAATGGAGTAGCCATTGTGTTTAAAACCTGTGAAATAGCTACTAAGTGCTTGGAAATAGTCCAGTAGTGTATAATATGGACAAATTACAGCACTTAAAGTGCCTTAAAGTGCATGGAACCAATATCCATGAAAATTCGGAAATTTTCAATACCACATGGTGAGGACAATGAGCCTTCAGGAAACCATGATGCTTTGTATCCAAAGACATCCAGGATTATTCGGCCCATCCTTTGTGATATAGCTCCCTGAAACAGTCCATGTGCGAGCCAATACCCATATGTCTTAAGATACCGCTATATTTTTAGGGCAAATCCACAGAAACCCCCCATTTATAGTTGGAGTGATAAGTGTTGTGTTGTAAGGCCCATGTGTGATGAGGTGGAAGCAGAAGATGTAAGTACAATACTTTTGTTACCCATTTGTTGGTTCTAAATGTAAAAACAAAGCTATAAGTTTGTGCAGTGCTTGTATATAGTTAAATGTGATATTTCACAGAATATTAAATGTGTCTTTCCATCATCTTGATCTATTAATTCATATTTGGGTGGGTAAGTCCGGGAAGCGTACCTCTCGCTCCGGAATAAATAGGCTGAAAGTCCCTATGATAAACCAGCAATCACTCCTCGGAATGGATGCTGGTCTACTGGGGACATCCTCCATGTTAATGGTCACTGGAGGACAGCGTAGAGCTGCACGGGGGTAGGTGTGTCCAGGTTGCATAGCCAGGTCGGTTCGTAGGTTCAATCAAGCCCAAAGTGGGTGAGTAGGTTAGGTTCATCCTTCCTATTATTCGGCAACGCAACCTGGAGGCACGTATCCCTGGACCAGCCGCGTAGACGAAGCCATTCAACTCCCGAATCTATTGTCAGTCTTTGGTCTTTGTCTCTCGCGGATCGCAAGATTATGAGACTCAGTACCGGCACTCCCCAAATATGAATACCAGATCAAGGTCGCTGGAACGGCCAGCAGGTCGTGGGTTCCCACCCAACGGTAGTGCAAGTACCAGTAGTAACCCCCAACTTGACCTCATTGTGGCAATGCTCCAAGAGCAATCGAAAGTCTCTGAAAGTGTTAATCAGAAACTTGAGGCGCAGGGTCAGAAACTTGATGCGCAGGGTCAGAAACTGGATGCGCAGGGTCAGAAACTTGATACGCAGGGTCAGAAACTTGATGCGCAGGGTCAGAAACTTGATGCGCAGGGTCAGAAACTTGATACGCAGGGTCAGAAACTTGAAGCGGAATTTGCCAAAGCATCGTCGGAAGTAAATAGGAAACTTGAAGCCGTAAGGACGGAATTCCAGGCCAGACTGGACTCCATCCACAATGCCACCACGAAGACCTCAGAATTGTTAACTAAGCAAGTAGCGTCCAATACCAATAGAATAAATCAGATAGAGATCCAGTGTAATGACTTAGAGTTAAGGTTAGGAAGGGATTTTACACAAGTGTCGGGCCAGATTTCGGAACTGAGGGAACTCGTTGGCGAAGTGCAAGGCGGTGACAATCAGACCACCACAGCTCAGATTCTAGGGAGGTTAGATGCCCTAGAAAACATATGCAGAGAGCTCACTTGCAGTGACCACATGGTCACGATCGAGAACAGGGTTCTCGAGCAAGTGAGGAAGGAAATGCCGAACTGTCAGGCGGAAGGCCGCAGATCGCATGAATGCATTTCCGAGGGCCAAGTCACTGAGCAGCGCACCTCCTCACAACAAAGGGTTGGTGAGGAGCAGCTGCCAGCAGAACAAAGGTCTGACGATGCAAGCCTGATGAGGATTCTTGCTTGCCTGGAAGGGATGGAGAGACGAATTACGCAGTCCGCCCTTCCACTGACGTCAGTTACCATGCCCGTCTCACCTGCAAGGAATGTGTCTGTCCACCAGGCCTTGTACAAAGCCAAACGACAACCTAAGGGTTACGAAAGCTCTGACCAGAGTAGTGGCTATGTGTCTCCCCCTAACAAGTACCACCCACTTGGTAACTCCCCGGAGTCCAACTCCGAAAGCTCGGATGCCGAAGTCCACAGCCAGAGGAAGAGGAAGAACCGGAGGAGGAACAAGAGCAAACCTAGGGTTAGGTTTGCTGATCTCAAACAGCTCCCAACCTTTAACGGGCAGGGGAACAGGCTGGCCTCCGATTTTGTGCAGGAGTTTGAGAGAGATCTCACTCTCCTGGAGGTAGATTTGGCGGATGCCCTCCAAATAATCTCGTTCTGTCTACGGGACGAGGCAGGGCAGTGGTACGAGAGGAACGAACGAAAGTTCAAGTCCTACTCGGATTTCAAAAGGCAGTTCCTCTCATATTTCCAAGGGGATGGGTGGAGAGCTTCTTCCCTTGCGAAGGCTCTCAACGAAAGGTACAACCCATCCCAGCACAGATCAGTGCACAAATATTTCTGGCGCCAAGTCAAAATTATTAGGCTTGCGTTGCCAGAAATCGCCGACAACCAGGTTTTCACCCACGTTGTGCAACAGCTGCCGCGTAGCTTGAAGGACCAGTTAATCCTGGCTCCCTTCGTCTCTCTTCAGGAGGTGGCCAACTCCATACTTCGGTATGAGAGTGTGCAAGTGCCACAATATCCTGAGAGGGAAGTTGCAAGGCCAGCACGACCCAATTACGGGAAAACCACGACTCGCATTAACCGAACCTATATGAGTCGTGGTCAGGGTGAAGCGAGCGGTTCGTCCAAAAAGGAGGACGCTCACATGTGCAAATCTGCGAGGGGCTCCCGGCCTAAGGAGTACCCAAACAGAACCAAGGTAGACCGAAGAAAGGGTGGAACGTCCCAGCGTAAGAGTTCCGCCAGCTCACACGGGTCTTCCGAGCATCTTGCTGAGGTGCATCCAAATGTGCACAACCAGGGAAACTAGGTAGGCAACGTCCTGACATGGGGAAGGGCGATGCCAAACCTAAACCTGTCCCACAATGTTCAGATTCATGCAAGCACACTCCACTGATAAATCAGTATCAGGCAGTGGGTGATTCAATGTTATCACGTCTTGCGCAAAGAAAATTCGGATATCCTGTCCAAAGAGACAGTGATGGTAATTACCACATCGGACTTTGCATATCTGGACAAACCTCAGGGCAGTTGCTCAGTGCTTTGAGAAGGGAAAAGTGTGTTCATAAAAATGTGTTATTAATGGTATCCACAAATGATATGCTCCGAGGGAAGGACACCAACCAGGTGTTCCGGAACCTCCAGGATATCATTTACACCCTAAAGAGGAAAGGTGCTCAGAAGGTCATTGTTCTGACTCCTCCGCCAGTTCCCAGGTTAGCCAATGAAAACCGACACAGGTTCTGGGCCATGTATGACTCATTGATTGCAAAAATATTATCCCTTGATGATAATAGCAATGTAAGGGTTCTGGATTCCTCATCGAAATTTGTGCACAAGGGCCAAGAAATGAACATGTCGCTGTTCGAAGAAACCATGGGTTACGGTCAAAACATGAGACCCGACCTGGTTCACTTCAGCCCACGAGGTATGGATGCCATACTCAACGCACTCGATGAGGTAAGATGGTTCATCAAACCAGGTCACACACCCAAGGGTAGACAAATGGGATCTCAACAGAGCGAGATGAATGCCATTCTGCCCTATGAGCAACCCTCGGGAAACTAGCCTGTGCCATTCTCGCTGGGGGTGATGGTGGCCAGGGCGTAACAATTCCTACTCGGTCAGTAAGCATGGAATTTAATAGTGAGGAAACTCATTGATATATGTTTTGTACATTTTTCACTTCCCCAAAGAATCATAGTAGACAATGGTCCCCAGTGAGGGCCAAGCAATTCACTCAGGAACCCCGTTATGGAACACTTTCATATTCCTACAGGTGAACAAACCGAATGGGATCAGCAATTGTTCATGGCTGTATCCCGGACGGCCGAAAGGCGAAACAAAGCCAACAATAAGGTAAATGAATCACAGCAAAACAGGACGGTGATCAAAGTGTACGACTTAGTTTTTCTTAAATCCCATCTCCAAAGCAAAGCTCTAGAGGGACAGACCCACAAATTGTTCCACACCTTCTTCGGTCCATTAGTTTGTAGTGATCAGGTGACAGATAACATATTTAATCTTGTTCATTGTGTTAGCGGTAAGAGCCTACCCAACCAACATGTGAATAACATGAAGTTGTGGAGGTGTAGCTATAAGGTGTATAGTCATTACATTGAGAAGCTCAGACTACTACATCCGGTGTTAGCATCAAGAGTACCTCAAAGAAGTTAATTCAAGCCAAGGGGCCTCTGAATTCAACGAGGACTCAACCTCAATCCCGACGGGGTGCAGCCGTTTCCCTACGACTTGCTTTGTCTGTTGGTAAGACGAGTAACTGCACACAAATGGCTCCACCCTCGTACCCTTGTGATACTTCCCCATGGAAACTGTAGATGTCTGCTCGTCAGCTCTACGTTTCTTCCTAAACCCGATATCAGTAGGACCTAGGAGAGAAGTACGCGACGGTACGGCTCCTGCGCTATAGTATTAGTCGCATAAGAGGTATTGGTATCCCTCTAGCGCATCCAGGGTAAGACGCACGGATAGGAGTGTACAACAGGTACAAGATGAGGAGAAAAAGCTACACATTTTTTGAACACTAGTATTAATATATGTTAAAGGTCAGAGGTTTTGTGGATGAGGTTCTGTCTGGTCTGTGACATTCGCCCATTTGTACATAGGGTAGAAAAATTTATGTCAAGATCGTGTAAGGGATTATTTTATCATTGTATGCAAAAGTCAATTTCATTGTTGTATACAAAAGTATTATTTCATTGTTGTGTACAAAAGTATTATTTCAGTATTATATGCCAAGGCAATTTCATTGTGGTATAAAGGGCAATTTCATTATGGTATACCAGGGCCATTTCTTTGTTGGACACAAAAGTGAGTCCAACCATCATATAGAGATTTATTTCCCTATGAGTGCAAATCTATGCTAGATCACTCACTACCAATCAAGCAAAATATTGTTTAGCAAAGATTGGGTATTTGCACTACCGAAGGGTTGGGTTCGACCAAACCAGGGTTAGCAGTAATAGAAATATGCGAGCACCCCCAAACATATAGGGTTGTTTATGAGGAACAACCCAAAACCAACAAGGGTAAGGTCAAAGCCTGCGTGTGAAGTGGGGCCAGTGAGTACATCACTCCAACTCCCCCTCAGTGTCACCACAAAACCCCGGAGCAAACATACAAAAGTGCATGATGTCATAGGCAGCAGCAGACCCCCAAGCATATTATACCAGGAACTAGAGACAATCTTTTCAGCGTTCCAGCAATATGGGGAAGCAGGGAGTGTGTCAGGGGTTCGTAATCGAACATTGACATCCAGGAACGAACCACCATGACAATCCGACAGACTTCACACAAGGAGTGCATTCCACAGATTGTTCACAATCCCAATGGGTAGCCAGGTCGAAGCATTGTTCCGCCAAGCGAGCAACAAAAACATTTGCTGGCAACGGATGCTGCGCAAAGCCAGGCGACAGCAAGCTCCACCTCAGGAGATATTGAAGAACAATTGTGAGGTGACCAAACGTGGACATCATACAAAGGTGTATGGTGAACATTTCTTGAAGGTACTGCACCCTCAAGTGAATGAGGGGCAGAGACATTAGATACATATCTAAAAACTACTATGCAGCTCAGGTCGAGTACAAAAACTGCATTCAGTGCTACAAAAAGCAGACATTATAACATGAATAACCAAAATCATTTATTGAAAACTTTTAAGTGTGTGTTATATTAACCATGTATATACCTATTTTTATTTTCTTGTAGTTTACGGTTATTACAAGCATAAGAAAACAGTTTTTCTTTGTGACGTTTCAGGAGAACACACGCTCCTTTCATCAGACATTTATTTTCATTTTGACTAAAGATACAGTTATAACAATGGTTAGTAATTTTTAAACAAAAAGAATCCCTTATACAGGGTTATTCATATGTCAGTGTCACATTTGGGGAACATCGTGTGCATGATGTATTTGACGTGCGAGTCCAAATCATGTATGTATGGAATCATAAACTCTCTAAGTTTGTGTCACGTGAACAGCGCATGTTGTGGTGACGCGGTTGGCCGCTAGGCAGCAGCAGTATACAATATGGCGTTCTCAAGTAAGGAGAGAGCATTTTGCGTGACACAATTTGCGAAAACAGAGGTTACTGTGACTGTTCAGCGGCGATTTCGCACTCGTTTTCAGAAGGATCCACCAGATCGCAGGACCATCAAGAAGTGGTATGAAACTTTTGAGCACACACGGTGTCTGTGTCTACCTAAATGACCTGGAAGGCCATTAACTTCAGGAGCCACTGTTGAAAGTGTTCGTGAGTTGTTTGCGCGCAGCCCTCGGAAATCGACAAATCGTGCAAGTGTGCAGCTGGGAATGTCTCAGTCGACTGTGTGGTGTATTGTTCGCAAGCAACTGATGATGAAACTGTACAGCAGCGATAGCAACAATAGACCATGACATGCTGGTGCGGGTGTGGCCAGAATAGGACTATCGAATGCATGTCTCCCGTGTAACCAAAGGTGCACACATTGAGCACTTGTAATGTATGACAAACAAACTTTTTGAGATTGTCTTTCTTTTTTTATATCATTCATGCTGATATGTCATGTACTTATTTCACAATAAAACTCCGAAATGTGACATTGACTTATGAATAACCCTGTATAATGAATGTTGTCAATGTTACATTGTTGTAATATAGCAACTTAACTGTGAAAAAAGCAGTCTGTTGTATTTTTATTTGAGACTTTTTAAATTATGAATCCAAAATATCATCAGGCAATTCAAATTCATCATTGTTTTCACAAAGTCTTTTGATGTTTTCTGTTACATTAAATTTCAAAGATGGTGGCTTACTCCATTTGTGAAAAAGAAAACTCCATACTGGATCTACGTTACCATTTTCATTATTTAATTTATTCCAGTGTTCTTCTGCAATGAACGAAGCTTCCCAGACATTCAACTCTGTGTTTCCCGTTAATCTTTTTAAAACCCTTCTCTTTTTAATCAAATGTTTCTCTTCGATGATATGAGTTGACAAACCTGTTCTTGGGTTTAGATTTATAATGTCCAAATCATGTTCGTGCCATCTTATTGCCATTTTCCTTGCTGTTTGTCCCACATAATCCTTTGAACATGAACAACTTATATTATATATTCCTGTGGTTTCCGCATCTGGTAGAGAGTTTCTCATTTTGAATTCATTAAATGTACCTTCCAAACTTCTTGGTGATTTAAAAACAATTTTGAAATCAAAACTTCTGAAAATTTTTGCAATTTTATGTGAGAATCCCTTGTGGAATGGAATGCACACAAATTTCTTTTCAACAGATTTTTCATCTTTGTCTGTACTTCTCTTTTCCTTTAGTTTTCTTGCTACTTGTTTTTTGATTTGGTTTATTCTGTTAGTGTGAAAGCCATTTTCTTTTGCTATATTAAAAAGCCTTTCTTCTTCATTTTTGATATCCTCATTATTAGAACATAGTCTTTGTGCTCTCAGGAAAAAATTTAAAAATATGTTATCCATTGTTATACGTGAATGTTCTGAATTGGTATGGATGTATTTTTCACCCGCTAATTTTTTTCTATGGACTGATGTTTGAATTGTTGAGTCAGTTGTCTTAATTTGCAGATCAAGGAAAGAAATTACATTGTTATTCATGGGTTCACAAGTGAATTTTATGCGACGATGTGATTCATTTAACAATTTAAATACGTCCATGATGGTGTTATCATTTTTAGCAATAATTAGCACATCATCTACATATCTGATGTAGAGTTTGATATCCGCACCTATTGCATTAACAATTGGAGATTCTATGTAATGAAGGAAAATGCTGGAGATGATTCCGGATACTGGGTTTCCCATTGATAGACCATTACTTTGCTGATAGATTTTGCCATCAAATATAAAGTAATTGTAATTTGCACATACAGTAAACCATCGAACCATTTCCCATGATTCTACTGGGTTAACTTTCATCTCAATAAGCCATCTGTGTAATGCATCTGTGGCACCTTCTATTGGGACACTTGGATATAAATTTTCAACATCAAAACTTGCAATACGATACTCATTATTCCAAACAATATTTTTTAGTTTCTGTTTCACTTCATATGCATTTTTAACACTGAATGGTGTTTGTTGTTTAATTATAGCAAGTCTTTCAACTAAATATTTGGATAGTTTGTATGCAGGATGTGTGAAAGTTGCAATGATGGGTCGTATTGGAGTTCCTGGTTTGTGAGTTTTTGGTAGTCCAAAGGCAATCGGCAGGGTTGAATTTTTGACAATGAGTTTTTTCTTCATTTCTCTTGGTATCGTGATACTGCTTTCAATTACTTTCTTTACCTCATTTATTATTTTATTTATAGGGTTTCGAGAGGTTTCTGTGAAATTGTTTACTTTGAAACATTCTTCCATTTTTTCTTTATAGTCCTTAATTCGGATAAGGACAGGTTTATTTTCCTTGTCTGATTTTATTAAGAAAATGTTGTTTTCTTTCAACCAGATCTTGAAGCCATGAACTTTTTTCCCCAACCTTATATGCTCTTTTTCCCGTTCTGTGTATTTTGGACCTCTGTTATTTCTTCTGTTGTATTCAAAACTTAACCGTTCATCAAGAGCATCATGTGTGAGACTTCGTAATTTTCTCTTTTCCTCCTCATCATCTAAGAAATTCAGTGCTTTTTCTATTGAAATCACAAAATCTTCTTTGTGTATATAAGCACTACCAACTGCAAATTTCATTCCGAATTGAAAAATTTGTATATACTCATCAGGTACCTCAATATCCGTAAGATTTATAAATAATCTGTTGTCAATGTTTTTAGTTTCTATTTTACCAGTGACATTAACTGCTTCTCTTCTTTCATTGTTGTTGTGTGTAACTTGTTCTTCTTGAATTAGCTGGTAGAATTTCCTATCAAGTCTCCTTTCTGAAAGCTTGCTGTAGTGTTCTACAACTTGTTGTGTAGCTCTGTTTACTTTATCCCATATGAGAGGATGCAAAGAATTTGACAATGTGATGTGGAGATCATATGTCTTTCGAGAAAGGCTGTCTAATTCTGAGTACGAGTCCCTCATTAGTCGTCCTATCATTAACATTTGTAGCTTGCCTTTAAATTCACTGGTGTAGGTATTACGAGTTCTAACTTTCCACTTCAAAAAATTTGGCACTATATTGTTTAACTTGCATCTTCTCAAAAATCTGATTCTCTGAAGTGTTGTTTGAATCTTGATTTGATATTTCTGGAATGTACGTACCTCTCTCCCCGTAATAGATGAATAATAGTTTTTCTTGTATGTACGCATTGCTTGCATTATAGAATTATTTTCTTGTAGTTTACGGTTATTACAAGCATAAGAAAACAGTTTTTCTTTGTGACGTTTCAGGAGAACACACGCTCCTTTCATCAGACATTTATTTTCATTTTGACTAAAGATACAGTTATAACAATGGTTAGTAATTTTTAAACAAAAAGAATCCCTTATATAATGAATGTTGTCAATGTTACATTGTTGTAATATAGCAACTTAACTGTGAAAAAAGCAGTCTGTTGTATTTTTATTTGAGACTTTTTAAATTATGAATCCAAAATATCATCAGGCAATTCAAATTCATCATTGTTTTCACAAAGTCTTTTGATGTTTTCTGTTACATTAAATTTCAAAGATGGTGGCTTACTCCATTTGTGAAAAACATGTATATACCGTCTAGGAAATCGTTCGATATATCGGACAGAACAATATCTCAAACATATATCCAAGTGACGGGCAAGAATAATTGCAAATTTATTTTTCTTTCATGTATATGTTCTTTTCGGACCAGCGTGGTCATAACGATTCAGTGTGTATATAAATATTTTGTGTATGTATTTGGGTATAGTGTAGTAAAGGGTAAAGAAAAATGATCCGCTTCACGTATCCTTTTTCTTTTCCCGAGGGCCCGGGATATGTATAACCAACCAAAGGTTGGGTATACATCCCCAATACATACAGGCAGCACTCCACTCCAACCAAAGTACAAGGCCAATTCAATTCAGGTAAAATTAATAGGAATAGACATTCCCAGATATGTTAAGATTAACAGAAATTAGGCCTAATTAGTAAAAGTATGATAAAACATCAAAATATTAAGTAAATAATAAGCCCCAGACCAAAATTCATTGGTTATCAAAAGGACAACCTTTTGTGGACAAGCAGAATTCAGAGAGCACATGTGCTTTTCATGCAAATTTTTTATTAATACAGATATTTTCAGGATAACACTTGTGCAAGCACAAATTAACTTGCTTTCCCTGAAAATAACTCCAAACCACAATTATTAGTACAAATAAACCACAAAAACATAAAAAAATCGATGTTTTTGACAAAAGACAATCGGTCTCATAGCACCAGAGCCACCTAGTGAGTGCCAGTGGAACTAGCCCCGACTAGACTGCCATCTATTGGATTTCTTTAGGTACTAGATAAAGGCAAGTAACCCAAGGTGCTGTGGACCAATCAGATGGCCTCATGGATGTGGCTACCAGACAATACAACTGAGATAGCTTTTAACATGAGAGGAAGCCATCTTGATTTCACTTTGTGTAAAGAGTTGGTACAGTTCACATCGCTCCAAGTTTTGGGCCAGAGTAGGCCAGTGGAGAAAGGACAATGGAGTAGCCATTGTGTTTAAAACCTGTGAAATAGCTACTAAGTGCTTGGAAATAGTCCAGTAGTGTATAATATGGACAAATTACAGCACTTAAAGTGCCTTAAAGTGCATGGAACCAATATCCATGAAAATTCGGAAATTTTCAATACCACATGGTGAGGACAATGAGCCTTCAGGAAACCATGATGCTTTGTATCCAAAGACATCCAGGATTATTCGGCCCATCCTTTGTGATATAGCTCCCTGAAACAGTCCATGTGCAAGCCAATACCCATATGTCTTAACCCATTAATGCATGGTGTCCGATTAATCGGACGTTGACATATTTGCATTTTCTGTAACACTGTTTTACTTTAATTGGTTATATTTATCAAATCTAGTTCTTTGGTACCTCTGTGATGCATATGTCACCCCACAGGCTTGGCAACATTGTAAATTTCCCGCCAAATTGTAAGGCAGTGAAACATGGAGAGAGAGCTGCACTGCGTTTCTGCGTAACGGGAAAGCTAATTTCAATTCATATATAGTAGTTGACATTTATCCAAGATGTGTTTTTACAAATATGCGTAAGAAACATTAGTAATCAAATACGTAACAATAATTTGTGCATTAGTTTCATCCCTGAGCTGCTATTGCGAGAGAAAATATAGTGTCCGATATATCGGACACTATGCACATTGAGCACTTTATGCAGATTTTTCATTTCCTGTAAAACTTTCGATACCTTTGATGTTTAGACATTGTCAATGTATATATGCGTATGTATGTGTGCATATATGTTTGTATGTGTGCGTGCCTATGTGTGTGTGCATTAGTGTATGTATGTGTGCGTGTGTATGCATATATGCGTGTATGTGTGCGTCTTTATGCAATAGTGTGTGAATGTGTGAGTGTTTATGTATTAGTGTGTGAATGTGTGAGTGTTTATGTATTAGTGTGTGAATGTGTGCGTGTTTATACATTACTGTGTCAATGTGTGCGTGTTTATGCATTAGTGTGTGTATGTGTGTGTATCTGTGCATGCGTGTGTGTGTGTGATCAAATTTTGACTACTTTGGAGAATGAAGATGTGGAGGAGGAGGAGGAACAACGCATTTATGTTACACCACCAGTGGATGGCAAAGATACAGACGAAGACAGTGATAAATCTGATGATGAGCATCCGGCCAATGTAAACAATTTTTGGCAAATTACGCTAATGAGCGTTTGTGAGGTGCAAACTAAGATACGAAGTTGTGTTGATTGTGAAGGTTCATCCAGTAATGTAGAGTCTACACCTACCACTACACATGACACTGGTGCTTCAAAAAAAAAAAAAAGGTATTCAGACAAAATCAAGACCCTTGTGGAAGAAAAGTCTACCTTCATTCTAATTACAAACTGAGTGCTGCCGTATTGAAACATCTGAAGAAGCACGAAACTGTGAATCGCAATTAGAATTTTATAATTTATTTTTTGATGAGGACATGCTAAATGTTATACCAAATGTATCCAAATTGTATGCTTCGCAAAAAAAATCTTGATTTGACGAAAGAAGAACTTCTTGTTGTTCTTGGTGGTCTCTTGTTGTCAGGTTATGCAAAATATTCAAACAAAGGCATGTTTTGGTCAAAAGAAAAAGATACTACTTCAATACTTTCTGAAAGCATTCGTTGTGGCCTGCATAATATTCATTTGAATAACAATATACAAATAGATGAGTCCGATAGTCTGTACAGGATACGGCCGTATTTGGAGAAACTTTCCTCATCTTTCAAACAGCATGGGGGTGTGGACGAAATGCTTTCCATCGACAAGAGTACGATTCCTTACTACAGGAGGCACTACGCAAAACAGTTCATTAGAGTAAATCTGATCCGTTTTGGGTTCAAGAACTGGGCAAAAAAGCTCTGGTAGTGGTTACATGATAGATTTCCAGTTGTTCACAGATACAAACAGATATCGGACGACTGTGTTCTGTACTGTAATAATAATAATTTTGTGTATATTTGTCGATTTCTATTCCAAATGTTTCCTTTTGTATTGTTTCTTCGAAATATGTATGTATTTATGTATGTAATTATGTAAACATACACATGACCAGAGGCGGCGATTAGGGGGGGCAGTTGCCTCCCCATTTTTCGTCACTTTTGCACCCGCACTATGATAGACCTTTTCTACAAAGGGAAATATACTGTCATTTCCCCCCCTACATTTGGCATTGGAACCTTGCCACCCTCCCCCCACGTTTTTTAACCCAATATCCGCCACTGCACATGACTGATCTTAAGGGGTTCATTTTCTATTGGTTACATATTTTCCACAGCAATACTTTTTCCTTGGGACAGCTATTTATAGACAAAACATGAAAGTGGTCATTGTGCACAGTGTCCGATTTATTGGACACACGGAAGTGATCGTAGTGCACAG
This sequence comes from Lepisma saccharinum, assembly GCF_977018435.1. Lineage (NCBI taxonomy): Eukaryota > Metazoa > Arthropoda > Insecta > Zygentoma > Lepismatidae > Lepisma > Lepisma saccharinum. The sequence continues at coordinate 56,014,322 of NC_139234.1, read as the reverse complement.
TGTCCGATTTATCGGACGCACTGTATCTCTTACATACATTGTAAAAATAAAAATGTATCGTATATAGTGTCTTATTTGAAGTGTACTGATACCAAAACCATGAAAAAAATTTCATGAAAGGGGTTTGTAAACTTTATGCATTAATGGGTTAAGATACCGCTATATTTTTAGGGCAAATCCACAGAAACCCCCCATTTATAGTTGGAGTGATAAGTGTTGTGTTGTAAGGCCCATGTGTGATGAGGTGGAAGCAGAAGATGTAAGTACAATACTTTTGTTACCCATTTGTTGGTTCTAAATGTAAAAACAAAGCTATAAGTTTGTGCAGTGCTTGTATATAGTTAAATGTGATATTTCACAGAATATTAAATGTGTCTTTCCATCATCTTGATCTATTAATTCATATTTGGGTGGGTAAGTCCGGGAAGCGTACCTCTCGCTCCGGAATAAATAGGCTGAAAGTCCCTATGATAAACCAGCAATCACTCCTCGGAATGGATGCTGGTCTACTGGGGACATCCTCCATGTTAATGGTCACTGGAGGACAGCGAAGAGCTGCACGGGGGTAGGTGTGTCCAGGTTGCATAGCCAGGTCGTTTCGTAGGTTCAATCAAGCCCAAAGTGGGTGAGTAGGTTAGGTTCATCCTTCCTATTATTCGGCAACGCAACCTGGAGGCACGTATCCCTCGACCAGCCGCGTAGACGAAGCCATTCAACTCCCGAATCTATTGTCAGTCTTTGGTCTTTGTCTCTCGCGGATCGCAATACATTCTTTGCTCTTGCTTCATTTGTCAAAATTGGCATTGCTGCAGATAACTTGAAGCATCAGTCTTGTGAAACTCTGTGAAAACGTGAAGGAAGACTAGTATGTTGGGTCAGAGAAACAATTAAAAAGATTCATTTTCAACTTGATAAGCCTTACAATTGAATTTTTGCATAACATTCAAAATTACACACACACACACAATGCTTAATTAACCATAAATGAACACAATAGCAATTGGGGGATCCACGGTCAGTTGAACCTATACAACCAAAAGTAAAATTTCAAGATCAAGATATCAAAACATTGAAATTTCATTATAAAAGGCCTGAATTTTCTGAATATGAATTTGTTTTGTTTGTTAATTTGCATGAAGATGTTCAAAAAATAGATTTTTCAATGTTCTTATTTTTCTTTCAAAATGATGAATTTTATTGGATTTTGTGATCGGTTTGCCAACTCAATAGCAGGATCTTCTCTACCCAGAAAATAGAGAAATATTCCTATTTGGCTTGTTTAGACTAGTCACAGGCTTCTCAGTTGCATAGTGATGTATTGTCACACACGTCATGAAAATCTATACTTTTTGATATGGACAATAACTGGGTGAGCTAGATGCAAGATTATTCTGAGGATGAAGTAGACACCTTTAACACCACATATAATTCCTTTCCGTTCCTGAAAGTAATGAGAACAACTGTGTCACACACGTCACAATGGCGTGTGTAACTTGAGAAATCAGGCACATCAGTACAGTGCAACCCAGTTCTTGGAATTCCATTTGCTGTTAGTACACACTGTGATGTAGGAATCCTAACACTGTTAGTGTACGTAGTTAATTAAATTTATTTGCTTACATACAGTTTCTTTCATCCACATCTATTTGCGTTACAGATTTAGTATGGTGAAAAAGGTGGGGAGCTGGAAAGTGTACTATCCATATCACCATAAATTGGCTTTTGTTTTCTGTTCATGTTTATTTCAAGTGATTTTCCTATGTGAAAGTCCAAACGTAGAGACAATGCAATCCAGAATGAAATACAATCTGGAGGGATGACCATTCCCAAGAATTTAAAAATAAGTTAACGGCAAAATTACTAAATAAGTTAAAGGGGTCATTTATCTCGAAATATTCTGATGCATCCCATGGAAAAGGAGTAATCGAAGGGATTGTTGGGAGAGCAAAATCTGGTGAGACAGGCAGTCATGTGCAAAACTACTGATGCTATCGTTCAGTCTTCTGTAGACTTTGCATGTGCAGCTAGTAACATCATGAAAAGGAAAAGTTGTCATGCATATTTCTCAGTTGGAGATATACCACTTCATGTCCATTGTCCATTCATGGAAAGGCAATGTGTCAGTTTACCCGGAAATACAAAAAAATCCATGTTGTTTCAAGCTCATCAGATGGAATTGTACACCTCTTTTATTCAACTCTTGAGTTTCATCAGAACAAGGATACCCTACAAAATTTTCTACCCAACAATATTCAGGTGGGCGACTGGTATTTAGTGTGTTATGAAGGCAGTGTTTAACAAGGTGAAGTGTCAGCTATCGACACTGATCTGCAAGATATATTGGTACCCCACCATGATTCCATCTGGAAAATCTTGGAATGGCCAGCTGCTGAAGACAAAATTGCATACACAGTCACTAAAATTGTAAAAAAAAAAATGTCTCCTACTGTTGCAAGTTAACGTGGCCAGTTTAAATTCAATGCAATTTAAGTAAACAAACATTGAGAAACTGTTATGTTTAAATATAAGTTTAGGTGATATGTCACATCAAAATTATTTTTGTTAGGCGTGACGTTGGTACCTCATTTATTTATTCATTTGGTTTATTTTACTTCACTTTCCTGCTACTTCTAGCTAATTGCAACCATGAGGATGAGTGGTGATATTATGAAATTGATGAAGGGAGACCCACAAAGAACACCCATGCCAAGGCTGGGATTCGAACCTCGGACTCCTGACATCGTAGCATGCTGTGCTAACCACTCTGCCATGGAGGTCAGCAAGTACCTCTTTTATGTTTTCCAGTTTGTCAATAACACATTTTATGTAGAGCATGTTGTATTTCAATTATACTACCTAATCAGAGCTGGCAAAATTTCAAAGTCACACACTTCACAAAAATTATATATATATATATATAAATATATCGACATCTAGAAATCAAATTGCAAGTGGCCGTACAAAACATGGCACACAGAATCTAACAAATCCAGAAGAGCATATTGAAAGAGAGACCTAGAGTAGTTGGTTAGGGTGTCCTCGTTTTACACTCAATCTGATATTTCGAGTCTCCATTCAGCCAATAGATCTTTTCTTTCTTTCTTTTTATTTTCTTTTCTTCCATGTTGTGGTGAGTGGCAGTTTATAATGTATGTTTTAAAAAAAAACTCAGAGAACTAAAATGCCCTGGCACTTTGTACAAAATCCCATGAAACTACTCCTCAGAGAGAATAGTCCAACCGCACAGGATGGACTATTATGTTTTCCTCACAGGAGAAAACATAATACTAAAGGAAAGATTCAGTAAAAATAGAAACCCCCAAATCAAACTAAAAGGGAAAACATACCTCGGGCACTAGAAGCTAAATATTTTGGAATTACCCTCGCAGAGAATATGCTCCTAAGTACACACATTGAAATTGCGACTTCAAAGGCAGAAGCGATCATCAACAAATTGGCAACAATAGCCGGCCCCCATGTCAGAGTGGTTAGCACATTGCACTACGATGCGAGGGGTCCTGGGTTCGAATCCTGGCCTGGGCATGGATGTTTGTGAGTGTCCATTCATCAATTTCATCACATCATCACTCACCCCCATCTTCGCAAATTAGCCAAGTGTTATAAAAAGCGAAGTAAAATAAAGTAAATCAATCAATTGGCAACAATTGGCACTGCTAACTATAACCTTTGATTTTCTCACATCCAAACCTATATTTTAACCTTATACAACACTATAGTTTCTTATGTGCACCCTTTCTAACAAACAGTATACTAAAGGAATCTATTATAAACAAACTCCGCTCCTCGCAAAGAAAAGCTATTTTAAGAATGTCAGGTGCCAGTCCTTGTTGTCATGGGCCTGTGGCCTGTAGACAAAATCATAAAATTTAAAGCCTGCAAATATTGGTTTCAGAAAGGACATGAGGATAAAACATATTAGATATTAAATGAACAATTATATAAGAATGGCAGCAGGAATGAACCTTGGCACCACAAGGAAGAATAGTATTTAACCTCATACCAAACATTCAAGAAAAACTCGATATGACATACTTCCAACCAAGAAAAGAACTGATCCAGTTCATTACAGCATCCACTTACATAGGTTCAACCTGAGACCAAGTGAGGCGTGTCTATCATGCAACTACATCAACGACTCTCCAGAACACAAAATATTTAAATGTCCTACTACCAACCCCTTCATCAATCAATTCAGAGATTCCTTACAAACCTCTGACAGCTCATAAGTTCTGAGAATTTTAACCAACTTAACCAACTAGCAGGCTCGTTTCAGAACCCAAATCCCTAACCCCCCCTTTCACCCACCTATCATACCAAATCAACAACTGAGAAGATCCGAACACTTAAGAACACAGAAAGAAGCAGGACTAAACCCTCCGTAACTCCATTGAGATCCCGTCGAGGAAGACTTAGAAGCACCCAAGGGAGCAATGCGCAGAAGATTATTCACTTCATTTGGCAGGAAAGAAGAAACGAATAGATGACAATGAGACCAGCCAGGCTCCCTGATAAAAGCTATCAAGCTATCACAGCATGGATTTGAGCCACAGCACAGGCTAATATCACTACCACTAACAGAAACTTCTGGGAAGCCACTTCTCACCAGCCACAGTTAGTCTCTTCGGTCACACGCTCAATTCCACATATTTCCTCTACAATGGGAAATACTACGAACAAACTGACGGAGTTGCCATGGGTTCACCACTCTCACCAGCGGTTGAAAATTTCTACATGGAACATTTTGAACATGAAGCATTGAAATATGCTCCCAACCAACAACCTTTCTGTACTTACAGATATGTGGATGATACTTTGTCCTTTGGCCACATGGACAACCGAAATTACATGTTTTCCTGGATTTCCTGAACAACCGACATTCAAACATCCAGTTCACCATGGAGATGGATGAAGATTGCTGCCTCCCATTACTGGACAGATGGCACCCTCGGACATAGTGGGTATAGAAAACCCACACACACCACCTGTACCTAAATGTCAATAGTTTCCATCATAAAGCACAGCATCTAGCCGTTCTGAACACACTAGGCCACAAGGCAGTAACCATTTCGGGCCCGGAGAATCTACAGTCAGGATTCACTCACCTCAGAACCACGCTACAGCAGAAATATCAACAGGGTGATCAACAAGGCAGTTTCATCTCAGCAGAGACCAACCACAGACAACAGCGTGGCCCTTAAGAAGGGTCGATTCTTCATAACCCAGAGAAGCCGAACATGAGGACAAGGACCGATTCAGCACCGCACAGCCCCTCTACCAGTAGCAACACAGGACAGAAATGCCCCACTACAACTACACCTACGGCAAGTAAAGGAAGCCATAGCCATTTCACGGGAAATGGCACCAATCTCAACAGGGACGTGGGACTCCAGCTCAGTCATGCCTGGAACCCACTCCTCCGTAAAAACAAGACAGCAGCCAATAGGAAGACAGCACCCAAGCTCCGTCCCATCATAGTCATGTGTTTAACCCTACACTGGTCTCAATTTTTTTACATTCCCTGATGATGAGAGCACTGTATACACTCGAAATGTAGGAAGCTAACGCCGATTTAACCTGGCTGGTAACCTGAGAACACTTGTTCGAATCAGATTACCCGTAACACCATGTAATACTTTTTACGAGACACCCTCCCGATGTATCCAGGATTTCTCATTCATTTTGGCCTCCAGGAGGTCCTTTTCGTGCTGATGTTCTCCAGTACCCACTTCTCCTATTGCGATTCCAGTGAGACACCCTCTCCAAGGGGGAATTTTTTTTCCCTCAAAGAGTGTACACACTTTGGCTGCAACATATATTGGAAATGACAGCTCTGCAGATCAATGCATTTGCCTACATGTTTCACCATGTTTCTAGCAACCCTATGGAGCATTCCATTGTCAATACTCTGGAATACATCAGTAATGTTCATCTCGGCTCATCCACGGTGTACACAGAATTTTTTGTTAGTGTCCCCACAAAATAGTGGTGGGGACTGAGGTCGCACTATCTTGGATCTATCCAGCAGTGACGTTCATCATCTTGCAACAAATCTCAGCATGCACCGGTTGTTTCAAAGAACAGGGGCCCAAAACTACACACATATCCACAGAGGTTAAACCATGATTCCTTGTCTATGAAAATCACCTGATCTTAAATTCAAATGTCCCCAAGGATGCTATCACAACAGCAGTCAGAGACAAGCAATACAACCGTGTTCAATGGCAACTACTCACAACTGACTTATCACATCAGTTTCTGTATCCAAGGAATTAATTCCTCTCCCTCCCCTACCTTCCACACCAAGGTATTTCTCATCAGAACAATACAGGAATCAGGCTGCAACTACAAACTAAATCAGCACACAATTATGTACTCATTAATATGCAGTCTTGTTTTAAATTGAACGGACTGTAGTAATCACTAATCAGAACATGGCATATGCTTGATTGATTGATTGAGTTGGTGTTTTAAGTCCACTTTATGCACAATAAGGCTAATTGGGACTGGACCTACAGTTTAAAGTGGGATCCGAACCACTATGTGCCTTCACCAGGTATTAAACCTGGGACCCCTTGATTACAAGGTGACAACGCTGCCACTGTGCCATCAGGGAGACACTAACCTGGGATATGTATATTCTGAAGAATAAGACTACTATAATTTTAGTTGTATTCATGAATTTCATTCTTAAATATGCGTGAATGTACGTAATGCCACGCTTGTCAAGTTAACTAGAACCAGAATTGTCATTTCTTGTGAGCACCAAATCAGCATGTTTGATGTCCAATAAGTCATCACACTCAGGTTAATGGTATGGCATTATTTTAACATTAAAATGTTATTGTTTGTTCAATATTGCAGATGCAGTTTTAAAATAACATCAACTAACAACCTGCTAGAGGCGTGGTGCTGTGTATTCATAATATTCTCATACCTCAACTAAACCCGTGATTGGTTTAGATCAGAAGAAGTCACTTTGAAATTTGCAATAAAGCTGCTACAAGCAGACGAAACAACTCATCACACTCCAAACCGAATAATCCAGTTTTACATGTAAAATGAAAAGGTATTTATTTGCTTTATGTGCTCCAAACTATTAATGTTCCATACGAAATATTACTGGTGTCCTAATATTAAATTAATTTTTATCAGAAAACCTTGCCAGCCATGAAGAAGTACAAAATATGATGTAAAATAGTATAATTTGCACTTCGTATCACACTGTGAAATTAGTAGGACTACTAGAAATGCATATTACAATATGACTTGCTGTCAAGTATAAGGCACAACAATTTTTTGGTTAAGTTTTTACTTATGGAAGAATAATGGTAGGTCTTGAAGGTAAGGAGCACAGAGAATATATATAAGTAGGATCCCCAGATACACGATCTTGGCCTTTCGTGGAAATTACATGATAGGCACCATGATCCACATACCCATTTAGTAGAGAATAGTGAATCTAAAAGCCACTTAATGCAGGAAAATATCCCACCTGAACCATGGTCTCCCACATGGCAGACATATGCCCAGAGGTCAAGAGAAAATAATCAATAGTGGATACTTTAAAGTGAGTTATGACCACAAAAATATTCCTTCACTGAGAATTGGATCCCATTCTTTATCTGTGATTGGACTCAGGGTAGCTAATAATAATAAATTCCACAGAAACAAACAATGCATATCCTTATTGGTTGGTTGGGTAATGGATTAAAAATATACATAATTAATAATGAATCAGGAGCATAACAGAACAGTATATGCACTAAAGAATACATACACATCAGATCTATTACTATGCATGGACGTACAACTTCTATCTTTAGTATATTCCGGACATTAACACAGCAAACAGGGGGTGCACAAATGCAAAACAGATTTTTAGCTTTGAATTAGTGAAATATTTTTTTACAAACTTAATAAAAATTTCAGATATGAAAAAGGTTAATGCATTGCTGTCATATTTCTTGCACCTAGCAGCCCACTAAGCATTCTAATGGAGTCTCGGTGTGGCATTAAATTTAACAACAATGTTAAAGCTCAATTCACCTTAATGGAGGAATGCTTTGATATATTGTTGCAGCATTAAATTGATTTTATCACATCTTTCAAATTTAAAGTATCTTTGCCAAACCAGGCATGACAATAACATTAAAAAAATATTCAGGTTAAAACTACATGGAGATTGTGGATGATGAAATGAGGAAAGTTACAATAACTACCTACTTACCCCACGAAGTTCTAGATCCAACTGAAAAGTCCCATCTTCTTCTGGGAAATAAATATTAACTTTAAGGCGAATAGGGTTCAATTCGATGGTTGATTTATGAGGATCATATTTTTTCGCATATACAGCCACTACTACAAACTGAGCTGTTTGATGCCAATCGTATCTGCAATTCAATCTTCTTTGTGCCATCGTCTGCAGGGAAATGAAACATCAAATTACATTACAGATATAGTATTAACACCAGACTAAAAATTTTAAAATATTGTTTTCACTTCCAAACCCATTATTGACTATTATTGACTGGAATAATATCACCGACTTACTAATTACTATTCATATGAGCAGTACAAAATACACCTTAAACGCTGCGGATATACGTACAAATATACACCTTAACACTATTTCTATGTAAAGAGTGAGTATTTTTGTTAAAATGAGGAAATGAACTACATCAATAAACTACGATAAGATATGTTTGTTTTCATGAGCAGCTACAACCTTGTTTAAATCCAGATTTGGCAAGCTCTTTCTCAAAACAATAGATAGAGCACTCGGCCTCTCCTTATCAATTCAATTACGAAGGTAACAGTTGATTTGCAGCAAGCAACCGATGGAGGTATGCACATTTCAATAAGTTATAAAGTTTGTAAAAGGCTTTGTGAATGTTTCAACCATTGCAAGAAGGTACTCATGGGTCTTTATTTTTAGTTCCTTTCTGCCTCAAAGTGTGCATATCTCTAGAATTTTCAAAATCACAACAACAGGGAGCGGCAAAAGACTGTAGCTTTTAATGTTTCTGAAAAGCAGTACTTGCTTAATACAGTAGGCATTAAATAAACACCACCAACCTTGAATAGAAACTGTGTTAACGATACCATTTTTTTCAACCATGATGAAATATCTTAAGTCTTCTTGTTCAATGACTGGAATTCAGAATTTAGGGCTAAAAATGGGGGATACGAGCAATATCATCCACTTAGGAGGTGCCAATCTCAAGGAACAAGAAAATTTTCAGTACAAATTCACCTCCAAATTAAAATAATGAATATAGTTGCAACTCTTGCACTGGGTATTTTGATTAGTGAAAATAACTGCTGCAGATTATATTATTATTTCAAAATATATTATGCATAAATACTGATCAGAATTGGATCAAAGTTTGATTGCACGGTATTGCAATAATCAGTTGATTGGAATTTATATTATGGTCCACTATATGCAGAAAGAGCTACAGTATGGATGAGAACTACAGTTTCTAGTGAAATCCGAACCACTTAAAGAAATGTTACCTCCACCGGGGATCGAACCTGGGAGCCATTGATATCAGGTTTATCGTTAGACTATTGGGGCTGGGAGCCCCATTTTAATATTTACAATTCTTAGCATTTAAGAATTAGGTAGTTTGTGTACTCTTTAATTCTTTATCACCGTATTTCTCCCTCTTGAATATTTGCAGTGATAAGAATAGATATGATGATGAAACCAATGAGAGAACATCGCTAACACTCATGCAATTGTTGGTTCTCGAATGAGGAACTAAGAAACAGAAAAGAAACATAACGCTTCTTTAGATTTTGAATGTCATCCTACTTATTCATATAAAATTCATTTGTCATACCTCCTAGACCTATTCAGAAATATAGTGTGATATGATAGCAGTATATGTCAACAATCAAAGAACAATCTCACAGCCAATGAATAAATAATAAAGGGGGGAGCCCCATAAAAAAGCCTGCCTCCACCCGCATACATTCAGGGGGGGTATGCGCTTATGTCCTGGTGCCTTTAAACAATAAAACAGGACGTCCTTTCCTCAGAATTTTGGTTCTCTCGTTTATTATGTACTAATTTATTGCATTTTTTGTTTTACAGTTTACAATAAAATAAAAAATTAATTTAAAAAAACGTTTACACTGGGATTTAATATTACACTAATTTTGATTTATTGCTATAGGTACCTTCGTTGTTCCGGTTTCCAAAGTTTCCAAAACAATCAAGGTTTACATATTGCAAATTGTTAGAGATAAATGCATAAGTAATGTTATAAGACTAGTATCAAGGTTTACATATGAAAAAGGTGGGAGATAAAGGGTGTGTAATGTTAGTAGGAATAGGATATAGTCAGATATTATACGTTGACCAATTTTTCATTTCGTTGAACAGATCAAAGATTGGTTTACAGATTATTAGGGTGGGTTATAGGATAGCCACTGAATACACCTATCAGACAGGCAGTAGATTTTGTATCAAGTTTGGCAACTTGATTGGCCAATTACTTACTATCAAATAAATGATCAGTGGTCACTCACCCCACACTTTGATTTTACAACGCAACATAATAAAGTAATTTTGCGATCTAACAAAACTAGAAGATGTACTTGCCCAAATGGAAGTTTTATAATGGAAAATGTAAACTTCTACATTTTTAAGTTTTCTATCGAAACACATCTACTGTATTACAAAAATCTAGGGGTGTATGGGGATAGGGGGTTGAGAGCTTTTTTGGGGGCCCTGTAACGCCATCCCTGTTGAGCTCCCATTGTTAACTAGATTTATATTGTCTGTTGCTCTAATTCCAACAGTTTTACAATTCTTAATGCATTGTTTAATTCATTCTTTGCTCTTGAGAAAGACACCTGTGCAAGTGTCAAAAAGGTGACCCAAAGATTATGTTTTTATACTAGTGTTTAATATACATTACAGATATTCTGCACTATTTACTTCTTTTTTTTCTCTTTCAAATTGATCAGCTTTATAGCAAACATATGAAGAGAAAAGTGGTTCATGAAGCAGAGTTTAAGCTGCAAACTGTACAAAGCAGCTTTCTTTCATGTCCAAGTGTATGCACAAATACAATTGTTTTACAGATCAATTTTTGGTTGACTACTTGCCATGGCTGATCCTATTATATTAATTTTGTGAATACTAATAAATTGACAATTCAGAAAATCACATGCATTCACAATTTCTGATATGTTCCGGTTAATTCTAGAAATCTTTGCAAAAAAGTTTTGGTATCAAAATTTTACAAAATCTCACAAAGCACAAGTTCAATATGATAAATGGCAAAATACTATTAACTAGATAAGTCACTATTCAATTTGTTCCAAATATTTGAACCCAGCTTGTGTCTATATCAGGGAAGGAAAGGAATAAAGAATATGTACAGGTTAAAAAAATCTTGAAGGTTAGGAATGCAACATTCACAAAGTTATGGCTATCTATATATTCTGACACTTCCAGCATGTGCACACAAGCGGGTTGAAAAATTTGGAACAAATTAGAAGATTCATGGCTACACAATAGTCTTTTTCCACTGATGATGCTAACAACATGTCAAGTTTTTACCTTTTTATGAGAGCGAACATGTATGATGGCCTATCATTTTTATACTATAATTATTTTAGACCCACAGCTTTATGCTGATCTTGCTTGGCATATCCTCACTCTCTCTGGATACATCAGTGCTTCAGTATCCAGATAGCTAGTGTTTGTGAACTGCGTCAAGGTGTTAACAAGTGTTTCAGTCAGATTGTTTTGTTTTAGTTTATGTATGACTGTTGGTTTTCTGCAGTCTAATAATGCCACGCTATACGTACAATTTAAAACAATACATTTTTATGTATGCCTCTTACGTCTTACTTCCTGTAGGGAAGTTAGTATGAGTTTTGCAGCAGAATTCCCAGATGTTCTTGTTCCACGCAGAGACGAGGTTCGAAAACTTGTGAACAAATGTATAGAAACAGGGTCTGTTCTTGATAAGAAGTGAAGGGTGAAATGGCATGTGCTTACTGAGGAGAAAGTAGACAACATTGGAGCACAACTGGAACATAATCCTCAAAAATCCCTCCCGCACCTTGCAACTTGCCTCCCCACTCATCAAAAGGGGGGTCAATATGTTCTTTTTGCACCCCCCCCCCCATCGCACCGTAAAAAATGAGGCTATATTTTTCTAACTTATTTTTAATTCTGAAGAAATTTTCAGAAAATATTTTTGTACTCATTAAATGAAACTGGACTCAACTTTCTACTAACAGAAAGAACAGGAAGTATGTGACTGAAAGATCCCTAAGCAGATTACGAATGGCAGTTTGGTTTCTTCAAATAAAGTGGTACGTGAACTGTCTCCCCTCCCCTTCCCTCTAGGAATTTGCTACTTTTGTTTCGAGTTCCACCAAGTTTTGTACAGGTGCGCTCGCTTGTAACAATACTCCGGGGAGAGAGGCAGAGATCGGTGCATTCAGATAATTGCCTGCAGTTCCTAAATAGATACTTCCTGACACATTTATGCAAACCAGGTGCCGTGGAGGAACCAAATGTCCATTGACGAATTCCTGGCCTCCGTCTCTCTGCATACCTCGTGCCCGCAACCTCTTTGGCGGAAGGATAAGTAAAAGCAGATGGGTCAATCCATATGAAGTCATACAACATGGTTGCTTGACCATTTTTAAAAAAGTTTATTTTTTGTGTGGTGTGAGCCTCATATGTTGACAGTTCAGAACCACTGTTATTTTATTTTTACTATCACTGATTTGAAGATGGCGGGCATTCTTTTATCATGGTGCGCGTCATTTTCTCCATTCGTAAGCATCAGCGGCAACTTTTTTATCTCAGCTCTGGTAAGTCCTACGACAATGAGACAAAATCTGTGATGTTAAGCACATTATAAGCTACAATTATATTTCTGTCTAATTTTCTAAATATTATTCGTTCATAATAAATTTTAAGGTCAAAATTGTATATTTTAATCGCTCAAAATGACATTTTCGGACATTTTTTGGGGGGTGAAAGCAGTTTGTTTGACACTTGAATTTTTTTGTGCAAGTACCTGTGTACCAATAGAGTACGTCAAAATTATTTGAAGCTTGAGACTTTCATATTTATTTTTCTACAGGGTGATAAACATGTACTTTTTGTTAAAAAATTCCAAGTTCAAGGTTAAATATCTCTGGTGGGCAGTTGTTTAAAAATCTGAAATTTGTACACAATACAGTACTTCATGACAAGTAACTTCAGTAAAAATTTTGAGTTTGAGATTTAATTGGTTTAAGAGAAACAAAACTTGTGAAAAATTCAATATTTTGTATTAAATATGGTATGCCTAATTTCATTTTTTATTAACATTTTATGTTAAAATTTTGCAAATTGTAATTTGGAATGTTAATGAACAACATTTCAATCCTGAAATGGATCTACAATAAAGTATATATACGAGGGCGTGCTGAAAAGTAAAGCTTCCTATGTTTTTATTTTCTTTGTCACCTTGTAAACGCATTTTGGATTTTGAGTAACCATACATTGCACTTATAAGACTTTCCAGCTTCTACATTGAAGGTTTCAAACTTCTATCGCCAAGGGATGCTGAACTATTGCAAGGAAAATGGCAGCATGTAACCATGCACTGTCGGTGTACTGCCTGAAGTAGCGTGCCGTGATCGAGTTTCTAACAGCAGGAAATGTGCTATAAGTTGACATTCATCTGAGACTGAAGACATTTCATGGGGATGAATGTGTAGACATCAGTACTGTGCGATCTTGGGCACTTCATGCTTGTAAAGAAAATCCAAGCTGAACACGATTCCGATGACCTCCATCAGTAGCAGTTCGCCACCTTTCACTCCATTCTCTCAAATAGCTGAGATTTCTTCAGCTGGGGGTTTTCTTTACAAGCATGAAGAGCCCAAGATCGCATAGTATATTGTATGCTCCCAACAAGGGCTGACCCTCGAAGGAGTTAAGATTTGCTTTACCAGCCTTTCCAAGAATCAAGTGGCTATTAGAAATTTTGAAAAAAAAAGAACAATAGTTTTTTTTAAAGAGAATTAAGACTATTTTTAATGGATTGTATCATCCTTTAACTGTTTATTTGGAATAATTTATTGATGGTTCCGAGAACAACTTAATATTACAAAAACTGCCTGTTTACCCTCGATAGCATAGTGGTGCAGCCATCTTATCATTAAAGGGACATTGTTCGATTCCTATGGAGAGGGGACAATTTCATTGCTTCGAAACTATATATACCCAGCTCCAAATAATATGTTATGTTGATTACAATTGACAATATCTGTAAGTGACATTCTTGAAAATCCATGTCAGTTTTGAAAAGTTTTTCTAACGTCACTTATTTACTTATTTATAAAATCAGATTAACCGCAACGACGATTGAAAAGCAGTAACTCTCAAAAAAAAAAGCGAGGAGGTATGCAACAAGCGCGACTATTTTGTGGGTGGAGATTCCAATTTTATGTAACCTATATTCCTAAATATCACATGCAAATTTCTCTTTTGCGGACAAAAGTTCATTAAACTGCCAGGTTATTTACTACTGAGTGCTCACTGTTGAGAAACCGGCAATGAAACAGGAGAAAAATGTCTCTGTTTATTAATTATTGAAGGTACAACATCAACGTAAAATATAACTGAACAGTCTGGCATCTTTTAATCACCTGAAAGCCATCGGCAGCAATTTAGAACGATTGTACGCATATGAAATCTTACAACCTGCCACTCATGGAAGCATATACAATACCTGCAAGGTAAAATGCTATTCATATGCCTGTCAGTTACATTATCCCCTCTTCTACATGGAATATTAATGCAAAATTGAAACCAGACAATTTTTTAAATTTTAGTTCTTGCGTTTATGATCCACAAAAATTACGTAACAATAATTCCACTTCACATTTCTTGATTTTAATTAGTGTCGATAAGAAAGTTCATTAAGTTCAAACATTATAACCTTCATGAATTTAGATCTTTGAGAATGCATTATTTCTTTATAAATGATTTGCATTTAAATGCCTGTACACATAGCAAACTGCTTGTAAGGAACAAGCTTTTAATGTCTGCAAGCAAGAATTTGACTTGCCTTCGTTTGCATCTGATATTTTGAAATCGGGGACAGGAGGTTTTAGGTTTGATACTGAGCAACGCATGAGTGTGTTATTGTTGTTGTAGCGTTATCAACTTAATCTAATCATTATTCATTCTTAATATTGCGATTAACCCAAGAAATAAAAATGCGACAAAAATTGAATAAAAATATAATTTTCCCTGGATGTCGTCCAGGCTAAATATCGTTATCAGCAGCCCTGAAAACTTGATAACATCCCTACAACGATATCTCGAGTTAATCACCATCATTCAGCAGCATAAAACTTATTTTACGTAATACTTTTCTTTGTAAACGATGTACCTTAAATTTCTTTCTTTATTTTAATACAATAATCAGGAATATAAATTGGAATATTACAGTACTTCTCACTGGCAAGTTCTTTACCTGCTGTTGAACCAGGGACCATTTAATTACAAGGTGATATCTGTAGGGTGCCCAAAGGGAAGTTCAAAGGTCACTTGACTGCCCTACAAGAAAAAATTATGGCCTACTTTTCCCAAGAAGAATGTGGCACCCGGTCCCACAGCAGCCATTATAAATCTCTGTGGGGTTATGTGTTGTCCTTACGTGTTCTGAATGCCTCTTTTACAGCTTCAACTTTTAGCAAAGATTGGAGATTTTAAAAAAGTCTTAGGGGTTTTATTCTTGGTAGGGAGTTCATCTCTGATTGCCTATGTGTGTGTACACACACGCACCACCCCATGCACTCGCGCACACACACACATATACGTATATATGTATGTATGTTATGTAGGAAAATAGATTGTAAAAATTGGTTGGTGGATTTAAGAACTTGCCAACCCCCTCCCACTCCGAAATAAGTTCCGACATCCCTGCTCTCACTGCCCGGCATGCTAGGTGCTTCTCCACGGGTGACTTCACCGTGAAAAGCACTGTATATTCAGAAGAGCTATCAGTAACTACATGAGAATTCGTCAATTTCATGCTTCAACACCTCACCAATAAGAATATTTGGAATATGAGTTCTTTCTTCCAGCAGAAGCAAACAAGTAACACACAGAACTCTTGATATTACAAATAAGAGAATTCCAAAAATACTTTAATACCTTTGGCTTCTCCCATTGGTGTTTACCATCTTCACACCCTTCTTGATCTAAAAATGCATTAAAATCTGTTGTTCTTCGCAGACAGCAGGTCCAGTACTTTAATCCTTCATGAAACACTGGGTAACCAGGGTGATGCCTGCACTGGGTGTCGTTCGACTGCTCCCCTTCGTATGTCTACAAGGCCAAAAAAAAAATAATAATAATAATAAGTACATCTACATGAAGCAACCCAATTAAGACAATGCATTCTTAGCTATGAAAAGGACAAACAGATGTGATGTATTTGAAAATTTTACAACACAAAAAGCTTCTTTTCAATTATTATGAAAATTTTGCAATAAATGAATGTGAACATGTTAAAATGTTGGGATGCGTCAGCACATATGGCCATTTTCACCTTTCTAAGTATACAAAGAAAAATCCTCTTATCATAGAACTCCTCCGTTGATGATAAACAAGGGGTAAAGAACTCCTTGAGAAGTGTTAAGAGTGCAAGGTTGTAAAGAGAACAGCATGAGACAAACACAACACATTAAAAAAAACTTCATTGCAGTCAGGAGAAGATATGCACTCTTCTCAAAAAGCTAAAAACATTTGCTAAAACAATGAATTTAATGAAAATAACACAATAAAATCATATACCTTAAAGTTTCGAAGCTGTTTTACAAAATATGAAAATGTAAAGATGTGGTCTATGAGACAATAGAAACCTTCTGAGAAGTTCATGATGCATGCGGTAAATGAAGTTTAAGTATTATGCATGTAAAGTTTTGTGTTTTCACGTTGCAGATTGGATAGTTTTTCGTTTTGTTTTTTTTTCAGATTAATTTCGAAGGCTCTCTGCCTTCATTCACTCAGGTTACGGCATCATGTCTTTGTTTGTTCCTGGGCAGCGGTAGTTGCATTTTGTCCCATCTGGCAGCGCTGGTGTGTTTCTTGGCTTGTGCCATGTGCTGTGCTTTCTGTTGACAGTTGTTTTGGTTTCTGTCCTCTGGTGGCGTTGTTGGGTGGTGATTGGGGGGTTGGGCCCTATGCTCTATTGTGTTGCCAGGTGCTGTGTGGATTGTGTTCTTCGGATGGATGAAGGGAGGTCGAGCGGGGGACTGCTTTTCTTCTTTTTGTGGTCTGGGATTTTTTTAAGAACGGGATGCCAGGTTGGGTGTGCCTGTCCATTGTCTAGGTTCAGTGCTGGTTTCTGTTGGATGATGGCATGAGTTTCCTTGATAGTGCTTTCTATGAGGGAGCCAGTGGGTGAAGTATGGATGTGAAGGAGATGGGTGTGGTTTGTGGAGTGGAGGTGTTGTGAAAGGCCTGATCCTGATGTGTCTATGCGTAATTTACATGTTCCTCTATCCGTTCTTGAACAGTGTGGATGGTTCTGCCCATGTAGCTGTTGTGGCATTGTCATGTGTCTTGTAGACACTTAAAAGATGCCAAAAAAAGACACATCAGGATCAGGCCTTTCACAACACCTCCACTCCACAAACCACACCCATCTCCTTCACATCCATACTTCACCCACTGGCTCCCTCATAGAAAGCACTATCAAGGAAACTCATGCCATCATCCAACAGAAACCAGCACTGAACCTAGACAATGGACAGACACACCCAACCTGGCATCTCGTTCTTAAAAAAAATCCCGGACCACAAAAAGAATAAAAGCAGTCCACCACTCGACCTCCCTTCATCCATCCGAAGAACACAAACCACACAGCACCTGGCAACAAAATGAGTATAGGGTCATTCCATGTCAAATCAACCAATTTTTTAAAAAATGGTTGCATGACCATTTTAGAAAAATTTCATTTTTAGTACATACATTTGTACATGTCCCTAGATATCAAAACCAATGTTCAAAAAAAAATATTGTCTTTAGTTCTCCTGGGGCAGCCATTTATCCAACATGACGCAAGGCTTTTTTTGCTCATGTAGCAGTATACAGAAACCTTAATATCTCAAAAACCATTAAAGCTAGAGACCTGAAACAAAATTCATTTTGTAGCTAATGAAGTATACTTCCTATGATATTCACGTATGTTTTGCTTGAAATTGCATCGTAAGTACGAAAATTATGGTGGAAAATGGGGTAACAATAGTTAAAAAATTGGATTTTTAAGCCCGATGTTTTTAATGAAGGGGTTTAGTCTAAGGCTTGATTTTTTTTTCATGTGTAGACCTACCTGCAGGGTGTCTGTAAATAAAATATCAGTGCCTAGAAATGCACCCCTTTTTTACAGCATGGGCTCAAACATGACTGTTCATTGAATTTTGACAGTCTTCGGGGCTAAATATCTCACATGGGTCCCCTTTAAAAATTCTGAAATTTGGCACATAGGAAGCCTTTCATGAACCTAACTCACAGTAAAAATCTCAACTTTTAGATTCAACTCGTTTTGGTCAATATGGGTAACGTATGTCACCTAATTTCTGACGTTGCAAAGTAAGGTTAAACTACATCCCATACTTAAAATAATGAAGTCTTTTCTTTTCCTTTTTTTAAATTTGGGTTAAATAAAGGCTCAGAAAATATAGTAACATAAGGTTTTAATACTTGACTTACCAGAAATTGAAATTACAAGGTATGACAATTGAATATCTGTGAAATTTCATTGCAAAAGGTTTGATTTATTAGGTACCCACGACCAGTTGGTATTATCAGCTCCAAAACTGAGCTTCCCCATATTTTTATCAATGTAGCAGTACATGCAGCTTAAGATAAGCAGTGGCATGCCCAGGAATTTCGAAAGGGAGGGGAAGGGGGTTACATATACTTTTTTTTAGTATACAGCCCTGTTTTTGCCACATTATCCTGCCTTTGACGTAATTGTTTATGGAATACTAGGCCAAAGGTATTGGGTTACGACCCCCACAAGCCCCTCCTTGGGGATTCCACTGAAAGTAGGCTATTTATTTTGGAGTGTCAAAGCTGGTAGAAAATATTTTCTTTTGTTTCCTTTATTTTCCACTTTTTTTCCTTTCAAGAAAAGACATTCGTTGAAATAGATGTGAGTCATGCACAGCAGAAGATTCAGAGACATGTTTTGATAGGATGTGAGGCAAGACTGGAATTGATCTGTGCATGTACAATCTCTGCTGTCATTCTTCCTTTGCCTAATGTGTCGAGAGTAGTGACTTGTGAATGTTCGTTATCTGTGACAGAAAATGGGGTGTTCTGTAATATTTTTAACTGGAGAGGACTGTCATAAATACCTTTTTGGTACGGTTCCCAAAGACTAACTAATCTTAACAAAGTCGGTGAAAATGATAACACTTCTTAGGTCAAGACTACAGGTGCTTCGCTTAGAGACAATATGCAAATACCATTAAATATAGCTTTTTATATGGTAAAGTATGTTGTGATCTTCAGAAGTACCACTTAAAGAAAAGGTTAAGTAAGGTAAGGTAAAAAAGTGTCAAGAAAGCCTTATACCAGTTAAATCAATATGCCTGATATGTTGGAGTAAAAGTGTCATATGTGGAGAAAGTAACTCACTTAAATGCCAGAATTGAAATCATGTCTTTGTGCCAAGCCAAGGAAAACTAAAGGAAATGCATGAAGTCTGTTCTGTTTTTTATGAATCTCCTGTTTCAAAACTGAGGAGGCTGATTACAGAAAAACAATAAAGTGATCTTGCTCGAAAAACTATTCACATCCTACAAGGAGTGCAAAGGAAACTGGAAAGTTGCTTGTCACTAAGTATTAAAACTGAAGAAATGGAAGGCAAGTGTGACAATCCTTTACGTGGCCAGTACAATCATATAATGAAATTATAAGAAGAAAAATGTAAATGAGCAAAAAAACTAATGTTGAAAAGGTCAGAATCATCAGTTTGATTGCTACCACTTGGTCAAGAAAAAATATGTGATGAACTGAAGGTTTCTGATAATTTACTTAGGAACTTAGTGAAAGAACAAAGAATCCTGCCTGATTTAACAAAGAGAATGAATAGGAAACTGGAGCTGACAATACCAACTGGTCGTGAGTACCTAATAAATCAAACCTTTTGCAATGAAATTTCGCAGATTTTCAATTGTGATACCTTGTAAATTCAATTTATGGTAAGTCAAGTATTAAAACCTTATGTTACTATATTTTCTGAGCCTTTATTTAACCCAAATTTAAAAAAAGGAAAAGAAAAGACTTCATTATTCTAAGTATGGAATGTAGTTTAACCATACTTTGCAACGTCAGAAATTAGGTGACATACGTTACCTCATATTGACCAAAACGAGTTGAATCTAAAAGTTGAGATTTTTACTGTGAGTTAGGTTCATAAAACGCTTCCTATGTGCCAAATTTCAGAATTTTTAAAGGGGACCCATCTGAGATATTTAACCCCGAAAACTGTCAAAATTCAATGAACAGTCATGTTTGAGCCCATGCTGTAAAGAAGGGGTGCATTTCTAGGCACTGATATTTTATTTACAGACACCCTGCAGGTAGGTCTACACATGAAAAATAAATCAAGCCTTAGACTAAACCCCTTCATTAAAAACATCGGGCTTAAAAATCCAATTTTTTAACTATTGTTACCCCATTTTCCACCATAATTTTCGTACTTATGATGCAATTTCAAGCAAAAACATACCTGAATATCATAGGAAGTATACTTCATTAGCTACAAAATGAATTTTGTTTCAGGTCTCTAGCTTTAATGGTTTTTGAGATATTGAGTTTTCTGTATACTGCTACATGAGCAAAAAAAGCCATGCACCATGTTGGAAAAATGGCTGCCCCAGGAGAACTAAAGACAATAATTTTTTTTGAACATTGGTTTTGATATCTAGAAACATGTACAAACCTATGTACTAAAAATGAAATTTTTCTAAAATGGTCATGCATTGGATGGTTTGGCATGGAATGACCTTATAGGGCCCTGCAATGCCACCAGACAACAGAAACCAAAACAAATGCCAGCAGAAATAACAGCAGACGATACAAGCCAAGAAACACACAGCAGCGTGGCCAGATGGGGCAAAATGCAACTACTGCTGCCCGGGAACAAACAAAAATGTGATGCCGTACCACAGAGCCTTTGAAATTAATCGGAAAAAACTATCAAATCTGCAACCCGGAAACACAAAACTTTACGTGCGTAATATTTCTAATAAGTGATTATGCATATTACAATATACGGGAATTCGGACAAGTATCTTATATCACTAAACAGTAAAGTTACCCCTCGAGTGATGTTGAAATGCTCCAGCTACCTTTACCCAGCAAGGATCATTCTTAGGCTCTCACTGATGTAAGACTGCATAAGCCTAAGCTGCTTAACCAGCATGGATAAAGTAAACCTCAACTTCATCAATCAATACCTACTTCCATTGCACTCACCTGCTTACAACCTCCATTTTTACACAAGGTTCCAATTTTAATCCCCTTCGAAGCTTCTTCCTCCACTTCAGGCGAAGGCTTTTGCAGAGATTCTAGTTGCTGAATCAGAGACTCGGCTACCTCTGCCTTTAAACTCACCTGGAAAGGAGGCAACATTATTAATGCAAATTCAATGCATTAAGCTATGACGTTCTTGGCTTTTAAAAGGGTCAACAAAGAATCTCTAATTTCCACAATTATGTCACTTGTATGTAAATATATAAGCGAATTAAAAAAAACATACATGCTAAAAGTATATAAAGTAATAAACTTAATAAAATAACCTTTGGCGTAACAGCTTGTGAGGGCCAGGCGCTACCTACCAACTGCCAGCCTCACTACCGCCTGCCGAGGTTGGCAATCATCCAACCAGTTACAGGGTGATGTGTGATCAGCAAGATTAACCCCCGTCGTTGTTGTAGGTTCCCATGACCAGGTTATGCTACTCATTCATAGTTCCCCAATTCCCTCATGAAGATGGGTGGCCACCCGTCCCATACTGCTGTGTGGTTTTTACGCACACAGCTGCAAAAGGGAAATATGTATGTGAAAGTGTATTTCTTTGTACATGCTCTGGCCTAGGTTGCTTTTTGCCCGGGAGCAAACGGTTGCTTTCTCTAAATGGCTTCCCTATTTGAAAGGTAACAATGGGGTCTTGCCACCATTCCCCCCCCCCCTGGTAGGGGGTGGGTCGTTTGACAGAGGTATAAATACCGGGTTCTGACTTGTTACGCTCTCTCAAATCTCACAATCAGATATGCAGGAAGTTGCCAGCTCTCAGATACTACGATACATGACCCAATGGATTGAGGCAGTTTTATGGATGCATAGAGAGACACAGAGAGCGAGCGCCGTATGTTTAGGGACCTCTGCATGATAAACAGCGGGGGCGGGTTAGCGCTATGCTAAATAGTGCGCTCGTAATGCAAGTAAGATGTATTTCACTGATGAGAGAACGGCGTAGGGACTCTTGCGTGATAAACAGCAAGAGCTGCGGTCCGTGGTCGAGAAAGTATGGAGTGTAACCCTGAATTCAACAAATTCAATGCTGTATACGGCAACGAGCTTCTAGTATGTTTTGTCGAGCCCCATTCTGTTGACAATAACAACATCTCACGGAGTTCTCTCTTTATATCAGTTTATTTACACTCTACACTTCGAATGCTTGTGCAGGCCTATGGTGGCAGTGCTGTATCGGAAACAACGTTGGTTTCGTCGGTTCAAAGATGGCAATTTTGACCTGAGTGACAAGAAGCGTGAAAATCAGCCCACGAAGGTTGAGGACCATCAATTGCAGGCTATTTTGGAAGAGGACGATACCCAAACGCAAAAGATGCATGCCGAGTAATTGGGTATTACTCAAGCAGCCATTTGCATGCATCTACGTGCCATGGGAAAGATTCAAAAGATCGGAAAATGGGTGCCGCATGAATTGACCGATCGGCAGCTGGAGAGATGCCAAAACACATGCGAAATCTTGCTTGCCAGACAAAAAAGAAAGTCTTTCCTGCATCGGATTGTGACTGGCGATGAAAAG
Source organism: Lepisma saccharinum (assembly GCF_977018435.1). NCBI lineage: Eukaryota > Metazoa > Arthropoda > Insecta > Zygentoma > Lepismatidae > Lepisma > Lepisma saccharinum. The sequence goes on along the minus strand of NC_139234.1, from coordinate 55,991,193 downwards.
TGGATATATTTCGAGAATCCTAAACGCAAGAAATTGTGGGTTGAACCCGGCCAACCATCATCTTCCTCGAGACCAAATCGCTTTGGCCGGAAGACGATGCTGTGTGTTTGGTGGGATCAACAGGGTATTGTCTACTTTGAGCTGTTGAAACCTGGTGAAACCGTCACTGCCCACCGCTACCACCACCAACTGATCAAATTGCACCGTACGCTGTGTGACAAAAGGCTGGATTATCAACAAAGACATGACAAGCTGATTTCCCTCCACGACAACGCCCCATCGCACACGTCAAGACTGGTCCAAAAATACTTGGAGACACTCAACTGGGAGGTGCTACCCCATCCTGCCTATTCACCAGACCTGGCCCCTTCAGACCACCACCTTTTTTTTTCGTCGATGGGCCACGCCCTCGCTGAGCAGCACTTCGACTCGTATGCAGATGTCTGAAAATGGCTTGATGAGTGGTTTGCCTCGAAAGAGGACTTTTTTTGGCGTGGTATCCACAAATTGCCCGACAGGTGGGCAAAATGTGTAGCTCACGAGGGCAAGTACTTTGAATAAATTTCTTGTTGCTTTCTATGAACAAACCATGTGTTTTTCTGACTACAAAACAGCAGATTTAAGCTTATACACCTGGTATATATCTTTTCATTACAGATCCAATCACAAATGCTCTAAGTTGCCTCTTGCCCCATCATAGAGAGAAATGCACTTCTCAGGATTTCACTATACGAGCACACTATTTAGCATAGCGCTAACCTGCTCTCTCCGTTTATCATACAAGAGTCCCTACGCCATCCTCTCATCAGTGCAGTACATCTTATTTGCACTACAAGTGCACTATTTAGCATAGTGCTAACCCTCCCCTGCTGTTTATCACGCAGAGGTCCCTAAACATACGGCGCTCATTCTCTGTCTCTCTCTATGCATCCATAAAACTGCCTCAATCCATCGGGTCTTGTATCGGAGTATCTGAGAGCTGGCAACTTCCTGTGTATCTGAGAGCCTGGGATTGAGATATGAGAGAGCGTAACAAGTCGGAACCCAGTATTTATACCTCCGACAAATAACCAACCCCCAACCACCTGGGGCAAGGCCCTATTGTTACCTTTCAAACCGAGAAGCCATTGAGAGAAAGCAACCATTGGCTTCCCCGGCTACCAGGCAAAAAGCTACCTAGGCCAGAGTAGGTACAAAGGAATACACTTTTACATACATATTTCCCTTTTTGCAGGTGTGTGCATAAAAACCACACAGCAATACACAGGCTGAAATCTCAGGAGAAAGTTGTTACGCTCCCCAAGAGACTGGAACTTGCACACGTCCCATAGCTGGAGCCCAAAGCACGATGCAATAGGTCATGGTGCGGGACAGTAACAAACTTAGAATAACTTAATTCTGAGTCTTTCTTTTATTACAAAAAGAAACAAACACAAAACAGAGATATCAATGAACATAAATCACCCCCTTGTGCATCAGATGAAGAATATGGATAAAGTGTTACTGGCCCGAAGTTCCTTCACGTGGACCTTCCTGACATGATCCCCAGTCTATGGCTTCTATGAGGGGCTTCCGTGATCCCTGCCTGACAACCCTGATCCACTCTAAGTTCATGTTTTATTTTCACCGCACAGTTTTGTCCGAGATCGATTTTGCCACCTGTCTGGTGGCTTCGTCACGCATGTACTGTCTTGCCGCAGTTCCTTTCTCTCCCGCTCGCATTAGTGGAGGTGCTAGTTGATGCAGGCCTTTCACTTTCTGCTGCTTCGGCATGGTACTTCATTCTTTTGCCACGCATCGGGATTTTGGCAGTGTCTGTCGTAGTGATGGGTCGTTCCGGAACGAATCGTTCCAAAGGAACGAAACCAGGAAGTGAACGAATCGTTCAGATTCCGGAAGTCAGCTGGAATCGAATCCAGTTTTGTTTTGAGCTACTGCGCCTGCGCCGTTGTCAACACATGCGAGAAACTTCTACAAGCGACTTCTCCTGTCCTATTGTTCCCTTACTTTCCCGTTATCTGCCTCAGCATTGAAAAGGCACTCCGGGGAGAAGGAAGGGGGGGGGGGGGTGGAGGAGTAGGAGGAAAGTTGTATTTTGCACATTCCGAGTGGTCTGGGCTACCCTGGCTCAGAGAAAAACGTCCCTCCCGTGTAACAAAAAATTTCCCTTTCGACTTGAAAATTCCTGGTCTTCCACAACCAAGAAATACAACAATAAGATAGAAAATAAATTCTCCTTACTTTCAGGATTTATCCAGAACTTCTAATCTAAAAGGGTGTAAATGATGTAAAGGCAAATTTTACTTCGCTTTTTGTGCCACTTTTGGCTAATTTGCGAAGATGGAGATCATTTTTTTATTTTGATTTAGTTTATTTTACTTTGCGTTTTGTGCCTCTTGGCTAATATGCGAAGATGGGGATGAGTGATGAAAGGATGAAATTGATGAATGAACATTCACAAACAACCAAGCCCGAGTGGGAATCGAACCCGGGGCCCTTGGCGTCACACCACGATATGCTAACCACTCGGCCACAGGGTCCGGCATGCGAAGATGGAGATGAGTGATGATTGATGAATGGACACTCACAAACATCCATGGATTCGAAACCGGGACCCCCTAGTGTCGTACCGCGATGTGCTAACCCCTCTGCCACGGTGGTCGGCTACCAAATTAGATGACTGTGAATACATTTAAAAGGGTCTGTTGCGAAAAAAATATAGCCGTGTTATTTAGAGGTGGATAAATCACCGAGTATCTAGTTAATTTATTTTCTTCACGTTGGACAAAATCTGCTTTATTTGAGTCGTTATTGTTAATTAATATTTTCACTTGAATGTTGTTACACTTTTTAACTCAATCACGATCAACTAAGTTCGAACTGAAAGAAAATACATTTCAGGTGTTTATACGTCACGAAAGAAAAAAGTTAAGTATTATTTAATGCAAGACGTCTAATTCCACCGTTTCTTGCACATTTTAGATGTTTCGCCCTTTTCCCTTCGTCGGGTCCAAAATTTCCCGTTTCTGGGAAAGTTTCCTGCTGGGGCCATCGCGGTTAAACTCCCCTCCCCGCTATTGAGGTCAGAAGGAACCAACCAAGAAGCCAATAATAATAGAGGGCGTTACTACAGTTTTTAACTCGCTCCAAGCTCTCCAATAGGTTAGCTGTACATTTGAAGGACTAGTCAGTGAGCCTTGGTACGAGTTTTTGGAATCGGAACGAATCGTTCCGACCAAACAGCCTGGAGAGAGGTGAGGGTGCGGATGTGTTTGAAATGCACCTGCGCTTCGTAAAATAAAATGTTCGCTGAAATCTGAATCTGAATCATAAGAACATCGAATTCTAAAAAGAAACGGACGTAACTATGTATTTGAAGTTGATAAAAATACATTTACATTGAGAGAAGAGCGCAGTAATAATTTGGCATACATAACACTCTAATTTATTAATTATATTCGACGGTTACATTTTTCATTATTCTCCCCCCTTTCCCTCTCATTACACAACCTTTATCAAGAATAGATACAAGGTAAAAAGAAAATATGAATTATGAACCATTCTTGTTGTCGACATAAAAGAAACTACTTTTTTAAAAAAAAAAAAAAAAAACGGTATTGATATATTTACATCGACGAATCGGCATCTTTGAGAGATTTTGTTTTACCACATGGCATATTTTTCTTAGCTTTATTTGCATCGCTTTTAGTGTGATTACTATTTGTTATAGGTAATATCAATAATAAATGGGATGGGAATAAAATGCATGATGTAATTTTCTCCTTTCAAATAAAGTATAATTTCACATTGTTGAGCAGTGCAGCCGAGAAGTGTAAAACGCTGCAAAACAACACTGAATGGGTCCACCCTTTAGCCGCGTGTAATTAACACACACACATATTACCAGTTCCTCGTCAGCACATCCTGCATTATTTTCAATTTCCCCCACCTCCTCTCCTGGCAAGGAGGAACGAAACATGAGCCTCGTTCCTCGGAACGAGAGGAAATGATTCCAGGAATCATGATTCCGAAAAGGAACGAGTGAACGAAATCATGGTGGAACTGGAACGAGACGGCCGGAGTCGGAACGACTTCCAGTGGAACGAAAGGAACGAGTTTGAGGAATCGATTCCTCTAGGTGAGCGGAACGAAAGGAATCGAATCCACAAAAGGAACGACTTTTCCCATCACTAGTCTGTTGCCAGTCTAGTCGTCTGCATCCATGGGAAGCTGTTCGTTTTCACTCACAGACGAAAGTACCAAACCGGAGCAGCAGAAAGTGACAGGCCTGTGTCAACTAGCACCTCCACGAATGTGAGCGGGAGAAATGGGAACCACGGCAGAACAGTACATGTCCGACAAAGCTACCAGACAGGTGGCAAAATCGATTGTGAATAAAAACTGTGCAGAAAAATGGAACGTGAACTTATTAGATTGAATTACATATCTCCGCGTAACCACCAAACAGATATCTTTAAATACAATATGAACCAATCATTCTTGCTTGAAACCTTTAATTCCAAATTCTCATTTGATTCTCACTTGAGTCAATCATGGCAGAAAACTTTCTCAATCAGCGCTGGACCACTATGTTTTTCCACCCAGTATTGAACATGGAACCCCTTGATTACAAGGAGATTACGGTGATCATGGCACACTACAATATTCACAAATGGAGAAAGGGGGATACTTATTTTTTCAGTGAAATGATTGATATTTTACATAAGTTCACGATGATGAAGAGGCCAAAGTTAATTCTGCCAAACTAATAGAGACAATTTTCACCAGTTAGTACAGAGCTAATTGGTTTCAAGAGTGGGATTTCCTGTGGCTAAGCCATTGCACTATTCTTATATGGAGGAGGTAGACAACAAGATTAGCCCTTACACGAATGTTTTTAGACAACAGGATTCACACTCACAGGAGTGTTTTTCCTGCACATGACAGTAGGTGGAAGAAGAAGCCAATCAAATGAGCATATTCTCAAAATGTTTTTATCCTCTTAAGCCGTTGGAGGCTGCAAATAATGCAGGCCTTACTATATAGTTCCTATCCATCATCATTACTTCATCTAACAATCAGCATTTTGAAATGCACTAGCTTACGTTTAAAATATTTGTATTCCTAAATTAAAACTTCGCAATTGTGGAATGGGGTGGTTAAGAAATACCAGAAACACAAATATTTCTATCAGTACTATAACAATGGATGAAACAAATCGTATGTGCCAGGCATTGCTGCAATTGTAACATTTAAGTGAAAGTAAAGAAGCAATACATTAGGTTGAGGAAATGTTCACTAGGAAACTGACTAAACAGAACGTTCCTGTACAAATTATCAGAAAAGTTGAGGAAAAGTGTCTGTGAAAAACCAATGTTTCTTATTATCTTACCATGACAATAATATCCACCAAGCTTAAAACTGTCTGAAAAAAGCTGATAAGGGAATTACCATTGGTGTATCAAACGATGGTCTTTGTAGTGCATCGTGCGTAACAGGCACAGGTGCTTTGTACTCAATAACTTCATCGGATTTTGATTTGTCAACAGCCGGCTTCTCTGGTTCTGGAGGCTTCACATTGTTGTGGAAAGACTTTGTGCAACCCTGTAAAGAAAGCATCACATGAAAAAAAAATTGTTCAGATTGTGTATATTTTACAATTAACAAGCTGGAAATATTAGTTGTTGATTTCATTTATTTTATTTCGCTTTTCTATTACTTTGGGCTAATCACAAAGATGAGGACGAATGGTGATAAGATGAAATGGAAGATCACAAACATGCATTGACAACACACCACGAGCTCCATGGAGATGCCAGAGCCTCGTCAGTGTGCAAAATTCAGTCCAAGGTGTATTGTGTGGAAGAGAGGATGACCTTTGGGTGTCACACCTTACAGTCCAGAAAATATTGTGTGTCAATACCTTCATCAATCCAATAGGTCCATAAATGGTCACAGATGTTTTAAATAACAAAAACACATATACACTGTGTTTTTATGTCAATTTTTAATTAGTGGAACAGTATATTAAAGAGTAAATATATATCAGGGTGTCTGCAATCTCATAAAAACAAAATTCCCTGTCTTTTCCAGACCAAGAACCAAACTTTCCAGACCAAATCATTAGGGCAATTAGTGAACATGAACATCTGTGCAAGAAAATCACAATATTTTGGCTAAACACTCATATTTTTTCTTTATGTTGTATGACAATGGGGCATATACAATAATATCTGCTGGTTCATCTTCTAATTCTAATTAAGCTTTACTTGGTGGTCTTTGGGTGGTTGCTCAAATTATTTCTTATGAAGTAAGTTTAGTTTTGATTTTATTCCCGTTTACCATATGCTCCAAGTGATGGAATATTTACTTCACATGTAGGGGAAAAATCAACAATCACTGATTGTTGGTTATGGTTTGACTTGGTGTTTTAAGTCCACTTTATGCACAGTAAGGCTAATCGGGACTGGACCTACAGTTTAAAGTGGGATCCGAACCACTTGTGCCTCCACCGGGTATCGAACCCGGGACCCCTTGATTACAAGGCAATGACGCTACCACTGCGCCATGGGGGAGGCCTTGTTGGTTATGGGGAGGAAAACAAGTAACAGGGGTGAGTTTTATGTAATACAGTGGAACCTTGATAACTCGAATAAAACCTTGATAAGACAAATTTTTGTACAGTTTATGTGATGCCCTTCAAGCTCAATAACTCGAAGATAGACTATGGAAAACCTCTATGAGTTAAAGTTAAATTCTAATCACCTCTATAACTCAAGGTTTTAGTCCTACGGACCTCAATAAGTCGAAGTGTAGTAAACTTTAGACCTCTATAATTCGAAGTCGGCGATTTTGTCCCTCCATAACTCGAAATTCTTGATACCTCGAATTTCCCCCCCCCCCCCTCAAGTTCGAGTTATCAAGGTTCCACTGTAGTTTTATTGAATAATGATAAAAAAGAATTAACTTTTATTAAAAAAAATTAAATCATTGCATAAAAAATACACAATTACAGTAAAATTTGGCATCACACATATTGTTTGTACCTACCAAACACAAACCAAAAATTGCAACAAGGAAGTGCTAAATTCCAATAGCCACCTCGTTGCCTTGTAATCAAAGGATCCAGGGACCCAGTGGAGGCACAGTGGTTCCGATTCCACTTTAAACTGTAGGTCCAGTCCCAATTAGCCTTTCTGTCCATAAAGTGGACTTAAAAACAAATACTGAATTCAACTGATAATAGCTCAAAATTAAAGTATAATTTTTACTGTAACTACTAGTAATTTTCAGTGTATCACTCAGAAGTATAGTTTGTCAATAACAAATTTGAATTCTTTGCTTGTCCTTTCTTTCTTTCTTTGTTCAAGTGCACTACTGAAAAAAATGTTTACTTTTCCATTTCTAACATTTTTTTCAGAAATAAACAAATTCCCTGACTTTTCCAGGACTTTCAGGTTTTCCAGAGTGGTGGACACATACTCTGCCTGGCAAGTTTCTGTTTCCTCCAAATTATAGATGTTTGGGATAAACGCACATGAAATTTGTGCTGATATAAATAAAGCAGACATATAAAATGTACCGATACCAAGCTCATATAAGGTTGTAAATGTTTCTTGAAGAACATGAATCATTTCATAATTAATATACGTAACAGGGTGATTGAAGAAACTGAACACTTGGAGGTTGAATGTAAAATGATTGGAGAAATGCCAGGCAGATCAACAAGTGCTGAAAGGACACCAAATGATTTTGTGAAATGGGGATGTTGCTGGCACAAAGGTAGCCTCCACTCATCTGAGATGGGGTTGTATGATGGATGTCAAGGCATCCAGCAAAGATGGAGGTAGTAATTAAGATCAAGCCAGAAACTGAATTTCCAGGATAATTACTCGCAAAAGTGTTGAGCAGAATTTTTGCAGATCCCCTGCGAATGATCACAACGCCAGAAAAGTATTGGCCGTTATCGGTAAATAAAATCAAACCTATACCTTCCGATACTGATACATCGGGTACTGGCTCAGTCCTGAGCGCACCTAGCCACATTACACTGAAAAAATAAAACTGAACTAATTCTATTTGTAACAGTGAGAAGAAAGAATAGCACATGTGGCACTTCAAAGAAAAACATACCCAATATGGTTTCGAGAACTATGATCTGCACCAAAGTATTTTTCCCTTTGAAGACCAATAAGTTTGAGATACCCTCCTTTGTTATAAAAAAAACTGAATAATTTAACAAAAATGTTCGAGTGGATATATCACACAGCCATAAAGGGCATAAAATGGAACATAAATGAAACTCAAACCTTTATATTCAGGAACTCCGTAAAATCAGTGCATTTCTTCTTACAACAGGACCAGCCTTTGTAAGCATCATGAAAAAATGGAGCTCCCGGATGAAATGTGCATGACTCTGTAAAGAAAATTATGAATATATTAATGATAAATGTTTACTTCATAAATTAAAACAGTCAAAGTTCATGCAATTATTCACTAATATAATAGTAGCCGCAACTACTTTCACCAGGTGGTGAGAATAGCAGAAAGTGTTGAAGACCAGAAATCACATAATCAGATATTGGAAGTATTTACGGAAGTAATTTTATTGCTAACAGCTCTCAACCTGACATGCCTAACCTAACAATGAAAGCATTTAGGAATGTAATATCCCTTCATACATATGTGATATGACATATCAGCATTCAGCAGCAGTCCATATCGGAACACCTTGTCGTATTTTTTAAACTCCATGGCATGCAGAAAAAAGTACAAGGTGATAAGTACAAGGTGCTTTTCTCACGAAAATAATGTCCATAACAGTAATTATTGTTCGTCCTTTTTTCCCTTCTGTAACACACAGTATGGCGGCCACAGCATCGTGGATCAGTGGGTGTACAGTGTTTCCAACCTTTTTAACCGAAAAATGCCCCACACACCATTGACGGATAGATCCAAATACCATTCACACATAGCCCCAAAAACCATACACAGATAGCCCCAAAAACCATTCACGGATAGCCCCAAAAACCATTTACGGATAGCCCCAAAAACCATTTCCGGCAAGGTCAGGTTAGGCTCGGTTAGGCATAGTTAAAATTTTGGGTCGTAGTAACATCAGGAATGTATATTTTGTTTTTTCTTCTTGCAACACAATGGGGTGGCTGGAAACACTGACAGGAGGTTATGTCATCAAACGTGCGCAACATCTGGCTCTCGTAGAGGAAGGAAAGAACAACAACGGCAATTGTACGTCGGAGAGACATTTTTCGTGAAGAACACATGAATTCCCACTCAAGCACATTCAATGAAGAAAGAAAATGGTAACAGTTCCCTATATCGGAAACACATGAAAATCGGATATTTTGTTTCGCATGGCTCGTACTTACCAATTGTGTATTGCGGAACATATTTCAAGATGCCATTATGCTTTTTACAAGAAAACAAACAGAATTTTTCACATCCTGACTGCTTTCTTTTATTCCTTTCTTCGCTTCCAGAACACACAATATGGCGGCCACATCTTGACTCATGTTGTGGGTATGCAGTGTTTCAACCTTCTTCACACAAAAATACCTACTATCGTGTTTGTCACCGGTGAAAATTATACATTACGCATGGGTAGCTGACGATAGCCTGGGTAGTTGACGGATAGCCCCACGAACCATTCACGGATAGCCCCACGGACCATTCACAGATAGCCCCACGAACCATTTCCATAAGGTTAGGTTAGGTTTGGTTGGGTTCGGGAAACATAGTAAAAAAAAAAAAAAGGAGTTTGAAACACTGACAGTGGGTTACGTCATCGAACGTGCGGAGCATGCAGTTCACGTAGCAAAAGCAATGGCAATTTTGCGTCGGTGAGTTATTTCTCTTGAAAAATACCTGATTTCTTTGTCAAATAGATTCCACGATGAAAGAAAATACCTCGACGAACGTTGGAAAGCTTGCAGAAACTCATTTCCGTACATAGTTTTGGTAAAACTTCGATAGCGTCCCAACAGATTTCTTTACACGAGAAACTACTACCGAAATGAGTTTCTGTAGCATTTAGAAGTTCTTGTTGGTATTTTCTTTCATCGAGAAACACCGATGTTGTCCATATATGCTAAATTGAACAAAATGAGTGCTAATGGAACCTAACCTAACAGGCCTAACCTAACCTTGTCCCCGTGATGGTTAGTGGGGCCAACGTAAAACGTAAATGGTTTGTGAGACTAACGTCAGTGGTTTTTGGGGCTCATCAATGGTTTAATAATTACTCTTTATGTCAAAAATTGAACTTTTTTTCGTGAAAAAAGCAAAATAGCACCTTGAAGAATCATTCGCAATGCAGAATAGGTAAGTACGAATGTTAAAAATGACGAAATAAACGAGCGAGAGGTGTTGGGACGCTATCGAAGTTTTACCGTTCTTTCGTCTGTAAAAATGAAGAAACGTGTTTCCGATATATGGAACTGTTACCAAGAAAATATCTCCAAGAACTATCTAAATGCTAGAAAACTCATTTCAGTAAGTACTTTCTTGTGTAAACATGAAGAAATCCGTTGTTCGGAGATGCAATTATTACAGACCGTTATATCTTCTGAAAAAAAATATTGTAAAGTAACATACACTACTTTAACCTCCAACAAATCTTGTCCAATACTTTCCCCATTATTTTTTTTCTTTATTCAGATATTACATATTAACACAATTGTCTCCTGCAGCATGTAAATTCCTACATAAAGCTCATTTGGATATATAGAAAAAAATGGGGAATTCAAAAACATACAGGGGCAAAAGTTGCATCCTTGTCCACAATGTTCAACGGCTTTCAAATAATACTAATCTTTATTTTTCCTGACCCATACTTTAGGGTTTTGTTCGAGTAGAATAACTAATGTATCGGGTAAATGTAAGTTTGTAGAAAGTTGACATCGCCATAAAAACAAAGTATTTGCATGAAAACTTTTAATCCTAGAAGCCACTTCAGTACACCGGGTGCGGTAAGTATTTATCTGCGTATAACTTATCATTTGCTCTTATTATTTCTTTTTTTTCCTAACTGAAGAATTGTGTACAAAGTTTAAGAGTACATACATACGTGATTTTGTACATTTTGAAGGAGCAAGCAAATATTATCAATGACTGGTTTCAACTTTACACGAAACTCTTGGTATACCTTCTTTATTTTCGTGTGGGTCGAATTTCTGTCCGCAACCTCTATTATAACAGTGCAGTAATTCCACCTCGTCTGTCGGCATATTTCTTCAAACTTCTTGATAATGCTACAAATCACGCATGGAGCTTTCCTTCAACTTTCTTTTCGTTGATTTCATTCACTTCTCTTCTCTTTCATGCACTTCTTGCTGGCCATGCGTATGTTTCAGATAGTGATGGGTCGTTCGTGAACGAGTCGTTCAAAAGTAACGACTCTCTCTTGTGAGCGGTGAACGACTCGTTCACCAGAATTGAACGACACGTTCAAAGAGTCGTATGTGTGCCACGACTCCTCCGCCCGCCAAGCAACTATTATTCCATTATTCCTTCTCCTTTCCACGAATTTTGCGAGGAAGGCGCATGCGCAAGTGTATACTCGCCTGGCGGCCGGAATTTTTTAAAGAAAGCAAGTCGATTCTGCGGGCAGCAAATGGGGACTGGAGAGGAGAGGGAGGGGGGGGTCCTCTCTGTTCTTTTTCCCTACCCCTAGTTGAGTAAAGCTGGCTGAAACGTGCCGTGTACGATGAGAGGGGAAGGAGCATGCTCGCGAGTCGACTCTTTCCTTCGTTCAAAGAGTCGTGGCACACTTTAGCGACTCTTTGAACGAAGGAAAGAGTCGACTCGCGAGCTCGCGACTCGCGAGTGTTGTTTGCAGAGAGAGAGAGAGCGCGCAACCTCAGCCCATGACGGGCAGCGAAGAACAGCCAACAAATTTGTCCTGTAGTTTCAAGTTCGGCCAAACCATTAGCGCTAAAATTACAAGAAATTAAATGTTAGTAAAAAATATTAGGGGAGTCTTGTAAAGATTTTGGGAAGGTGTTAGGCACAGACCTCTTGATTACAATATTCCGATTAGCCTATTTTGAGTTGTTATTGTTTAAGTCCACTTTATGTGTTGATAGGATAGTCGGGACTGGACCTACAGTTTAAAGTGGGATCCGAACCTCCACTTTGTATTGAACACGGTACCCCTTGATTACCGGCGACGTTATCACTACGCCATCGGGGAGACCCGATTAGCCTATTGGAGCATAAAAGTGGACTTATAACAATTTTTGCCAAGCAAACCATTTTAATACATGGCAGCGTTAACCACTATGCTATTAAAGTGAATCAGAAAAGGGAGGCAGTAATTTATAATTTGCAACACAAAATACTTAGTGTGGAAAGCGATTGTTACTTTTAATTATTTTCTAAAGCGCCGGCCTCCATGGTGGAGTGGTTAGTACACCTCATTACTCATCCTGATCTTCGCGATTACCCAAAAAAAGTGACAGAAAGGCGAAGTAAAATAAACCAAATCAATCAACCAATCATTATTTTCTAAAGCAAGATCAAAGACAATAAACACCTTTTGTTTTCTGTTACTCCAAATCCAAAAATGACGTAATACAAGCAGCAAGCACAAGTTCAAATGATAAACCTTTAGTGAAAATAACAAACATGTATTAAAACAAAAATTATAACTTACAATTTTTTATATTCAGTTAAGAATTACCTAATAGAACAAACCACATGATAATGAATTAATTATAAGTGGACTCGTGAAATGAAGGTCTTTTTATATTTGAATACTACATTATGTTCTGTTTTTCTGATTTTTTAATAAAGAACCTGAGAAACAAACACACGCTCACACACGCAGTTATACATAATTTCTTATAATCCGATCTATAATAGATATTCAATTTGTTATAACATTAATTTAATATATTTTGTGTAATACAAGGAACAAATTTGAAATTATGCGGGGAACGGTGGGGATTTCCCCTCTAACGATCATATCATGCAATTTCCCTCTCTTTCTCTCTGTATGCATGTGTACATACATATACTTATATATTATACACGTGAGATTAGAAGATTAAAATTTAAATCACATTAAAATGATAACGTTATTAGAGACGAATCACAAATTTACACCAATAGAAACACAGCATTATATACAAAAGAAAAGTAAAACACAAATGAAAAGCAAAGATAATTATGAAAATTCAGTGCGCAAAATCATTGCAAAACAAAAATGCAATCAATAAAATTAATATTGACAAAACTAACTCAAGTATTCTATAATGTATGCCGGCGTGGTTAGCACATCAAGGGTCTCGAGAAATATAGTTTAAGGGATGTAAGGGATGATCCTTCCACGTAGTACACCCAATTGTCAACCTCAGTTCCACATAGTACACCCTGGACTGCATTTTGCAGACTAACGAGGCTCTGGCGTCTATACCTACGGCCAGTATAATTTTCGTAGGAATGTGTGTGTGTGTGTGTGTGTTGTCCTGTGTTTTGTCCTTATGTGTGCAGAGTGCCTTTACAGCCTCAGCTTTTAACCGGTCAGATTATTTTAATATTTTAGTTACTACAGGACATTACAGTTATGTTATTTTAGTTCTGGTAAGGGGCTGGATCCCGTATAAAGTGAAGGGTGCAAAATAGCCTAAGTGACGCACACAAAATTTTAAATTCATATTCAATCATAGCCTTTAGTATAAAACAGAGATGTGATGGGGAGGGCCGGCCCCCGTGGCGGAGTGGTTAGCACATCGCGGCACGAGGGCAGGGAATCCTGAGGCCGATATTCGGTGGAAACACGTAGCGGCTCGGGATACCACTTTTGCCCAGGCTTTGCTCTTCTGCCACTTTGGCTAATCGCGAACATGAAAATCAGTGATGATATAATGAAATTGATGAAGTGACACTCAATTCTGAGATTCCTCTTAGCGCACTGTTCTAACCACTCCTCCACAGAGGCGACTGAAATTGTTGGAAGTGAATCAGTTTCACAAGTAGCAGGACATTACAAAATCGCAATGAAAACAGGGCCAACCCTTCCAAAGTTGGTGAGATGATGAGAGACACTCTGTGTAAAATGTACTGTCCGAGAATCTCGTCTCATTGGAGTAACGATACCGATTTATGCTTTGAAATCGATAAGCGAACAAGACCTGACAGGTGTTTTTAACTTGAAATCAAATCACGAACAAGATATGCATTCTCATTCACGAGTTGAAACGATGTGCCAAGTCATCTTGTCTCACCACGATACTCGATCGAGTTGCTCTTCCGCTTCGTGCACATGTAAACCTTTTAATTTACACGTTCAATTTTATTTATCCAAGAAAACAAATCTGTTAACATGAGAATGAACAGAAGAAATAAGCTACTAGTTATTTTCCCATTAAGGAACAAACAAATTTTAAAATGCTATAATTTCTTATAAATTAGCATGCAGTAATTATATTTTATAATTTATTAATTCAGTTTTAATATTTTAACTGCCTAACACGCTTTGTTGTATTTTATGCATCTTCTATACCTAATTACTTAGTATTGACAGCGAGGATGAATGAATTTTACGTACAGATAAGCTAATCGGGACTGGATCTACAGTTTAAAGTGGGATCCACCAGGTATCGTTACAAGGCAACGACGGAGGATGGATGGTGATTAGAGTAATTGACAAGAGGTTAAATACAGATTACCACTCATCTCTGGGCTGGGGTTCGAACCCGGAACTTTCGGTGTCAATAGGCTTACTTTGAGGAGGGCGACACCACTTATCTGTCACTCCAAGATTATTTCAAGCTGGCCAACATAGAAACCAAGAAACAAAGAACATGCACCATGGAGTATGTTTTATTTATGTTATTCAGCCATCCTTTCATTCCTTGTTAAATCCTGGTAAGGAAATCGCTTCCTGTCTCGGATTCGATCCTCTGTGGAGGCACCTTGCCCAGTGATTTAGACCCCAGTTTAAAATGTAGCTTCAATCCCGAGCATAAAGTGAACTTTAAACATTGTCTGACAAAATCGTTTTCATATGACGTGAAATATTTAATTAACATTATAGAAGTTTCATCATAAATCTCATCGTACATGATACTGCAAAAAAGCTTTTATTGAATGACTGCAGAATTAGGAACAACTAGGAACAACTACGTAAGATGGACATGGGTCATGTTCACGAGTGATATAAACAGCTGTTGGCCATCTGCGGTGAGCCTACGTGTTAAGGTGTTTTACTAGTAGAAAGCAACATTAAAAAAAAAATACATATGTATAATTTGGCCCGCTTTATAGAAATTCGATCATACATTATGATATTGGCAGAAACTTATATTGAATGACTGTAGAACAACAAAAACATGGATATGGGATGGACATGGATAATGTTCAAGAGCGATATATATTTCTTAAATACAGCTGTTAGCCATCCGCGGAGAGCGAGCGGGTGGATCCTACTTTAAACTGTAGATCCAGTCTGCTGGCGAGACTGCCGCCGCCGCGCCTTGTGTAAGAGAGCTCGCGACTCGCGAGCGAACGATGAGTAAGGAGAAGAGTCGCTAAGGCGAGCGAGTCGTTAAGGTGCTTAATGACTCTTCGTGCCGACTCGCGAGTCGTGAACGATGAGGGAGGAGAAGAGTCGCTAAGGTGCTTAATGACTCTTCGTGCCGACTCGCGAGTCGTGAACGAATGATGGGGAAAGAGTCGTGGGACTGTGCTGTGACTCTTCGTGCTGTTTCAAGAGTCGTGAACGAGCGATGCTCGTGGAAATGCAAGCATGTGTCGCAACGCAGATCTGGAGTGCATTTTGTTGCGATATTAAAACCAGTGATCGAATGCAAAAAAGGAAGAATATATAAATGCACGTTATTACTAATAAAAGGTTGATATAATTATATAGCATTTCTGTGTATGCTATCGTACTGCATAATTTGCATTATCCGCAGCATGAAATGTAAACTGAAACAAGATACAAATATAGAAAATCTCACTCATGAGGCAGAGTAATGAAAACAAGTATGTGTATAAAAAAAAGTATACATTTTGTTTGTGTGTGTGTGTGTTTACTGTTTACACATATATGTATAGCTATCCACACACATACAGAATCGTATTTGTATTTTTCTTATTTTATGCCGCTTTTCTTCAAATTTTAAGTAATCGCGACGATGAGGATGATGCGTGATGATATAGATGAAGGGACACTCGTAAAGAATATCCTTGCCCAGACCGGGACTAGATCCCGGGAACTTCTGTGGCAAGATCAAATGTCGATTACTTCAGAATCTTGGCCATCTAGTCGGCTACACGCACACACACATACACAAAAATGCAATACAATTTATTAATCTTGAAGGACGTACGTTGTGTTCGTTTACTTAAATACAATCATCTGCTTCAACACCACCTACCCCCTCCCCCTCTTCAGGCATGTGTTTCGAGAAAAAGAAGCTTGGCGACTCTTTTGAACGACTCATTTGAACGACTCTTCTCAGTGAGCGAGCGCTCATGAGTCGACTCGCACAAATGAACGGCTTGAACCCATCACTAGTTTCAGAACAACAACCAAGGTTGGTCACTCAACGCAGTAGAAAATTCGAGTAACTTCGGGTACTGTGGAAAACGGCATGCTTCTGCGCTCTCTGGATGGTTCCACTCGAAAATGATCCGCTAGAGGCGCTGGTGTTGAACCCCGGTGCTTGGTGTTCGACTGCTTATAATGGAAGTAAATGGAGTTTTCACTGCAACGTCTGATTCTTTTACATGAAGCATTTCTATGAATGTGATAATTGCTATGATATTTGGTACAGTGGTCGCGAAGATATTAACGAACACTCTGGACAGTCGACCACGTCCTCTTATCGTCATACTTTCGTTAATAATACGGGAGAAAAAGTACGCGTGGAATGCTCTTGGCAACTAAATTTTTGTGTATGAATTAGGTTCGTTATTATTATCATCATCATTTCTTTTAAAGATATACACATTGAAGCATTTGTATTTTTGATATTTACTGTCTCTTTTCTTCCGCTTTAAACTAATTGCGGCGATGATGATAATGATGATTGCATGAAACGACAAAACTTTCTTAGTGCCATCGACATGATTGTAAGGCAACTTTCAAACCAATGGGACAAGCGACACGGGATGTTCACACTGTCACACTAGTGACACACACTTCCAGACTGTAATATAGCATTCATTGCACATGAGGGTCCAAACAGCAAACGACCCGTTCATATGGCGTATTCGCGTGCTACTTGTTACTTCGGTCGGAAAGCTCCTTAAAGGAAGGGTGCTGAGACCGAAGCGACGCGCTACAGGGGGAGTTCCCAACTAAGTGACAAGCGACATGGTGCCTTCAGTCTATTAGCAAGCGTTGCTTGCGAACAACAGATAGGCGACACGATAAGCAACACGTGTCGCTTTGTCGCTTCTGCGTCGCTCAAACTGGGCCATTTCCTCAATAGCTTGCAACATGTTGCCGTGGTTTGTTGTTCGCACATACGCGATGCAATGAGTGTCTTGCTTTAGTGAGATTGCGCTCCAAAGCGACAAGCGGCACGCGACACTTATCGCTTAAGGATTTCACCAACCGAACGCTGGCCTGTGCTTCCCGTCATGCCGCTACGATGTGAAATGTTGCTCTTGATTGGCTCGTTTCCAAGCAACATGTGTCGCTTCGGTGTGAAAGTTGCCTTGGACCGAAGGACCCGTGTCGCTTTGGTGTGAAATCCTCGTATCGTTTGTCGCGTGTCGCTTTGGTGTAAAATCTCCTTGAGGAAACGGTGCAGTCAGAGCTTGTGTCCCTACGGTTCGAAAGGCTGCATTGATTTCCGACTGCTCGCTTTCAAGCGACATTTGTTGTTTGTCGCCTCGGTATGAAATATCTCTCAGGATACTATTTATATTCTAATAACATAGAAAAATAAACTCTAATACACAGTCCAAGACCTGACGTCCGGAATCACATTGCGATGTTTCTTCTTGTGTTACGCATGCTATTTATTTATTAATTTTATTTTACTTTTCTCAAATTAATGCCATTTCGTGACTGAAAATCACTCCACAAATATAACTGTTTCCATCAATTCACTTACCGCCTTTCTAGAGAAACAAATCTACACAATATATTCCAAAAACTAACTAAGCCGCATTACTTTCATAACAAAATTAGCACCTGGGTCGATCGCACTGCCATCTACTTGTCATCGTCTCGGGAACCAGTTTCTTGGGTCGTTTCCCACACTGCGTTATCCAAGGCGCTGTACTTCGGGTATATGATGATCAGAAAGTAGCACTGGTAGCACAGCAAGACAGATGAAAAGTGAGAATTACTGAGCTACAGCAACAGTTAGCACCTCAGAGTTAGCACTGTTAAGATGTCTCTTATCAGTTATGATTATCGCCATTATTTTTTTTATTGTGCATATTGTCAGGCATAATCGCATAATCACCACTCAATTTAAGTTTACTACGGCATTACGCCTTTTCATGTTATTTTCTATCTCAACTCAACCATAGAAAAGTCTAACTTTTATATGACTCAACCATTGAACTTCAACTGATCGATTTTGTTTGTCTTCACAACTCTTCTTTCAAGTTGATAAGTTATGCTGCCAAACATCTAAACTCTACTACAACATATGTACTGCATTGGAAGCACTCCGTAATATCCCCCCCCCCCAAAGGCTCGTACCTAGGGGAGGGGCCAAGGGCCATCCTTCCCTCTAACCAGTGGCGCAGGAACGTTTTTCATTTGGGGGGGTACAAAATTCAGCCTCTCATATATGTATACACACACACGCGCGCGCGCGCGCGCGCGCATATATCGTATATTACACACATACTACTTCAAAGGTAGTACCTATAGGTATAATGTGGTCATCGGAAATATTCCATTTTAGAACAGCAAACGAATTTCCTGTTTTTTTTAATTGAAAATTGGCATAAATAAATTTTATTTCTTTGTCTTCCTTAGTATTTGTGGTAATTTTAAAAACAGATTTTAACCAGATAACAATTCCGAAAAATATAAAGCTCTGGACCTTGTTCATGGGCTCATTTTGAATTTAACGAAACGGAATATCAGGAGTTCGAAATGTGAAAATTGCGAACAAAGATACATCTATTGATTTTTAATGCACACATCAGTTCAGTTCATTTTAATTTTAAAGTCCCATAGCTAAGCATAAAAATATCTTTAAACAATTTATGGCAGATGTGTACCACATCCAATACCTTTTAGAAGCCATGTATTCAGTATTTCCTCAGACATCTATATAGGGTGTTGTATTTTTTTTAAAGAAATATTGAGTTGAAATGGTTCCCGATCAACTTGTAAGAGGTCTAAGTTTGGAATATTCGTAAAACATTTGACAAAGCATTTATTTGTGACATAATTATTTGTACCTAACGACGTTCTTCAAGCACTGAAAGTACTATCATTACATATACAAAACCGAAATCCTTCGGATCTCAGAGCAAGAAAGGAAAGCCAAACTCTCGAAAGTTGTTTTATTTCTCTTTTCCATCTTCGGTGGATAACATGAAGAGCCGGCCAAGGTTTCTTTTCGTATTTAGTAGTATTAAATGCATGTACATGCATGTTTTAAGGTGATTTGTCAATTCCTAGTTTCCGTGAAACGGTGAACTTTAATGTAACTAAAAGCATGTGCGCATCACAGTTAAGGATTTTCGCATCTACAAAGAAAATCCAAAACACATTTCCACCTTGCCGGCCTCCGTGGCGGAGGGGTTAGCATAGCGTTCTACGATGCCAGAGGTCCTCGGTTCAAATCCCGACCTGGGCATGCGTGTTATTTGTGAGTGTCCCTTCATCAATTTCATCATATCATTACTCATCCTCATCTTCGCGATTAGCCAGAAGTGGAAGAAATGCGAAGTAAAATAAACCAAATCACTCAGTGAAACATTCCCATCTTGCTCAATGACCTTGTGAATTCAATCAAAAATCTACCAATATCTACGAGTGTGAAATGTCATAAACCTAACATTAACTGATTAGAAAAATAATTTAGAAGTTTTAAACATACTTTTACTTTCCTTATACCCCCATTGCATTGCTTTCATGCAGAAAAATTTGCAAGAAATTGAATGAAGTCTCTAGATAACACAGTGGCTAATGTAATTTTCTTCCAGTTTGACTTTAGGGTTTAGCTTCAAATGGCGTTGTGTTTGTGTTGCATTCGACATCAAAATTAGATTTTAAGCCATTAATATCCAATTCTAAGTACTATATCTAATACTTAGGTAAAAGTAAGTTGTCGTCCTCTGATAAAATCACAAATTGCACTCTGTTCTAATGTCTAGGAAACGGGAACCTTTCATTTGACGTAGGAATGACATTGAGATGAGACGAGTCGAGAATTGTCACAGCCTCCTCTCGTCTCGTCTCCCGTGTGGTGAGTTTGAGTTTGTTTGAGTTGCTGTTTTAAGTCCACTTTATGCACAGTAAGGCTAATCGGGACTGGACCTACGGTTTAAAGTGGGATCCGAACCTCTGTGTCATGTGCCTCCACCGGGTATCGAACCCGGGACCCCTTGATTACAAGGCGACCACGCTACCACTGTGCCATTGGGGAGACCCTCCTGTGTGGTGAGGTCCTTCTTGTTCTTGTTTGTGCTTTTCTTTTGTTTCGGTGTTCGGTCAGAAGTTGTTAAAACTTATTCTATGTATATTCACTTAATGTTCTAATCGGGACTGAATCTGCAGTTTAAAGTGGAATCCAAAGCTCTATGCATTGAATTGTCTCGACTTCAATTAAAAGGCAAGGTATCTCGTCCTGACCCACGAAATGTTTAGTATAAGCAACACGTACAGTGACTCAAAAAAGTATTCAACTCACCACAAGCCTCCCATGGAAACATGTACAACAAGCAGAAAAGGAAAGAAGATGGAAGTAAATGTGCACAGAAGTTTAGTGCATACTATTGAGGTACAAACTACACAGAAAAGAGACACATTTAGTAGATGACAAAATCAGTACAGAAAAACAAAAGACATGATGCGTAATTGGAGCTCAAGAAAGTATTCAACTGTAATACTGGCGGCATACAATATTAGGTGTGGCAGTAGCGTACGCAGGATTTCATCAAGGGGGGTGTTATTTCTAAAACTTTTTTCCAAATTCATATTACCATTGTGTTATTATACTTTAATTAAATAATAATAATCACAATTAATTAATAATACTTATAATTAATTAATTAGCTGAATCAGTGGCGGCTGGTCAAGTGCAACAAGTGCAGATGTTTTCACCTTATTTTCAAATTAATATTGACATTTTTAATGTGCTTGTTAAATTAAACTATTTCCCAGCAGAACGCACAGGATAATACTCAAATAATACTCCGCTCGGCGCTACGCACGTGAAGAGTTCGTCGTAGCATAAACAAACCAAGAGCAGACGCCGCCAGGTTGCGGAAGACTCTAGCCGGTTGTCATGGCAACGCTGACGTCACCTAGCTTTGGAATTGAACGGGTGTCGCCATCTAGGTGCAGCAGTTCTCTCGTCGACAGAAAACATTGCATCCAGTGGTTGTGGCAAAATCGTTGCGTTCTCGCGAGATCTTGTTTCGCGTTTCCTATCGTGTGTTGTGTTCATGTGTTGAGCTGTGGTTTGTACAATGAACCCAGTAAATGACTTAGTGTGTAATTTGTTGCAGACACCATTTTCCAGATGGACGGATGAAGACAAAAAAAAAACCGTTTTAAATTGTGGGGTCCACTGACACTTACTATTTGTTTTTCATTGCCTATAAATGTACTTCTTCACCTGTTATTTTAGGAACGAGCCGCTACTGAGCTGAATTAATACTAATAATACTACTAATACCACTACTACTACTGTTAAGTAGTAGAGATCTACATAAATATAGTATTTATGAAAACAATAGAATGAAATTACTTTCTGGTTATTCGATTTTTTTCAAATCCTGGGAGCATTTTTTTTTTTTGTTTCTTTGTTACGAAATATTTGTCTGGTCAACGAGATGAGACATTTTGAAGAGAGACATTCAAACGTGCTGCGGTAAACAATATAATGGGAAGGCGAATTGGTGACTGTGTTCTTGTCCGCCTAGCCATAAATACAAGAAAATATATTAAAATAAATTGAAATAATCAAAGTATGGGACTCATCCAAGGAGCTGCGATGATCTGGTCGGTAGAGCGTCTGACAAATGACAATCACGCGGGAGATCCCGATTCGATTCCCGAAATTGGTTGGATTTTTCCGGCTTTTTCCCCGCATAAATGTCCCAGATAATTCACATCTGGATTATCTCGCTGTTCTTGCCAACAAAACATTTTACAATAGTTAAGCTTATTGTCATTTGAATAATTGTCTAGTCAACAAGGTGAGACATTTTAAAGAGAGACATTCAAAAGCGCTGCGGTAAACAATATAATGGGAAGTAGTGTTGCCCACGAGACAAGACTTTGGCCTGTCTCGTCTCGTGGATCCTCGTGGAAATGCTGTCTCGTCTCGAAAATATTCGTTTGTCTTATGACACATGGTCAATCTCGTCTCGTCTCGAATTTTTAAAAGCCTGTCCCGTCTCGTCCCGTGGGCAACACTAATGGGAAGGCGAATTGGTGACTGTGTTCTTGTCCGCCTAGCCTTTGTCTATACATTAGCCTCTTACAACGTACCAATAACTTTATTTAGTTAATTCTCATTGTTCACACAAAACAAAATACATGTTCGTTGAACACTGGCGTACGTAGAGGGATGGCCGATGGTGTTCCAGCCCCTACCAAAATTTTGAGAAAATCAGAATTTTCAAATAAAAGTCAGTTAAGAACTTTAAAAAATCAAAATGTGTAAATGCGAAACCTGTTTTAAAGTGAATCCCGATTAACATTTTTGTCTTTGAATACAATTTTAATAGACTGAAAAGCTCCAAAAATACGAAATATTTTATTATGCATCCTGCCCTCCAAAACGAAGCCATGTGCTATCCACATTTACTATACCAGCCCCTTCCGAAAAAAAAAATCCTGCATACGGCAGTGTATTGAAGATAGTAGCCCCATTTAGAGAGTTCACCATCCTCATTTGAGGCTCGAATCATCATTTGAGGCTCAGTGTTGCCAACTCACCCCATGAAAATTTCACCAACTGATATTTTGAAGCTTTTTGGGGGGAGTTGGCAACCTCACACAAGCAGTGTTACCAACTCGGCGTAGCTTTTTGGGTGTTAACCCCAGTGTTTCTCGGCGTAGCCTTTCACGGTGTATAATTTTTTAGTTTTTTGAGGGGGTTTTGCCAACCCATCCGAAGATTCCACTATATCTTTCACTGGCTAAGCTAACCTACAAATAGTGGCAGTACTGACGAGGCTCGAATTATTATTTGAGGCTCGAATTATTATTTGACGCTCGAATTATTATTTGAGGCTCGAAACGAATCGCTAAATATAAAATAAAATAACAATGCCTATGAATCTGTTTGGCTTCAGGAAGCAGGCTATGGAGGTATCCGCCCAAAGCGCACCGTCGCCACCTGCGAGCTGGGACCTGTTACCCTCCCTATTATCTAAACTCAACGGTTTGTTGATTATACACTTGAATAGCATCCTGACCCAGTACGACGAGGATGTGGGCAAGACTTTCTACATATTCAACAACAACTTGAATTATTACCAGTTCCCCATCTCCGGCAAACTGCAGTTTGATATGAATCCCGAGAATAAAGGAGAGGTTAAAATTTCTTCTGGCAGGAACATCTATCGCATCAAACACGATAGCATGAACAGTGCCACCACGTACGATGTATCTGCTGGCGATCGCCTGTACATAGAGCTCTTGGACGACTACGACAAACTCATTCCTTTTTTCATAGAAATGAAAATTAGCTATCCTATAATAAATAACAATGCCTAACGATATTTTTGGCCACACGAAACGCGACGACCATGGCGACGAGCTTCTTATGCTCGACGTCAGGGTTAAAAAGCTGCGAAGCGACCTGCAGGCCCTACAGTCCACGCTCAACTCCAGCCTCCAGTCCGAGATAGCCAGCTTGCAGTCTCAGTGCCTGGACCCTGTACTCAAGATTGATGCAGAGCTAAAATCGCTGCTGCAAAAATACACTGACCTTGCATCGATAGACAATCTCGACAAGCTGGCACTGAGTGTGGGCAATCTGCAGAACGAACTTCTGAAGCTACAACAAACGCAAACCTCAGACGTTGAACAGCTGAAACAACGCTTGCAGGACCAAACAAGCAACATCCAGACCGAACTGCAAACTATCATCCAAAGCATTAAAACACAAGACGACTACGATCGCGTGAACGCTAGTATTGCTAAATTGCGCGAACAGTTTCAATCTTTCAAAATCCCTACGTTGGAAAGCATCAAGGCTGAGCTACAAACGGACGCTTTGCATGCGGCCATCAACGAAGTAAAAACTAAACTCCAAACGCTGGAGGATTTTATCAACAATTTACCGTCGTCTAGCGAACTGAGCGCCATTGCCCGTAGCGTGGCCAACATCAAACTCCAACTTGAGACCTACGAGGATTTCGGGAAGCTGCAAGGCACCATAACCCATATTGAGGATGCACTTGCTGTTATTAGAAATGATCTGGCGAACGTTCACGATGAGCTGGAAACCAAACTGCCGGGCATCAGGGATACACTGGCCAACGTCCAACAGCAAATTGCCAAACTGGAAAATCTGAATGCAGAATCCGAGTTGTCTCATTTCCATCACTTGATCGACGACATACAGACTAAGTTGGAAACCCTGCAACAATCTACCCCCACCCAGGATGACATAACACAACTGCAAGAAGGCATACGTGCTGCTGCCGATGCCTCCGAGTTGGATGCGGTGAAAAAAGCTTTGGAATCGCTCCAAAACACGGTGGCCACCCTGCCTACCTCTCAGGAACTGAAAAGCGTGAAGAGAACTCTCAACCGAATACTCAAATCCGACGACATCAAAAACATCCAATCCGAAATTGAATCGATACGGGGGTCTGTCGCGACTTTACCTACCAACCAGAACATCACCGAGCTGCATGAATTGTTTGCGGAAATTAGAACCCAGGTCCACGACCTTGTAATACAGAGCTCCAAGTTGACGCTTGTAGAAAGCCTGCAGCAGATTATTGCCAGCGTGAAAGAGCAAATTGGGAGTATCGAGGCGAGTCAGGAATCGGCTATAGCCAATTTCAGCACCCAACTACATGACTTAAATGAAAAATTCAAGAGTCTTATTGTTGATGTAAAGATCAAACCAAACTACGACACTGTTGTTCATGCTATCGAGGAACACTTGGAATCGGTGAATGGCAGATTGGAGGATGTGGAGACCGAGGTTCGAACCAACGTAAACACTCTAAATGCCAGCATCGACAATCTCAAGTCTACGATTGTCATCGAACTGTACAGCATACCAAACCGAGAGTTCTCCTCTTCTTTCAATCCAGGTTACAAACTCTACATGTTGACTTCTGCAAAAGCCTATCATCAATTTTTCCTCGCTGGCACACTTTAGTTTGTCAAGGTTTTCTACTGGTCTTTGCCTCACGCAACCCACTACCCAATCATGACCGTGACGAATATTGGCGATGAGCCTAAAATAAGAGGAGTTGAGCTGGTCGATTTCACACACCCCGAAAGCCGCGAGACTGCCTATGCCGAAGATGCCACTCAAATTATCGACATAGAAATAGGTGACAAGCTGTATATAGAAAACCCAGCATTGTCTGCAGCCAGAAATCCCATCCAGGTTATATTCTTATTTTCGCGCCATGTCTAGGCAGGGTATCGTGAACGAGCTGCATAAACCTGCACGACGAAACTACAAACGACTGGCGGTGGTGACCAAAGGCGTGGATGACCTTTGGCAGGCTGACCTTGTGGAAATGAGTAGCGGCAACCTAAAAAATTTACATAAAATCAACAAAGGATACAAGTATCTTCTTACTGTTATAGATACATTTTCAAAATTTGCGTGGGCTTTGCCCCTCAAGGCTAAAACAGGTGTGTGCGTAATGGAAGCATTCAAAACTATTTTCAATGAAAGTGGCAGGCGACCTCGATTTCTTCAAACGGATAACGGAAAGGAATTTTACAACTCGATATTTCAACAGTTTGTTCAGAAGCAAAATATTCAACATTACTCGACTTTTAGTCACATCAAAGCCAGCATAGTGGAACGTTTTAACCGTACTCTCAAAACACGCATGTGGAAACGATTCACGCTTCAAGGTAACCACAAGTGGGTCAATGTGCTTCCGGAACTCGTAAACGACTATAATCACAGTTTGCATAGCACGATACGCATGAAGCCTGCCGATGTCAGCAAGTCTGATGAGGCACAATTGATCTCTACTGTTTATTGCCCCAAGTACCGGCCCACTAACAAAAAACCGAAATTCAAAATTGGAGACCAAGTAAGAATTAGTAAATTTAAGCGCATGTTTGAAAAAGGCTTTACCAAAAACTGGAGTACGGAACTTTTCACTGTTGCTCGATTGTTACCAGGTAACCGTCACACGTATATAATAAAAGATAATCGCAACGAAATTTTGAAAGGGCGATTCTACGAGGAGGAACTCTCTAAAACAAAATACCCCAATACGTATCTTATCGAAAAAGTATTACGTAGAAAAGGTGACAAACTGTTGGTGAAATGGTTGGGACTCGAGGAAAAAAGTTGGATCGACGCAAACGAGGTGATTGTGTAACGGGTGCTTGGGATGTGGTGAGGCGACTGCCAGATTTTCCCCCGGAGCGTCAGGCTAGGAAAAACGGCGAACTGTTGCCGGACAACATTCGCTGCCTTATTGTCGGACCTTCAGGGTGTGGGAAAACAACTTTACTTATTGATAATTTTCTTCTTGCTCCCGACTGGTTAGATTGGAAGAACAGGCACTTGTATGTTTTTTCCAAAAGTTTGGAGCAAGCAAAATATCAACAGCTGACAAAACTGTACGAAGGGCTGAGCATAGCTACTTTTGCCTCCGAAGTAATGCCACTAGACTGCTGCCATGAAAATTCGGTGGTGGTCTTCGACGATGTCATCCTGGAGAACCATAACGAAATTCGCAATTTTTTTACACAGGGGCGGCACAGAGGCATGGACTGCTTCTACCTTGCTCAGACTTTTTCTAAAATTCCCAAGCAGCTTCTCCGAGACAACGCTAATTTTATTTGCTTGTTTCGTCAAGACCACACCAATTTAAAACATGCTTACGATGATTATGTAGGCGGGGACATGAACTACAATCAGTTTTCCAAATTTTGCTCTTCATGCTGGAATCAAGATGATTTCGGATTCGCCACGATAGACATGACGAGGAAACCCAATGACGGAAAATACAGAAACAAAATAAACAACTTTCTAAACGTTGCGACGTTACAAGAAACGTCTTGACGTATTATAAATAACAAATAATGAAACGCAAACTCGCAGACGACAACTTGAAGCTGCGCGACTACCTGGCCAAACGCTTCAGGGGTTGGAAATCAGAGAATCGCGGAATTTACGAAGAGAAAAAGCGACAGGACCAACCTATTATTGATGCTATAAGTGGACTAGGTAAAGACATCAAAGATGTTACCGAGCAAAATAAAGATTTAATCAACGAGCTCGTGCCACTTGCTGCTCGAAATTATGCTGTGCCTACACCGATATCCAGTATTCACACTACCCCGTTCGAACTTGGAGCTGCACCTCTGAGACGTCAGGTTCTAGGCAGTACCTCTTCGGACAAGGTAGTTGAATTAGGTCCGTTGGCGAGAGATTACCTGAGCACCGGGAAATTTGAAAAGGACGAGGTGTTTGGATTGTACCCCTCTGTGGAACTTAACGAGGGTGTGGTTTGGAAAATTGGAAAGTCAAAAGTTACGTTCGAAGGTGACGACGTGAAAATTAATTTGGGCGAGAAGAACAGCTGGACTAGGTATCCTGGCACTGTAGGCCTGTGGGAACTTATCACCAAAAAGCAGCCTAAAGATTACACAGACGAGGATTACCAAAGTTACACAGAAATTTTAATCATGACGGATGCCCTGTACCAAAACAACGATGCAACACAGAATCGCGTAAAATCAAGCAGTGGAGAAAAATACAGGAACCTCATCAAGCCAATATGGAACCAACTCAAGACTGGCAGCGGTGTCAAACTCTACAATACCCTACCTAAAGAGTTTGTTTGGGTAGACGACGTAAGGAAGCTTGTAGATCGATTGCTGGTTATCGCAGGCGAAGAAAATGCAGGTAATCGCAACTTCCACAACGAAAAGGTGGGCATCATGGACATGATTAGCACCAAGCTTAGCAACTTCATTGTCAACGACAACAAAGGTATAGGTTACCTTATCAAAATCATCAACACCCTGCCTCCCAAATTCTGGAATGTGGCCGAGGGTCGAGGTCTCGTGAACGACATCATCAACAAGCTACCCTTCGAGATGCACCTACCAGGTTACCAATACTGCGGACCGGGTACCCAACTCGAACGGCGACTGGAGAGAGGAGACAAGGGGGTAAATCTGCTGGATGCTGCATGCAAGGATCACGACATTGCTTACAACACATATACGAATTTAGATGCGCGTCACGATGCTGATAGAAAATTGGAGCATGTCGCGTTCGGGAGACTCGTCAGCAGAGACGCCTCGCTGGGTGAACGGGTTGCAGCATTGGGCACGACCATTGCCATGAATACAAAACGAAAATTGGGGTGGGGGCTGTAATTAAATAACACACAGTAAAAAAAATGTCTACGCATATAACAGAGTTACCAACAAAAGTGTTATCCAAAATATTTATATTTACCTTCGACGATAGTCACGAGGCTTATTGATTTAGTTAAAATAACACCACAATTTCGCTTGCCCTGTGAAATGCTACTTCTGGATCATCTGAAAAAAATAAGCGCTGTAAAATCTTCTTATTCTCCCTATGCTCTTTTTCGGGCTGCTGATGAAAAATTGGCTGATAAGATGGACGAACTTCACGAGTGGAGACAGGGGAGGAGACGATATACAGACGACTGGTATGCTTCAAATGCTGAAACCAGCAGGATCATCGATCACCTCATCGCATTAGGCAATGCCGAAATTTTTTTCTATAAATAACACACTGTAAAAAAATCTACGAGACCAAAAAAATATTTTTTCGATATGAGTGAAAAAATTAGTGACGTCCAGGCATTAAAACAAATGCTAAATTTGTCAGTCGAATATATAAAAATTCAGGAATTGGAAGTGGACAAACCTTACGCAATAACTTCCGGTTCAATTGTTGCAACCCAGTATGGTCCCAAAGTACGTCTGTTGCTCAACGGACAATACAGCCTATTTTTACCAGATCGATACGCTAGCATGTTATCCGACGAGAAGCTATCTATTTTAATCGAGAACACAACTCGAATCGTGTACAAGGGGACAAAAGAACTTCTTGGTAAGAAAACAAAGCACATAATCGAATTTGTTTAATAGCTGCAAAGTATATATAAATAACATACCGTAAAAAAAATTACACGGGAGGGAAAACAAAAAATCTCTGAACATATATAAAATAACATACCGTAAAAAAAAAAATACATTATGAAGCCCAAGGGCGTCGTGTACCAGATACCATATTCGAATCTGAAAACGCTGGGTGCCCTCAATGGGTTACTCACCAAGAAACAACGCGAGAAGAAACGTTCATGCTTGTCCAAAGGACACGGAATGAAATTGCTGCTCAGCACTCCACAATTGAAAAAGTTGCAGCATTCGCGGAAGCAGCAGAAGATTGGAGGTTTCATATTCAGCATTCCGGCCATCTTGGCAGCTTTGGGTGCAGTGGGCAGCTTGGCAGGAGGCAGTGCCGCTATCGCCAAAACCGTCATCGACTCGAAGAAGAACAAGGCGGAATTGGAAGAACAGAAACGTCACAACCTGGCTATGGAGAAGAAGGGGAAAGGTGTGACCAAAAAGCGAAAAAGCAACCTCGATGCTTTGAAGAAATATAAAAAAAAGAAGAAGCCCTGTCCAACTTCGATATTGAATCTCTGATCGAACCGTTGGGAATAAGGAACTTCAGGGGTGTTTTCATGTCCGATTCTCTACCCTCTGCTGTGAAGAAAAAAGAGTATGGCGTGGTCAACCTGGACAGTTACAAAAATCCTGGTACACATTGGATATGCTACCTCAAAATTGACGATGACAATGCATTTGTTTTCGATTCGTTCGGTGGCACACCGCCTGCCAGGTTGGTGAAGTATCTCAGTGTTGCCAACCTCTACTACAATGACAAACGCATCCAGGGTTTCACCGATGTTAACTGCGGCCACCTATGCCTTTCTGTTCTCGCATACATGTCTAAAATAAATAACCCCTCAGTGGAGCATTTTCAGAAAGCATTGTGGTACCTAAAACACCATGGGAGTGTTCCATCTCACCAGCGAGACTTCGGTCTTGAAACTCGCGTTGCATGACGACATCATCTATCCTAAATCTATTGCTCTTCGTGCATTCTACAGCATGTACCTGATACCCAATGTCACGGAGCACAATAACAAAATTACTGTTGGAAATGAAAAAATAGTTATCACGCCAGGACAGTACAATCTGTCTACCTTGCAAGCCCAATTGCCAAGAAATATACTGCTATCTCAAAATTCTGTAACTCACAGAGTTGAAATTGTGTCTGCTACGGAAACAGTAGACCTAGGCACTGTTGGAGAGCTTCTGGGATTCGAGAACAACACAAAGCTCGAACCTGGCATCAAGCACATCGGTGCCAACATTCCTAAATTTCTAGCCATCGAGACTCTGAACATACATTGCAACGTGGCAGAAGGCATGATCACCAAATCCTCGGATGGTATCCCAGGCAGCCACAAGCAGACAGGTATCATCGCTACGTTCAAACCAAACTCTGAATTCATGGAACCGATTATATACACACCCTCACCACCGATATACTTCCCCATATCTCGTAATCGCATAGACAACATAGAATTGGCAGTGACAAACGAAAAAAATGAGGTGGTGAATTTTGCCGGAGCTACTACCACCGCCGTCGTGGAGATTAACGTATAATAAATAACAATCAATCATGGAGCAAATCGAAAGTTACGAGTTGCAGTCCTTCCCACCCAATCGTCGCACGTTCGCCAATTTGAACGAGCCGAACAGGGAGATCGAATACGATGTGGACGTTGGGGATGGGTTCATTCACCCTCACAGAGCTGATTTGTATATCAAGTTTGATGTGGTGAAGAGAGACAACGGGGAAGCATTTAACGCCAATGCAAATTTAAAACTTGTGGACAATTTTGTACCGCATCTGTTCTCGCAAGTGGAAGTTAGAAAGCATGGCACCGTCATCGATAGGGTTGACTACCCCGGGATTACTTCTACAGCTGTGGGAACACTGAAGCTCTCCAAGACCGATGCAGCATACTACCAAGCAGGAGGATTCGAAGCCGGGGCCAAAATATCGACAACAAGTCACACAGTACTGTTTCCCATGCGTCTGCTGCCGGGATTCTTCTCCGACTACACAGAGATTATGTGGAAGGGTGGCTTGCGGGTCACTTTTCGCAGAAGCGCCAACGACAACGATGTGCTGATGCGTTACAGCACCTTGGGTGCAGACGGTGCGGCACTTGCCAACACACTACCCGACGCAGCCAAGTGTGTCATCCAGTTCATGGAGCTGCGCATGCCTGTGGTGGAATACGAATCTAACTACGGTCTCAAGTACAAAGCCGACATTTTGAAGAACCCCCAAGTACCCATCCAATTTTACGGTTACCAGTGTGTGCAGAAACCTGCTTCCGGCAGCCATTTTGAATTTGATGTTACTACGCAGTTCAACAGTATCCGGTACGATATGCCTGAGTTTACGGTTGTGCTCTTCCAGACGGGGAAAGATAATAACCAAGAGAAAGATTCTAGCCAGTTTGATAATTGCAAAATTAAAAATGTTTACCTCAAAAATGGCAGGAATGAAGTTTTTCCACGCGAGAACTACAATCTAAACATTACGAACAACGATTACCTGAAACTTTACGAGGCGTACACAGCTTACAAGAGAGTGACCTCCGGCAATGTGGACGTGTACTACAACCCCAACGAGTTCATAGCTCGCAGACCCATGTTTGTCATCAACACATCTAAAAGAAAACAGGTGGTTGTTAACGATCGTACCAACATCAAAATTGTATGCGAGTTCCACGACGCCTTGCCTGCAGATACTCTGTGCAGTGTCATTCTTATTGCAGAGAAAACATTTGTGTATGACGTCAAGAATGAAAGAGTAACTGAACAGTTTTAGATACAAAAAAAAAATTTTAAAAAAATAGCACACAATAAGAAATGTGGAATTTTATATACACAAGTACAAACTACAATAAGCAGTTTCCCAGAAGTTTAATTTTGCTGTGCCATGCATGCATGTAATCGAGGAAGTTGAAGTAAATTAAAATTGTTTTTTTTTTTATTTTGCATTGCCTATTACTCTTTGTTACACTCTGGGCAGGCCTTACTAGTCTGGAGGCGATAGTGGCCCCACGGAAGTGTATGGACCCCACATTCAAGAATACACCTCTTGTCGTCGTGTGCATCCAGAGCAACTTTCCTGACAATATTAGTTGTAAGCACATGATCGACGCTTTGGATACGATGCTCTTTTTGTAGAATGGGCGATTTTGTTCTGAGGCACTCGAGGTAATCCTCAAACTTGAGGTGCTCCCGAACCACTTGCCTGCTTACACCCTTTGCCTTTTTTGTTATAGAACCCTCAGCCCGGATCGCATAGGCTTTGGCACGAAGTCCAGCAAAGTCCACAATCACATCCCCGTCTTTCTCGTCCTTGAGTTTCCCGGGTATTTTTTTGTTCCGGGGCAGAATTCCATACCGGTTTAGCTGGGGATAGCCCGATGTGTCGAAGAGCTTGACAAAAGCTGGAACTTTGGCTATATCACCATACGCATCGGCCGTGCGAACATGGTACACCAAGCTGTCTGTGTCTGTGTAAAGGAGCGAGATATTGTGCTTGTAGTGTGCACGTAGTATGTCGTAATATGTCTTGAACATGCACAACTTGCTCAGATCCAAAACTGCAGCTCCCACATAGATGGGCTTGTTGAGTAGCACCTCGCCCTGGTTCATGTGAATCAGAGACATCTGTTTGTTGTAAATTGTTCGAGATCTGAACAGCGGGCTTGCAACAAGTCGACGACACTGTGTTTTCTTCGTCACCAACCTCACATCAACGTGATTTCGCACATTCTCCATGGTCTTCCCAAATACCGCATTGTTCATTAATTTGAAAAAATCGCGATCAAGTTCCGAAGTGGCATCAGTGCGATGTTTGGTGTTCAGTTTGATGTACGGCTTCAACCATGGAGACTGCCTGAACAAGAGCACGCGGTGAACTGCTTTGACCGAGACCTCTTGCTGCATTAACCACTGGAGGTTCCGGTAGTGTAGCACATAACGTTTTTTGGGCTCCAAGTCCATGACGAGCTTCGGTTGATCCGAGCCAGGTGGACATTTGAATTCCGGAGCAGGCGAAAGGTCACAGAATGTATCCTGCAGCTTCTCGGGGAAGTCAAGGTCCACCTCGGCAAAAAACCCAAACTCGTCGCACTCTTTTTCGATGTCGTGGTATAAAGGATCAACCCACTCAAACTGTCCTGTTGGGAGTGGCTGCATCATGGAGTGTCCGTAAAGATTATTCACGTCAGTGTACATGATGTAGCTTGATGGTTGGGAGGGGTCGTAACCAGTGGCCATGTGGTGATTGTTGGCGTGTGCGAAGCGTTGCGACACTTGGACCATGCCGCCCCGGATAGCTCTCTCGATGAAAAGCATGATATCAACATCGGAGATAAGTGAAAGTTTAACTTTAGTCAGTAGGAGCATGGCCGACCATGCCAGTCCAGGAAGGCTGTAAAAATATACAGGGTCCAGGTTGTAAATGTTTATCGCAGTCGCCCGAAACGCCTGGAACACATCGGCAAGAAGCGTCACATCAAGCTTCAGGTATGCATCGTGGTAATCACCGAAAGTTCGGCAACCCAACTCGACCCACATAGACTGAGCATGCTTGTACTCCTCGTCGGTAATACCTGAACCTCTCAGCTGGCTGTAGAATTTATCCTGGGGAGGCAGCAACTCTTCTTCGAACTTGGAAGGGTCGGTGACGTATTCGTAGGGGTAGACCCCTTTACGTCTGATGAGTGCGACATCTAAGTTCGGGAATCTTGATGTGGTAATGGCTAGTTGGTCGTTTTTGAGCTTCCCAGCAAGAGCATCCAGGCTTGCCTGGAGAAACCTCAGAGAGTCGAGGAACCGAAGCTCGATGCTCCTGCTTTTTGAGTCGGGGATCGGCACCCACTTGCTGACGCTAATATAACGCTCCTCGTTTTGTGCCAGGACATTGATTCTCGCATTGTCGTACCCTAGATGTGTGACCAAGTGATGGAAATCATATCCCGAGCCATTGTGAAAAAAGACCGGTATGAAGCGCGGGTCCCTGGCTTTCAAGTTACACCTGTTGCACCACGGGCCAATGTAGCTTCCGGTCCCATAATGGTCATGGTGGTGGACCTTTTTGTTATCGTCATTGAAGACTGAGTTGCAAACAGGACAATTTAGAGCCATTTCGTGCTGATGCTTGTCTTCCGGAGACAGAGGCAACATGGGCTTGGGGGCTAACAGCACCTTCCCTATCTTGATGGCTTCCTGTTGCATTCTCTCCAGGAAGTGTTTGACCGGGTCGGGACCGCGATACACATAGGGCTCGGAGGCAATATGGTCTCGCCACACCACAACATAGGAGTAACTCGAGGCCTCGTGGATTTGGAAAGGAATAGTAGAGGATGTTTCGGGGTTGGGCTCGCAGTTAGACAGAGGTTGAAGAAAGGCCTCGAAGTCTGCTACAATATAGGCAGGATGCTTCACCATAGCACTGTGCATGCGAAAACACTCTACTGCACCAGGTTTGGGCAGGATAGTTTGTGCAGGCTTGTTGGTACCACAGTAGAGCATGTGGCGAGCTAGCTTCTCAGCAGCAATGTTGGGTCCTTGAGAGTGTTTGAATTTATAATGGTTTTGGTTGTCGAAAGTGGACAGGCACCTGCGACACACCACGATGTGACCATTATGTCTATTTTTCTGATTTGAAACAAGCCGAGAGAGGGAACGGATAAGGGTGTAATGGTGATGGGTTTCGTCCTTGATGAGCAGGAGGTTGATTTCTCGTGCACTATCATCATCTACATCACTTACCCGAATAGGGTAGACGATGTTTGCCTCGGTGAGACCGTAAACATTGATGGCTAATTGCAGGCCCAACAAGTCACGAGCACGAACCTCAAACTTGCGAATATGCGAGACTTCTACAGGGTAGGCAATCCCGACCATTGCATCCTCCAGTTCCGACTCATACTGCTTGTAGTGTGCAACACGGTGTGGATTGTTTTTCCAGTGAACAGGGTGCAATGCTGCCAGCACCGACCAGAGGAAGCATTTGGTGTCTTTGTTCTGAATATTGACAACAGCTTTCCTTGCTTCAACCTCGGGTGGCAGGGTAATATAGCTAGACCCTGCCAGTGGCAGGAACTTGTTAAGTGTCAGACAAAGTTCGTGGGGGTCGCCACACAGCGAACCGCCCGAGCCTTCAGCCTGATGCTCCTCATGCTTTGCCACAAGCTCCTCGACAAACTTGTCGTAGATGCTGTCGAGGTCAGTGACATCTGCCTGATGCAGTGTTTTTGCTTTTGTGGCATGGAAGAATTTATATATTTCATCAGACGGTTTCTTATACTTGCAGCATAGCACAGCATAGAATTTAGTGGAGTGTGTGGCCAATGCATCGTTGAGGATGGATATTATCTTAGCTCGCTCGCTCCCCAGAAAACTACGCACATCGCAGAAGCTGTCTGATGTTATGTCAAAGTCTTCTAATAAATGCTCAAACGCAAATCGGTCTGCTTTCTTCGCCAGCTTGACGCGTTTGGCAGGTGGCGATGCATCGAGGGAGGTTACTTCTACCTTTCGCTTGGAAGGTTGCGGTAGAGATGTTCCAGTGCTCTTGCAAGTAAGCTGGTGTCGCTTGAAGTTGGCAATAGAAATATTTTTTCCACACTTAGAGCACAGTTTGGTTGCACATATTCGCTTTTCCGGCACACAAGTACGACAGTGCCTTTGAAAATTTTTACTTGACACAGCAGTTTGGCACGTAGGGCAATTTTTTACAGAACGCATAATGCAGAGATTTTTTGGGGGTATGTTATTTAATACCCAATGCTGTGCAATACAAAATATAATTGTTAACTTTTTTTTTTAAAAAAAATCTATTTTTAAATATTCTCTATGACCTTACTTGGGTTTCTCCGCCAAATTATATACTTCTAGTCTTCTATACAATACAATATACGTACAATATTGCTAAGAGTATCATATTTGAGCAGGTCGTTTGTCGCCTAAACACTACAGCTCACAGGTTGGTAAAATTTCACATCAAAGCAGATAATATGCTTAAGTCTTATTTATATGTAATTTTCACGAGCGTACAATATTGTTAACTTTCATGCGGGCGCACCTTTTTTAAACACTAGTGGGCGCGGGACGGTAATCTACCGCCACCTTGTTTTCACGTATTTTACCGGTTATATCTCACCATAAACCTTTGTAATCGGGGATATTTTTAATAGAATCGTGAACACACATATTTAACCATGAAAACATTTATTAAAACTTGATCAATATATAAAATAAAGTGCAATATTCATTGAGGTTTTTAAACTCTCTCACAACACACAATTTATTTTATCTTACAGCAGGAACTAAAAATATCACTCAGTCTTTTAAGTATTTAGGTAACAAAAGTATTCAACATTGAAAAAAAGTAGTTATTCGTCTCACTAATTTAATCAAGTAACATAATGTTGTACTAGGTATAACAAAATAGAAAAGCATTCATTACACAATCAATAGTAGATGCATATCTCCATGAATTATAAAAAAGGAACAAAAAACAGTCACATAAAAGTAGCGTTATTATAATTTTGTACTAAGTACATCAAAATAAGTAAAATATTGCACTATTCACTATCTGATTTGGATGAATCATTACTTCCACTGAAAAAGTGGAAAAAATAAACACACTTTTTCTAATATGGGAAGAAACATAATTTTACCTACTGTAAGTATATTTGGTATGAAAGGGACTACCTACAATAATTATTGGGTAGGTGGGTTCTAACTACTATACTGTCATTATTTTGTTATAATGAATAATTGGTAATGCTTGGGAGAGAGTCATATAATAAATGAATAATAAAGAAGATGAAAATTATGAGAGAAAAACATGAAATTGACGATAGAACAAATGTAATTTTGGTAAAAAACTCTTGGTGATAGCACATAATAATTGTGATCCTGTTGGGTCCTAGTATGGTGCAAAGCACTGTAAAACTATAGTTTATTATTGCTTATACTCGTACATGGAATAAAACAAAAAAAAAAAAAGCGAAATTGAATACTCACATTTTTTTCGAAAGGTCGGAGAAATTGTCCTAGTACCGGGCGCACGGCGGTAGATTACCGACTACCTCACCCTTCCACCTTTTGATGATGACTGGCACGCGCGATATGGCGATCCGACAAGTGACTTCAGTGCCATATTGCGTAATATAGAGTAAATAGAGAATACAAATACCTCCCGCGCTTCGGGACACTCGTAGTTTGTAGACATTTCTGTTTTTGTACCGTGGGCGGTAAACTACCGCCTACGCACCCGCATGAAGGTTAAGAGCGTCAGTTTCCGTAGAGCTCTCTTTTTCCATCTTCCCTCTCTACAGTGAAGCTGTAGAAGACGCAATTAGCTAACCTAGCATACAATATACTTTCCTAATTAACCCATCCGCTTACCTAGTTGTCCAATCGACGGCTTCCCGACTTTCATCACGTAGTTCTTTTTTCATTCAATAGATGGCAGAGGTTGTATGATCTTTCAAATCTATGACGCATATGTTTGCGCTGCCAAGTTTTTCATACCATTTCAAGTGTGTTTTGTTCAGTAATTTCTCATGTAAACAAACCTTCATTTGTTACGTCTTGCAAACATGTTGCATAAAAATGTTGTAAAAGATTCTGCGATTGAAAAGTTGCTTTTCGATAGCCATGAAGAGGAAAATATGGATTTTGGAAGTAGAGGTGAACACAGGGGTTTATTTTGTGTTAGTGAAACTGAAAAATATAGTGAAAATGAGGAAGAGGTGGCTGTGGCAGGAAAAATATAAAAAGTTGAGGAATAGAAATAGAATGCAAAGGTGTGTGTCTGATCAAATTTATTAGGTGAGTTTCTAATTATCTTTCAAGTAAACTGCATATGTGCAAACTTATTACTGTACTTCCACTTCAATATATAAAATTGCTTGAATAGTTTTCACAATATTTGACATTTTGTCTTGCTGTGCGAGAGATAGCCAAATTTAAATAGTATTTCATGGCAAAAAAATTGTTATTTAAATAGTATGCGAATAGGTTAATATGGATATTGTCACACATTTCTTTTATTTTATACTGTTGTAAATAGAAAAGATTATGTACGGTAAATGTTTTGTACATTATAGGGGGAAAAATGCAAAATATCCCCCAATTTTAAATCGATCCACCTCTGAATCGATTTTTTACATATTCTCACGCCGGCCATATGTTGTTCTATTTTGCTTCTTTTACTTGCCTTGCTTAATTAACTCTCGCTAATTAGCATTTTTTTGGAAGAAGTCAACTAGAACAACATATGGCGGTATGAGAAATATGCAAATTAAAGAATATTTTAGTAATATAAGGGCCCTAGCAATTAGCTTCGTCGACTAAGAGTACTCTTTTAAACATCTTCAGCTAGATCGTATTACTACGCGAGGACGTTTAAAATGTTTGGGTGTTGAAAAAGTTTGACCTATTTTTTATTTCTATTGTTTGCTAATAGATGGCGCTAATAGTACCTCCTCTCTCTCTCCCCTCTTCTCCTCTGCTGTATGATCAAGATTTTGGAGAACATAAAATTTGCATCCATCTGATGTCGAACTAGAAACTTTATTTTTCGGGGGAGTCAACATTATTTTTTTACTCAGTCGTCATATAACATGAACACGCGCAAACATTCACATGTGCTTTTATTTTGTGTTCGGTAAGTACAAGTATATTCTTACATAAATTATTGTTTAATTTAATAAATTGTAAACTCGGAGCCTGCTATACTAACACTCCTGTGTTTCATTATACAACCCACAGGTTGAATTGAAAGCGAATGTTGCGTGCATACAGAAATAACACAGAAAAAAAAGCGGATGGAAGCAATTTAAAATCAATAGAGCAAGGTTACTATTACGAGAACATAAAAACATGTGCTTTCATTGTTGTCCGAATTCGCGGCAAACATGGAGTTGGAGGGGAGAGCAGAGAGGCGCGACAGATGCACGCTTGAACTCGCTGTGACCCTGCGCTTGGCAGCCATATTCTAACTTTCACTTTGTGCAGACGATGTAAAACTCAATGATACTTTAACAGTTTATCGATAATACTGAATGTAGAAAAATTGTAAATAATAAAGTAGCACGTTACATTTTTAATATAACTAGTAAATAGGTGGAAATCATTGTGATGTTTGTTTGGCGTCTGCCTTCTGCTTCCGCACTGTGCGCCTGCGCCCCAGAGCGCTGTGGGTGAAGTTCGGGCTGACACCTGGCGGGAAAAATAACAACCGTACTACAAGAGAACATGTAGATTCGGACGACTGGGACGTGAGTTCGACGGCACGCGAGAACAACAGGAGAGAACGGTACGGAGCACTTGCCAATCCGGACACAGCCTAAGTTGTACAATTAGGTACAAGTATTGTACAATTAGGTACAAATTGTTGTACAATTATTTCCCCCAGTGTATTTTGTTTAATATTTTATTTCAAATTCACTGTCAGAAACTAGTGTTGCCAGTTCCTGGATGTAGGTTTACTCTGGGCCCGTTCCGAAAGTCTCACGAGTTTAACGCGTTAAACAAGTTATGGCAACTGGCCGTTCCATAAGTGCTTCCGTGCATTTCGTGAGTTTCATTATGCTGTCCCAAAAGTCGCATTCCGTGCATTTCGTGCAAGAACAAGATTCACCAAACACACGGGCCAGGATGCTGGTTTGTTCCGTGAAAATCGTCTGCTCCTTCCAGACAAAGCGCGTGCTGATGGATTCAAACTGCACTAGTTCGGAAAATGTATTATAATTTTAACAGATAGCGATATAAAGCAACATGCACAAGATAAGTATGCCTTGACCGTTCTTAGAATGTGATTAAAATAAGTAACAGTGGCCATAATAGAGTTTATTTTTGCCATAAGGACATTCCTTCCGCTGACGCCATGCGGAAACTTTCTCTAAACAAAACGCTGCGCCTGCGCTTTCGCCTAGAGTGTCCCATAAGTCCGTAAAATAACTGGTTTCACCAGATTCACGAGCCCAGTTATTTTCGTTGAATGCGTTCGTTTCGTTAAGACTTTCGGAACGCACCCTCTGTTGGTTGTCACTGTCAAGCTTCCAGTATTCGTACAGCATAAAAAGCTATAACCCCCTCAAAATATATACATTGTATACGCCAAAATGCTTAATAGCCTAGCAACACATCATGAAAAAACATACCAAGAAAACCCAGTGGGTTTATAAGTCAGTACTGCCACTATTTGTAGGTTAGCTTAGCCAGTGAAAGTAGTAGAATCTTCGGATGGGTTGGTAAAACCCCCCTCAAACCAATAGAGTTGCCAAATGTAACAAGGGGCAATAGGTCCCCCTCATAAAAAGCTACAGAGTGTTGCCCTGTGCCCTCTGTACATCAAAAGCTACGACGAGCCTCAAATGAGCCTCAAAAAATTCAGAACTATGTACGCTAAGGCTAGTGGGGTTAACACCCAAAAGGCTACGCCTCGCCCGATCTACACACACACAAAAAAAACTAAAAAATTATACACCGTGAAAGGCTACGCCGAGAAACACTGGGGTTAACACCCAAAAAGCTACGCCGAGTTGGTAACACTGCTTGTGTGAGGTTGCCAACTCCCCCCAAAAAGCTTCAAAATATCAGTTGGTGAAATTTTCATGGGGTGAGTTGGCAACACTGAGCCTCAAATGATGATTCGAGCCTCAAATGAGGATGGTGAACTCTCTAAATGGGGCTACTGAAGATTGTTGCAACTGAGATACAAAACAATTTTTTTATCTTTTAAATCATAGTTACCCTAACCATAGAAAAGTTAGGGAATAGAAGTGGAAGCTACATTTAAACCTCGCTGCGCTTTGAAATTGCATTTCCATCGGTGGCCAGTAGATGGCGCGGCCGTCTTCTTTTGCTGTTTCCAGCACAAATTGGGGGGAGAGCTCTTTCGGTGACAGTCACGTGGGTTTCAAACGTCCTTATTGGTCAGATCTCTTGTATCCCAGCAAGGCTGTTACCAATGGCAAGGGCTTTCTTTTTCGCTGGTTCCCTTCCAAGCACCGCTGTTAGGGGTGGGGTGAAGAGATGGGATGGGTGATGCGTTTCCGCCACCGCAAAGTTCTTCGGAATCTTTTACTCAAAAGTAAGGTTGCCTTTCCTATGCAATTAACAGATTCTTTGAGTGTTTATTTGAAGGCGAAATTGGGAATGTAAAATGTAGGCATTTTCAACTGGCGCCTGAATTTTCAAATTCAGTTCTCAAAAAACTTTTTTTAAAAAATATTTCAACTTCGCTTGTGGAAACTTCCATTACCACTTTTGAAATAACGAGTACAGTGTGTGGGCCTCCCCGATGGCGCCGTGGTAGCGCCGTCGCCTTGTAATCAAGTGGTTCCGGGTTCGATACCCGGTGGAGCTACAAGTGGTTCGGATCCCACTTTAAACTGTAGGTCTAGTCCCGATTGGCCTGAGCAAAAAGAAAAAAATAATAACTCATAACTGAAGTACAAACTGGGGGCGGCGAATTCCATTGCACCGGCGCAACAATCATTTCTTGACTGCAACAATCTTTACTCGACCTCGCCGCACAAGAAATGAAAATGAACTGAATAACGTGAAATTCAAATAATTTTTGTTTCACTTTGCTCGAAGTAAAATCGTTTCTTTAAGATAGGGTGACCATTCGTCTCGTTTTGACCGGGAGAGTCCCGTTTCATAGGCGTGTCCCAGTTGTCCCGTCGATATTATACAAGAAACACTATTTGTCCCGTTTTTTTAGAAGTCTAGGAATTAGCTTGAAAACCAAGTCTAAATTTGAGAGATTCTTAAAAAGAATGACTTTCTGTGTCTTGGCGGAAATTCAAATGTCAAATCCCGCGTTTTGTGTTAGATATTAATATGTGATGCAACTTTTTCGGGAAGCTTGATTAACGGTTAGTAAAGAATAAAGTTGTTCTCAAGAAGATTGGTCCTTCTGCAAAATACTTCTGGCATAGTAGTTATACCGAGATTATAAAAATTAATAGCTCTTGACAACGAGAGATCATATTTTACATAGATATTGTTCATGATGTATCATTTATGTGATCCATACTATAATAAATAATAAAAAAGGTAAAGTGCTCCCCTGTGCTTTGCACCACGCCATGAAGGCGTATCTCGGCCGAAGCTTGGAGTGATGTGATCAGCACCACGCCGCTGGCCGCATTTACCTCCCAGAGTTTCCTTCAGGTATCCACTTTATACAACACTGTGCGAGCGCCGGAGCCGCATAAACAGGTGGAAAAAGTCCCGGTTCTCTCAGCCGGGGATCGAACCCGGGCCTCTCGCATGGTAGTCAGCTTTTTTTTTGCAGCTTTTAAAAATTAAGATATACTATTGATGAAATCCTACGAGCAATATTTGTATTTTCCTCAACCACTACAAATTTTTAATTCACCATGATCCAAAAAACTTGTAAAATTATTGCTTTTTTATATTATGTTTTTTTTTTTTTTTGAAGAGTGACAATTGTCAATTCAACCTGTATGTGGAGTGAGTTGACGATATGTTCGGGGTCAGTTGACCTTTGAAATGGTTTGGAATATTTTATTTCAAACAATATACTGCCTTAAAATTACAGATTACAAAAATGTGATTTAATGAACAGCATAATATGTAACATAAATGTTCCAAACCAGGGTGCGGAATCCCGGGGGGAAGGGGGGAATTCCTCCCACCAACGATCTTGTCTTGAAATTCCCCCCACAAAATTCTTCCAAGGGGGGAAGAGTTTTTGTTTTAACAACAAATATAAACAATTAGTTTGAGATTCGAATATACATGACTGGAATAATATCGAGAACATACAAAAAGAACGGACAACAAAGAGCCTCACCTCTAAGGACACTAAACCCAGCAATCCCCAGAACACAGAAATTAGACCGACTTGTTACTTCTTCTTCATTTCTCATCGTCTTTCGTTAGCAACCACGAAGTACATAGATATATTAATAAAACACGTAATAGCATTTATATGTGAATTTTATACATGAAACTATTATCATCTTAATATATCTTATTTTTTATCCCTCCTCCCTTATGCACATCATTGTTCATCTATTTGCAATTATACATTTTGAATGAAAGACAGTCGATATAATATATTGTATATTTTATAAAATAATTTGAGACATTTAATGACATTATATATATATATATATATATATATATGGGTCGGGTCATTCATTCCATGTCAAATCAGGCAGGAGTTGACCCTCATAGTCACGAAGTTGATGATATTTCGGACACAGCTTTGCTTTGCTCCAAAACCTGTGAAAGAATTTTGCTGAAATATGATTATTACGAATTATATGAGGGTTGTTCAAAATGTCATTTTTGAGCAACATGCTCTTTTCAATTAAGTATATCTCGGGAACGAAGGAAGAGAAGCGTTCTTGAGCTCGTTGTAAAGGGGGGAAACGGTTGCATATTATGAGATGATAAAATGTTGAAACTTTGTAAAATTTGAACACACTGTTCAAATGTTCAAATTTCAAGTTTGAACAGCTCAAAACATCCCCCCATCGATTTTTCTCATTTTTGAATATTTTTAACTACCATCCTTCCTCTTCATACTAAGAAAGTTTTATCGAGGTTTTTTTTATATAAGAGAGAAAAATGAATTTGAAATTTGTCCCGCATCAGCAATGAACTGAGCTATAATGAGACTTTTCATTTGTGTCGCGCTAGAGGATATACATACGTACTGTTCAGGGACAGATGATATTCCTCTTGATAATTGCCTTTATTTTGCGCTGTAATTGCTAATTTATACGTTACTGTTTTCATATTTTTAGCCGCGTTCATGGGGACGAGATGTGGGAGTGTTGTGAAAACTTCTGTGTTAGCCAAAAAAAAATTAAGTTGAAAACGGACGAATGTTGGGAATGACTCCGTAAAAGATGGATTTTGGTCAGTTGTTAGACCTCTACTAGAAGAAAAAAATCCTTAAAGTTCACGTCCTTCTCCCCTGTGCTTCCCCTCAGGCATCGGATTCACAGACTCTTAGTTACTGGCTTATATCTAAGCAGTTATTTTTCTGTTTAAACTTTTGATCCTCATTAGATAGACTGAAGAAAAGGTAATGTTTCGTTGTTCAATAATGCGTAACGATCTGTAGG
The DNA here is from genome assembly GCF_977018435.1 of Lepisma saccharinum. Lineage (NCBI taxonomy): Eukaryota > Metazoa > Arthropoda > Insecta > Zygentoma > Lepismatidae > Lepisma > Lepisma saccharinum. The sequence goes on along the minus strand of NC_139234.1, from coordinate 55,946,562 downwards.
ATTTTATGTTTTGGTAATGAACGATACCCCTATAAGATTGGATCACATATAAAGACGAATTCAAAGGAATTATTTTCCGGAGAGGGGCATCGTAACGATCTGTAGAATCTTTTAAATGTAACGTACAACAAACTCTAAAATCCCAGACATTTAGCCATCATCTTTCCAATCAGGAAATTGCTAGAACCATCTAAGGAATGAATGTTTTGTCAGACATTGCCGAGCTTCCTTGATCGCCATCGTTGCAAACAGGTGTAAACGATCGCAATCAAGTAAGAGTCTACAGATAACTGAGTCGGCATTACTGAGTAAATTCGATTGGAATAAATGTCTGGAAGGAGAGAGGTCAGTGGTCAGTTCTAAGTCCGTCAATCGAGGAGCGAGTACGAGGATTACGAAGAGAGATAAGATGACGCCTTGGGGAGACCGTGTCGAGACGAGTCGCAAGTCAGACTCTTTGTATAGTCTCGAGCGTAACCTCTCATCGCATATCTTCAGCTGCAGTGCAGAGACAAGTATACCCTTTTCAATAAGCCATGTTCATCCAGTCTTTGGGGGTTTAAAACTCAAGTGGTGTGTCTTGCCAGAAGTAGGGTTACCAGACGTCCGGTTTTTCCCGGACATGTCTTACATTTTAGCCTTATGTCTGGCGTCCGGGAGGAATTTGAAAAATATCATAAAAGTCCTACATTTTGAGCGTCACAAAATATTAATTAGGAAAATAGGTAACAGAAAGAAATCATGCAAGTTACAAGTCTATGGACTACGCTTCCAAACTCAATAGTGAAATTTATTTTGCTTCAGTCATTGATGTCCGTTTGCACGAACGAAGATCAAATTTTAAACTCGGATCGGGGAAGGATCACTGGAAAATTCCATTGCACGAAGACGGTTCAACACTTGTTTATCTTCTGATCGGCCATTCGCGACCGTTTTGGTGTGTGATCCTGGTTCACGATACTGACGCTTCGACTGCAGGCAGTTGTTTTTTTAATATAAAAAGAGCGGAAAGTGATATCGAGGGCGCGCAAACGCTAGAGATGTTGGATGTACAATGCTGATAATTCGAGAACTATGTAAACTAAAAACTGCCAAAATAATAATAATAATTTGTGGTTCTGTGGTGCAAAGTTGTAATGTTTATAAATACTGTACTTTCTATCCCAGAACACAAAACATATATAAATGTCATATATTACGTGCAAGGTAAATTAGAACACAGCAATGTTTACGATATTGCTACATGGTGTTGGAAATATGATTGTATAAATTTACGAAAATACATGTTACTGGCTATTTACACGACACGACAATATAAATATATAAGAATTAAGAAATGAAAAATTCAAATAGTTACCACAGTACAGTAATAATAGAAATAATAATAATAATAATAATAATAATAATATATCTTTATTGCGGGCGAGGTTCAGCGTACACTGTTCTCTCAAAATCGAATGTATTTCGTAAGGCATTAAAGTCCCGTAGAAGAAGGTTCCATGCTTTCTCCTCCTTTTGTGTTGTGCCGTCAGTTCTTTTTTAATATCATTATTTCTTTACACTCCACTACATCCTTGTACATACTGACAAGGTTGATTAGTACATCTCTCAAATTCAGAGAAGTTTGCAGCCCGAATTATCTTCTTCTCCTACATGTTGATACTTTACCACATCACATTACTCTATGGGGTTCTTGGTTGTCATTTGTGTTAGCCAATCAATCAGGTATAGCCTTACAAATTAATCTCGGATCAGTTGAACGGAATCTCCTGAACATCGTTTTTCGTTGGTGCAATGCAAATCCTTAAACCAAGTTCATTTATTGTGGATTTAAATTGATCTCGTTCATCTGAACTTCGAAATAATCGGCGTTAGTGAACGCGGCCATGAGTCATTGCCCCCCCCCCTAAAAAAAAGTTTGTCCTGCTATTAAACAAACAGGAAAACGGAAGTACTTAATGAACAAAGTTTTGGGACCACTTTCTGATAACGTCACTGTTCAATACCTGAGCAGAATTTCTTGCCTTAGGGTTTATACTGATGGAACAAGGTCTTGCCCATTCTGATTCAATATTCAATACAATTGTAAAGCAGGGGTATAGATAACAAAATTATCCATGGTGTCTGCCAGTCAAGAAAGTCATGGTAGTCAAGAAAAAGTAAATATATTAACAAGTAGGCCAAGAAGTCAATAAAAAGGCAATAAATTATTCTTGTGGTCAAGAATTTTTGCTATCATAATGACTGATTGGTTGATTTAGTTTATTTTACTTCACTTTTTTCTGTCCCTTTGGCTAATCGCGAAGATGAGGATGAATGGTGGTAAGATAAGATGGATGAAGGGACAGTCACAAACATATAGGGACAACCGACACAAGCCCCATATGAGTTTATACTGGCTGTGAGTAGACGCCAAAGCCTCGCTTATCTGCCAAACACAGTTCAGGCTCTTTAGTAGGGTTTTTCATTAAATAAATATTTATTTTCTTAATTACTAATTTTCAACTTTACCTAAGTAGGGGTCGCATAAATAGACATTAAGAAAAACGGAAAAAGGTATAGAAAAGTCCAGAAAAAGTCAAGAATTCTGGATGTGTTATTTTGGTAGACACCCTGGACACTACTCAAGATGAAACTTCTTGAACCATTTTCAATTACGGTAACTGCTGAATATTTGTTTGCCATTACAGGTCATAATTCAAATGTTGAGAGAGTACTTTCATTACCATCAGCACAACAGACTCATGAGAGAAATTATTTTTCATGAAGTCTGTAAAATGTTTGTTTGGTACTGGTCCCTATAATTTCAAAGAGTTTGACTGTCCACTCTAACATAAATATAGTTTGGCTAAACCTGAAATTTTGATAAAGATTGTCTCCTCTGAGAAGTACCGCTTAAATCATGTAGTGAGAGGTGCATTGATTAGTATGATTGCAAGTTTTGAAATTTTGCATTTAAAAATTCATTAAGAATTCATTTTTTAAAAACTGAAAAGTGTCACTTTTCAACTACTTTCTAAAGTGTTCTATAGAAATATCTATTATTTATTGAGAATGTTTTGTGTCCTACCTACATTTTGGGACAGCATGTCCTACATTTCCCTTACAGCGATCTGCTAACCCTAGCCACACGTATGTGTTTAGTCAGTACCACTTGCACCTTATCATCAGGTTTGCCATGAACAGCGAGTATGCCAATAGTTGGGGTGATGAATGATGAATGAGCTACATTACCCGTAGTGATAGATGCGGGATATTCATTTATTTCAATTCGAAATAAATGAAAATTGGAAGGATAGGCAATGATACGAATGTAAGTGGTTTTCACGTTATGTAAGAAATCATCTTTTATAATAAATGCAAGTCTTGTCTTCCCCTGTAAAATAGAGACAAGTCTTTCTGTACTTTTAGAATTTTCTCGATTGTAACTATCAAATAAATTATGCGACAGAAAATTATTTGGAATAAAAATTATAGCCTAATTTATAAGCGTTAAACTGATATAAGTTTTAATGTATTTAATCAAAGAATCGCCATAAGATGTGTCTCCAAATAGAGGACTCGTACCCACCATCTTGATCACTGTCCAGCGGCTAAGTCCCTAATGATTGACGAATTGTTACACTTTTTGATAAAAGCAAGAGACTTGGTAGTATAATTGTTATGCCATTTAAGGAATTTTCAGTCGAGGAGCCAATCGCTATGTGCGTGCCGATGCCTCCCATGTTCAAAATAGTCCACCGTATTAGATTTATTTTGGTTTGATATTTCTCGGGAACGGTGACGCCTATGAATGTCTGGTTTTCTCAGAAGTTCTCCAAATAGTATAAACTTTCACACTAAATCAATAAATCTATTTTAAAAAAATAAACGTTTGTGAAATACTCAATTTTAAAGTATTTTGTGAGAATAACTGCATATTGAAAATTTTGTTGATGGTTATGTTCATACATTTTCAGTCATATAAATTAGAGCTCATTCCAACATCTCGAATTGAGGTCTCAAGCAATAAAATTTTGTATAACTTTCATTTGTCCAGTAACTTTATAAATATAAAAATAGTATTTTAAGAGGAAATCATGCCCCTCGCCCGAGCGCGACCGTCTCCCCCTCCCTTTCCCAGAAAGACGAGTTTTCCCCGTTTATTTGTAAAAGAAGTAATCAATTCCACTCCTCCGTAACTATTGGACTTACGACCTTCATATTTTTATGGGACACTTTTTAAAGGTTTATTTCATAATCTATTCACTCAAATTCTCTGTAGCAATAATGATTTCATACTTGATTTTAATTATATTGAGTTTGGTAACAGCGTACAATTGCCTCACTAAATGGTCGGCTTCTCACTTTCCGATTTCGTTTACTTCCTCATTTTCAGCGAGGGTAAACAAAACAGGTTTCGAGAATCGAGAATCGACGGGACCGAGCGGGTAGGTTTCTAGTGTTTCGCCCGATGGGAGGGATTGAGAGAGAGGGGAGGGGGGAGTGAACTGCCTCATCCAGAATAAATAGCCTCGGCCTTTTACCATAGCCATGGGCAGGGGCAGCCTGACAAAATTCGCAGCAGCTTCTATTCTCCACTTGCTTGTGTCCATAGGAACACAGAGCAGATGGTAGGTTGGTTACTCTATCCCAGTGGTTCTCAACCTTTTCGAGACCTCGGCCTAGTATTTTTTTATTTTATAGGACGATGCCCAATCCCAACAAATTTATTCGTAAATACTTTTCAATTTTTTTTATAGTTTATACTAACAATTGGAAAGTGTGGTATAATCATAAAGACTGACAAATATAAATTTAAATTAGTTACCAATCACTGGACCAATGCAATATTATAGCATATAAGTTCCTCAAGCCATCATCATTAAATTAATTTCTGTTCATTATTATTGACAAACCCCTTTCTGATAAAAAATATATAATATTATTCCGTATAAAATTGATTATTGTATTATTAAATTGATTGATTTTAATTGTGTAATTAAAACTGCCGGCCCCCGTGGCGGAGTGCTTACCACATCGCGCTACGACGACAGGGGTCCTGGGCTCGAATTCCGGCCTGGGCATGGATGTTTGTGAGTGTCCATTTATCAATTTCATCACATCATTCCTCATCACCATCCTCGCAAATTAGACAAAAATGGCACAAAAATCGAAGTAAAAGAAAGCAAATCAAATCAATAATTTTAATTAAAACTGCACTCACTATAGAAGTCAATTAGGTAGGAAGCCAGCAGAAGAATGACAGCTTATCGGCGAAACCCTGTCCTATCATATACACACAACAAATATGTACATGCGTAAAATATATAATTTAGTCAATAAACACTAGTTCAACACTAATACCAGGCTCTCCCAGAAGTCCTGCACCATCAGCACACTGAGCCCCAAGAGATGAAGTTTGCGAGGGTAGGTGGCGCCACCGGTGAAAGGCTGTTGGCAGGCATAGAGGACAGGTTCGTGGGATCAACTGAAGGCACGCGCAGCGTGTGTAGCGGGTGTTCCTTTGAAATTAAAGTGGGCACGATGAGTGAGGACCAAATTGCACTTCGTGCAGTGCTAGCTTTTTTATGGAAAAAAATGTCTAACAGCAAAAGCGGCAGCGGAGGAAATTTGTCGTGTGGAGAACGAAGAAGTGGTGAATCGATGGACAGCTTCCCGTTGGTTTAAAAAATTCGCTTCGGGTGATCTACGCCTCGCGGACAAGGCCCGCACGGGGTGACCTCCGATTGACATTAACGAGTCTCTGCAGGATGCTGTGCATCACAATCCAGCACACGTGTTAGCCAGAGTGGTTGGGGCATCCAAATCGACAGTAAAAATTCGCTTGCATGACATGGATTACACCAATAAACAGTCTCGACAAAGTCCACACGAGCTGACAGAGGTGCAGGCCCAGCGCAGAGTTGCAATTTGCCAGACATTGCTACAAAACCCGCATGATCTTCGTTTTTGGAGGAGAATTGTGACAGGAGACGAGAAGTGGGTGTTTCTGAAAACCCCGATACACGTAAACAGTGGGTGAAAAGAAGACAGGAGGCCATCGCCCATGTGAAACAGGACAGATTTGGGAAAAAGCTCATGCTGAGTGTGTGGTGGAATATTGACGGGATTGTCCATTATGAGTTTGTTCCAGAAGATCATGCTGTAACAGGTGAAATGTATTCTGAACAATTACGCCGAGTGTATGCCATTCTGGACGGGAAATACCCGGCATTAACGAGGAGGAAGAGCTCTGCTGCAAAATGACAATGCTCCCAGTCACCGGTCTCGAAGAGTGACCAACACACTAGCTGAGCTTGACGGATTTGAGTTGTTACCTCATCCCGCCTATAGTCTGGAAGTTGCACCATCGGATTACGGTTTGTTTCGCTCTCTCTCATTTCCTGTGTGGTCGGCACTTCAGTTCATATGATGAGGTAAATTCTGCCTGTCGTGAGGTTTTCAATTCTAAACCTGCTACCTGGTATCGCCATCAGATTGAACTGTTGTCGCGGAGGTGGGTGAAGGTAATTGAACATGGAGGCCTGTACTTTGCTGAATAAAGTCTGTCTTTGTTTCTGATAATCTGTGTTTCGTTTTCGTTCTAGTATGGTGCAGGTCTTCTCGGACAGCCTGGTATTTTATTTTGAATCTGCAAACTCGCTGAAAAAATTAGTTGGCTTATTTTATTACAACTGAGCTTCTTTTTTTGTAAGTTATTCTAGTGAAACTTTTGCTGCCGTTTTCTGTCCGTAAGTTTGTTAATTCAGGAATGAATTAAAGTGATATCCAAACGAAGACAGTCACAAAATTGCAGGTTTTTACCTTGGAACACTAATACACTTCTATCTTCATTTAACTTCTTGGATTCCATTTTCTAATATTCCTGTGAAGAGCATGTTCCAATGTCACTTCGGGTTCGGGCCTATTATAATAATTAATGCACTGTTACAGAAATTGAATTACATGTTTAAGAGATGATAATTAACCTATCGTTAATGTCCAGGTTGAAGAGGTCCTTCATTTCTTCCCTTGGGATCTCGTCAAAGAAGGCGTCATTAGAAATATTATGCTTATTTCTGTGCTTATGTCAGAAATTAGTTTTTAAATTATATTTAGTCCCATCTTCACAGAATTGCTTCCACATAAAAAAAAACATCCACTGTGAAATGAGATTTGAAAAGCCTCAATTGCGTACAATTTATACGAATCCATGTTTGAAAGACAAATTGAACGACATCCAGACAGCGCAAATTTGTAATTTATATTTTCAACAGATAGTTTCTAATTTATATGATCAGCGATCAATATATGTCGTGTGATATACACTAATGAAATCTGTCCGAAAATCTTACTAATTCAAACATTAATAGAATTTTCAAGAAAACGTGTACATTACCCAGGGCGAAGTTCGAACCTGGAATCTTCGGCGGTGAGATTTTGAGTCGATAACTCAAATCATTTGGCCACTGAGGCTGTCCATTAAATGTAGAAACTCCGGATAAATTCAAAGATGGTACCATAATGGAGGCTCTTCCTCCCAGTTTTATATTTTTATTCCTCCATCTCGTCTTTCTTAATCTAATGATTGATATAAAGAGCAATATATTTAAGTTTATTACACTTATATTCACCTCACCGTTAGATCAACTTTGATGGGAAAAAGTTTCAAGATAAAGTAAATTGAAAGAAAGCATACGAGGTCTTTATGGAAAACACAGACCTATAATTCACATAAACTGACTGTATTTATTATTTTCGTTGCTTTTATAACTCTTACTTTAATCGCGACGATGAGGATGATGAAGCGTATACAATACAATTTCTCTCTCCGTGTAAACAATAATTATAATTATAACTAGTGTTGCCCACGGGACGAGACGGGACAGGCTTTTAAAAATTCGAGACGAGACGAGATTGATCATGTGTCCCGAGACAAACGAATATTTTCGAGACGAGACAGCATTTCACAGCATTTCCACGAGACGAGACAGGCCAAAGTCTCGTCTCGTGGGCAACACTAATTATAACCCATGCCGCAAAGGTCCAAGCAGGTCAAGATACTGCCGGCATCACTCCCACATGCCTCAGCAGAGGGAGATCATGCAACAGTGGCGCAACTACAGGGGGGCATTGCCCCCCACCCCAACCTTGGACGGAAATGAGTTCTGGAGGGGGGGACATTGACGGCCAAGTGCATCTGCAACGGGCAATTACCGCCCACAACTTCAAATTTTATGTAAATAAAAATGCTTTTCGTAAAATTTTCTTCCTCGCTTCGCTTGCAGTACCTGCTTTTCTTAGTATTATCAAGTCCCGAAACATAGCTGGGGATGGCGAAAGTCGGCCTTGGGCGCCGAACGATCTAAATGAAAAGAGATGAATTGTGGTTTTAAGTCAACTTTATGCACAGAAAGGCTAATAGGGACTGGACATACAGTTTAAAGTGGGATCCGAAGCACTGTCATGTGCCTCCGCCGGGTATCGAGCCCGGGACTCCATCAAAAGGTGACGACGTTATCACTACGCCATCGGGGAGGCTAAAAAGTTGTAAAAGAGAGAATGCGTTAGTGTCCCGTGAAATTATTTGCGCCCTATTAAATTTTAAAAAAATGGATCTAAAAATATTCTTGCTCGCAGGTTGTTTTCTGTAATGCATTGTAAATTACCAGAGAGAGAGAGTAACACTTTTATTAATTGATTTTGTTTTAAATGTATGAGCAATTGTTGAGGAAAAGGAGCGTGCACAATTTATGTAATTTTTGCTGTTGGTTTATTGTGAGATGGATGAATTTATTGTGTAATGTATTTAAATAATATACGTACACAATTTAGTGTCCACGTCGCTCCATGTTGCATATGTGCGAAACATATATCGTGCATGAGTTATACATGTTAATGTAAAAGGGAATTATATTTGGAATGCATTTATCAAGCATTACTATCTTTCAAAAATAGTTTGAGTACTTGTTTTCCATTATTAATGTGAAATTGAACGTGTTGAAAAATAATTTAGATCGTTTGTTCGAAAACAAATACTTTAGCACCAACTTCTACCCCTTTTTGCATAATTTACGAGGGTAATAACGTCTTGGATACTACTACTACTACCGCTACTACTACTACTACCAATAATAATAATAATAATAATAATGTTGGTCCCGGGTTCGAATCCCGGCTTGAGTCTCAATTCATCAATTTCATCATATCATTCATCCCCATCTTCGCAAATAAGTCAAAAGTGGCACAAGAAGCAAAGTAAAATAAAGAAAATCAATAATAATAACATTATTATTATTGGTACGTTTATTATGGTACTTGCCCCCCCCCCCCCGCAGACAAAAATTTAAAAAATTCGTGGTTCCGCCTCTGTCATGCTACCAGTTACGGGATGACGTGTGATTAGCACGACGAACCCTCAGTTGTTGTTATAGGTTTCCACGACCTGATTACGCTAATCGTTCGTAGCTCCCCAATTTGCTCACGATGGTGAGTGGCCTCCTGCCTCATACCCTGGCCAAAATTTTCGGGAGAAAAGTTGTTACTAAGTAGAAATATTTTCCAAGTATAATAAGTAAGAATTTGATATGGTTCTACTAGAAAGTTTGTATTACTAGGAAGCTAGCAAAAAGTCTATCACTGTTTTGCAATTGCAAGCCGAACGATACTGATATTATATGACCAGGGGTCAACCTAGAATTTTACAGAAGTGTAAGGGTAAATTTAGAGCCGAAATAATCATAAATTTAACTTCAATGAAAAATTTTAGGTGAGAGTTGAGAAATTTTGTAGTCGTTAGGGGTGCGTGGATAAATTTTTGTATAGGACGTCATTACTTTCACAGGTAAGGTAAAGCAAAGTTCCCCGTGCATATAGCACCGTGCCATAACACACATTTAGGGGATGTGAGGTAGGGCCCCACACATTCTCGGTCATGTGATCAGCACCACGATCCGGCCGCCTTTATCCCAAGGGTTGCCCCCAGATACACATTGATTACAGGCTAGGTGAGCCTCAGAGCCGCTTTATGAGGGGGCAAGGCCCACCTCCAGAATCGAAACTGTGTCTCCCACGTGGCAGTCAGACGCCCTACCGAGTAGACTACCGAAGCCGTATTCTTTATTTTTATTTCATTTTGTCTTTATTTTTTTTATTTTTGGTGATCTGGTGTTCCTTGCTATCACTTCGCTTAAGAATGATTTAATACACAAGGATTCTCTGTTTATTTTTAATACACCAAATCGCCGACCTACATGACGCTGTGGTTAGTACTGTGCGCAACAATGCCAGGGATGCAAGGTTCGAAGCCAGGGCTTTGCATGGTTGTTCTTTGTGAGTGTCGGTTCATCAGAACATCAATCATCCTCATCTTCACGATTAGCTAAAAATGGCAGAAAAGCAAATAAAATAAACCAATTCAATCAAACCACAAAATCGAAATTAAATATTTGTTTTTAAACGGACATGCAAACAATTTTCATTGTGAACTCAGCCGGCTCCCGTGGTTAGCACATTGCGCTCCAACGCCAGGGGTCTCGGGTTCCCGACCTGGGCATGGATGTTTGTGAGTGTCCATTCATCAATTTCATCATATAATCACTCATCCCCGTCTTCGCAAATTAGCCAAAAAGTGAACAAAAGTTGAAGTAAAAATAAAGCTAATAAAAAATATTGTGAAATTTTATGTAAATAAAAATACTTTTTGTAAAATTTTCTTCCTCGCTTCGCTAGCAGTACCTGATTTTCTTAGTACGTATTATCAAGTTCCGAACCGTAGCTGGGGGTGGCGAGAGTCGGCCTTGGGCGCCGAACGATCTAAATGAAAAGAGATGAATGGTGGTTTTTCCATTAATTCCGAAGAAGAGCACCCTGCCGAGATTTCTTCTTTGGAACCTTTGAATGTGGTATTCTGCGCCTTTTCTTTCTTCGATCTTCCATTTCTTGAAGGTTTACTCTTCCAACGAAGGGTTGGCACTTGTTACAAATAACACAAACTCCCGTTGCTTCGTAAAACACACTGAAAGGAGGTTCAAGCATTCCGTGGTCAAAAGCAGCGGGCCATTAGCAGCACCCCTCCCTTCCTTCGCGGTCCTGCCGAAATGAGGGGGAAAAAACTCCAACCGCCGGGAAAGACCCCGTCCCGTGTAAAGGGTCGATTTTGACTTCGCCTGTTTATGGCATTTGGAATGAACATTGCCAAATTTAATGTAAATAAAACCAAATATCAAACCATTTGTGAGAATGAAAATTTGAATGAATAGATTATGAAATAAACCTTTGAAAAGTGTCCCATAAAAATTTGAAGGTCGTAAGTCCAATAGTTACGGAGAAGTGGAATTGATTACTTCTTTCAGAAGTAAACGGGGAAAACTCGGGAGACGAACGCGCTCGAGCGAGAGGCATCATTTCTTCTTAAGTATTCAGTTAATCTAAAATTTAAATTAAAACTTCTAACAAACATTGCCCAATATTACAATATATATAATACTATCGTTTGATTCGGGAATATTTTTAAGACTGCTAACTAGTAGTGGTGATCGGCACAAGAAGAGAAGTAAAATAAAGTAAATCAATAATAACGATAATAATAATAATGTTACAATAACATTATTAGCAACATTATTATTAACATTATTTTATTAACATTATTATTATTATTATTGGTACGATTATCCTGGTACTTGCCTCCCCCCCAGACAAAAATTCGTGTTTGCGCCTCTGGTCGAAAACCAAGACAAAGCCTACATCACGCAGGAAGTCACAGCACGGAGTTTGCGGGTTGTTTTTAAAGAAATCGTTGACGCACGACATCAAACTATGGTCAATGGATCCGTCTCTCCCCCAACCTTCCCTCGCTCAAGGACGACTGGTCCTCTATGCCTCGCAAGAAGGCATCCCTTCTGTCCCGCAGTCGGGTTACGTTGTGTAGTTGTGTTCTCTGCCCACTCCCACTGCCTGAAGGTCCCCTTTTGCAGGGATATAAAACCTTTTTCGAGCAAGGCCTCATCCCCTTTTGCAAAGAGAATGAATCGGATTTTGTCAACCCTCGCGGTGCAAATAATTTTACGGGGCTCCATGGCATTCTCTTTAACATTTTTTCCCCCACATAGATCATTTGGCTCCCAAGGCCGACTCCCGCCGCCCCATGGTATGGCTCTGAATTTGGACTATAAGTGCGAAGATATTGCGAGCGAAGCGATCAAGAAAATTTTACGAAATGTATTCTTATTTGTATAATATTTTCCAGGGGGCAATTTCCACTCTGTGTCCTCCTGCAAGTGCCCTCGGCCGTCTGAAAGATAAAAACATGGAACACGTGAAAACTAATTCCATCTTGAGTATCCATTTGTCCTTGTTTTTCTTTCTTCCTCAATGTTTGTTTCCCCTAGAATGAACTCAATCCAAGGTCGGGGAGGGGGGATGGACAATGCACCCTTCACCCCTGTAGTTGTGGCACTGTTTGTGAGTGTCTCTTTATCAATTTCACGTCATCACTCATTTTTGCGATTAGCTAGAAGTTGCACAAAAGCAAAGCTAAGTAACAAAAATTAAATATCCACTCCCTCTCTCTACCATATGATTCATATGATATGAATCAATATTACCAAAAGGTAGACTTGGGAATCAAAAATTTAAGCAGTTCGAAGTTCATACCAACACATCAAAGAAAAACATCCGAACACATTAGGGAACTTTAATACAACACTACTCAAAATGCCACAACTGTTCTAGATATTGAAAATTGTGAAATCATTTCCCGAAGTCTGAATCTCGAAGAAAATCCCCCCTTGCATCAATGATTGTAAAATAGAACTAAAAATACACAATATTGCAGACTGCAAACTTCTGATGTCTGCCTCTCTACACAACAAACACATTCATTTTTGCAAGAAGAAAATTGGAATTTTACAAATTTGAAAAATCGTCGATGTTATTTTCGTAGCTTATTGTAAGTTCACATTTAAATATTTCATAGTTCGAGGAGGGGCATGCCCCCCGTGGCCCCTCCCCTGGGTACGGGCCTGCCCATATTATATAATATTGCCTAAAATACCAATTTTTCTATTATTTTTTATTCATCTTTATTTCTTCAACTCAGGTTTAAGTACATTGTAAATGCATTTATGACCTAATACATGCAAGAAAATGCCCTATAAACTTAGAAAAATGACCTAAAAATTCTGAAAGATTTTTAAAACAAATTTATAAACTACCAAGATAAATTCAAATTACAAATCAACGTTACAGTATCTATCACATGCTCATTGCGTATGGTGGTAATACAAGTAAGAAAGTTAACTTTTTTTGTCATCTTTTACACTTTAAGTACTGAGTTACAGTACACAACGAATGATTGTCGGTTTTTGGACAAGAGAGCCTTGTACACGGAAATTTTTTTCTCGACTTCCACCTACACAAGAGTAGCTTACTTGAAATGAACAATATCATTTCCTGTTAAGTCACTTTCAATTCCATAGAGTGCAAATTGCTCCCTGACAAAATATCCGATACAGAGCACAAAACTTTGTACCCTTTGTTTTTTTACAATAATCCGTCTGGCGACAATATATTTACTGATATAGGGGAAATCACATTGTTTGAGCTGAATTGTTATACAACACCTTGTGTCAACAATCCTGCACAGAATTTCTTTGTTTCTTCAAACACAGTCATTCAGAACTGAGCTGAAGACAATGAGACGAGAGTCGGGAACCTCTCTCCTTCAAAGGGTTACATTTGCATGTAAAATGTCCCTTCTTTCACCAAAATGTAGAAAATTCATAAAATGACTTAAAAATGGCCGAAAAATGACAAACGGTTTTAAAAGTCTAAAAAATTACATTTACTTCAAAAAGGTTCAAAGAATTGCAAAAAAGTGCCCAAACAATGGCGTTACCATTTATTCACTTACTTGTAAAATACGTTCCTATCTACTTATGCAATGTTTCTGCCTTACCAAAAAAAATATGCATTTGCATCAAAATCCTAGCCCTAGTTATCACATTACAAAGGATGTAATATTGAAATTCCAATTTCTCACCACCAGAGTAAAAAACCTGGATAGCTTTTTATTAAACAAACTAGTCCCTCGTATTTTTAAAAAGATCCTCCTTTCTTCCCATTGTATTACGGATTTGGATTTGAGTTAATGTGTGAGTTTGCGTTGCGTTCCGTCTGTGCGTATTGGTCGTTTATTAAATAATTAGTTTTTCGCGATTTTATAGTTACTGTACGTGTTTATTTATTTGTGTAATTGTGTCTGTGTTCCAGCAACTTGACATGCAGAATATCTTCGTAAGTATAAACGAACTTTTTGGGGGTACATGGCCAATGTAAAGTGTTGTAACTGAACTTAACGCTGCATCATCTTCCTAGTTAGTCATTGATATTAGTGGATACTTGGTGAATATGACATTGAATCATGTAGAAACTTTAATATCTACGCCTTTCAATTCATTGACAATGGAAGAGAAACTGCAGTGTAACATTTTTCTAATCATTCCAGTATCTAGCCAAAGTTTAGTTACTGCAAGCGTATAGGGTTCCGACGTAAGTATTCGAGTTTTTTTTTTTATTTATGTAATTTGTTCCATATGTTGCTGATTTTTCGTATTCCTACGTAGTGAGTATTTAATGCTCTTTGGAGAGATATCTTGATCAGAATGTTAATTTTATTCCAAATTGTTCGAACAATTTACTTACTCCATATCAAGAAACTCCCCTCAAAAACCTTATAGAGGAATATAGAGGTAAACTGCCCCCCTCCCCACCCAAAAGAAAAATGTGCCCTGCCTGACTGAAAAGGCACGCGCCGCCCCTGGGAAATGGAATCAATATTGGCAAGACTAGGAAGAATAAATGACATCTGTCCGCTGCTTTTTTCGAGCGACGCTGATACGGGCTCTTTGAGGAAATGGAGCGTTCACATTTGAGAGACAATTTGGCGGATGAATTGACCATGTAATGTATTTAAAATATATATATATATATATATATATATATATATATATATATATTAAAGAAACTTTGAATACGTACACAATTTAGCGTTAACATGTTGCATATGTGTTTTCTTATTTTATGTCGCTCTATGTTACATATGCTTAAAATATATGTTGTATACATGAAAGTTATACTTGTCATATGTACAAAATAATAATGTTCGTCATTATTCTGTCCTTGAAAAATACGGTTTGTGTGCTTGTTTTCCATTATTAGCTAATATGAAATTGAACGTGTTGAAAAAATATTTCAAATAATTTGTTCAAACACAAATGCTTTAGCATCGACTTCTATCCCCTTTTGCATGATTTACGACGATAATAACGTCTTGTAATGCTACTATTATTACTACCATTACCACCACTATATTACTATTATTATTATTGGCACGTTTGTCCTGGTACTTAACCCCCCTCTCCAGATAAAAAATTGTGGTTTCGCCTCTGCTCACAAAGAAGACTCATGCCCAGGCTCGAACCTGGAACCCCTGGCTTCGCAGTGTGTTATGTAACCATCCTACCATGTAGGTCGGCTAGTGAAAGATGTAGGACAGCTTACTGGCTCAAATTATTATCAAACACGATGAAAATGTGATAGTGTTTCACAATTATTATTTCGGTTAGAAAGCGATAAAATTTGTAGTTCGATAGGGTTACACTAAGCATCTTATGGAGTGTAAATATCAATTTCAAATCTTATGAATCATTTCTCTACGCAAACGCATCAAATATGGTAAGCAACATAGGTGTGTGTTATGATATCCATTTTATAAAGGAAAAGTTAAGTTTTAACCCTGACTGTTTGCATGATATCGTTTCAATAGCATGTTATATATTGCTCTCAGAATTTTAAACGGCAGTAAAAATAAATGACAATTGCTACTACGAAGCTTACAATGGGATTGCATCCATTAAGAACAGAAGATGCCTATTTTGATTGCTTGTAACATCGAAAGATGAATTAGAGGCGCAAATAGTGACTGAGAAAAGTTGCTTGCCTTGATGTCCTGCATACACTGTGAAAGTTGTCAATGTTATCAGGCGGCACCTTATGAATGTAGGTTCAAGAAAATGACAAGTAGAAAAAAGCTGCAGTGAAATAAATACGATTGAAAATCTCTCAAATTACATTCTATTTATTTTCTTATATTTATAATAATAAATTGTGTCTGTAGAAGAAGTTGTCTGTTAAACCTACCTCAGGCACAACCTAATTTTTTGACAAATAATTATGTCAACTCTTCTGCTATGTAGTGGATTCTCCTAATTTTATTCATATATCTTAAGCCATTGTGTGACTGGTAAAAATTAGTATCATAATAAAAATCCCTGATATTTGGGGTTTGTACTCTTCTGCTCAAAAAGTGGTGATAAGCTGCTCAGAGACTTCGTGCCGCGGAAATGGGGTAAAGCGAAGGAGGCCCCTTATATCTTTCGGTTTCGTACCATAGTCATTAAGGAAGGTATTTTTCAAAATGTAAAGAGGATACAGCATTTCCCTCGATAAAACTTGATAAAACATGAAATATTAATGATGACAGTGTAATCCAAGAAGTCGCTGATCAATCAAGGGATTCCTATTTGTTTGTCAGGTGTCAACACAATATTTTGCAAAATGGTTAACGTAGGCAAAGATTGTCTGAAGTGATGCAAGAGTCTTTCATTTGAAGCAAATAGAATCCATGGTGGAGTAAGGGACCCATTTTAATGTTTTAGCAAGTAGGTCTAAAAAGATGTAAATGTTTACACAATTCATCAAAGTGTAGATAATATGTAACAATTATTAGTTAATTAATTCTATTTTTCTTGCCTAACACAACACAATGGTGTTCTTGGATTCTCGTTAGATTCCTTTGTGCGTAAAAATCTTGCATACTGGAAACTAGAGGAAAACATTATGAAGCACGATTTATAAACGTCTTCCTTAATCAGTTCTGCAGAGAAGCCCAAAGCTGTTGGTACATATTAATCGTCTATGAACATTATTGACCTGTAAATATAACGTAGATACAGTCCCGATTAGCCTATTTATGTTAAACTTTATCTTTGTATTCTTTGGTAGTCCGAAAAGGTCATTATCGAAATATTGTTATTTGATGTTGCTCGAACTTTTTTGTTCGTTGGAGTTTCATTCAAGATATCATCCCTTTCCTGTTACTTATCACTTTTGGAGGAGGGGGAGGGGGGCATCTTCCAATGCAACACAATATATTAAAAATTTGCCCCCTCTAGGATTGACTTCGCCCCCCCCCCCCCCTTACTAAAAATTCCTGGCTACGGGCCTGCGTCACAGAGAAACTAGCTCTGGCGGGATTGTAAACACGAGAGTTGGGGGAAGAAAATGCCTGTAGGACCTTCAAAAGCGGGCCAAACCTGAATCAGATCCGCGAGCAGTTTGGGCATCGGGGTAATGGTTGCGGTCGTAAACTTGGGAACATTACGACAGTGAGTGAGTCCTAACTCAAGGTTACCCCCCGCCCTCCTCCTCGAAGCCAATGCGTCGCTATTTTTCCACAGAAGATTTGAATCTGAAACCTGCGAAGATTGACATAACAGCTACTGAAGGGAGCCACGAAAGCTCAATTGATCATGATAATTAGAGACAGTGGCGTAGTGGCCGCCCGGCAATGCAGGGTGTGGCGAGGTGTAGAACCATCCCCGCAATATTCTTTCTCTCTCTCTGCTTCTGAAATTTTATATAGCTTAGAAATTCAACAGGAAGTGTCGCTTATGAAATAATTTAATTTACGAGACAGAAATCCGGTTTCCAGTAACATATGATACGACATCTTCGATAATAAGCAGGGGCGTTCTGGTTCGGCCAGAGGGGCCCGGCTAACTTAACATATGTGTCCCCTCCGAAATGCAGAATTAACTTCCTTGCTCGCAGGTGGACATCTATAGGAAAAATCCCATATCTCATAACTAGACCTCGGATTTTTAGATTCTAAAAATCCTGAAATAGGTCCTAAAAAACTTAAGTTAGGCTCGAAAAATCCTAAAATAGGTTCGAAAAACCCTAAAATAGGTTCTAAAAATCCTGAAATAGGTCCTAAAAATCTTAAGTTAGACTCGAAAAATCCTGAAGTAGGTTAAAAAAAAACTTAAAATAGTTCAAAATTTCTGAATACTGCTGATTAGGTATAGTCACCGGCAATGAAAATGGGACACATATATCCTGAAATATGCACTATCTTGCATAACGTTATGTGTATTGCCTAACCCTACGGCGATGGCAGAACTCAACATTGGAAATTTGCTATTAAAATCCACTCATCGCCGTATAGTTAGACACCAATCTGTTTTCATGTTAACCACAGTAAAACTCCGCAATTTTGTCTGTGAGAATCATCTTATATTCTGAAAATTTTACAACAAAAATATAGTGAGTGGTGCAAACTTCAATGCTGAAATGTTAGTTTGCAAGGCGTGAATGCCACAAAGCATGGAAGTGACGCCAAAGTGAGCAAGACCACACAGATCAGACCACTTTGTATTGCACAGGTAACAGTGGAACCTAAAATAGGTTCTAACAAGCAAAATAGGTTTTTAGGCACTAAAAAACTTTTGTTGCGTTTTTTAACGAAACGCTGACATAACTTATTATTTCTTGCATTAATCCAGTATAGAAAGATCCAGTTACTCAACCAGTCGTTGCTTTGTTGCTGCACAATATAAAGAATTAAATTTGATAACTCATGAACTTTTATCACTAATTTTAATTTTACGTGTGGTATTTGAATGTAACTTCACATCAAATATTTTCAAGATGGCTCTAAGCCTTTTTATATTCAAATAAGAGCTGAAAAAAACTCTAAAATAGTTTACACCTGTTCCATGTTACTTCAAAGTGGTCCCAAAACTCAGTTTGATGTGGAGTCGAATTATCCCTTTGCCCTAAGGGTTCACAGCGTATGGGTTAAATGTTACCATTATTTGGGGGCATTTTGTGAAGTTCATTTTTCTTCCATATTGAAATTCTGTGGACATTTCCTTCTTTCCAGTGTGTTTTTATTTTATGATCTACAGTGCTCGAAGTGGATATTCCTATAGCTGGTATGCTTGGTCGAGGAGGATTGGATTGATTTGGTGTTTTAAGTCCACTTTATGCACAGTAAGGCTAATCGGGACCGGACCTACAGTTTAAAGTGGGATCCGAACCACTTGTGCCTTCACCGGGTATCGAACCCGGGACCCCTTGATTACAAGGCGACGACGCTACCACTGCGCCATCGGGGAGGGTCTTTGTGTAGATCAGCATGGAGACAATGAAGAAGTGGGGGATGCTTATGCAAATTATCCTAACAGGAGGGGATGGTTAATGGAAATGTACATAACTGGGGGAAAAGCACCCCTCTGCACTCCTTCTCCACACCCACAACTCCAGCACTGATGATCTATTATTAATATAAAAAGGTCTTGTTTCATGAAATATATCGAAAAGAAATGCTATTGTTGAAATTATTATTAATAATGTCCACTATTATTAAAATTGAAATCCTTTTCGGAATTCAGTCTTTCCGATCGACTTTCATTGAGTGACGAATTTTCAGTGAATGAAGTCCCATCACCGCCCTATTACCCGTCTTTCAAGGCTGGAGTTCCGCCATATTTCCTTCTACTAGATTTCAATTGAACTTGTGATGCTGGGTTAACACTGGAAATCTAGAGGTCCAGTTCAACCCCCAAAACAGAAATGAGCACATTGTTGAATACATTAGTTACTATTAGTATTAGAAGGCTAATGTGAGGGGATTACTTTATATCATACATTTTAGTCCGATGAGAAGGTCCGGAAAAATGCAGATAGATACCTCAAAAATTTTTAGATCCAATTTGTGCAATTGAAAACAATATTGATTTATTAGTGCACAATTAATTTCCCTGGACGCCATGGCATTCTCTTTTTATAACTTTTTTTAGATCATTCGTGCCCAATGGCTGGCTCCCGCCGCCCCTCTGAACTTGATGAAAACAAGAATAGCAGATAATGCGAGCGAAACAAGCAAGAAAATTTTACAAAATGAATTTTTATTTGCATAAAATTTGAAATCGAAGGGGTAATTGCTCGCATTAGCCCCTGTCCCCCCTGTAGTTGAGTCACTGTATAATGCAGACATATTTAAGCAATATATGTTTACTTTGGATACTTTAGGCTCACTGCCATTGTTAGTCAACCTTATTCTGCACAGTTGCTCGACTAACCTTGTGTTAATGCGAATACCACGCACCCTTCCCCCTTCCATCCAAACCGATTCTAAAGGCATAAGAGATAATGTTTTATTTCAACCCTATCGCCGCGATCACCCACAGGTAGGTAGAAAACCTATACATAATAACCAAAACTAAAAATCAATAACAAGTCAATGAAACGATAGTTTAAAGTGGGATCCGAACCACTATGTGCCTCCACCAGGTATCGAACCCGGGACTCCTTGATTGCAAGGCGAAAACGTATTCACGGCGCAATCGAGAAGGCAGTTACAAATATCTGATACATAAAAAATATCAAATAAATTCCCTTATATGTATTAAATACTAATGTATTTTTACATGTTTAGTAATTTACTTTTATATTTAATAACATTATAAATATTAATCATATAGGCTCTTTCTTCTCAGTTGCTTGGTAGAAAATTTGAAAAGTTTCATGCACATACATAATATATATGTATAGTTTGTGTATGTCTGTGTAGACCACAATCTTCTTGCCCCCCCCAAAAAAATCAATCTTCAATGATTTCGCGCCCTGGTAGGGTATGTAGCTGCCTGGCAAAGTCCTCATTCCGTAAATTCACGAACTGCATGAAATCAGAGAAAGACATATATTCCCCCCTCGTTTTCAGAAAACCTGTTTCACAACCCACCCCTGTCCTTTCTGTGGTGAAGGACACTCCAGTGGGACAATGAATCTTCCCCCCCTATTTACTGCGAGCAGCAAAAGAAGACGGCCGCGCCATCTACTGGCCACCGATGGAAATGCAATTTCAAAGCGCAGCGAGGTTTAAATGTAGCTTCCACTTCTATTCCCTAACTTTTCTATGCCCTAACCTAACCTCATAAACTCGTGTTTATTTTCAAGGCATCACTCTGAAAGACGCGTGTGTTTGGAATGCTGTGCTTTTTTCCATGCTGCATGGAGATAATAATTCAAATTATTATTATTGTTATTAGTAGTAGTAGAAGTAGTAATAGTAATATTATTGTCCCAGATCTTTGACTAAAAAATTGGCCATTTTTTTCCACAGCATTTTTCATAATATTTCACAAGCTCAAGGGGGGGGGTTCAACCCCCCCATACAGCACACCAAGTTTCAGACATATTTCAGAAATATTGCAATCTTTCATATACGTTTCTAACATTCTGGTTTCGCGTTGACGTTACAGAAAGCATCACATGAAGTCCCAGTTTTGTTTCTGAAACATTGCAATGTTATCGTTTCATTGTCTAGTTTCTGGAACGTCTCGGAGACATTGCAACGTTGGATTCAGTCATCATCGGCCATCCGGGAAATTTTCTGAGGCGGCCATGTTGTGTTTACGTTCCGCTGACCGGGAGTCGTGCACATCTTATGAAGAATAATGTTGTTTATTGAGTGGTAAGTTGAATATTATTAATACCAAAGTGTGTTTAATTGTGTTATACTTATGCACGCTACATATTTAATCTATGTTGTGTAACGTGTGTGAGAACGTGAGTGGAAACAAGGCAGGCGTTATCAAACCAGTGTTTAAAGAAGTATTTCGTCTTGTTTGTTTAATTGAAAATACATGATGTGAAGAAGCATGGAACTTCTCGCACCTCATGAAACTAAAATAACAGGGAATAAAGTGCTTACCTATAAGCAGTGCACATTTATAGTATACCGAAAATAGATTGAATGGAAGAGACGGAAAGTACTTGTTGCTGAAAATGTATCATTTTTCGGTTACATTATAATTACCACCTTTCTAATTTTGTACAAATCTTGCCCTCTTAAAAAAAGTTTCTCACCTCCCTGTGCATAGTGAAGAAGCGTAGAATACTTAGAGCTACATAAGTTGTTACGTTAGTAGTTTTTATCTAATAAGAAATATGTTTCTACAAATTCATTCTGCGATTTCGATACGTAAATCGAAGGCTGCAGCATTGTCCCGTGCAATTTTTTTTAGCTGTGTGGATTTTAGCTCGAGTCTTAGCGAACAGGCTACTACTGAAGATCACAGCATGATTTACATGGTACTCCTATAATTCATATTCTAATTTTACAGGACGCAATGAAATGTTGCTGCATTACAATTACCACAGCTTGAAGTGGGTGAAAGAACAAGTAACAGAAACAATATTTTTTTTAAATTTATTTGCTAACTAATTTTTGTGTTTGTGATTGTGATAATTTACCTTAAATCAGCAATGCACACAAGAAATACTTTTCCCAACTCTGTGATTACATTGCTTAAAAATATAATTGTCACATTATTTCAAACTTATGTAATCAGAATTTGATCTAAATATGGAATATACAGCATCCACCAAAGTAAAATTTTGACAGAGTGACTAGTGAAGCTAGCTTTGAGTTGTTTCACCAGGTTTTAATCTGTGCATGCGAATAATCTCTGACCTGACCTGGCCTGTTACACTGTCACACACATTCTTTAGTTATTGGTGGGTATAAAGATTACATTGGTGTGTGTTTACATGCAGGCGATCATTACTTTTTTACCTCCACACCATGCAGTTGGAAAAATGTATCATGTATGGACTAGTGTATCACGTGATGAAGATAATATTACATTCATAAATAGTTTGGTCCTAGTTCCAATTGTTTAATTACAATTTCATTATGGTACACAGGCATTTTTTCATGGTTCAATGTCTGTTTACACATGTACTTCAGAGTATAGCAATCACTTTCTGTGTTTTTGCTTTGAGATTAATGTTTCAATTACATGTACTTCTCAATTGCAATCAGCTATTTGTTTACTACCATCTTGATTACGGACTACTAGTGCCATGTGTGCATGATGCAAAGGGGTTTCTTAATAAAGTTAGGCAAGTAAGGTTTAGGGCTCTTTAGTTTTCAAAAAACGCCTCTAAATGCTTTTGTGGTTAGGTTGGGTGGACCATTTATAGCTGTAAGTGTTCCAAATGAAAAATGCCTTGTCGACAAATGCTTGCGTAAGGTACTTTTTTCGTGTTTTTATTTATTTGCTAATGAGTTGCACTTTGGAATTCCAAACAGTTGTAATTACTTTCACCAGGGTTCAAATTTATTGTAACAATAAATTCTACAATTTTGCAATACTTAATCTTCCTATGAAACTGAAAGAAAGCATTAAACATTCGGAACCATTACCTTCCAACACCTTATAATGTGATTTCTGGTCTTCAGTACTTCCTGCTATTCTCACAACCTGGTGAAAGAGTTCCATGAGTATTCTCACCACTTGGTGAAAGTAGTTACAGCCAAATTTTAAATTACTTCTGAAACTCAATTCTGACTAGTTCAGCTCTCATTTGGTGACTAAACCCTTCAATAATAAATAGCCCATGTACATTGAAGTGCAATTGTAAACAAAGTAGATGTGGTACTGGTTTAAATAACTGCAATCCTCTGAAAGTGACACATGCCATGACTGGACACAGTGTATATTATAATAGAGTGACTAGCTTTGCCAGGTGATTCAGCTAGAACCTTTTTTATTACTTCTTTATTAGTTATGAGAGATACATGTTAATCAGCAATGGATAAGTAGTATGTTTCACTCATTTGATATTTTGTGTTGGCATAGCAGTATGGTATCTTATGCAGGCACTGGAAGTATTGTCAGACTTCTAGAATGTTTTATTTTACTGTTCTGTAATTTTATAAGTAGTTTATGTGAAATGCAATATTTTCTACTTGCTTAGTCAACGGGTTCAAATTATGGAAAATTTTGCATTTCAGTTTGCATACAAATGAATTATTCCTTATACAATTCATGATTTTTTTCTTCTAGGCACTGTTTGCCAACACCAGCCAAATACTAAAGAGCAAGAGGTGTCTGATGTTGTGGCTTGTGCAGGACAAACTTGGCTAGACAGAGAAAACAAGTAAGTAATAACGTTCTGTGATGGGCTAATTTGTATTTTTTTTAGCTCAAGGAGTCATAAAAAACATTATGTTGATGATCCAAATTAACATGTAGAAATTACACATGTGCTGGATGCATTATTGTGCTTGTTTCAAAGTGTAATCTCCCATTATATACTCCATAATGTACAGTGATGGCATCAGCACCTTTTTTATATCTGCCACTAGCCACAATATTCATGTAAAGTCAAAGATAGCAAGAAATCTTAGCAAAACTCTCCCCCCACCCATATTTGCCAAGTGTAAACACAGTAGTTATTTTCGGAACGATTGAAGATGACCGGACCCCTCTCAGATTTTCTTCATATTTGGCATATTCTCTAATTGAGGCCTCCAAATCACGAATCTAAAGTTAAAAGTTGTCGGAAACGTCTAGAAATTGCAAAATAAGCTAAAATAAGGCATCAGTTTTCGGGCTGGTAACCGTCGTTTTTTGCAAAATTTTTCGTTTCACAAGCAAAATATATATATTCCTGATACTACCACGACACCAAATTTTAACTATGTTTGCCTAACCTAACCACACGTCAATGGATCGCAATTATTTTGCAATTTCTAGATCCTGATACTACCACGACATGAAATTTTAACTATGTTTGCCTAACCTAACCACACGTCAATGGTTTGTGGGGCTAGCGTCGATAATTCACAATTATTTTGCAATTTCTAGAAGTTTCCAACAAATTTTAACTTCAGATTCATCATTAGCAGGCCTCAATTAGTAAGTATGCCAAATATGAAGAAAATCTGAGAGGGGTCCGGTCGTCTTCAGGCATACCTTATTTTCTTTCTTTTCATAAAATGAAATGAAATGCAAACTTCTTTTCCAAATAGTAATAACCCGAGGCGCAACAGCCCGTGAGGACCAAGGCCTATCTACCGACCGCCGGTGATGATTGATTGATTTGGTTTATATTACTTTACTTTTCTGCCACATTTTTGCTAATTGTAAATATTATTATTATTATTAGAAATTCTTTATTCATGGATGCAGTTCAGCCACGGCCAGGCTGGGATTCTAACCTGGAACCCCTATCATTGCAGTGCAATGTGCTAACCACTCCATGGAAATTTGTGCGATATTCTGTCTTAAACTGTGATGAACAAAGGTCGTTTTGGTTAATAAAAAGTGGCCTTTGGTTAGAAGCCCTAGCGAGGCATAAGTATGCTTTTGCTCATATTTCTATCACGTCCTCTTATCAGTTGGCTGCAACAAACACACACACAATGTATTTATTAAGACTGAAATGTAAAAATATTTTGTAGCCCTGTAGAACAGATATGGGTTGCAAAAGTTCAAATATATGGCTAGCTTTTATTTTACTCAAGGATAGTTTCATGTCAATTCTGGGTCATTCCATGTCAAACCAACCATGTAATTGGTTGCATGACCAATTTAGAAAAAAAAAAACATTTTTAGTACAAATGTTGGTACATGTTTGTAGATATTAAAAACAATATCCCAAAAAATATTGTATTTAGTTCTCCTGGGCCAGCCATTTTTCCAACAATTGCTCGTGACTTTTTTTGCTCATGTAGAAGTTGACAGATTTCACAGATCTTCAATTGTCATACCTTGTAATTTTAATTTCTGGTAAGTCAACTATTAAAATCCTATGTTATTATATTTTCTGATTTTTTAAGCCCAACTTTAAAAAAGAAAAAGGAAATGCTTCATTCATTATTCTAGGTATACCTGTAGCTTAACATTACACACCAATGTCACAAATTAGATCGCATATGTTATGTCATATTTACCAAACAAGTTGAGTCTAAAAGTTGAGATTTTTACTGTGAGTTAGGTTCATGCAGGGCTTCCTCCATTCCAAATTTCAGAATTTTTCAAAAAGACCCATCTGAGATATTTAAAACCGAAACTGTCAAAATTCCATAAACGGCCATGTTTCTTGACCCAGTCGTGAGTGGGGGTGATGTGATCAGCATCACGCCCCTGACCGCCTTTAGCCCCCGGGGTTTCCCCCCGGTACCCATGTTATTCGACGCTGGGTGGGTGCCGGGGCCGCTTCCACCGTTAGAAAAGTTCCTGGATTTGAACCGGCCGGGGATCGAACCCGGGACCTTTAGCATGGTAGTCAGATGCATTACCAACTGAGCCACCGTGGCCACTGTCTTGTTACACAAATTACCACCTTAATTTTTGTTCTTAGGATGCAATTTTGAGCAAAACATACTTGAATATCATAGAAAGTATGATTCATTAACTACAGAATGAATTTTGTTTCAGGTCTCTAGCTTTACTGATTTTTGAGATATTGAGGTTTCCGTAATTTGCTACATGAGAAAAAAAAACGCCTTTGTAATGTTGGAAAAAGGATGTTCCAGGAGGACTAAAGACAATAAATATTTTTGAACATTGTTTCTGATATCTAGAAACATGTACTAATAAGGTTTTTTTTTTCTAAAATGGTCATACAACCACCATTGGAGGGTTTCTACCAACAAAAGGGGTTTGAGAACTTATGATCCTCAATTTTAATGAAACTCAGCACATTTCATCTTTCATTGTGGTGAGAAACCACATGATTTTTTTGGTATTTACCTTGAATTATGACCCCTTCAACTTTTAGTTATTCCTTTTCTTTTATTCCATTCCCAAACTTTCCAGTGTGAGCTGCAGTGTCCTAGAAGAAGAAAATTCTGTCGCTCTTCAAATTATATAATGTGTTTTGAGATTTCACAACATTAAGCGAACAATATAGATTTCAGAGAAAAATGTGACATTCATATTCCAGTATACTAGTAAAATATTACCTGGTTTTGGCCCAAAAACAAGGTTTACTAGAATTTCGATTTTTTTGAAAGGGAAAGTTGCAACACTAACTCAAATATTTTTAAAGTAAAGTTTCATATATATATAATCTAACTTACACAGAAATAAAATTGATGGTGTTTTAATTCCTTCTCTGATTTTTTAAAAAATGTATATCACATTTTATAGTTTTCAAATTATCTCTAAGAATCTAGATATCACAGAATCAATTTTTGGAGTATACAATTTTAAATAAGGTTTTCATGGATGCCAGGAAGGTGTCACCTTAAAATTTCATACTTCACCCATATAATTTTATTTCAGTCACAGTCATTTGAGTGAATTATTAAAAGGATATTGCAGAAATATGATAACTTTGAATTGACGGTGTTTCTTTCAGGGAGTGACACTATTATGGAGAAAATATGCCTCCCCCCTCCCTTTTGAAATAAAAATCAGTGCTTGGCCCTACCTGAAAACATCCTGTGGTCAAACATGAATGTTTTGTTCTTACCTTTATAATTACTAATATTAGTTTATTTCCATTTACTATGACAAAGACACATCTTAAAACGTAGTTGAATACTACTATAACTTTTTAATACATGGAATAAAAATAACGAGGAATGTAACTTGTAGTACAATTTGTAGATTTGATCCCTCGGTTTAGGATGAGACTTTGTGTAGTGTTTGAGCTCATTATAGCTATTGATATACCAAGGTACTAGCATGCACTAGCCAGCCATTTTCAACAAAAAACACTTCATAGTTTTCCAACCGCTTCTCAAGTAGTGAAGATATTGTCCAATTGCCAAGTGGATCTGGTAGTCCAGTAGTAAGGCACCAGTTTGGCTTTTCCTTCCATGCCCTGCGTTCCTGGCATCCATGAAAACGCTATTTAAAATTTTATACTCCAAAAAATGTGCTTCAATGATATCTATATTCTTAAGAGTTAATGTGAAAAGTATAAAATCCGGTAGTCATTAAAAAAAAGCAGAGGAGGAATGAATCACCATCTATTTTATTTCTGGGCTAGTTAGATGATATATCAAACCTAAGAAAAATCGAAATTGTAGTAAACATTGTTTTTGGCCTAAAATCTGGTAATATTTTACTAATTTATTGGTGTACTAAAATGTGAATGTGATACGTTGTCATATTTTCTTTCTATTATTTTGGTAATGTTGTGAAATTTCAAAGAAGTTTGAATAATTTGTAAGGGAGCTAGAATTTTTCTTCCAGGACAGTGCAGCTCACACTTGGAGGCTTTGGGAATGGAAGAAAGAGGAATTACTGAACAACTTAGAGAGAGAGAAAAACTATGGTTTCTCACTATCATGAAAATATTATTAAATGTGCCGAGTTTCATGAAAGTTTGAGATTATGGGTACCGTGGTCTGGTTGAACTGATGTGGAATGACCTTATGCAAAATTTTGTTTCTTTAAATGATATTTCTGCCCACAGAATGCTAATTCAGAATTGATGTTACATGACATTATTCTCTTTACAGGTAAAACTGAATGTTGTTCCACTGAGGCTGTCTGAGTGAGAACTTGTGGTCTGCAGAAATTTCAACTGAACAAAAAAATGTATTTAGACAAAAAAATAAAGACTCTTTTGTGAAAAAATATATATTCCTTTGATAATACTTATCCTTTTATATTTGTTTCATGTGTGAATTGTTGTTTGAAGTCCACTTAATGTGCAGATAGGCTAATCGGGAGTAGACCTGCAATTTAAAGTGGGATTCCAACCACTGTGCAATGTGCCTTCACATGGTATTGAACTTGGGATCCCTTCACTGCAAGGTTCTTATTTATATTTCTCACAGTGTATTCTGAAACTGACGAACCTAGCCTAGCACAACCATTTTGAAAATCAATGAAAGATATAATATAAATCATTCAAAAATCATGTCCTGCATGTTCTCATTTTGAAATGTTTTGGTATAAGTTAGGAAATCTATGTAAAATTGTTTTCATGAAGAAATGGTAATGTAGGAAATCGTAGAACATCTTTGAAGCAACAAGACAATGGAAATTTCTCACAAGAAACAGTAATAGCATTGATAATTCTGACTGGCAAGCACAACCTCTGATACTGCACATTTTCAAGATTGTAGAGAATGTCAAAACACATTTCATCAATTTTTAAACTTTGATTTGCTGTTATTGTTCAATTCTTATTTATATTGTTAGTTCCCAAAAGTTGCCCAAGTTTAGCTTGTGTCCATTTTGCTCTTTTTTCTTGTGAACTGATAGTTTTCCAATTTTTTATTTTTTACTGATTCTTTTAATAATAATAATCCATGGCTCCGCAGACCTTGGGGTGACACAGCATACTTAACGGTTGCCAACTTTGTGGTCAATTTCTCCAATTATGTAAGTATGTAGGATATTCTTATCAAATGTATAGACTGCCAATTCAGGTAACTTTTAGGTCACTCTGCATGATCTCCAGAAAGTATCCAATAAGGTATCTCAGATGTTTCCAGAATAACGCATAATGTTTCAGAACCAATATTATTAGAATCTAAATGGTGTAAATAATTCACAATAGCTATGTACAAGGTGGTGGTAAATTACAAACATGCAAGTTTGCAGTTTAACTGTTACATTAATTTTGAATTTTTATTTGGGATGATATGCTCAAATTATCTGTTCATTCTTTTGTAATTAATATATAGAATATACCTTATTGTACCAGATTTTTCATCGTAAAGTAACACAATGCACAAAGTAAATTTTAGTATTTAGTAAAATGTTTACATGCTTCCAGTCTATCATCATTTGGTAAAGTGGGTGAAAAGTGACTGGAGCATGATGCTGATAACATCACCCTCAATCCAACCATCCTTGTGACGTGGCACAGCAAACCACAAAGAGCTTTGTTATTGCATGTAAAACTCTATTCCTTTGTAAACAATTGAAGGTATTAATGATGATTACCAGTTTAATGTTTCATATTTTCTTTTGAGGTGTCTAAAGGTTTTTTTTTTTTTAACGCTAGCTTTGTCTGACATGAACGAATGCATAATCGGCAATTTTATGCACTTTTTCTCCTGACTAGATTAATTGAGATATGTGGTCAATTGATGGGAGATAAAATAAATATTAAGCATCATGCCTAATGAGGTTTCAGACCCAAGACCTCTGGCACTTTCACACCATCACAATACTTGATTTTAAAAGAAATACTGTGAATTCTATTTTCAGGAAATTATTTACAAGTAAATATTGTAATAATTTTTGAAGGGGGTTTAACCCCAAACCCCCTCAAATATTCCATTTATGAATACAGTACTGATTCCATTCAATATAACAATAATGTGAAATAATATCACTGTAATGTAGCTGAAATATCACAAAACCTTATGGAAATGTATCTGTAATGTTACACTGACATGTTTCTGCAATGTTACATTGACACGTTTCTGTAATGTTGCACTGACATGTTTCTGTAACATTACGAATGTTATGTTAGATTCGCGGACATTTTTACATTGCTGAAACATACCTGAAACATCACAGTAATGTTTCGCAATGTTGCTGCAATGTTACAATGTTTCAAGAGTTACGTATCCGTAACATATCTGAAACCATGTTGTGCTGTATGGGCCGTACCCCCCCTTGCGTACGCCACTGAGGTGTGCGTTACATCCTTAATACCTGCTTGGGTCCCCTTTCCTCTTGATGATTTCCTGCAACCGTTGTGGGACTGATTTCAGCAAGGTATCTGTTGTTTGTCGGGTAATCTGGCCCCATTCGTCTAACAAAACGCGCTTGAGGTCGTTTTTGTTGAAAATGTGGTGTTCTTGGATTCTTTCTTCAAAAATATGCCATACATTCTCGATAGGATTAATGTCTTG
The DNA here is from genome assembly GCF_977018435.1 of Lepisma saccharinum. Lineage (NCBI taxonomy): Eukaryota > Metazoa > Arthropoda > Insecta > Zygentoma > Lepismatidae > Lepisma > Lepisma saccharinum. The sequence goes on along the minus strand of NC_139234.1, from coordinate 55,915,826 downwards.
TGATTGAGGAGTTGTTTGCATCCAGCGTGGGGTGTTGTACGATAACCAGAGCTTGGTGTTGATGGCTGAATGTTTCGGGTCATTGTCCTGGGTGAACATGTAGCCACCAGTGAGCCCCATAATGATCACTGAGTTGGGTAGGTGCGCCTTCAAAATGTTGATGTAACATGTGTGGTCCATTGTACCATCAATGAAACACAAATCCCCAACACCATTGGCACTCTTACAGCCACATACCATTACCCATCCCCACCGTATTTTGTTGTGGCTGTGAGATTTTTCTCATCTAGTTCACAGAGCTTATATAGCAAAGCAATCATGCGCCCATCAGACGCCCATTGGTCCATTTGTAATTCTTTCTTGTAATGTTATGTACTTGTAATGAAATTTGAGCCATGGGGCGTCAATAAATTATACGCTTGGTATATCTGATAAGACACACAGTAATTTAATTATTTTTCTTTACCAATTTCTTCAAATGTGATACCAGAGTTTCGAACGAGATCATCTCGGACATCAAGTATCGCCTCGCTCGTTTCGAAATTTGAGAGGAAACACAGACTTTTCTTGTTTCAGTATCATCTCTATGTTAAAAAAAATCTCTTAATAATATAGGTTTAAGCATAGTTTTCCCTCTAATAATATAGGTTTAAGTATAGTTTTCCCTCTTACAAAGTTATGAAGTACAGGAGTACATTGCACCCCCCCAATGCCTCGTCTCATTTGTGTAAGTATTTTGTTTCGGAAAATTCCATTTGAAAAATTCAAAAGAAAAGGTCAGTCACATACTCTTCTGATGAAGATATATATATATATATATATTATCTTTGAATCGACGCGACCACTTCTTTAGAAATGTGTACCCACCTTATGCAAAGGAGCATTCATCTGGAGCGTGATTTTCTGAGAGTAAACTTTATCTGATTCCATCGTTTCACAGAAATTTTACACAATTTTCATATCCTTAAAGAGGTTTCCAAGAACACAGGTCAATGAACTAACTACATAGTAGCAAGCACAATGTAGTAGAATAAGTTTACAATGGTTTGAATTTCTGTGGTAGCTAAATAAGATAAATTAGATAATGCTTGTAAGTTATAAACAATATACCTAAATCTTTTTTATTGAGCGAATTGAAAATATGTTCCTTTAACAGTAGCACCCTGCGTCTGTCAAGTTATCTAAGGGGGTACATGGGGTACAACGGGATTTACGGATTTAGGGGGTACAGTACCCCCTTCAAAAATTTGAGGGGGTACAATGTACCCCTGTACCCCCCCGTTCCTGCGCCACTGCCTCGAACCATGGCATCCTTAAAAATGAACATGTAAAAAGCTACGAAAATAACAAATTTGTAAAAAATTCAGTTTTGTCCTTGCGTAAATGAATGTGATTGTTGTGTAGACAGTAACGGCGCCAGGGAAAAGTGACTGGGGGGGGCGGAAGGGGGGGACAAAATATTATTGGGGCAGTCACATTAAAACGCCCGAAAACACTATATATAAATATAATAATAATAATAATTTAATTCATGTATAGTGTTTTTTTGTGTTTGCCTTTTATTTAGAGTGGACGTTTACTGCCTAACTTTACTACTTGGTTACGAGTTTATCTCCATATCAGGGGCGAATCCTCCATGTATAGTAAACCACAAGCAACATAACCTGCGCAGACCCGCGACTCCCGTGCACCGTACTCCCGCTTGGAGGGGAGGGGCAGGGTAAAGCATGCTATCTTACGGCCCGAGCTGAACGGAAGAAGGGAAAGCTGGGCGGACATTTCGGCAAAGGTTTTTTCCTTGGTCGCTCTATAGGAAGTGAGGAACTTCCTACAATTCATTTATACTTGCTTTTAGTTCTCTACTTTTTAGGAGTTTAATAATAATAATGCGCGTTATAAAATTTTGGAGCAATGTACGTACAATTGACTAGGTTAGCTACTGTCAAGAGTTTACTGCTGTCGCTCGCTCCAGCCGCAGCTCGACGACGATGGACACACACGCTTTGTTGTCCCACCTGAGGAGCCTCGCTGGTAGCACTACAAACAGATGGGTGAGGAGTGGGAATGGGGCAGGGGGTAAGTTGTGGTTTTAAAGCACCCAGCGAGGAAGCATAGAGCCTTTCCTCAATCAGTGATGTCAACCCAAGCAAAATAGAATGTAACTAAACCTAGCACAGTTTGATCCTTGTTGGCACCTATGAACGTGAGTTTCTGGGAGAGGAAAATCTAATTCAAAGGAATATATTTTCAGGAAATAAAAATAAAATTACGTAAAATCTAATTTCTACTTCACCAGCAGACATGTTTCAAATAAAAGGGAGTATGCCTACACAGCGACAAGATTTTTACAACCATGCCACGATCCATCCTCTATCTTTTCTTTATCCTGCCCGATTTTGTTCGTGAGGAAATTTTATGGCAGGAAATCGGTAGAAGGTTGGGGGTAGAGTCCAGCGCAGTTAATTCTGCCGTGCTATGCGCGAAACAACTAAAGAAGCAGTGTTGCTAATGGAGCAGATAGAAAAATCGCTGCAGTGCGCCGATGCACAGCTGTTACGTACAACAATAAAATTAGAGAATTCAGGTCTATCTAACGTTGAGTTTTAAACGTCATGCATTATACCAGGACTAGGATTAATATGTATTAACAAGTGGCTTTGTATGTAGCTACATACATATGGACTAAAAATTCGCAAAATATGAACTAACACATAAGTAAAATTACCAAAAATGCTGCAAAGAAGACTTCTTCATACGATTCCTTATTTGAGTGATTTCAAACAAAATAAAAAAATATATATATTATTTTTCATTGCATTAATGCACTGGTGGCGTTCTAACTTTTCACTCCCAAAACCCGTATACACTGGTATGGAACTGCAACGGCAGATAATAACATGCCAACGTGTTAAACCGCTACAATTGCACCATAACACTCCTCCTCAAACAGTATTATTATTTCCTCTCTCAGATCTGCGACAGTCGGTTGCCTTTATTGTACATTTACAAAGGATGCCGGCTTCGACAACAATAACAAGTACATATACTGCCACTAGACGATAAGCTGCGCGGCTTTTTCTTTTGTTATGAACCAGGGCCGGCGCTAGTCATTTTGCCTCCCTGGGAGGTGGCGGCAGATGCCGCTCTATTTCGACCCCCCCCCCCCCGGTCATTACGCAGCAACGGAAAATTGAAAATCAATATATTCCTAACTAAAACATCAAAATATAAAATAAATAATGTGACTTCTTATGCTATTTCAATACTATTCAGCGCAAAAGAATATCTCGCTCGATCACAGTTTTCAATAGGCTTATTTTTTTCTTCTCTTCAAATTTTGCCGCTCGGTTCGCCCTCCCCTTCCGCCGGCCCTGCTATGAACTTGGTCACCCATCAAAGCATGGCAATTTTAACACAGAAAACAATATGTATCGCATTAAGCAGCAAAAATGACAGCCTCCTCTATGCAATTTCTACAAGAACACCTGCCGGAGCCAGAGTTGAATTGCTTAGAATTTCCCGAGCTTGGCTATGCAAGGTTTTTGAATTCAACTTCGACAGAACTGGAGGCATTATGGAATTTAACGTTCATTAGCAAACACACACTTTTACATACACACACGCAATACACGCACACAACGTCAAACCGGTCAAATACTTAGTATAAAATAAAAATATGGTGCTTCCAATGCAACAAAACTCACCGCCACTTTACCTGCTTTCCCCTTCCGTGACAGAAATAGTGCTTCATTATTACAGTTGGCAACACTAGTTACTAGCTAGCCAATGAACATGCACTGCATAAAAGAAGCAACGACTACGCCGTGCTATATTGCCACATTGCCGTCCCTGCTGACCGGTGGGAACCGCGAGCTGGAGCGCTGTTCAATTGTTTTCAATGAAGTTTGCGCGAGTGTGTCCAGGAATGGAATGACAATATGGCAACAATAGCGAAGGTTTTCGAGCAGGGTAGAACACGTGATGCTAAGAGAGAGGGAGACGAAACGAAAATTCGTTTCTACGCAACGGCAAATTTACGTGTGTGGCACTCTAAACAAACAATTTTCCCAAACCTTTTCAAGTTCTATGCTGAATCCATTTCGTCTGTTGAACCATTGCACGCAGTTTTGTGGGAAGATTAACAATATTACATAAATTTAGTGAATAAGTAACGCAAGTTCAAAACTCGAAAAGTAGATTAACTTAAAACTACAGTTATCTTAAAAAATATAATAATAAATCCTAGCACAATTTAGGCATTTAGAATAATTTCAGAGTTTAAGCAGAACTTTCTATTATCTATCCTCAATCCACACAACTACAGGGAGAGGGGGGATAAAATCGAAATTCTTGCAAAATCTAAAATATAGTCAATGCTATTTTGCAAGGTTTTTATAGGTTCACATAAAAATAATTCATAGTTCAAGCGGGGCAAGGGCCCCTTGCCCTACCTTGTGCATGGGCCTGCAGGTTTACCATAACTTCTTCCTACACCCCAAAAAAGCCACGAGTCGCCAAAGCTCCATATGACTCGCTTTAATAAAGGAATTAATTATTTTTATTATTATTCGAGGGAACTAGGGCATTCCCAATGGCGCAGTGGTAGCGTCGTTGCCTTGTAATCAAGGGGTCCCAGGTTCGATACCCGGTGGAGGCACATAGTGGTTCGGATCCCACTTTAAACTGTAGGTCCAGTCCCGATTAGCCTTACTGTGCATAAAATGGACTTAAAACAATCATTATTCGAGGGAACTGCCTCAAGTTGCGTTGTTTCTAGTGGCCTATTTCAGTATTGCAAGACTTTTATATTTCATGGTCTTTCTTAAAATGAAAGTACTGATATAAATATTGAACTTATAAGATCATAATATAAATGACGGACGAAATTTTTTTCGAAGAGTTTAATTTTCTTGCAATATAAACATGACGTTGGAAGAAATTAATCTTCTTAAGTATTAGAAACAACGAGAGTCACTTAGTAAAGTGTAATTCTCCTGTAGTTGTTGTATGTGCTTTGGAGAACACATTGCTCACCTTCGATACGTCCAGGACTTGACATTTCTTCTCAATAGCAAGGACAACCAAACGAGACAGCTGGTATCCTGTTTCGATCAAAGCTTTTCAAAGGTTTCAAACACGAAAAGGTTCTTTCACACGCTGCATTGGAAACTGGAAAATGTTACAACTAGAGTATGAACCTTGTGAAATGCCAATTTATACTTTCCTCGGATTTCGGAGAAATCCATTAACTGGAGTACTTTCGTTCCATCTTCGTAACGCTGAATAGTTTTGGGCAAAATCTTCGTTTCACGTTTCAGGGAAATGTTATCACAGGAATAAAAATCTGAAAAAAGTTACAGTTATCTCATAATTCAAGAAATATTCTAACCCTGGTGCACCTCTTACTCTACCACCACTCGAACCGACTCCAACGTCCAACGTATGTTTGTGCTACACAAGGCACCTATGGAGTTCTTTGGAAAAAGTTCTTCGATTTTGATATGTACGAGAAAGAGCGAACCTGCATCTAACGATTGAAGAGTGGCAAATCCTAAAAAGCGTTCTTTTACCTGGCCGCGATACAAATATCTGTCCTGTTCCTTTCTCGCAATGTATTTTGTTTCATTTGACATCAGTGCGAGCGAATACTTTGCCTCTTCCACTTCCTGGCTTATTTTGCTGAGAATAATTGTGGACATTACGCATATTAATTTGTTTTGAATCGAATTTTTTGAGTGTAATTTGCATTTTAAGGTTCAAGTTCAATACATTTCCGAAAAATATCCCCTCATTTTGAAATTAACTTCAAGAGTATCGAATTTATTCCCTTTGTTAAGGTTTGCCTCAAACTCATCATCTCGAAAATTAAGTCCCTGAATAGCAAGAAACCGCGATGCATCCACAACAACTGGCTGTCGGTTTTCGTGGATCACCTTTGGTCCCGGATTCGACACCCTCTGTAGGCACTTTAAACTGTAGGGCCAACCCCGATTAGCCTTACTGTGCATAAAGTTGACTTAAAACACCAAATCAACCAACAAATCTTGAATCACCTTTGAATGTCTACTAGTTAGCGTTGTCACTAACGACCCACGATTCGAATAATTTGTCCGTACTACAGATGATGTTTTGTGGTACTCAGAATGTTCGTCATGTTTTAAAGCCATCCACATTCAATGCTTTTTTTTTCAAGTTCTTAAAACTGATTAAAACTTAGGTTAATCGCGACGATTACAGGACATAAATGAATGAGATATCACCTATGTCCAGGTCGGCGCTTGAATCTTGAACGAAAGTCATACACACACACACATATATATGTATATATACTAAAACAAATTAATATTTTTTAATCAAGTTGGTATTAGAAGCAGGAAAAGTTATATCATGCAGAATACACCACTTAGAAAAGGTGAAAATCGTCATACCATAGATAAAGGTAGTCATACTCTTAGAAATTAACTATGTTATTATTCCATATCTCATTAATTAACTTCTGTTGACGAAAGGTGAAGTGTCTGACTGGAGGGGAGGGGCGCCAGTTCCCCTGCCCCCCTCTGGCGGCGTCACTGTGTGTAGATAGGTAGGTTCAAGAAGTCTGCTGTCTGCACTGCAATATTTCGTAGTTTTAGTATTATAACCATTGATGTAAGGCTACCAGCAGTGGTGGCGATTAGGGGTCATGGAGGACAGTTGCCCCCACTTTTTCCACTGTTGCACCTGCAGAATGCTAAGACTTGTCTACCAAGACCCGGTGGAGGCATACAGTGGTTCGGATCCTACTTGAAACTGTATGTTCAGTCGCGATTAGCCTACCAGTGCATAAAAGTGGACCTAAAACAAGAACTCAAACTCGTCTACCAATAGAAAATAAATTGCCCTTGCCCCCGCCCCCTCAGTTGTGGCAAGCAATCGCAGCTCCTGGCTAAAATACGAAAATGTCTCGCTTTTTGGTTCTCTCTTTATTGTAATAATAATTGCTAATACATATCATTTAATTTTAATTTATAATATGATTATGATAATTCTATGTTTAGATAGATATTATAATAATATAATAAGATAATTCTACGTGCTACGACACCAGGGGTTCCGGGTCCGAATCCCAGCCTGGGTAGGCCTGTAGCCAGAATTTTATTTCGGGGGGCTCCTCCCTTATCAGCACGGACGTCGCCAGAAATATTTGTAGAGGGGGTCAGGCCATAGATAAAACTTGATTAGAACAAACAATAATGACAATAATAATTATAATAGTTATTATTGTAAAATAACAAGTTATTAAAACTATACCAATTTTAATCCAAATTTATTGTTATTATTACATAAATGGTGGACGTTGCCACTCGATCCGCCGTTTCAGTGAATACATATCTAACACAATTGTTGTCCATTATTATTCATATATTTTGTACAGTTAGTGTACTGAAAATCATAGTTATTGCATTTTGTTATTAACTTTTACACAATCGTTAAGGCGAAGAGGGACAATTACGCACCAGGCATGCATTTATTCCAATATCGTCGGAATGAGTAATGCTACTAAAAAGATCTCCGCCAGAAATGAAGAGTATGAATTTCTCCCCATGTGGCAAGTGGAAGCGGTTTCCTAAGTTGATTATTAAGCCTTATACGATTTTTGAAAAATATGATGAAGTAGTATTTACCGAATCCCATGTATTCCTTATGGGACATCAACTTCAACTTCAAGTTACGGCTCATCAAATGGGAGTTTCGACTTTTCCTACTATTATGACATAGTTCAACGTGTCCTTTTTCCGTCCATGTACTTTTCTACGTCATCGGATGTTTGATATTCCAGAGAGAACGAATAAATAATGGTCCCATAAGCCTAGTGCATTTCTCCTTGCCTCCTACGGCCATCCTGGCAGTGTTGCCAAACCTGATGTGCATAATAGAGCTAGATTTCATCATTAATATAGCTAAAGAGGACTTTCAAGGAGCTAGATTAACGAAGGCTGCATAAAGTGCCCACTAGGGTAATTTTAGTTGTCAGAGGGGTGGGAGTGCTGCTATTACCATTAGCTTTAAAGTGATGGCAATTTATTCTTAGTTTTCACCGCCTAGATTTGGCGGCATCACCCATCTCAATAATCCAATGATGTTAATATAAAATCGAAAATAAAGGGTGCCCGAATAACAAAATTGTCATCTTCATCTTAGCCACAGCGCTATATATAAAAATACATGGGGAGGGAAGAAGAGGTGGGTGACGCAGCCTATAGCTATACGAATATCACGTCACGTGCAAAATGTACACTCGTGGCAAAAGTTGGTATTTATGGGCCGGAGCCAGTGGTGGCATCATAGTGGGGCAGAGGGCGGGTGCCACAGTTCACAGTCAAACGAGTGCACGAAAGAGCCAGATGTGGCTTCAAAAGAGCGAAGTTGGCAACAGTGATCAGCAGCTGCCCCAGCGAGAAAGACCTAGGGGAAATTGTCCCTCCTCGCCTTAAAAAAAGACTTTAACAGTGAGTGGTAAATTTAACTCAAAGTTTATATTCTGTGACCTCTCACAAAAAAAACTGTAAGTTTTGGATTATTTATTTTTTGGATTAAATGATAGAATATAAAAATATAACTTGATTCCTCTATTATACACTAAACTTCTTTTGATGTAATGCAGTTTCTACTGTGGTTATAACTTTATTTCTGGTATTAACAATAAAAATTACATTTAAATTAGATATATGTAGTATTTCGGTGGGGTTCAGCCCCCTTATCCCTCCCCCCTGGCTACGTGTCTGAACCTGGGCACACTTGTTCTTCGTATGTGCGTTCCTTCATTCATTGTAGCGATTAGACAAAACTTGGCAGAAAGTAACAGAAATAACTTAATTCAGTCAACCTCACACAGGCACGTATCCAGAAATTCCATTCGGGGGGTTGGGGGACTGAACAACATATTTTTAAGGGGTATAGTTAGATCCTCACATCACAAGTGTATGTTTAAGGGCAGTGGTGGCCTTTTGGTGCCTAAATGGGGGAGGGGGGGGGGCAAGGAAAGTTTACTTTCTCTTGGTAGACAAGGCCTAGCCATAGTCTGGAAGCAAAAAAAATGGGGAGCAATTGAATTGTAGCCACCGTTTAAGGCGGCTGCCATTTTTATCACAACGTGTTTGTCCGTATCTTCTAATCAGACATCAAAAAATGTATGGTGTCTGAGTGTTTTTACGAAGCTGTTACACATGCACGGGATGGACAATCCACTCGACAACGCGAGATTTAAACTGTGGGCTGCTAAGTGGACGCAGACAGCTCTCGGAATTTTTATATCTGATTCGAGCCTGAACACCACTGGTGTGTCTTGTCCTTCCATGTTTGCAGCTCTTATCAAAGCTTAAACCCACCAAATTGTTCATATTCAGGCCTAAGCACTCGAAGTCTTCAAAATTGTCTGTCACAGCTTCCGCACCTGCAAGTCTTGTCATATTCGGCACGAAACAAAGGAAGTCTTCTCGAAAACAGCTGGATCGCGAAGAAGTTAATGGACAGTGAAAACCCTTCCGTTCACAACATATCTAAAGTTTAGTCTCCCAATATGATAAAATGCTCACTCATTTATCTCCAGTGGCTTGCCAAGGAAGTGTTGGTGGGGTGATAACCCCCCTTTGGCCCCGTATTAAAAAATGGAACGTCGAAGGCAGAAAAGGATGGCAAAATGAGGACTGGCTACTGAAAAAAGTATATGTCCCCCACCCATTCCGAAATCCTGGTATGCCAGTAGAGCAATGGCACGATATGCCAGAAATCCTGGTTTGGGTCCTGGCAGAGACTGAAATTTCCGCTAAAATGGCTACATATGCAACATCTTCTTGCTTTCTCTTCTTGACATTCATAAAATTATCGGTTGTCCCTTTATGGCAGTTAAATGTTTGGTGTGTCGAACCCAGTTGGCTTAAATAAAAGTCATTTTTATCCCACGAAAGTCTCGGGCTGCATACATGAAATTTGGCCCGGGCACAAATAAATGTTCACTCAAAACTTTGATTTAGAGTTGATCTGTGCAGCTTATTTTTTTTATTATTATTATTATTATTATTATAAACCGCTCCAATATCCGGTACTGCTGAAATATTCACTTTAGAGACCTTCGGCTCTTGACCCTGAACTAACACTACACTGAGGCTGCGGGATTTCGACAGTCGTCAATGTCTTCAACTTAAGACCCGAACTGGAACTAGAAGTAGACTTCGGTACTTTATGGGAAATTGTGTTACTAGTCCTCTTCATTTTCGAATTACTACCGATTCTGTTGTACTGCCTCACATTCACGAACGTTCCCTTTCGCGCTTTCCAAAGAATAAATAATACAACAAATCGTCCTACTCGTGGCACTATCTTTGTTGTGCAGCTTCTAAATGATGATAAATCTTTACACAATTATCGCGTTCGCTGTGACAACAACAACGAAAGCTCAAGAAAAGTTTACATGCAATATTATTAATAATAGGGTTATAGAACATTCTCTGTCTTGCCTCGATAATTACTCTCCTTACACTATAGCCACATTATTCAAGAAGCTAAAAAACTAATTTATGCAGTGTAAACAGAAAGATCTCCTGCAGGGGGCTCGACCCCCTGATCCCCACCTTGGATACGTGCTATTATCAATAACATGGTTATGAAACATTCTCCATCTTGATTCGATAATTATTTCGCCCCTTAAATTATCGTCACATTATTCAAGAAACCAAAAACCTAATTTATCTAGTGTAAACTGAAAGATTATAGCAGTTTGCATGCTTGCTAAATTGCTAGTTCCTTACCGGCCAGTTTAAAAAAATGGATAAGTTTGTAATTTGTTTTGTAATTGTAATTAGAAAGAAAATTGTTAAGTCGCCAAGTGCTAGTGATGGTGAACCCAGTGTTAGTGGTGTCATATGTGAAAGTGAACCCACAGGTATCGACGGAACGGAAGTTTTGTGACCGAATCAACACAAAACTGTTGCAGGGAAAGAAAGGTCGCAGTCATCAGCTCTCGCCTTTCTTGGACTGGTTTTCGAACTGGAAGAAGGAGTATAGCCTAGTAAAGTTGAAAATTCAGGTTGCCATAGGGAAACTAGGGGTGCGGGGGGGAGGAGCATGGCTGCATTCTTGCCCCCACTAATACACTCTTGGAATATTGTTATATTAGGCACAACAAGTTTGGAATATTATTATATTAGGCAACAGACGATAGACACTGTGTCATATGTCGGCGAATAGACGAGAACGTCGACCAGACAGATACCATGTGTTGTTGCATTCCAAGGTCGTGTCTATCACCTGTTGTCTAAGGCAGAGGAGCAACCACGAATTTTTGTCTGTGGGGATAAGTACCAGGAGGATAAACGTGCCAATTATAATAATAATAAGAAGAATAATATGAATAATAACAGCAATAATAATGGCATTATTATTATTATTATTATTATTATTATTATTATTATTATTATTATCATTCTTTTCTGGTATTTTTTCAACACGTTCAATTTCACTTTAGCTAGTAATGGAAGACAAGCACACAAACTGTATTTTTGAACGACAAAATTACGAATATAATTCCATTTGGACATGTGACATGTGTAACTTTCATGTAGAACATATGTTTTACACATGCAACATGGAGCGACGTGAAATAAGAAAATAAATATGCAACATGTTAACACAAAATTGTGCACTTATTCAATGTTTCTTTAATACAAATAAGTATATTATTTAAATACATTACATAATCAATTCATACACCTCATAACAAACCAACAGCAAAAATGATATAAATTGTCTCTCACATGTATGTGCTCCTTTTCCTCAAAACGATTGTTCATACGTTTAATACAAAAATGTTAAGCAACAACAGTCTGAAGTAAACATTTGGTCTTATTCCTCTCTCTAGTAATTTACAATGCATTATAGAGAAGAATCATATTGCGAGTGAATCGTGCAAGAAAATTTTCAGATCCAATTTTGGCAAACTTAATACAATAGGGCGCAAATAATTTCACTGAGCGCCATGGTATTCTCTCTTTTACAACTTTTTTTAATTTAGATCGTTCGGTGCCCAGGTCCGACTCCTGCCGCCCCCTAGCTATGGCTCTGAACTTGATGAGACTGTAAGAAAAGCAGATAATGCGAGTGAAGCGAGCAAGACAATTTTTCGAAACGTATTGTTATTTGCATAAAATTTGAAATCGAGGGGGCAATTGCCCCTCTATGCCCCCCTGCAGGTGCTCTTGGCCGTCTGAAAAAATGCAAGAAATATATGACAACTAATTCCATCTTGAGTATCATTTTGTCCTGCTACTCTTCGATTCTGCTAGCCATGCTTTTCTTCATTTCAATGTTTGCCTCCCTAGAAATGGCTTTCGTCCAAGGTTGGGGAGGGGGCAATGTACCCATGCCCCCCTGTGGTTGCGCCACTGGTCTAAGGTAACAATATTCCATTTTTTTTGTGAGGAGTGTGTTTTGAAGTCGGCGCCTCTAATAAACTATTGATAACACCCATACAACAGGAAATGCAAACCAATCAAAAATTGACCAGAATGCTAAGCAGATGTAATTTTTCTAAATTTTGAATATCATAGCAACTTTTTTGAAAGGAGAGGAAATTTTGATTGGTTTAGTTTAATTTACTTCGCTTTTATGCCACTTTTGTCTAATTGCGAAGATGGGGGATGAATGATGAGTGATGATATGATGAAATTGATGAAGGGACACTCACAAACACCCATGCCCAGGCCGGGATTCGAACCAGGGACCCCTGGCGTCGTTGCTCGCTGCGCTGACCACTCCGCCACGGAGGCCGGCTAGGAAATTTCGGAAATGGCTTTGCTGGCGTCAGCGAAAGTCCAGCCGAGCTTTAAGAGTAGCAAGGTAGTCATCCTTCATCCTCGTCTTCACGATTAGCCAAAAGTGTCAGAAAAGCGAAGTAGAATAATCCAAATCAATCAATCAATCGTGTCCCTTGTGAATTCAATTGCGCAAAAGCATATCCTGCTTGCTAATAAGCTGGAGACAAGAACTGCAAGATGCTCACCATCTGCAGTATTCCCTTTTCTTCTTGAATTTCCTTTTTGTGGTGCTTTTCTGTCTTCCTTTCTGCTTTGTCCCGATTAACTCAGGTTTCATCTAACGCCGATTTAACTTGGCTGGTAACCAGAGAACACCTGTTCGAATCACGTCGCCAGGAAAGCTTCAATTCCTAATATGATCCTTGACCACACGCAATGGTACAATGTGGAAATATATTTCACTTGCACAACTTGCTTTTTTTTGAAAAATAAATATCATTAAGACACAATATCGAGAATGTAAATTTATCGTACTAGCTGGCGTATAAAACACACGTTTTCCTCTTAAAAATATGTCTGAAAAACAGGGCGCGTCTTATGCGCCGAGACTCAGTTTTTGATTACCTTCATTTCCGAAAATTTTCTCTGTTCTGATTTAGAGGATTTCTTTCTTGTTTCCTTTCGGTGTGTGATGTGACGAAGAAGATTAAATGTATTCTTTCTAGTTAGATTAGGTAAATTTACTTGTTGATAGTGGACTTAGCTACATATTTCTTTATGTTTGAAATACTGCAAGTTAATTATAAATTCAGTGATAAAGCTTTTTACTAAAAAAAAGTACAAATGTCTTTTAAGTCGGCAAATACGGTAATTCAATATTTTTTTTCCAGTTGAACGAGCTGATTTTCACCTAGGGCTAGGTATAAGCATAGACTATGGTATAAGTTTGAAAGAGGGAAGAAAATTCCAGAAGACTCATGTCTAATATGTTTTACACTATTTGATGCTTACGTAAAACCTGTAATATTAACTATTATTAATTGTAATAGTACAGCGCATCATTTAACTACTATCCGCGACAAAAATATTGAGCCCTCGGTTTACGCGCTTGTAAAATTGTATTCCATAGGAGGAAAAAATTCAAATATACCTCATTGGAAAGCTTCAAGTATCTACTTTTTAATAAGCGTTATCTGAAAATTAATCTTAACTTTGTTATCTTACCATTATATAAAATTCACTGAAAAGTGTAGATTTCTCTTCCAATTTTCACGAACGGGGAACTTAACACCATACAGTTCATAATCGACTGTATGATTTTGTGTACTTGAAGTTTGATTATTTCTGCACCTCTGTAGAAAAAATCAAATGCATATTTTTACTTCAAAAATTGGCGTTTTAAGGAAACGTGCAAACTTGAAATGCATAATTACAAATTCAATGAAATTGCAGAAAACTGTTGATATAACGCAGGAAATTTTGAAAAATGCACACAATAAAAATCGGAAATACACGTTCGCAGGGATTTATCCCCACACCCACAACATCCCCTTACACCCTTCGAAACATTCTCAACACCTCCCTAACGTTTTTTACAATGGCCCAACGTTTGGTCATTTTGGCTCAAAATTTAACCTTACACCCCCCAAATACAAACTCACACCCCTCCCCTCAGGTGAAAAATTCTGGCTAAACCTCTGCGTGTTCGGAATTTTGATGAAAAATGATCATGGTGTACCGGTATACCCTACAGCGGAGATACCTGAAATAAAAGGAGTGCATTTTCTTGTATTACTTCGCTTTTTCGCCAATTTGGCTAATCACAAAGATGATAATGGATGATGATTAGATGAAAATTATGAGGAGACGCTTACAAATAACACCGATGGAAAGGGCGGGATTCAAACCCAATAACTTCGTGTAGCGAGATCGAGTCGCCGAGCCGGTACGAGAAACAGTATTTAATTCCTATTCCTAATGCAATTTAAAAATAATAGTTCGTCGTGAATTTTAAAGTTCATGTAATAGTAAAAATATAATTGTTTTTGTATACTCAATACATTGATTCATGGTGACACATTGAAAATGATTCAATAGAACAAAGAGGTATAAGGCAAGATGGTATTTGTTGTTGTGGAGGAACGTGTGCAAGTTGCTTTTTGCTTGCGAATATTAAAAAGAAGAGGTTGTCTAGTCGGCAGAGCGTTTGCCTGCCAAGCGGGAGACCCGGGTTCGGTGATCTAAGGTCGGAATTTTTCCGGCCTTATCCCAGCATAATGCGCCCAGAGCGTGGTACTGGTCACATCACCCACAAATGGCCGATTGATTGATTTAGTTTATTTTACTTCGCGTTTTGTGCCTCTTGGCTAATTTGCGAAGATGGGGATGAGTGATGAAGTGATGAAATTGATGAATGGACATTCACAAACAACCAAGCCCGAGCGGGATTCGAACCTTGGCGTCGCAGCGCGATGTGCTAACCGCTCGGCCGCAGGGTCCGGCTCCAAATGGCCGAGATCGAGAATGTGTGGGGCGTAGGTCCCCTAAATCTGCCTTCATGGCACGGTGCTACATGTGACCGAAAAAAAATACAGTTCGCGCTCTGCCCACTATTCGTACCATAGACTATGTTCGTAGGCTACCAAAGATCAAGGGAGGGCCTCCCGATGGCGCAGTGGTAGCGTCGTCGCCTTGTAATCAAGGGGTCCCGGGTTCGAGTCCTGGGGAGGCACAAGTGGTTCGGATCCCACTTCAAACTGTAGGTCCAGTCCCGATTAGCCTTACTGTGCATAAAGTGGACTTAAAACACCAAATCAACCAATCAACCAAAGATCAAGGGAACAGGAGGGAGTACTGTTCCGGTGAAAAATGCTCCGGCTGACCGGCTTCCAGTGTCATAAATAAATCTAAGCAAAAAATGTTTATGTTTGTGTGAGAGATTTTATTGTGCAATATTTTGCGGACAGAGCACTAGCTATTTAAAATAATTTTGTGTTCCCATTCAGCGTCGCCACTAGTAGCTTCCAATGCATTTAATTTATGGTATGCCCTAAAGGTGAAAAATATGCAACCAGAAGGGAATTCCCTCACCCCACTTAAAAATACCATCCTGTGTGCCACTAAAATTTAATAGAAATGCACATTTTATCTTAAACACTATTTATTTATCTAGTATTTTTATATTAGCAAGGAGTGGTTTGGAAGTAGTTGCTACCACCCGCTTCTGCACCCTCTGGCATTACCACTATGTGTAGCCACAACATTTGGTTCCCGTTATCGTTTGTCGCTTTTATTTGATTTCACTATCAATTTAGGTTACCATCCAGCTTTCACAGCATCCACCCACCAGTTTCTCTTTGTTTCCGTGTCAGTGTTTTGTTTTCTAACTGGATGCGCATCATACAGGTCAGGATTCAGGATGTGCTGCCATCTAGAAAACTTGGTTTGCCTGTAGGGAGCGTTGGGAAAAGGTGGTTATCGTTGTGTGTTGCTTATCGAGCAATGATATCATCGGGTGGGAAGGGCGTTGTGATGTGACGCTGTTTCTTAAAAGGTCGAATATCAAATAGATAATTGACATCACCACCATGGGTAAGACAAAACTTACTCTTAAAATAATTCTGTAATGATTATGTGTGTTTCCTTGATACAAGCTAGGATGGAAATTTAACAAACGACGGTGGCAGAAAAAATTGTCATTAGCCATTTAAATTCACAAACTACCTCTACTTAGCCACGTAGTTTGTTCCTAATTACTAAAATAAATAAGGAAATAACTTAAAATTATTAACCACGATCTAAGATTCATTAATAAAAAACTTAATTAACGACTAGAAGCACCAAAAGTTATTCCGAATCGAAGTAGGACGAGGGCTAACCGTGTTCCCAACTATGCACATTTTGTTAATAAGGCAAGTTATAATTTCAAATCATATTATTCTAATGTTCTTAGAACTTGACATAAGTTTAGATTAATTATCAGCAGTAAGTTATAAGTCGACAGCATTAAATAATATAGTTGAAACAATTTAAATCATCTGAAACTTCTTATTCCTAACTTTTGTTATATTATTTTATTCTTGCTATTCCTAAACAAGCATCAAATGTGTTGAAACAAATTGAGGTTAAATGTAGTAAATGATAAACTTTATTTGAAATTCAGTTAACATACTTTCCTTATAATATATTAAAATGCAGTGCTTTACAAATTGCAGATAAGGTAACAATTTGTTGGAATGCGTTTAGTGAAATTGGAATGTTTATGAAGCAGAAAGATGAGGCTTAAGTTTGTTTCATGTATTTTTAATATTTGCCCAGGATAAGTATTTCATGGATTACCGAAACACTGTTTACTCAAAACAATAAACACCATTACAGACACACATGTGAAAATTGTAGATTTTTGTGGTGTATGTTTAAAGTCCAGTAGCCCTACTTATGGCATGAAACTAGTTTTTTCAGTTTAATTATTTGTGTATATTTTTGAAAGCTTAATATTAGTGTTACTGTGAAGAAACAGTGTAATAATGTAAGATAAAAAGAGACTGAAGTTAAAGTTCTGTGATATATTTTAAGAATTCCCAGTGGGGGAAAATTTCATAGATTTCTTTCGAAATGCCAGAGAAGGTATCACGTAACTGAAGACTAGCCTTGATGTCTTCTTTCCAGATTTATTTACTGCTTGTTTGATCTTTTACGCTTTACCCATGACTGTGGGCTTCTTCAGAATGTGCATTTCTGAAACTGCAGTCATTAAAATATCTATGGTAAAAATTTACTATCCTTCGGACACCTCTAATTTTTTCGTTTCGTCAATTTTTGACATTCGTACTTACATATCTGCTTCGTGGAACATTCCTGAAGGTGTATCAACGTTGTTTTCATGAAATTTGAACTATGTTTCCTAACCTAACAGAACTAACCTATCCACGTGCCAATGGTTCGTGGGGCTAGCTATTCTCCGTCGGAGAATTAATTTTCAATGAACAACATGAATTTCAGCTATGAAACATTCCCACATCACACAAAACACCTTCCCGATGTTCGACAATGCTACAGGAACTTATTATGGTAAGTAGTTTCTTCCGTAAAAATAAATAAATGTGTCCAAAGGATAGTAAATAAGTACCTTTTGTGCTGAATTTGCCACTGTTATTTATTTCTTGAATCTTGATGTAAAATACAAACTTTTTCAATAAACAACAGCCACACACTGTGTAATTTCTTTTTTTAAGCCTGGTTTTCTAACCTAAACAGCCCCTTAAAAATATTATGAGCACCATTTTGTATGGAATGCACAATTGTAATACTGTCCTTGTAGTGCAAAAAATACTATGACTGGAGTAATGGCTTTGGGGGAGTGCAAAATCATGACATACATAGTAGGACCATAGTTTGGGGAAGCATGTGCTGTGTGCAGAAAGTTGGGGGTGCCTAAAAAGCATCTGTCCCCTCCGAGAGAACATCTTTAATCTGCCACTGGGGGAGGCAGAAAGGGGCAATGTCTTCTGAGCATTGTTATTTAATGTGTCTGTAAACAGCCACTGTTGTTTCTCCAGTGACGATCCCTGGATTCGATCTAAAAAGAAAGAATCATACCATGAACCTCACCATGGAAAATCACAGGCCGTCAGCTACTAAATCACAACACATAGCTGTTTGTCACGTGAGGAACTATTGGATCGTGGCACATTGAACTTTTTTTTACATGTTTGCTTGAAGTAATGATATTCATCAATTTTCATATCATTAATGCTAAGTGTACATCCACAAGCTCTCATATTTAAGCTGCAAATGGGAACTTCCATGTGGCAGGCTATGTTATAAACACTTTTAATATTCAAGCATTAAATTTGAATTACTGAATGATAAGTTATAGCCAATGTTGTGTTCAAAGTTTGTCGGGGTTCAAACACACATTCATCCTTGATATAGGTGGCATCACTTAAGTTTCTGCCATACATAAGATAACTTTGTATTTATTAAATCTTTGTTAAACTGCCCTCCGAAAAATTGTATGTTGTGCAAGCAAGAAAGTTCAACATTGTGAAGGATGAATATCATTTTTATTTCAGTGGAAGCTGTTGTGGAATTTGATTACAAGGCCCGAGAAGCTGATGAACTAACCATTCGGAAAGGGGATGTTATAACAAACATCAAACGCCAAACTGGGGGTTGGTGGGAAGGTATACTTAAGGGCAAACGTGGTATGTTTCCTGACAATTTTGTTAAGGTGGGTATTATGTCTTGTAATCTCCTTATTTTTATATATATATGTATGATGTGATATTATAATAAATTGATAGTATGATGTGCACGACTTTGTGAGTGGAAGCTCACTCTGATCTGTAGTTATATTTGACTTTACTGTGTTACATCAAAGGCAGAATGGAAATATTGGCTCTGTGGGCCCTCTAGGATAATCGCCATGCTTAAATTCTATACTTTTATCAGCGAGGTTTCTAACAATGTATTTAGCCATATGCAGGTATTAAAGTGAATCGGAATGCACCTGAACTCAATTTTGACAAATCAGTTTGGTGGTGCTGGAGCTCTGTTCCTCCTGCAACCATTTTATTTATTTATGTTACATGGGGGAGGGGGTGTTTAGTTTAGTTTAATGTAGTTTAGTCTATATTAACAGTACAATAATATATGAAATTGAAACAAATGATTGTGTGCTGAAACTGCAAGGATGGATATTTGACATATATTAATCTACGATTACTGTCATATTATGACATTCCATTGTAAATGCTCTAAAGTGCAAATCACCAACCCTGAGACCTTCTGTAAACAAACCGTCTCACCAATTCGATGTATCACTCTGCGTCAGCTGATTCATGACTGCAGTCATCTGCTGTTACACTCATAGTTCGCCGTACCTATTCATTTTATATAAGAGCCTCAAAATGTGAGAACCCACTCTCAAAACATCAGATGAATATGCAGCCACATACATTGTTACTTTCCCGGTCATTTTCTCTTTCATAACCCTTAAAACTGCAGACACTGACACACCACTGCACCGGGATACCAAACTTAACCACTTCTTTTACTGGTTTTTCAGGGTACCACTGACAGAACGTTACATAAATATTGAGTAGAATCTGTTTCTCGCCCCTTTTCAAAGGCTGTCCTTGTCCGGAGAAGAACTCGCCATGTTATTTTTCTAAGGACAAGTCTGGCAATATTAATAAGTGGCATTACTTCCTTGCTGTTCACATGATTATTTTTAGAAAATAACCAATGTTATAAAATATCATTATGTACACATATTTCTAAGCTCACTGAAAGTTACAATGCATATTCCTACAAAATGTTCACACTTATCTTGCCTTGCCATGTCACCAAGTTATTTTACGAAGTGCATTATTTTTGACGGAACAAAAATCGTTATTAGGATGATTGTCAAAGTTTCCAACCACAATAAATTTACAAACTTTCTTTGTCTTGTTTTGATCATCATCATAAATATATTTATTCGACTTACAGCATTGCATATGGCTGTTTATGCCCATTATATATTTTATTTACATAAGATACAATTTACATAAAATCTACAAACAAATTTCAAATACTCTCCTATCTATATCAATCCTTAGAAATATACATTACCATGTTATATCATTTTGTTTAAAAAAATGCAAGTAAAATATATTCAATTTGCATGCAAGAAAAAAGCCAAATTCATGGGAAATGATTACTGGTGCAAAGAGTTAACCATAAAGGTGAAGCAATAAGTACAAAAGGAAGAGCATTGGGTTTAAAGTGAGACGTCATTTGCGGCAGCGTATCCCATACTACAAATTAACCGTTGTTTTACCTTACGTAATGAATCCTGTAACAACACTGGATTTTCGTGTGGATTATTTTACTTCTATGAGTTTGCAATGCTTTCTGCATGCACATGGTTTTGTTTACAGAAGGTCTCAGGGTTTGTGATTTGAACTTTAGTGTGGGAGAGTCGAATGAGTACGAGTGAGCGAAAGTGGTTCCATACAATATTCTAATTGTATACAAGTGCAGAACATGGAGGAAAAGTGTGGAAATACTAAATAAATATCTCCTAACATGCTTATTAGAGCCTGGATTTCCACGTACTATAAAATGTTAAGATGGGCAGGTAAAAGTTACTGAAAATGTAGAAAATAGGCACCAAAATAAAAAGTGATATGGTTGGCATTCGTTTTCAGTATTGTGAATAACGAAAGCCCACTCACCCTTGACAAATGTACTTATTTTACAGGTGCTTTCTGTAGAGAGTGAAACAAACAGTCATTCCATGGAAGAAAAGAATGGTGTTACCTTAAGGATAGGTAAGTAACAACTTTCTATCTATGTTGACTACATCGTTAAAATTGGAATAGTTCAGGGTTTTTAATGTACACAACATATAATTTTACATAAAGTTCGCTTGTCTTCATCCATCATCCATAAATTTGTATTATGCTTCACAGAGTCATGCACACTGTGCAAGTACTAATCAAAGTGACATTCCTCCAGGAATAGAGCCAAGATGACAAAGCTGCTAATGTTCATTTGATTCTGAATCTAAATGATCAGAATCCTGGACCCGGTATTTAAATCCGTTAAGTTCCTTTGAGTCATCATAGATATCCTGCAGATATGGATGGAAATTGTCAGCTCACGGGATTTTTGTGTTCGTGGGCTGAGTAACGGAGTAGGTTATGGCAGGGAAAAAAGCTTGCTGGACCAATACACCACCTGTTTGAATTGCGCTGTGCATCTATTGCAGAAGTAGGCTTTTTTAACCAGGCCCCAGCATGGCTCAGTTTGAAGGTCTTGACCCATACATTGCCTGGTACTTTTTCTCTCCCTCTCTTCAATCTCTTATCTCTCTCACACACACACACTTTCTCACTCACTGGATGTCATCAAGGTTACTTGTTACATTGGTCTCTGGGTGTGTCTTGCCAGATAAAAGCATCACACTACCGCTGTTAAACTGGCAGGTAAATTGTATAACTTCATGTGTGTGTCCTGTCATCATTTTCATCGTATCATTCATTCACAAGAAGTGGCAGAAAAACTAAGTAAAAGAAACCAAATGAATCAATTTTATCACACCCAGCTTTCACATGTACAGGATTTCTATGCATCCAGAAAACATAGAAAACAGGAATTTGGCTTGTCAGGGAAATGTTAGGCAATTTTGCAGATCATCTGGAAGTTAATGCATTTGAAGTCTGCAAGAGAAAAGTTGCAAAATGAACAAGTGGTTCATTTCCACTTCTGGGTTTGGTTCCTGAGATTTTACTTCCCCAAAATATTCAGTTCAGAAACTTGTTCCTCTCGTCGTTCTTATGATTGTCAGTGTGCTAATTATGGTTCCTTCAAATTTTGGTTCTACATGGACTCTTAGGTAAAACATGTAATTTTCACTTTTTTTTTGGTACTAGCTTTTAGAAAGAATGTCAACGTAAAAGTTGTAGTCCAGCTATACAGATTGATAACTAACGAAGGTTGACAATATGATCATAATTATCAGAAAGGTTGGTGAAAAAGAGGTATCGCTAATTATATTATAGATCTTGGTCTTGTCAGCATTAGCAAGAAAATAAATTTTGTTAGCAAGATTATACATAACATTAGTAGAATTTTACGTAAAGATAGCAAGATTATAACACTAGTAGAATTTTATTTAATGAATGTTAGCTTGACTGTTATTTGTTGATTATGGATAATAGTAGTAAGTACATGACTAGTGAAGAAAGCAAAAGAAAATGCTCCTTTTTTTGTTTACGTTTATAAGCGCACATCATCTGGAGAATTTTTTTGTTGGATCTAGGAATTGTATAGCAAATCTGCTAGAAAGTAAAAAGTTTTGTATGGTTTATGAAGACCAGTGTGATCTCTTTTGCTTAATGTCTGTCTTCAGTTAATCCATTCCAAGTTTGCAACTGGCAGAGTTATGTCGGAGCAGCCATCAAAATATTAGCACAAAGTGCGTTCCCATAGTTGAATTGACTCATGATGCTAAGGCAGCTTTCATAATAAAGTGACCTGAATTGTTCATTGACATCCTTAATGAATGATGGTTACTAGATGACTGCAATACAAAAGAAGCTTCATATTTAGATAATTTTTAAAAAAGAAAACTAGTGCATGTAGATTATATGCTTATATCCATAACAATTATAACAAAATGTCAGATTTTTTGCACAAAATCATAAGATATTTATAGATTGATCAGTAAAATCAATACAGACACTGAGAGAGTACCAATTAATCTGTCCATCTCTAATATATATTAATTAATGCTGAGAGTCGGATTAGTGAGCACCACTGTTATATATAGTTATACTTTAGAGCAGCTTTCTTGTATAGTATACAAGCTTGTTAGAAATAGTAATTTTGATCCATGTATATTTCCAGGTAGTAAACGCCAGTACAAAGCTTTATTTAGTTATAAGCCAGAAAATGGTGACGAACTGGAGTTGCAGGCTGATGACGTAATAGATTTTATATCAGAAGTGGAGGAGGGATGGTGGAAAGGGAAATTGAGGGATAGGGTAAGTACCTGGTTTTATTTTTAAACAAACATTTGTGTCTGTTTTTTTAAAAAGCAAGGCAATGTTTCATAACATCCACAAGTGTTCCCTCCCTTCCACATCTTGGATTTTTTAAAAATCTTCCTTCAGACAGGGAGAAAAGCATCAAGAACATGCACAATTGAATTAGATCTACACAATGGAACCTCACAAAAGAATGCAGTCTGTTCCAGGATGCTTTCTTCATGCTGTTTCCCATAGGTTACTATAGGAATAATGTTAATGGGTACCTACCTGAGCCAGGCCCGTAGCCAGGAATTCTTAGTAGGGGGGGGGGGGGCAAAGTCAATCACAGAGGGGGGCAAATTTTTAATATATTGTGTCGCATTGGCAGATATAGCAGGGTGCACTTGCTCCCCTCCCCCAAAAGCTATAAGTAACAGGAAAGGGATGATATCTTGAAACTCCAACGAACAAAAAAAGTTCGAGCAACATCAAATAACAGTATTTCGAGAATGACCTTTCCGGGCTGCCAAAGAATACAAAGATAAAGTCTAGTCGGGACTGTATCTACTTGATATTTACAGGTCGATAATAGACGATTAATATGTACCAACAGCTTTGAGTTTCTCTGTAGAGCTGATTAAGGGAGCTTTTTACAAATCGTGCTTCATAATGTTTCCCTCTAGTTTCCAGTATGCAAGATTTTTACGCACAAAGGAATCTAATGAGAATCCAACTACAAATTTTGTCGCTTTTTAACCAAAATAATAAATGTGAAACACTATCACATTTCCATCATGATTGATACTAACTAAGCTGTCCTACATCTTTCACCAGCCAACCTCTAGGGTGGGATGGTTACACAACGCACTACGAAGCCAAGGGTCCCAGTTTCGAGCCTGGGCATGAGGGTTCTTTGTGAGGAGAGGCGCAACCACTGGCGTAAGCTACAGCCCCCTCATAAATTTTGAAAAATTGACGTTTTCAAGTAAAAGCACCATAAACTCTGGAAAAACCAGTGGTAAATTCAAGCCCTATAAAATTATCTCCAGGTGACATTTTTGAGAGTGGAAAGTTGTAAATATAAGATATATCTTATTGTGTATGCCGCCCACTAGAAAGCAGTCAGGGATGCCAAATTTTGAAAAATATTGGGTTCTTATAAGTTTCAAAAATCTCAAATTCTCCCTTCCACGTATTATGATATTAATACGCACCATACTCGCTATTTTAAAAATATTATTTATTGATTTTAATACGAAAATATATAACAATAACAAATATAATAATAATAACACGACAAATTCTTAGGTGAAATATGTTCCCACGGACCCCTTGCGTCACTGAAAGCATCCACCTATACAATTCCAGCCCCTCCAGAAAAAAAAAAATCCTGCATACGCCAGTGGATGCAACCAAGAATTTTTTGTCTGGAGGGGGGCCAGTACCAGGACAAACATGCAAATAATAATAATTTTAATATAGTGGTGGTAGTAGTAGTAATAATAGTAGCATCAAAGATGTTATTAAAAATCGCGCAAGAAGGAGTTAGAAGTCGGTGCTAAAGCATTTGTGATGGAACAAATGATTTGAAAATGTTTTTCCAACAAGTTCAATTTCACATTAGCTAATACTGGAAAACAAGCACACAACTGTATTTTTGAAAGACACAAAATGCATGATGAACATAATCGTATTTGTACATATGAAATGTATTACTTTCATGTAAAACATATATTTTATTCATGCAACATGGTACGACGTAAAATAAGAAAATACATAAGTATGCAATATGTTAACGCTAAATTGTGTATGCATTCAAAGTTTCTTTAATATATACAGTATATTATTTATGAGAATACATTAAATACATTACATAATTAATAATAGTTTTTGAAAAACAATGATGAATTTGAATTGCCTGATGATATTTTGGATTCATAATTTAAAAAGTCTCAAATAAAAATACAACAGACTGCTTTTTTCACAGTTAAGTTGCTATATTACAACAATGTAACATTGACAACATTCATTATATAACGGATTCTTTTTGTTTAAAAATTACTAACCATTGTTATAACTGTATCTTTAGTCAAAATGAAAATAAATGTCTGATGAAAGGAGCGTGTGTTCTCCTGAAACGTCACAAAGAAAAACTGTTTTCTTATGCTTGTAATAACCGTAAACTACAAGAAAATAATTACATAATTAACTTATCCACCTCATAACAAATCAACAGTAAAAATAATACAAATTTTGTCTCTTCTTTCCTCAAAAGAATTATTCGTGCATTTGAAACAAAACTATTTATCAGCAACAGTCTGAAGTAGCTACATATTTGATCTTACTTCTCTCTCGGGTAATTTAGAATGCATTACAGAAAACAATCATATTGGGATCGATGAGAGCAAGAACATTTTTAGATCCAAATTTTTCAAACTGAACATATTGACTTATTAGGGTGCAAATAATTTCACAGGATACCATGGCACTTTCATTAACACATTTTTTATTTCATTTAGACCGTTTTGGCCCCATAGCTATGGCTCTGAACTTGGACTATAACAATAGCAGACAATGCGAGCTAAGCGAGCAAGAAAATTTTACGAAAATTTGAAACCAATGGGGGCAATTGACCCTCTGTGTCCCCCCCTGCAAGTTCCCTTCCCCGTCTGGAATAAAAAACTAATTCCATCTTGAATATCCATTTGTCCTACTATTCTTAGATTCTGCTAGTCTTTTTACTTAAATGTTTGCTCCCCCTAGAATGGACTTCCGTTCAAGGTTGGGGGGACAATGCCCCCTGTGGTTGCGGCACTGTTTGTGAGTGCCTCTTCATCAATTTCACGTCATCACTCATTGTCGCGATTAGCTAGAAGTGGCAGAAAAGCAACGCTAAGTAACAAAAAATTAATATCCATTCCCTCTCTCTACTGCATGAATCACTATTACCAAATGGTAGACTTGGGAAACAAAAAAATAAGTAGTTCAAACTTCATAGCAACACATCCAAGAAAAACATTCAAACACATTAGGCACCTTTAATATAAGACTTCTCAAAATGTCATAACTGTTCTAGATACTGAAAATTACGAAATAATTTCCCGAAGTCTGAATCAGGCAGGGATTCCCCCCCCCCCCCCCAATCCTAGTATGACATTATTAGGAATCCCACATACTTAATTAAATCACAAAATCAATAAGTGTCTTTGTTAAGTTGCTACAGTAATACAGGATATAATTGTAAAGATTAGTGAGAATACCAGGTTGGATTGTGTTCTGTATATTTCACAGGGGGGGCAAAGCAGGCTCTCAGGGGGGGCAGTTGCCCCCTTACCCCCCCCCTCTAGCTACGGGCCTGACCTGAGCCTCGTCCAAAATTGTGAAGTGTCGTAATAAAATCACATGGAATACATGGATTTTTTTTTATTGACCTTCACTGGCTTCCAAGTTTTTTGAGTTTGTTCCATGTGTTATATTTCTGACTGTGTTAACAATGCTATGCATCAAACTGGTTTCTTGCACCAGTTATATGTTCATTGTTATTTTGGCTTATGACACTGTAGCCAGATTGCTGCTTGTGTATAAATTACAGTACCCCATGAATCTTCTGATGGGTTAACCTGGTAATGTTTGTAATCCAGGACATTTTCCAGCTCGTGCACATGTTCATTATGAGAGACACAACTGTATATAGTTTTTTTCTGTAATTTTGTATCTGATGTTGGTAAGTTCTCTTGAAATATTATTTAATTTGTGTGCTTGTTTCATCAGTACTTCATAAATATATTGTTCATCCTCATTGTCATGATTAATCTACTAAAGGTAGAAAAGCCAGATAACACAACCAATTCAAAACATTGAAATAGCTAGGATGTGAAACATGAGTTGAATGTTCCGGGCATTTACATTTATCTGCATATACATTCAATCTTAATAGTCCCAGTAAAGAATCATGTTATAAAATTTTTGCAGCTGCTGCATTTTCTGACATTTTTTTCTCCTTATTTTACCTTGGTTCTGTGAAGAATGTAAAATACTTTGTGTTTATTTTTCTTCATTCATTTGCACCAATGTTGAATCAACTTTATTCCCTTGCCCGACCCTGTGGCCGAGTGGTTAGCACATTGTGCTGTGACGCCAAGGGTCCCGGGTTCGAATCCTGGTCGGGTTTGGTTGTTTGTGAATGTCCATTCATCAATTTCATCACTCATCCCCATCTTTGCAAATTAGCCAAGAGACACAAAACGCAAAGTAAAATAAACTAAATCAATCAATCAATCAACTTTACTCCCTTAAAGAGAAAGTGCAGTTTATCGCTTAAATCTTGGCATGTTAACACTGAGTGGAGTGTCCTGATGTTTTTCTATATAATTTTTTTTTGTTTGCTGTTCTAACATAATTTATTTTTTTGTTTGCCGTTCTAAAATTCATAGAAAATATGTTTCTAATATTATAATTATCAATAATACCAAACCTTTGTGAAATCTACAAAATGTCCTCCTTCCACAGATATATATTATGTTAAATTTTTTTCCACACATTTTCTCACATTTATAAATGTTATTCTGTAAAAAATTTTGAAGAAAAGAAAATATAACATTGTAATAAAAGTTACTGAAAACACATGTTCAATATGTAAACAGAAATAATTAATGAAAAATAATCTAAACACTTCCCCTTTAGACTCAAAATCATCATTAACTTCGAAATCTAGAGCAGAATTCTCTGAAGTATTTTCACAATATGTGTATAAATTTTTCAATGACATTATAAGAAAAAGCTCAACGTAATTCGACACAAGTACAAGTAAGACTTGGCAGTGGCAGAAACAATACACAGGCATCATCTAGTGGTTGGAATTCAAAATCAGTGTTACAATTTACGTGCACAAGATACTCTGTGAGAATATAGACTTGTCGTTCATTCATAATCTGAGTGCATAGTAAAGGGTCCGCAATGCCCATCGCACATCTAGTGTGTGTTAAAGCACTACAAAATTGCCTGGAAAACCTGATATAGTCAGGGAGTTTGTTTTTCCACAAGATCCCTAATATATATATAAACATAAAAATTTTAAAAAGTAGAAAACATTTATGAGTCATTAACAAAGACATATTTATCTATTTATTTGAATTTCACCCTCTCTGTCTGGCAGGCCTGTGTATTTGTGCATGTCTACATATACACCTCAGTTCATATCTATTCAGTTACGTTGAGTAGTAAGCAAATAATTTAATCTGTGATGTAATTGGTAAATGTTCCTTATTCTGTTTTAGGTTGGTGTTTTTCCATCCAATTTTGTTACTGAAGCAATTCCAAATGAAGATGCTCAATCGGATGAAAATAATAGGAAAGAAGGTAGTTATTAAATAACTGATATCCTGTTATATGTGTAAAAGAGTTCTTAGCATATTTGAAAGTAACGTTTAGAAGTAGTCTGGAAGAGAACACATAATGTTGGAAATTTTGTTAAATATTCTTCAGCATACAATATTCTGTTTATAAATGTAATTTTCAGCCCATAAGTAAACTTTTTGTTCTATTTCTGGAATATATTAAAGAACTAAGCAGAATTCCGACATTACATTCATATAACTTCGATCAAGCATTTGTAGATACTATGTTTTGCACATTTCTTTTTGTTTGATGATCTTCAGTTAAGATAATGCTTTTCACTGCTAGTTACAGTGCATGTGTATTTCACAATTATCTCTTGCATGCCAGATAGAACATATACATTTTTTGTATCCATATTTTAATTTTATCTTCACCTATAACATTTTTTTTTTTTTTTGCCTGTATTTTGCTTATGAGTTTTCTGTGCCTTTTTTTCCCACCCCTGTGATGCAAAATGTAGCTGCTCATGTAAATTCTGAAGAACAAAATTCCATCACAAGTCCAGAAAAGTCCACAACAGCAAGCCCAGATAAGTCCAATGTTTCTGGAAACGAAATAAATGACGATATTGATGCGCCAACATTGCCTCCAAAACCAGGTGAATGATTCGGTATTTTTGATTTTTTAATGATTTTGTAAATAATTACAAGATGCTACTGATAGCTTGTGAGTAGAGAAAGTACTGTGTGGATTGAAGAAATTTGGCAACCTACTGCTTTTTCATGTTTTTGTTTGTTGTAAGTACGTATTGCTTGCATTGTAGAATTATTTCTAAAAATTGTATAAATTTATAGTTTATTCATGCATATAAACACTATATTTGATATAATGTTTCAGGAGAACTCACGCTCACTTCATCAGACATTTATCAAACTAAGAATAAGAATGCATCAGACAGTTATCAAACTAAGAATAAGAATGCACAGACAGTTATCAAACAAAAAATGTCCGATGAAGGGAGTGTAAGTTCTCCCGAAACATTATATCATTTATATGCGTGAAAGAACCTTAAAATACAAGAGAAATAATACATTGGTGATTGGGATAAGAGTTATTGAACGACATTGTGGAAAAAAAATGTATTAAGAGTACTTCAAGTTCATAGCATAATTAACAGGAATCTCTTGTGAATTATTTTTTTTCATGTACACTAAATAAACTTGGAATTGTATCTTTCCTGGCGACGTGATTCAAACAGGTGTTCTCGGGTTACCAGCCAGGTTAAATCGGCATTAGCTTCCAACATTTTGAGTGCATACACTGCTCTCATCTTCAGGGAATGTAAAAACGGAGACCAGTTATATCTATATAACTATGATGGGGTGGAGCTTGGACATAATATTGGCTCGCTCTGGATCCTGGTGTCGTGTTTTTACGGAGGAGTAGGTTTCTTTACTCGTCTGTCCCAATATCTGGCACATTTGGCTATTATTTTGGTATCTGCAAATAAAATCCTGTGTTCCTCAGTGATGCTGTATTCAGCAAGTCCTGACTTTTCTGGGTGTAATAATCTGATGTTGCACTGATGTTCATTATGTATGTCGCTGTTCAATGGTGCATCTTGTTTGACCTATATATGGTGTCCCACATACAGTCAGAATTCACTCATCTCAGAATCACGCCAGAGCAGAATGGATATCAGAGATATCAACAAGGCAGTTTGATCTCAGCAGAGAACAACCGTGGACAACAGTGTGGCCCTTAGAAGGGCCAATTCTTCACAACCCAGAGAAGCTGAACATGAGGACAAGGCCCGCATTGTAGTGAACATCAGTGCAACATCAGATTATTCCAACCAGAAAAGTCAGGACTTGCAGAACACAGCATCACTGAGGGACACAGGATTTTATTTGCAGATACCAAAATAATAACCAAATGTGCCGGTTACTGGGACCGACGAGTAAAGGAAGGCATAGCCATTTCACAGGAAAGAACCAATCTCAACAGGGACATGGGACTCCAGCTCAGTCACGCCTGGAACCCACTCCTCCGTAAAAACAAGATAGCAGCCAATTAGAACACCAGGATCCAGAGCGAGCCAATAGGAAGACAATGCCCAAGCTCCACCCCATCCATAGTCATCAGGGGCATATATTCGGGGCTATCTGCGAAGCCCAGACTCAATGACCGAAATACAGAAAAAGCTATATATCAGAAAATGTGCATAAAAACTGTTCATTTCAATAAGAAGATGAACCTGATTTCTTAGGAGTTAGTGCCTTAATTTCTTAAGAGTTGGAAACATTGCCCGCTTTCTTTGAATTCGCGAGGCTTGATACTGGCTGGCAACTCCAGGGGAAGGGGGGGGGGTTTGAAGGGCAAACGTGACAGGGCTATCTTAAGGATCACCTGATCAGTGTAGCATATCAATTTTTCCCAGCATGTGATTTCCCTAGGAACGGGGAATGGTGGAACAGGGTTACATATGTCGGGAAAATTCCCTCTGAATTACCTCAACAGTCTGGGTCAGTGTTGGAAACCAATTTTTCCCAGCATGTAATTTTCCCAGGAATGGAATTTTGAAGCCAAGTTATCGCAAGCAATGGGAAAGTATGGCATATGGCAGGGACAAGAACATCATTGAACGCTTGAAGAAGAGTTGAAAAAGAGGTCGTTGACCTTCAAACGACTGGAGATTCAGTGGGGAGTAGAAAATTGTTGACTGACCAGAAATGGTTTATGAGTGCATCTAAAAATTGACGAAAGACAAGGACCAGTTCTAGTCTAGATCGCGTCGAGTGATCTTTAAGGGTTCTTTGGTGCGTGGAATTTATTTAGGGGCAGCGTGTGAATGCAGTAGTGAGTGGATTGTATTTTTGTGAATGATATGTGCTGTTTTGTGCAGTGACCTGAAATGAGGGACATAATTAACAAGCTGTCTATTCAGCTTAATTTTGACGATAAGATACAAATCGTTGTGGATTTTTCTCGTATGTCCACTTTATGCACAGAAAAGCTAATGGGGATCGGCCCTACAGTTAAAGTGGTATCCGAAGCACCATGCATTGAACCCGGGTCCCCTTAGTTTCAAGGCAACGATGTTACCACTGCACCAACAAGGAGGCCCCGAATTTCAAATTGTGAAGATAGGTAGGTAGAAGTTTTATATTTATTCTCGTATGTAGACCTACATAATATTTCGCAATATGGGTCTCTTATTTGTGCAAATGAGAATGAAGTTCTTGAAATCCTTTCCGTACTGACATAGTGTACATTTCGATATTTTATTTATGAGGATACATTTTTAATCGCTGTGTCACATCACTTCAACCTGCTACCTCAAATGAGTTAAAGAAGAACACCGTCAGCAGCAAATTCTTTTCCATTCGAACAATATGATATGGTGCGATACGCCACTGATGGTCATATATATATATATATCCCTGAAGATGAGAGCAATGTATGCGCTCGGAACATTGGAAGCTAATGTCGATTTACCCTGGCTGGTAAACTGAGATTACCTGTTCCAACTAAATAAACTTGTTTATCATAATTTGATGGAACC
The DNA here is from genome assembly GCF_977018435.1 of Lepisma saccharinum. Taxonomy (NCBI): domain Eukaryota; kingdom Metazoa; phylum Arthropoda; class Insecta; order Zygentoma; family Lepismatidae; genus Lepisma; species Lepisma saccharinum. The sequence continues at coordinate 55,883,613 of NC_139234.1, read as the reverse complement.
GGATAAATGACAGTTTGGATATCTGGAATAGATTGTATTAAGGACAAGACATACAGTTTCCTTCATTGAGCATGAGGAGCTAAACATGTGTGCAGTCTGGTGGAGAGTAGAATTGTATGTGGGCACTTCCGAAAGTATTACTTTCTTATTTAGTGTAGGGACATGTTAGGTAATAGAACTGCACAAAGTACAGGAACAATAAAGAGAAAAATTGAAGAAGGTAATCTCAGACCAGAAATTCCAAAATGTGGCTTTGATTAGTGGAAACATTAAGTTAAGGAAGGGGCATTCATTTGAAAGAAAATAACACATGTCTATTTGGTGTTATTTTAATAATCATTAATTAACTTAATAATCTACATACGAGACTGCTTGTGCATATTTCAACAGAATTGAAATAAATGTGCCCCTTATGCGAAACTGTTCCTCGTGGTCTGAAACATGTATTGTAGCTTTAAAAAGTACAGTGAATTTGATACAAACAAAATATTATTACTAATAGAGTTACAATACATATTAAGTGTAAAGTATTACATCACATTAAATTGTTTGTGTCCAGTTAAATATTGATTATAATGATGGAAAAATATTTTTCTGTATTTAAAAATTTAGTGAAAATTGTTTCGGACAAATATAATTTTAGTGGATGCAAATAAAATTGTAATTTTTATTGTATGAACGAAGAAACCACCAGGAAATAGATAAAACAAAGTATCAAGACTATATTGAAAACAGAAAACTTCTAGAAATCATTTCATAATGCTTATTGATGTCTCAGAAGTATATCAAAATTGGCTCCATGTTGATTACATTTGGTCATAATTTAGAGTATGTTCATATTGTACACTGGGTGCATAAGGACACAGAATTCTTGAGAGAATTGTATTGAATTGTAATAACAGTTTTGTAAAATAGTTACATTATCCTTGTCATAACTTTCATCACATGTATAACTTCCATTCGAAATTTTCAAGCAGGTCCAAATATTCAGAGAACTGAAATAAGGCATTTACTTATTACACATACCATGAAATATAAACGTTTTTTAGCTTTCTAAAAAAAAAATAGCAGTCAACATGCTGTATTGAAGACCCTGACAAGAAACCTATTTGAGATCGAGGTCGTGATCGCCCAATCGTGTTGACAGCATTTGAAGCCTCACATGACATATACTGCGCATGCCTGATATTGGCTGATAATGGCAACAAAGGGTCACAACAAAAGGTACCAAAATGTGAGCTGGACATGTGGCTACGAGACATAGTTGAATGGCAAAGTCGAAGCATACAGCACAACAGTGCCATGGAGCATACAAAGTGCTAGTTGGGGAGAATTTCTGTCCCCAGTCCACACCAGGCAGGAGGGGGAGCAAAATAAGAATCAAGAAAATTGACTCTCATGATGTTTCAAGAATGCTTCGTGGGAGGTATAACAATATGGGTATCAGTTTAAAAAAAGGAATGTCAGGCAACCCTAGATTCTGCAATGGCCACCATCTTCCTGGCAAGTACATTCCACTTGCCCACAATGTTGGAGCATACACATAATAATTTGCGTTGTGATTTACAGACATTTTTTGACCTTTTCCTTTCCAGTTGCTTCATATGCTTTTGAAAATGTGCACAAATAGTGTGACCAGGATAATGAGTAATATTTTCGAATGCGTTTGCATTTGCAAAAAATTCCGTCCTACGCATTTCCTACAAATGATTTTTTTATTGAAATACAAAGAAGAATAATAACAAAACTATGACATTCGGCGGACTATAATCTACAGCTTATAATCATATATAATTTCTACGTGTGTGGTAGTACAGTCTCTGACACTTCTGGGCTGTAATGGCCTCATTAACTTTCAATGGAATTGCTACAATGCAGAAGTGTCTGTGACTGTATATGATTGCACTTATATGTAAAGACTTTATATTTGCGTATTTCATTTTGTGGTAGGTAATTCTTGATTTTTCATTATAAATTTTGCCTTTGAAATTTAATTGTGTATGCATGCTTACTGATTTATATCTGCCATTACAGATTCTGGCACTTGTTCTCCTCCCCCCAGGTCATATGCAGGAAGGGCAAAGAAGGGTAAATTCCCACTGTCAGATTCAAAATTTACACTAATAAGTTTGTCTAAATTATCAATTTTTACCTGAAATTAGTAATTTCTTTTTGCTTGCTATTCATGCAGCTTTTATGTTTTTATGAGCCACTAGCATTGGCACAATGTTAAAAGTTAATAATATTTTTGAAGTGTTTAAGACCTTTTAAATTGATATTGTTTTCGGTTTGCAAAATTATATGGAAACAATTTTCTAGCTTATTTTTACCACAACAGAATTTATACATATTACGATGAAAATATTGGTCCTTATTAAATTAATATTCTTGACCATTTTCAAAAAATAGATTAAAAAATACTCACAATGCTCTTGTGAAGTAGTGGTAATAATGATAATAAAAACACTGACAACAATGTTACTAATAATACTAATTGCAATGTAAACAATAGTGTACGTACATATTGCACCATGCCACAAAGACACATTTAGGGGACGATCTCTGTAATGTGATCAGTACCACGCTCTGGCAGCCTTTATCCACAAGGGTTACACCCAGGTACCCTTTGATTTAAATTTAAAATATCAATATACACTTGGCCGCGGTGGCTCAGTCGGTAACGCGTCTGACTACCATGCTAAAGGTCCAGGGTTCGATCCCCGGCCGGTTCAAATCCGGGAACTTTTCTAACGTAGGAAGCGACCCCGGCGCCTACCCAGCGTCGAATAACATGGGTACCTGGGGGAAACCCTGGGGGGTAAAGGCGGTCAGGGGCATGATGCTGATCACATCACCCCCACTCACGACCTGGTCAAGAAAGTGTGGGGCGTTACCCCCATACCCCCTATACACCTTCATGGCGTGGTGCTAAGCACAGGGGAACACTTTACTTTTTTTTTTTACTTCTGGATACGACTTTTATTATTTATTGAACATTATTTGACAGTGACAAACAAGTAAGGGAAAATTATTTTAAAAACACCGCAGTGAATGGATCTTTAAAATGTTAAAAAAAGATGAATATTTCTAACAGTTTCCATGTTATTGACGATCAAAATTAAGCATTGTGCAACTTTTAGAACATGCTAATCAGTGTATGGGTATATAAAGGAAACGTAAGCTTTCTGGTTCTTTTGGGAAGCGGAAACTTATATGTTTTTCTTGTTCTTTTTTTTTCACACCAAGTTGACCTTTTTCTCAGCATTGTGCAGCTTCAAACAACACTTTTACATCAGTGGCCTTCAACAGTTTACATGCCAAAGATATGGTGGAACCGATTTCTGCTACATACACTGTCATTCAAAATCCAGCCACCCATCACATTGCCCGCCATGCGAGGGACACAAACATCAAAGGGACCGACGCTTCCCTATGCCTCTCCCTTGCTCTCTGACAGTGCTATAGTGCTAGTAGTGTTGATATCAAAACAAAGCAATGGCGGTCCTAAACAAAGCAAACCTAAGAGTGGGTACCCAAGGAATTCGCCTTTGATCTTGCTGGCGCACATTTTTGTGATCACTAATGCGTGTCATTGTCTATTCGTTGCTCATGATGCAAGTTAAAAGTGTGTTTAGAATATTTTGTTAAAGTCAATGATGTCCATTTTGTGAAGTGTACCACATACAGTCCGTAGAAGGTTGTTGTCTGCACCTTCAGTACATTTACTTCCCATCGTTCTCCTATGACTCATTAGCTATGATTTTGCTGTCACTATGTCTCGTGCTTAACCTTTCGAGTGGCCCTACTTAGACATTGCAGTTGCGACCTCAAAGTCAAATAGGTCCCTTGTGAGTCAAGGTGCACAGAAAGAGAAAATAACACATTTCAAAGTGAATGAATTAAAACCAAGATATGGAATTGTTTATTGTTATTTAGACACACTTCTCACATTAAGAGTTTTCTGTGTATGGATTCTAACAGTTATAATTTTTCATTGTATGTGATGGCTAAATTCTGTGTTCCAGTCAAGGAGCTCTGTCGAGCATTATATCCATATGATGCTGAGAATGAAGATGAGTTGTCGTTGAAGGAAGGAGATGTGATCACAATAGTCACGAGAGAAGTACAGGACAAAGGCTGGTGGAAAGGGGAAGTGAACGGTAGGATAGGAGTCTTCCCAGATAATTTCGTTGAGATAATACAAGTGGATGAGGTTAGTGCATGTGATTGTTTTTGCAAAATAACTACCTAGCTTATTCTTAAATGTTCACATAACCACTTGTGTTAACCATAGGCATGCGCAAGGGGGCGGGGGCAATTGCCCCCCCCCCTAATCATGGATGTCCGCAGATTTTTTTCCACGGAGGGACAAGCAAGGTATTTTTCCATGGAGCATATTTATCACCCCGATTATAGTGTTGCCCCTCTCAAAAAATACCACTTGAATTTAAAATTATTGCATTAATGTAAATTACTATGACTGAAATTAAATTGAACATGTGAAGTATATACTTTTAGTTGACATTTGATTTCTAGGAGGAGGTGTGGCCATCCTTGCCCCCCTTCCAGACGTCTATGTCCCTACACTATTATAGTTTCACCTAGAAATTTAGTGTGGAGGAATCTTATCGCCATTATTAAACAATATTATACTCTTATTGCCGCTCCCCAACCTTGGATGGAAATCAATTCTAGGGGACAGGGGGCAAACATTTAGGTAAAAGAATGCAAGACTAGTAGAATCTAAGAGAAGCAGGCCAAAAATATACTCAAGAAGGAATTTGTTTTCATGTCTTTCTTGCCTTAATTCTTCCAAGAGCACCTGAAGGGGGCATGTAGGGGCAATTGCCCCCCCCTTGATATCAAATTTTGTTCAAATAAAAATACATTTCGTACAATTTTCTTGCTTGCCTTGCTCGCAATGTCTACTTTTCTTAGTCTTGTCAAGGTCAGAAGCCATAGCTAGAGGATGGCAGGAGTTGGCCCTGGGTGCCGAAATGAAAAAAATTGTAGAAGAATGACATGGCCGCCCATGAAATGTTTTGTGCCATATTAAATCAATATTGTTTCCAGTTTGCACATGAACATGAAGATGTCGTTGATGAAGCGGAGCCAGAGGAGGGGTTGGTTTTGAAAACCAAAATTTCCTACAGATCCAAGGTACAGCCATGGGTACCAGAATGGCCCCATCCTATGGAAACCTGTTCATGGGCAAACTTGAGCAAGAGTTTTTGGCTACCCAACCCCTCCAACCCCTCCTCTCGCTCCGCTTCATCGACGACATCTTCATGCTCTGGACACATGGAGAACCATCCTTGTCAGCTTTCCTGGACCAACTTAACCACTTCCGTTCCCTCAAATTCACCTGGATGCACTCCCCCAACCAGATCACCTTCCTGGATATGGACGTGCACATCGAGGGAGGACACCTGACTACCTCCATCCAAATAAAACCCACCAACCACATGCAATACCTACACTTCTCCAGCTCCCACCCGTTCCACACCAAAAAGCCATTCCATTCACTCTGGCCCACAGGGGACAGCGCCTGAACACTTCACCCACCTCCCGCCAGAATTATAACCTCTGCCTACACCAGGCCCTGGTTAACCGATATCCCTTCATCCTGGTCACCAAGCAAATATCGCGAGCTGCCTCACATACCACTACCACCAAGAAACCTGCTGCCACCAATCCACCTGCACTCATCACCCAATATCATCCCCACCTCAACAAAATCAGGCACACACTACACTCTCTTCTCCCAATTCTCCACAGTGATCCTGAAACCAAAAACATATTTCCCGACAAACCCAGGGTGGTTTTCAAACACCCCCCCCCCAACCTCCAAAACATCCTGGTCCACAACACTCCTTCACCACACATCCAACACCCCCCCTGCCCATAAATGCAACCGCCCCAGGTGCAAGACCTGCCCAATCCTCATCACTTCTCACACCCTCCAGGTGCACACGGCCACTGGCAAATTTACCCTCCATCCCAAAGGGACCTGCCATGCCTCAAACCTTATCTACATCCTCACCTGCAACATCTGTGGTGATTTTTACCTGGGGGAAACATCAACGGCCCTCAACCTCAGCATCAATAACCACCGCTCCTCCACCCACAACCTGGACTTCACTGTCGCCGTCCACACCAACCACCACAACATCAGTTTCAACGACTGCTTCCGGGTAGCGATCATCCATCTCCTACCCCAACCAGCCAACACCTCTGTTCGCAAAAGATGGGTGAGGGCCTATATATCAGCCATGAGTGCAACCACTCCACCTGGCCTGAACAAGGCCACCCAGTAATGCCCAACCCTAACCCACCCTCCCACCCTTCCTCCCAACTCATCCTACACAATCACAGTTTACGATGAGCCTGGTGACGAAACAGTGTTTTTTTCATTCTACGCACCGCTTCTTCTTTGATGGGGACCTGGCAACTCTGCAGGGCCCCAACTTCCGGTTCCGTCTATTTCTCCTCACACCGATGATGCTATGAAATTAACGAAAATTTTGAATTTTTCTACTGTCCGATGAGTGTTTCCTTTTACCTTCTTTGATTTTTACTTAGCTCTTTTGGCCCTCCTTGCTTTTATCCATTATATATATATATATATACACACACACACACACACGATATATACACACACACAGTGAGATAATATGAGGTTTTTCTTTCCCGACTGAACTTTCATCAAGACTTTGCCCCGTCTCTAATCAGAGAGTCTGCGCACGCCTATGGTGTTAACGTAAAAAAAAGAAAAAAGATGTCTAAAACATGAACTTACAAGTGCTTGAATCCCAATTGTTGTTTCCAGTATTTGAGAAACAGATTTGTTATGTTTTACAAACTAGGCTTTAACACTTTCTTTTTTGCAGCTGGTGTATTCGTAAAAAAATTAATGTTACATTCTTTGTGTATACAGATTGATTAATTTAAAATTATCCGAGTGTGTCAGTACAGTACACTTGTACATGATAACGAGTGGTGGTACTGGTAAGTTGAAATTGCAGTAATTTATTGAAGTGTATTGTAGTTCAGCCAGTAATGGAACATAGATTTTGGCATACTGTGCTAATAATCTTCCACTGGTGTATCAAACCAACCTTGGCTGCCTCAGTTTCCGTAATAACCAGGCTTCAAAGCTGTTGCACAGAAGTGTGTATGGATCCATGAGCGATAGGCTCTGGAAAAAATGCCCAGTTGATATTCATTATTAATTTGAATTGTTACATTCCAAAACCAATGCCATAATTGGCAGTAAGTGCATGTAGCTCACTTTTTTTTTATCAGTAATAATCGAATTTCCCTTATGTTGGTAAGCTGAGAATTATGAAATTAGCATTTCATCGGTCACAAACCACTTTTGTCAAGTTGAGTTCTATGTCATGTCATGAAGGAAAGCTTCACGAACCAAAGACCAGAATCATTGTCAGTAATGTAGAAAAAGTTCACTATCTTCACACACGTTAAAAACCGCTGGAAGTAACAGATGATGTCTCCCATGCACAAGAGACAAGTTCTAAAGAAAAAGCATTTTTTATTAGGAGAAATGGAAAATTCACCAAACACATGCTAAAGAAAACTGTGGGGTAAAAGTCCTCCATGCACCGGACACACATGCAGATACAAGGAAGAAGCTGCAGTATACTGTCCTGGGAATCTCTGCAACAAGCAAACCAGAACAAGTGTCTGTGCAAATGGTGACTCAAGAGGGCTCGACCCTCAAGTAAATGCATATGTTAATGTGAAATATTCACTATCAGAAATTTTATTTTATTTTTTATGTCTGTATATATTGTAATTTGTAATTGTAAGTTGTGTTACATGTTAAAATATTTTGAAATGTATATTTCGAAGTGGGGAGGATGTTCAGTTTTGTAATGTAATTGGAGTTGCTCGCTAGATGGCAGTGAGGTCCTACCACGTGAAATATGTGTCATATGCATGACGTAATAGAACTAGACTCCGTGTCTTCATGTGTGTGGGAAAGGGGATGGTGCGGCCACAAGTGGTGGTACTTTGTCGTCGTACAAACTGTGCCATTTGTGTAATATCCTTGTTGTTATGATACATTTATGTAACCCTTAGCTGTACGAGATTTCATTCATTCACCCAACATGGGATCAACACACTCCAGGACTTGGGAAATTTACGAAACGTGTTTGAATGGTGTAATGCCGCTACAAGTTTGCTGGAAGAGAAGTAAATATACCACAATTAATTCCACAAATCCATTGCCAAAGATGCTTTTGCATTGATTATATTTATGATTAATGGCGTACTTGCTAAAAGACCATGCTAGGGAATTTAAATATGTAAGTTATACTAGAAAATGCATTTAAAATTCATGAAATAACTGGGAAGGAGAAAAGAAAGAAACTTAAAAAATGATAAAAAAAAGCAATAAAAATGGCAAAAAATACTGAAAAATGACCTAAGAGCCAAAAAGGCCGGAAAATGCAAAATAAAAACTATGTTTTCTGGTTCTAACTCAAGTGAAAAGGACTACTATCAGGTTTAACATTGTCTTCAAACGCCAGATAAAAAGATGATTTGTCATCAACTTCCTAGCCTTAATTATGACCAATCGTTTGATTTTTATAAGCGAAAATCAGGGGCCGAGAGTGAATGAAACACCCTGTAGATACATATATATTTGCCTTTCTTCCATGTTTTGCAGGTTTGCAGAACTGTTATTGGTGAATTTAATGTTGTGTGCATGTGCATATATTTGTATCTAGTCTGCTGCATCATTTCCTGAACTGATTTTCTTCTGTATTCATAGCATCCGAAGAAGCCAGAGAGGCCACCTGTTAAGTCATCGCATCTCCTGAAGAATGTAATCAAGGACAACATTAAAGATAACACAACGAAGCCAGTTTCTAAAATTGAGACTAATATTACAAATGTGCCAAATGCATTGCAGAAAAAGCTCATAAATGAGGTTCAGCCTAAAGGTAAGGACATTTTCTTAATTAACAACAGTAAAGATGAATGAGTTGAACATTGTTGATGTCATTGTTCATAAGAATTTTCTTAACTTCAGAAAGGAATTAAGGAAGCTATGTTGCATTTAAGACTTCAGTAATCCAAGTGAGATATAAATGAACAAATTTGAACGGAACAGTGTGACTCTTTCTGAAACTTAACTTATATGGCTGCTCGCCTTGCTGATTGTTTTCTGAGCATCATATTTCATTTTATTAATAACTAGAAAGTCCCGCACCGTTGCTGTCCTGTCTGAAGTGTCAGGCTTTGATCTCAGGTTATGGGACATGTGCTGGTTTGAGTCTCCTGGGGGGAAGCATGACAACTGTTCTCCTAAGATTTCGGTCAGTGTATGGGACTGGTAGACTGTGGTGAAATTGGGAACGTAATCTGGTCATGGAAACCTACAACAACAACAGGGGGCTCGTCATGCTAATCACACGTTACCCCGTAAGTGGTTGGATGATCACAAACCTCTGTTGAGGCTTGTGGGAGTGAGGCTGGCAGTCGGTAGGTAGGCAATGGTCCTCAAGGGCTTTTTCACCCCACATTATTTAATAACTAGCAAAATGCATAATGTGATCCTTACAAAGCATTACAAATATTCTTATCCAATACTTCAGAAGTTTTTGCTTTTCAATTAAAATTATAATGTTTTCTTTTCTATACATTGGTATAAATGTTTCTCATCAAATACCAATAGATTTACCAATGAAGTTATCAGAATATTAAGGTAATTGTCATTTTTTATCACAATGCTGGTGCAAAATTAATGGAAGTTCCCAGATTGTGGAAACGTATCTGTTTCAGCTGTGTTAATTATTTATACCCCCCCCCCCAAATTATTATTCAGATTGTTTACTTTAATATTTGAGAGGGGAGAGGAAGTACACTTCTGTTCACAAAAAGTGGCACTCGTTTAAGTTGAAGTCCAGCTTCTTGGCCGGAAATACAGCTGAAGTAAGTGTTTGGAAAGCAGCAGTGTTGCTTACTATCAATCAATTTTACCATATGTAGAGAATTTTGTGTTTCTCAGACTCAAAGAAAAGGGCTAACGGAAGGATTGCAGCGTAAGTATTAATTAACTGGATTTTCCATGTTTACAATCCAAGTAATGTAAATGTGAAATATTCCTGAAATTTATTTTAAAAAGAAACTAGTTTTTTTATGTTCGTGACGAGGTAGTTATCACAATTTGTTAGAAAGCGAGGGCCCCGGGTTCAAATTTGGCCTGAGCTTGGGTGTTCTTCATCGTCGCGAGTAGCCGAAAATGGAAGAAAAGCAACACTAAATAACGGAAAGGAAAAAATGTAATAAGAATTAGCGAGACAGAAATAGTGCTGTTGCAATTCCTGAAAATGAATGCAAAAAAAAATCTTTTGGAATAGTGTTATCCTAGTCCAGGAGAAGGCTTGAAGAATAAACAAACCTCTTCCCCATACACTTTGGCAAACAGAATTCGCAAAGTTGGCACTGAATACATGATGGGAAAAATAATAGAAATACTAAAGGAAGAAGAGTTTATGTCACAGCCAGGGGGGCACATGAGAGGCGGTACCCCCCCCCACATCAGATATCCAGGCTATTAAAAGTAAGTCAATGGTTGTCCTCTGATTTAACTTAACAGTAAATTGAATTTTTGTAAAATAAAAATTGTCTGGCTTTACGTGGCACATTATTTTCGTAATGGAGCACACGTAAAATTCTTACTGAATGAATGAATGTCTCCGTAGATTCCAGAATAATGACACTTCATTTTGAAAGAAATAGTTTAAAATAAAAAAAAATGTGCCATTGGTTAATGAGATTCGTTGTCACATAGCAGAATCCGCTATATTGACGGAAACTAGAGAATGGTTATCATTTAGGGCTACAAAAGCATGATTTCCCAAAGTCTTCATTAATTTTCATGCACAAGCTTCACTTGTATTTTGTCAGCAATGTGTATAGCATATGAACCCTATCTGATGAAGCGTATTGCTTTCAAATTAATGTAATTACCGAGAAACGACATCAAAAATTTTGTTCTGGACAGGAAAAGATGCAATCTTATGGATAAAGTACTTAAATAGCTTGGTTTCTTCACAGTGGCTTGTGGCCATGTCGCTTAAAGGCCAGCTTTGTAAACTGTAATCCTAGGTTCGAATCCTCGTGTCTCCAAAATATTTTTTTCTTACCAAATGGGTGCTACATAATGTATTTTATGGGTGCTACATAATGTATTTTATTCTTGTCACACCAATTTCAGCCTGAAACTTTGTTATTGTTTGCGTGCCAATAAGAAAATATGTATCGAAACTATTACTCGTTCAGAGAACGTGACTGTTACTTAAGACTACTTGAAATTGAGATTTTTTAGTTGCTGCTAAGCCTCGAGATTTAAAGCAAGTGCTAAAATTGAAAATTGTTTTGTGATAAAACACACCGTTAATATTCTGAAAATGAAAACCACTGAAATTAAATGAGTTAGTTGTGAGGAACATCAGCAGATGCATTTTAATATGTTCCATCATTCATGTGTCACTCTCCTTGGTTTATACATAGATACAGTGGTGTGCGGTGCTAAATCAGGCAGGGGAACAGGTGACCTGCACTTGCCCCCCCCCTCCCATACCTGTTGTAAAATAATACAGTAAACCAAGTAAAATTCAACCCTTGTTGAAATGAACCAAATAAACATACGAAACATATGTTAAAAATTTTCAGAAGTGATATACAAGAGGCACGTTAAAATTATGAAAATACCAATGTTAAAGCAAATATGATAGAATGTAAACAAAACATTGAAACAAAGGAAAATTTAATAAAACAATTTATGATTGATCAGAAAAAAAATGTTTTGTCGAAACCGGTTTCATCTCTCCATTTGTAGATTAAGTTGACTCTTTTTTTCTAGAGTTGAGCATTGTAATTCAAACGTCCTTAATGCAATAATGGCAATCAGATGGCCGATTTTTTTTCATGACGTCCGCTAGATTTGTAGAAATTGTGACAAAATCCGAACTGTTCCAAACTCCCTCTCGGGAACAAACAAGGACAACAAAAATTTTCCACTGGAAGAGTATCCAGTTAATCATTTTACAGAGTTGTAGTAACTTGTTTGAAAATGCCTTGTGTACGATTTCGTTTTAGTTTCTAATTAGGTTAGGATAGGTGTATGTCTGCTGTCTTTTCTGTAAAGTTCAATGTACTAAAAGCTTTCGTCTTCAGCCGGTCGATCATACAACATTCACAACATTCGCTTTCTTGTCCTGCGCTGCGCTTGTCTTGCTGGTGGAACAGGTGGATGCGAGCTGTTCCCTCGGAAGCTATTTCGCAGCGTTTAGCCAAGGCATTTAGCAGACGCTTAGACTCTAGAAGATTTTTCCAGTTCGTTATGACTGGCAGACGCAATTTTGCAACGAGATTAGGAAACTATAGACTTACTACACTCCAAACTATCACTACAACGCAATTAAGCTTTAGCACATAGCAAAAACTCGAAGGAAAACGAATTCGCTATGTCTCTCGTAGGGAACAGCTTGAGAGTTCAGCTTCCACAGTGGGAAGTGGCTCCATGAGGATCGTTTACCTTCGGGTGTGGTCGGAAATACTTGGGGTCAGAGCAGAGGGTGGGGCGACGAGGGTAGGTGAAGTAAACAAACTTCCAGTCAGGGTGAAAGTTTTTCTTCGGCATGTTGATTTCGGAAGAAAGAAGTGTTCTTATTATGTTATTATAGATAATTTAAATAGCTAAAAAGGGCGATAAGTAGAAGGGAACAGCCTGTTCCCTCTGTTCCATGGAGGGACCGCCACTGCATAGATAGATATTTACAAGTGACCCACGCGATGAATGCTCGCACCTTAAGAGTAATTTTCAGATGGGAAAGAAAGAAAGCCTGGTCCAAATTGTAAAGTCAAGATGTGTGCAAGACGTTATTATCAGAAACAAACAGAATTAATCAGTAACTACAATTATTTACCTAAACATAACTCATATGGCACTTAAGAGTAGAGCTGTAAAATATGTCTTTTGGATGATTAGCTGTTTGAGTTATTTCATAGTGCACGAGTAAGTGTTTGGATCAACCCTCTCTTCTAAATCTGTAATTTTGTAAACGTCAAGGAATATCATTTGATCCGGTTTCAGGACTTATTACTAAGAATTAAAAAAAAACAACCTACTTTTAACTAAAATTTTCGACCAAAATTGCTTTCTAGTAGTGTTTGTTAAAAAAAAAGCACTATTTTCGGCAACTATATAATTCATAAACATGATGATTTTTTATCTAGAAATGTGGATTATTTGATTTTAATGTTGTTGGAAAATGATTAATTTAATTTATTTTTATTTGGACAGTATATTTTATAGTTTCCAGCTTCATCGTGACCTAAATTAAAAATTGATAAATTTCGCGACATAAGAGAGAGACTTTCGTATGTTGTGTTGTAAATTAGTCCCCTTGTAATAGAGTGGCTCTGGGTTCGATAGCAGGTGGCAGGCACATAGTGGTTCAGTTCTCACTTGCAACTGTGAGTCCCGTCCCGAGTATAATTGAAGTGTGAGTGTGACATATCCACAGACTTTTGACACGTTTTGAAAAAAATCACTTTGCCACGTGCCCCTGTAAAAATCATGAGATATTTGAAATAAATGTATAATTTTTCCTTCTCTATGTAACCTCTAAAAGTGCAGAAATATAGGTTTCCTGTTAGCACCATATGTTTTTACATCTGAATGTTTGCTATTGAATTGAACGTTGGCAGTTTTCGAAATTACATATTATACATTGATGGCCAAAATAAACCGAAATATCAAAATCTACTTTCGAATCTTGCTACACTTCACTGTTTACTGCGTAAATAAAGAGAAGAAAAAAATTCTGATCCTGACAGGGCTCGAACTCGTGACCCTTGCAGTTTGTTAATTTATACCAAAGCAAAGTGAATTGTTTCTGCTTCTCTGTTGCAGAAAAGAAACAGCTGGATTGACAGGTTCACGTGACTATGTCACTGGTGCTTACCTTACTCGAACACTGCGAATACTTGACCTTGGCAGTCTAAAGCAGCTCCCGCGAAAGCCAACAGACAAGAGGAAGCTTTTATTCAGATAGTTTGTAACAAGGAAACAAACATTCCATGGAATGTAAAGTCGAATTTACTTAAAACCAATTCATAAGATAAGTTACCCCAGATGTTACCTGTGTAGTATAATGTGAATGCAAACGACATATTTGTCCCTTTCATATCTCTATACTGCAATGATTGTATTGCTATTAATATTAGATTGCAGTCCGGATTCAGCTGTTTCGCTCAAATTGCACCTCGAAAGCAGAAATATAATAAGTATAATATAAGAATAATAATTCAACCAGCTAATTATCCAAAATACATATTTTACAGCTCTATTCTAAGTGCCATATGAGGGATGTTTAGGTAAATAGTTGTAGTTATTGATTAATTCTGTTTGTTTCTGATTATAACATCTACAATCTGCGACCGTCTTGACATTACAATTTGGTCCAGGCTTTCTTTCTTTCCCATCTGAAAATTACTCTTAAGGTTCGAGCATTCATCGAGTGGGTAACTTGTAAATATCTATCTATGTATAAAACGAATAGAGTGTCACATGAAATACGGAACATATTAAAATACACGGGAATTCGAACCTAGGATTTCAGGTTACTAAGCTGGCCTGTAACCGACATGTCCACAAGCCACTGTGAAGAAACCAAGCTATTCGAGTACTTTATCCATAAGATTGCATCTTTTCCTGTCCAGAACAAAATTTTTGATGTCTCTTCTTGCTAATTTCATTAATTTAGAAGCAATACGCTTCATCAGATAGGGTTCATATGCTGTACACATTGATGACAAAATACAAGTGAAGCTTGTGCATAAAAATTAATGAAGACTTTGGGAAATCGTGCTTTTGTGGAAGGTTAGTGTTTGTAACCCCAAATGATAACCATTCTCTAGTTTCCGTCAATATAGCGGATTCTGCTATGTGACGACGAATCTCATTAACCAATGGGACATAATTTTTTTATTTTAAACTATTTATTTCAAAATGAAGTGTCATTATTCTGGAATCTACAGAGACATTCATTCATTCAGTAAGAATTTTACGTAAGTCAATTCTATTTTTGTGCTCCATTATGAAAATAATGTGCACGTGTAAAACAAGTAAAGCCAGACAATTTTTATTTTACAAGAATTCAATTTACTGTTAAAGTTAAATCAGAGGACAACCTTTGACTTATTTTTAATAGCCTGGATATCTGATGTGGAGGGGGGGGGGGTACCTCCTCTCATGTGCCCCCCTGGCTGTGACATAAACTCTTCTTCCTTTAGTATTTCTATTATTTTTCCCATCATGTATTCAGTGCCAACTTTGCGAATTCTGTTTGCCAAAGTGTATGGGGAAGAGGTTTGTTTATTCTTCAAGCCTTCTCCTGGACTAGGATAACACTATTCCAAAAGATTTTTTTTTGCATTCATTTTCAGGAATTGCAACAGCACTATTTCTGTCTCGCTAATTCTTATTACATTTTTTCCTTTCCGTTATTTAGTGTTGCTTTTCTTCCATTTTCGGCTACTCGCGACGATGAAGAACACCCAAGCTCAGGCCAAATTTGAACCCGGGGCCCTCGCATTCTAACGAATTGTGATAACTACTTCATCACGAACATAAAAAACATGTTTCTTTTTTAAATAAATTTCATTAATATTTCACATTTACATTACTTTGATTGTAAACGTGGAAAATGCAGTTAATTAATACTTATGCTGCAATCTTTCCGTTAGCACAAAATTCCCTGCATATGGTTAAATTAACTGATAGTAAGCAACATTTCTGCTTTCCAAACACTTACTTTGGCTGTACTTCCGGCCATGAAGCTGGACTTCAACTCAAACGAGTGTGCCACTTTTTGTGAACAGAAGTGTACCATGCTCTTGTCATTGGTGAAATTTTGACATCCTCTTTCTCAATAAGTATCCATGATATGTCATTATTACATTTTCCCCCTAATTGTTAATGTGTTGCTATCTATATTGTAAGTATCAGGTGTATTGTTGACATTTGTTGCAAGTAATATTGGATTATCCACAACCAAAATCTCCCTTTCAGATGAGAAACCACTAGGGCCTCCAGTTCCGGTTAAGAAACCACATCTGCCTCCTCCGATGAAGAAACCGCAACGGCCTATTCCAGGGCATACTACTGGTCAGCTACCTGTCCACCTGAAACGACTCTCAGGGGAGATAGAATCCCAGTTCTCTAAAATGGAAGATAATGTTGATAGTACAAAATCTCCTGTTGATAAAACTCCAGGTAACTCAAGTAAGTGGCTCTTACATATATTACTTAATAACTGTCTGTCTTTCTCCAACTGTTAAAAATTGATAAACCAGTCAGTGTGAGCACTTGAATAGACTGCTAAGGAAAAATTGCTTTGATTAAAAATAATGTTCCAAATAGGATAAACTACCGTTAATTCATCGTGTGTAGAAAAATAAAATGTCCGTTGTAATAATAGTACAGTTTGATAGTATTGTGTGTTTTATGAATATTTGGCATTCCATGTCAGAGTGACCCTGAATCTCAATTTTTAAAGTTAAATACATTGCTGCAAATAACCTTATTTTATTTTGTGAGTGAACAATATAAAATTGTCATTTTGATAAAATTTTAAGTATTATGCAGAAGTTAGAATGTAGAAGGTATTTTACATATTGTCAGTTTATTTCAACTTTTTGATTTTCGTTTGATTTTTATTGTGTCCCACCCATGACACCAAAAAAACAATTAATTTCCCCTTCAACTTCACTAGAATATTTAAAGGTCAATTACCTTCTCTCTTTATCTTAAACAACTATATTTTTCATCATTTGAAAATTTCCAGAAATGAAAATAAATTTCTTAAGTAAAGAGGCAGTGTTTCGTCTCTCCTGCGTGTGACACAAAATTGTTCAAATATTTTAAGGATAGTTATGTTTAATGAACAATGTTAAGTTTCATATTTCATTACACAGAAACTGTAAGAAAAATGTTGCTTAATTGTCAGTAAAGTAGTACTTTAATATAAAAATGCAGTCCGTGTGTCCCATCTGTGACAATGGAATGACCCATATATATATGTGTGTGTGGGCATATTTTAGGTGAAATGGACTTCGACAGTGTGGAAAGAAGTGCAATACTTACACATCCCACGGCAACCAGAGTGAAAGCACCAAAAAGACGTCCTCCCTCAACAGTGTTTAACAAGGAATCTGTAAGTATTTAGTTCATTCATTTTAAGCATTAGTGGCATATTCATGTTCATGGCAGAAACAGGTGTAATATGTACACCTGTATCAAAAAAGTTCTGCTTTGCTTGCAAAACAATTAAATATATGGTGGAGGCGATGCATGACAGAATATCACAGAAGTTGACAGGTGATTATTACACTTTTTAAGTGGGAACATTTTTCATGTCCTTTGTATTATTTTTATTTTATTTAATTTATATTAAAGTACTATTTTATCTCGGCTCTTAAAACAGTGGAATTTATTAATGATAGGATATCATATGCAGTTTTACAGGGTAGGTGGTGTAAAATTATTTTAATAAACATCCATGCACCAACGGAAGATAAAGATGATAATACTAAAGATGATTTTTATACAGAGTTAGAACAGGTCTTTGATAAATTTTCTCAGCATGATATGAAAATTCTGTTAGGTGAGTGTAATGCACAGATTGGCAAAGAAGAGACATTTAAACCCACGATTGGTAAGGAAAGTCTTCATGAATTAAGTAATGATAATGGTATAAGATTGATTACTTTTGCAACCTCAAAGAACTTAATTGTGAAAAGTACCACTTTTAAACATAAAGATATCCATAAATATACCTGGTCTTCTCCAGATGGTAAAACTCATAATCAGATAGATCATATTCTCATTGATAAGAGAAGGCATACTAGTATAGTTGCTGACTGCGCCAGTGACCATTATTTAGTAATTGCTAAATTAAGAGAAAGACTCTCAGTGATAAATCATAAGCAACAAAATCTAAAAGTTCTAAAATTTGATACAGGAAAGTTTACTGATGAAAGAATTAAGAAAGATTACCAAATACTGTCAAATAGATTTGATGTTTTGCAGGATTTAAATGATGATGAAAATATAAATGAAACAGACATAAATAAGAATTGGGAGCACATACGTAATGCAATAGAATCAGCAGCTAAAGAAAGTATAGGATACCATAAACCAAGAAAAAGTAAGCCATGGTTTGATAATGACTGTCATAATCTAATAGAAATAAGAAATCAGGCTAGACTTAGGTGGTTAAATAACTCTGATGATACAAATCTAAGCAATTATAATAGAATAAAGCGAGAAGTTAACCGCACGTTTAGAAATAAAAAGAGAGATTACTTGAAAAGCAAAATTAACGAAATTGAAACAAACAGCAAAAACAAAAATATCAGAGATTTATATAAAGGTGTAAATGAGTTTAGAAAGGGGTGGCAACCTAAAGTAAACTTGATAAAAGATAAAGATGTTGATTTTCTAGCTGACCTAAGCGATATTCTAAATAGATGGAAGAACTACTTTAATGACCTTTTAAATGTCCATGTAGGAGATAAATCAGAAGTAAATGAAGTACACACAGCAGAACCTTTAGTTCCAGAACCTAACTTGACTGAAGTTAAAGATGCTATTAAAAGGCTAAAGAATAACAAAGCACCTGGCATTGATTTAATACCAGCTGAGTTAATTAAATATGGTGGAAATTCATTAATATGTCAAATTCATAAATTAATTTGTTTAATATGGAATAAAGAAGAAATCCCTCAACAGTGGAAAGAATCCATAATTGTTCCTGTGTTTAAAAAAGGTGATAAAATGAACTGCAATAATTACCGTGGAATTTCTCTACTCTCAACAACATACAAAATATTGTCTAACATTATTTTAACAAGACTAACACCATATGCTAATGAAATTATAGGTGATTATCAATGTGGATTTAAATGCAACAGATCAACTACAGATCAAATTTTTCACATCAGACAGACACTTGAAAAAAAGTGGGAATATAATCAAAATGTCCATCAGCTATTCATTGATTTCAAAAAAGCATATGATTCGGTCAAAAGAGATAAATTATATAATATATTAGTAGAGTTTGGAATACCTAAGAAGCTTGTTAGTATGATAAAAATATGCACCAGTGAAACAGAAAGTAAAATTCGTATGGGTATTAATATGTCTGACAAATTTACAATTCATGATGGGTTAAAACAAGGAGATGCATTATCTCCATTGCTCTTTAATTTTGCCTTAGAATATGCTGTTAGGAAGGTAAAAGAAACTAACGAAGGACTAAAATTAAATTATGTGAATCAGTTGTTAGCATATGCAGATGATGTAGACTTACTGGGGGATGATGTGAATACAATTAAGAATAATGCTAAAATATTTTTCAAAACTGCTAAAGAGATAGGTTTGGAAGTTAACAAAGAGAAAACTAAATATATGCTTACAGGCCGAAACCAAGTGTTAGGTAATAATCAAAATCTAATTACTGATAACAACTCGTTTGAACCAATTTCCAAATTCAAATACTTAGGAGTAATATTAACAAATGAAAATTATATTAAAGAGGAAATAAAAAGTAGGCTTAATTCAGGAAATGCATGTTACTTCTCTCTTCATAAACTTTTGTCTTCTCGTTTAATATCTAAGAAACTAAAAAAATTAAAATATACAAAACAGTAATTTTGCCTGTAGTATTATATGGATGTGAAACTTGGTCCCTTACATTGAAAGAAGAACATAAATTGAGAGTATTTGAAAATAAGATCCTTAGGAAAATCTTTGGACCTAAAAAGGATGAGGAGACAGGTGAGTGGAGAAGATTACATAATTTAGAACTACATAATTTGTATTCATGTCCAGATATTATTAGAATAATTAAATCAAGAAGACTTAGGTTGGCAGGCCATGTGACACGAATGGAAGAGGAAAGAGGAGTTTACAGGATTCTTGTTGGGAAACCTGATGGTAAGAGACCTGTAGGAAGGCCAAGACGAAGATTGAGGGAAAACGTTGAGATGGACCTAAGGGAAATCGGTAGGGATGGAAAAGAGTATATAGAACTTGCTCAAGATAGGGAAAGATGGAAGGCCTGTGTTGCTGCAGCCATGAACCTTCGGGTTTAAGAAGGCTAGAGAGTTAGTTAGTTTTGTATTATTTTTAAGGTAACATTTATTTGGCTGAGTTGGATGAGTAGCTTGGTTGCAATTTCTGGGTGATGGAAGATGAGTATATTTTGGAATCTGTAGTAGATCTAGAATTATAAATCCAAACTTTTCTCCCAGGAATTACAAGGATGAATAGATCAACAGGGAACAGCTAATATTGGTCAAGAGATATATATTCTATTCCCGTGTTTATCAGGGTGTCGACCAGTCTAGAAATCCTGGAAAAGTCAGGGAATTTACTTTTTCTGGAAATGTCAGGGATATTTATTGCGTTTCTGGAAAAATCAATATTTTTGTGATAGTGCACTGAAAGTAGGTTTTAAACAAATAAAGAGAAAAGAATAAGCAAGAAATTTTTAATTTCTATGGACAAACTATACTTAAGTTTTATATACTGAGTATTACCAGTAGTTACAGTAGAAATTGTTTATTAAATATTCTACAGAAAGCAGAAAGCACTCTCGTTTTCGCGTGGTAGCAGTTCCTGGACAACAGTGACTTTGTACGGTTTCAGTTTTAAAAATTTGGTAGCTCATCATGCTGCTGTTACAGAAATTTCTGTTTCCTGTGCAAGTCCTCAGAGCGATTTGTGAAGAGTATGTTCTAATCTTTTTCCGACTTTGTCCAATTTCTCATCTGTAAGTACATGCCGTTTTACCATTCGCTTCTTATTGAGAATAGATCCTGTTTCCCTACATTTGTTTACAAGGTTTCGCACGGTATTTCTGTGTGGAACAGGCACACGTGGGAAATCTGTTGAAAATCTTCTACGAACATCCCTGCAAGAATTTGTAATCACTTAAGAATTGTACATAAAAGCTTTGTTTTGTTGTAATGTGTGTGTATGTGCCATTATTAAAACTATAGCAAAACACAAGTAACACACAATAAACAGTTTATAAAACAATAGAAAATCACAAGAACACTTGTAACACGTAAACATTTTAATAATACGACTGAAAGCAAAGCCATGTGTTTCATTTGCCGTTCTGGTGCCAGGAGCTGTTTGGAAACTAAAGTGCCCTTTTAGTGTCTCTTGTTGCCAGAGCTCCCGCGAAATTTCCTAAAAACATGCCAGAAATGTGTGGATGCATTCTGAGAACTTGAAGTCATTTCGAAGCTAGCGGTTTCCATAGCAGAGATGATATTGTCGTCTAGCTGGCCGCCAAGGCTACCCATGTGACGGGGAAACACACTGTATTACTAAATTTTACTACTATTGCATGATTTATGCTATAATTCTTAAGATTTATTTTTTTCAAATAATTCATTGTTAATCATTAGTCAATACGTGGCAAGTATTAAAAAAAGTTTATTGCTGATACCCCCTATCCAACAGTCAATTTCTGTTCAGTTTCCCTTCTTTATTGCTTTTAACATGTTACATATCCTAAAAACTTGGTTAAGTGGGATTCTAATTGTGGTGTTTAGCTAAAATATAGTGACCTTCCTACATACATGTTTAACCTTTTAAGTCCCGATCGGTCATACATTAACCGATGGAACAGATCCTTTTTTCGTTGCCTTGCAACCCTCTTCATTTTCTATGCTCGTGACTCGATGTGCATGTAACTTGAAAACAAGAGTCGATATGCATCGACAGCGATGCTGGTGCTCTTCAATTCCCTAATGACATCAACAGCAGCTGCTACATTTACACCACATCTTTGTCGACTCAGTAAAAGAGGTATCGAATGACAAAGCTCACAGAAGTGAGTTGGCGCTGTTGTAAATGCTTGTTTGCAATGGTTGTTTACAATCTCATGCCTTGCAGGAAAGTGACGTATGAGGAAATCGTGTCTTGTTTTCCTTCTCAACATGCCGAAGCAGGTCATGGTCGGAGGGGGAAGGGTCATTGTTGTCAAAAGTGTTTGAGGCGATAACTTTTCAGCGGGCAAAATGGACTTTGCGCAACAGTCAGAAGACAACCACTTCTTCTTCGGAAGGAAAATGAAAGGGGGGAAGTAAGAGGTAGGATCGGGGCTAAAAATAACTCTTGTAATTTTTCCAGCTGAGTGTCACTTTTATTTTGAAAAGGACTCTTCCATTTCAGTTCACAGAGGCTTTGCAGTAATGTCATGCGCATAGTTTTCGCATGTTTGCAAGTGGAGCGAGATATTTTTTCGTGTTTTGATCGTCGTCTGAGTGTAGTGAGAGGTATTTTTTTACTTTTGTGTGTGTGTGTGTGTGTTGTGCGAACATGAGTTCGGCTATACGGCTAGAGGATTTGGAGCGGGAGGTAAACAATATACGAGATGGTTTTGACACAGATGGGTAATTGGAAAGCGACGAGGAGTTTCGGGAAATTGTACATGATTGAGGTGTATGTGTTAGTGTTAGTTTCAGCCTTCGGTAAGTTTTTATTTTTACTTCCAATTTCATGTATGTATATTTGAAATTCCTGTCTTTTTTTTTTTTTATTTTTTATTTTTATTTTTAATGTGCGTGTTGCCAACCCTTGTCGAAAATAACTCATGCACTTCGTTTCTTTTTCATTTTTTCTTCGGATGGCAAAAGGCATTAGGAACAAAATAAACATTGAATTATAATGTAGACATGTAGTTGCAAAAAGGACATAGAATGTGTACTGTCCCATGTCTCAACAGGGAGGGCGGAGGGGCAAAATTTTGTCTTTTTCTTTTTTTCAATTTTCACTTTTGAAGCCACAAATAATATCGAATACATACAGATAGCAACACTTCATCTTGTCTATGTCAAAGTACATTTTATTCTTAGTAAAATGTTTCTTGTTTCACTAAATTATCTGCCATAGGAAGGAAGCTAACGATTTTTGCTAAACCTTACAAAACTCATTTAAATGGCCTGGGACAGAGGTAAAAACTGCATAAGCGCCACGGGACTTTTTTAGGTTAAATACATGCCAAAATTTTCGTTCCTGGTCTGGAAAAGTCAGGGAATTTTGTTTTTACATCCTGTTTATATTGATCGTGAATCACATGGTATTGATTCTCTGTAAATATCCATGTTATTACAGTGGACATGAACATTAAAAAGTGTATCTGATGATCATTGAAATTTTGAGTAATTACCTTATTTGTTTTTGATTGAATTGCTTTATTTTACTTCGCTTTTTGTGCCACTTTTGGCTAATTTGCGAAGATGAGGATGAGTGATGAGTGATGACATGATGAAATATTGAAGGGACGCTCACAAATATCCATGCCTTAGCTGGGATTTGAACCCGGGAGCCCTGGCGTCGTAGTGTGATGTGCTAACCACTCCACCACGGGGCCAGCTTACCTTATTTGTGTTTTGTAGCTACTTCAGACTCTCCTGTTAAGGACGTGTGGTCATGTCACAAACCCTGGAGTCTTTACTAAATTCCTTAATCCTGAATCTTAATTCGTAGATTTTCTGCCCCAATTCTGAATGTTTGTTTTCGGATTTTCCTTGTAAAGATTTGTTTTGCACGATAGCCTATCTTTATGTAACCAAGATAAAAATTAAGCTTGTTGTATTTATTTTATCAACAATCCATGGAAGATAAGAGAGATACGCGGGAATCGAAAGGAACTAAGTGTGATTTTGTTGCATTGCAGGAATTCAGTGGCCTAATGAATGGCAATGTGGAACCGGTCATTAAGGAACTAGACATTAAGGAAGAAGAGGAAGGGAAAGTGAAACTAAGGGAAGTGGACAAGAAGGGCACGACAAAGTTGCCCTGGATGGAGGAACTGAAGTTAAACCAAGCCAAACGCTCTTCAAAAAATCCGGATGCTGACGACTCTGAAGAGAAGGTGGAAAGAAAAGTGCCTGTGGTCCCAAGACCTTCGAGTTTGAGACCGGATGAGAGTAAGTTCATGTTTCTTTATTATTCAGGAGCAGGTCTGTTGTTGTTACGGTTCTTTGTTGTAAAATATTGTCCATAGTTCCCAGCCTAGAATTACTTACTTAAGAGTTCTTTGTTAATATAGTGTAACGTTAATTTTAAATATTCCAGAGGACCATAGTGATAAAAAAAACTTAAAATGCAGGAAAATATAAAATAATAGAATATAGGCGTCCATATTAGTTCAAAGTGATAATGGCTCAATCATGATTAATACATAAATCTGTCTAGTATCAATGCGTGGAAATGTCTCCCATAAGAGTTGAAGATTATTGTCCAATTTTTGTTATATTTCACATCATTGTGGTACTACATATTTCTTACAGTATTCAAGAATATGAATATACATGTTTTGCAGTTCTTGAATAACTTAGTGATAGCTGGTGTGTGATAGAATATCATCTCTGAATAGAATTGTGTTTGTAAAATGATTAGATTTATCACAAGTGGGATGTGGAAAAAGTTGGCAGTGTGTACACACTTTCTTGTGTTCTGGGTGTCAGCAAAATTGCTTCTGACAATATATGGTACACACAAATTGCAATAATTAAATGCATGTTTTATTGTTGTATGATAATTGACAGTTGTTCCCCTTCTTTCAGATACTTAATGTACTAAGATATCAGTTAAAACAAAGGGAGCGGGTGACTTCATTTTTACTGCAACTGCAAGTGGTGGTGGTGGGTTAGAATTTGTTTTGTGTTGTGCTTGTAACAATTACTCGTAGGGGCACTGCAACATCACATTAGGCTAGGAACATGTTACCTTGTGCTGCAAGCACATAATGTTGTTATTCCTTTCTCACATGCTTTCACATGTAGTATTTAGTGCGAGGGAATATGCTGGGAGAAGGGGAGGAAAATGTGTGTGTCCACATGGGCAAGAGTAGTATTGTCATCATTGACACAACTAGTGTCACGAGAACTTTCACACTGGAAACAAATTTTATCTCGTAACATTTTTTTTTTTTTTTTACTTCCCTTTGGACCATAGAGATGGAACAAATTGAAGTGGTATCTTTGTTGCACAACTTTTTACCCCTCAAAAGCTAATCGTTATTGAAATTTAAAGTGGGATC
Source organism: Lepisma saccharinum (assembly GCF_977018435.1). Lineage (NCBI taxonomy): Eukaryota > Metazoa > Arthropoda > Insecta > Zygentoma > Lepismatidae > Lepisma > Lepisma saccharinum. The sequence goes on along the minus strand of NC_139234.1, from coordinate 55,858,444 downwards.
CGACCCCCTGAGATGTCAAATCCAAAACCTCTTGATTATAAGGCAAAAGCATTGTGCAACATGATTTCTAGATTCATCGTGTCCACACTGTTCAACTTCCAGGTATAATAGAGGACCCTAAACTTGATATGAATGCTAGAATTTGTACCCTTGACTTTTTTCTTTCTTCAAACATTTGTGAAAGTGAACTGGTCATTTCCTATCTTCAAAAATGTTTGTTTTCTTCACTTCTTTCATCACTTACGGGAGACATGAATGAATTAAAAATACTGAATGCAATAAATAACATTAATGAGCTGCATTAATTTTTGTTGAAATCTGACAACAAATGACATTACTCTCATGGATATCTTGAGAGGTGTATCAATAGACTTGCGTGTGTATAAATAACTTAAATTGAAACCCCCTGTTGTTGCGAGACAAATGTCATTAGGCATACACAACCCCTTTCAAGTTCATATTCACTTTTTATATGCATTGTCACTTGTTGGAAAAGCTACATTTTAAAGCAATGTGTCACATTCTTATGACAAAAATAAGCTTGTGCGAACCAGGCGTAAAAGTAGCTAATTTAAATAGTGTGGTGTATTGAGGTACGTAGTTTGTTTTGCACTTTTGAAAACCTTCAGAGTTTCAGTTATATTTATTTGTATTGCTGTAGGTAAAATTTTAAATTAATGCTTTGTGTTTGTAAATTGTGCCATGTGTGTGTACATAATTGTGAGAAAATATGTGCACATAAAGTAGGCAAATTATTGAAGATGGATGACCAGGAGTATTTTATCAGAAGAAAACCAGTATTTTTCTTCTGAAGAAGGAAAGCTTGCAATCCTTGATACAAATTCTTTTACTTCCTAGTCCCCTCTTTACCTGCCAAGCGTACCCCAAGGAAACCTCCGAGAAGGGACAGAGGGTCCTCGGATCAAATTGAGGAAGCGGAAGAAAGTATGTGTGTTTCTGTGTAGCCTCAGCCTGTCACACTCACCCTTGCTTTACAGCACCTTTTCAGTCTATTGTGTATTTTTTGCTTCTGTACATATAAGGCAGATTTCACAATTTAGTAGTTGTTTTCCATAATCAAGTGTGAAATAATGCTTTGAACTGTTTTGGTGTGCACATGTGCAGATCTGATGTGTTGTGGTAATGTACTGAAACACAAGTCACCATCATCATTTTACTGTGAAGTTAACGTTAAATAATACCTAGTCTAGCCAAAGAAACGATTTGTGTGTGTGTGTGTGTGTGTGTGCGCGTGCGTGCATGCGTGTGTTTTGTCAAAATGCCCTTTTCAAACTCTTTATTAGCTTTCAGCTCCTTTTTCTTAGTAGAAGATACGAGGTGTCCAAAAAGTCCCACATATTAACTAGTACATTATGCTGTCTTTGCATGTGTAGCTGAACAGTCCTGATATTAGGGGATAAGTCTTGAACTTGAGGTGGTAGTATTGAGCAGAGCTTGTAATTTCCCTAGAATGCAAGATTTCATGGTCACCCTGTAATCCGTTTAGTGTTTGGATTACAAGAAATACTCCCCAATTTACGTTAACTACATTACATCTCTGCTTAAGAAATTCTTTATTGTCTGTATGTGTCTCCTTAACCCCTTCTCTGTGTAATTTTCTAGCAAAATGCTTTCCTTTCTGTGTATTTTTTCTTTCTGAGTTTGCGTAGTAATACTGCTTCAGCACAATTCATCCGAGTATCATGGTTCATACGTCTTTCTCTTCAGAATAGAACAGGTTTTCAAATGGTACCACGCACATGTGTATATCAAGTATGAGGAAAGGGAACCGAAAAATCCCTTTTGGTAACTTGGGGCCCTCTGGACCAGCCCTGCATATAGGTTCCAGAATATAATTACCTTGAAAAATACTATGGTCTATCAGGCCCGTAGCCAGACAGAGGCCAGGGGGGCTCCCCCCTGGCATCGTCGTCAGCCCCCCTTGCATTGTCATTAGTACCTGGTCATTAGGTAAAACTATTGTATAATTTGTTTGTAGTAAGTAGTTTGTGAAAAAGTAGGCAGCGGATATTATGTGGTCATAACTTGAAGGACAAATTCACAGAAAGAAGATCAGCTATCACATTCCTTCATCTTGTTTATGAACTGAAGTCTAAGTAGCGGAATGTACAGGGTGTCTACAAATAATTGAAATCTGTTTCATGTTGTTACTGTATATATATTATTGAACATATCACGAAGTAACTTTACAGTTTTGTAGAGAAACTCAAACAAGTTTTGTGACACATTACTAGTTATGGAACGTGGTGCCGTTGAGCATATTCGTGACTTTGCGGAACTCAATGCTTCTTGTTTAATCTCAAAATTTAGAGTTTACGGCCACTTCTTCTTCAGCGAACAACCATTACAGAATACGGGTATCTTGACATGTTAGAAAATTGGTTCATGCCACAGTTGGAGACGGACAGTGAGAACTTTATCCACCAGTTCCATCACGATGTCCACAAAATCTTGACCACCAGAGTATCAAACCGATGAGTTGGTTGTTGTGGAAATGATGATCGACAACTGCTGTCATTGCCTCATGGTGACTTTTTTGTGTGTGGGGTTATGTGAAGAATCTAGTGTTTGTGCCTCCATTACCAAGTGATCTAGCAGAACTGCGGGCTTCTATCATCATCAATCATCAATTTTGATCGAATTGATAGGTACATGCTTCATCGTGTTTGGGAAGAACTTGATTATAAATTTTATGTCTGCAGAATCACGAAAAGAGGACTTTTCAAACACTTGTAATGTGTCACAAAACGTGTTGAGTTTCTCTACAAAACTGTAAAGTTACTTCACAATATGTTCAATAATACACGTACAGTAACATTGTGAAACTGCTTCAACCATTTGTAGACACCCTGTATTTAGTAGGTTGTATAGAGTTTAGAAAGTTCTTGCATAGCAGGGCCGTAGCCAGGCTGAGCTTCCCCTTGACATTAGGTAAAACTATTTTGCATAATTTGTTTACAGTGAAGAGTGAAAATGTAGACGGCAGATATTATTTTGCTCACAACTTGGTGAAGGATAATAAATTCACAGAACATAAACTTCATCTTGTTTATGAGCTGAAGTTGAAGTAGCGGCAAGTATTTAGAAGATTCTCTAGACTATAGAATGTCCTTTCACAGAGGATATTCTTTATCCATACCTTTGCTGCCCCTGTTGCGGTCTCACGTTTAGACAGAAATCTGTGACTTTGACGTCGTCATCCACATTCCTTCCATATCTGCATCAAAGGTCAACAGTTCCTAAGTTTTAAGAACGAAGGGAAGTTTTATTCTTTCAGCTGGAGGTGGAATGTACGGTAGGCACTATTATTGAATATTGTGCATTTTTTTTTGTGCGATATAAATATGTGTATCAAAAGTACCGTGTAGTATGTAATAAGGGATGATGTCAAAAGCAAGTAACACTTCAAGAGATGTTTTAGAAGATACCTATAGAAAAATGTACTATTTGTGTGATATTTCTAAATTTTATATTAACTTAATGAATACCCCCTTCCCCCCACACACAAATAATTGACCTTCAATTAACACTGTTAAACTTTTGAAAAATGGACTTGGGTTACAAAACCCCCCCTGAAAACTCGTGGGCCCTCCCTGGAGATGAATTCTAGCTACGGGCCTGTGGTCTATACGTAATGTGTCCGCCAAGTTTCATTGCAATATCTTCAATAGGTATAAGGGATGAGGGAAAAAATATTTCGCAAACCTGTTTGACAATACTATTAGACACTAATCGGGGATAACTTGGGAAATTTCCCTCCGAAAAATCCCTTTTGGTAACTTTTGGGCCCTCTGGACCAGCCCTGGATGTAGGTACCCGATTATACTCTACCTTGAAAAATACTATGGTTTATATGTAATGCGTCTGCCAAGTTTCATTGCAATATCTTCAATAGGTATGAGGGGAAAAAAATATTTCACAAACCTGTTTGACAATACTATTAGAAACTCTCAAACTCAAAAACCAACAATAAATCACCAACAGTGCAAATAAAGCAACACCAAAAAAAATGTACATAAAGCAAGTGACTAAACATGGCACACAAACTTTGTCAGCATAAAAAAACAGTTTACTTTCCTCATAACTACTACTTCTTTTTCTACTTTGTCGGCACTGAAAATCGTGACTAAATAAAAGGTCGTCTCTTCAATAGCAAAACATATGTTTCACCAACAAAAATTGTATTTTTCCGTTCAACACAGGTTACTTCAGTCAGAGATGTTCGTGGGCGTAATATTATGCCCAACACAGAATAAGCTATAGTGACCAAGGGCGTAATATTACGTCGAACACAGGGAAGGGAACACCTGTTCATTTCAATCTACCACAGTGTGTCCAGGAATTCCAGAAATTATGGTGGAATTTTGTCATGATTTATTTTGTTGAATTATTTTCAGACATGAAAAAAATGACTGTATTGCATTTTTTTAAATTTTTTTTTTTTGGCTTTGATGTTCCCTCTAGCTTCATTGAAGGGGTGTGTGAGCTGGGGAGGGGGTTTCTATTTTCTCTTTCTTTAATGATAGATTTATTATTACTTGAATATATCGAGGAAAATCTGTTAAATCTAGATTTCTAGGTGAAAGTTGATCACCTTTTATAACTAAGCATGGTGATCATTATTAGCACTTACATTAATTGACAATTTTCTGTTAATTTTATGTGACTCAGTTGAGGCATCATCATCGTCCTTTGCCATTTTCTGCCTCTGGCTGGGTCGGCATAGAAGTCAAGCCTGTCCATTTTTTCCTGGTCTTCTACTATTCCTATCTTTCCACGGTGTTCCAATCTTGTCCTCTTCTCCTAACGCTCTCCACTATCTGCTCTTTCCACCGGCATCTTGGTCTCCCCTATGGCCTTACTCCCACTCCATTTACATTGTAAGCTCTTACTGGCAGTCCTTCTGCATCCATCCTCTTCATATGTCCAAACCATCTCATTTGTGCCTGATCTATCCTTTCCTGAAGCTTCACCACCCCTACTGTCTGTCCAATCCCCTCATTCCTTATTCTAATGCTTCTAGTCTTCCCCAGTATACTCCTTAAATATTTCATCTCCACTGCCTGCATCTTTCTTTTGTCTCTCTGTCATTGTCCAAGTCTCTGTCCACACATAATTATTGGCACATAGTATGTGTTATATGTTACCTTCTTGCATTTCATAGGTACGTCCCTGTTCCATATTAATCTTTGAACGCTTTGATAAGATATTTGAAGCTCTACACTATCCTCAACTCTTCCGTGTCAGTCTTTATTCTTGGTTCATTTCTGGCTCTGTTTCTTGTTATTATTAGTACCTTACTCTTTTCTGCACTGAATTTCATTCCTGCTCTTCTGATTTCTTCATTCCAACTATCAAGCTGTGTCTGTACTACTTCTTCCCTTTTTCCCCATATTACTAAATCATCAGCGAAAAATGGAGCCTTCATCTCTTCTTTTCCTATCTTTCTTCCCCACCTTTTCGTTAATTGCATCCATTGTAATTATGAAGAGCAGTGGGGAAAGAGCACTTCTGTGTTTTAGTCCATTACTTACACTGAACCACTCCGTTCTTCCCACTGGTGTCTTGACACAGCTCTGGTTGCCCTTGTATGTGCTCTTCACTATACACACTATCTTTTCCTTGACTCCTTTCTCTCTTAGAGCCTTCCAAATCTTTGTTCTGTCCATGCTATCATATGCCTTTCCTGCATTTGCCTTATACTGAATATCAGATCTACTGTTGATCGCCTCTTCTAAATCCATACTGCTCCTCTTTCATGTTCAGCTCAGTCACTTCCCTTATTCTTTTCTCTAGTATTTTCTCAGACACCTTTGCTGAGTGTGGTGGAGGCACATAGTGGTTCAGATTCCACTTTGAACTCGTCGATGCCTTGTAATCAAGGGGTCCCGGGTTCGATACCCAGTGGAGACACAAGTGGTTCGGATCCCACTTTAAACTGTAGGTCCAGTCCCGATTAACCTTACTGTGCATAAAGTGGACTTAAAACACCAACTCAACAATCCACTTTGAGCTGTAGGTCCAGTCCCGATTAGCCTTACTGTGCACAAAGTGGACTTTTAAACACCAACTCTAACCTTTGCTGGGTGGCACATTAGTGTCATTCCTCTGTAGTTTTTACATTCCTTTCTGTCCCCCTTCTTGAATATGGGAACTATTAGTCTCTCTGTCCAATCTCTTGGCACTTCTCTGACTTGCCACACTGTTTTCAACGCTCTGTACAGCCACTGCACACCAATCACTCTTGTTCCTAGTGTCATTTCCACTGGCATTTAACTGACCTACCTACATCTCTTCATTCTCTTCAGTGCTTCCTCCACTTCTTTCGATGTGAGATTCACTTTTTCCTTCCTGTTTTCTGTTCCCTTCACTTCTTCATGTTCAGCAATTTCTCGAAATGAATTCTCTAGATTCTCCTTATTTCTTCATCCTCTTCTACAATGTTTCCCTTTTCGTCCCTTAGCTTACAACTGTATCCTCTTTCTCTTCTCCTTTCTCTCACTAATCCATACAATACTTTCTTGTTCACATCTACATCTTCTTCTAGCACTTTGGTCTATTCTTCCATCCACTTTCTTCTTTCCTCCTTTACTACTGTTTTTGCCTCTTTCTTCTTTTCCATGTACTCTTTTCGTGCATTTTGTGATGAAGTTGAGGCAATTGCTTAATTTTTGGATGTATGGAGGGAAGGAAGAGATTGTCATTAGATTAGACATGCAAGGGTGAGAGTTGTTGATCAGCATTTGCTCTTACGTTGATTGTTAGTTTTTAATGTCTACGGGGGAGGGAGGAGGTTCAAAAATTATTCATATACATAAAAGATGTATAAGCAATTATTCATAAATGTTAATGCAAATTCAATTTTATTACAAGAATTGTAATTTCACTTTGAATTTTTGTAATATTCACCCTGAAACCTTGAAACTATACTCAAATTTTATGTGGGTTACAAAGTAGCTACCCTGTATGAGCTTCCATTTTTCTTGTGCTCATTAAGTGAATATTCGTTGCTTCATGCCTCTATCCTCCAATTTTCTGCTTCTCCGAGTTCTTTCTTGCTTCCATCTTCTATTTTAGTGATTGTAAACCTACCCACACCTATTGAAACATTAAATTCAACATACTATTTTTTTTTTACAAAACCTGAAGAATTGACCTGTTAGAAAATACCTTTATAACAGCAGTAGAGTCTTTGTGTGTCTTCCTTGAATATTTTGGAACCCCAAGGGAAATTTGTTTTCATTTTTGTACTTTAAAAATTACAGGACATAAAGTTTACATTAACATTTTTGGAATACTGTGGAACGCTTTCTGTGAATTCGGATTATGAGCATTCTTCGGAACAAAGGCTAGTGTTGAAAGTATAGTTTCTGCCTCTAATTAGTCCAAACTTTGACGAGGCTTTCATTTGTAGAAAGTTGTATCATGCTTTACTTTTCACACTAAAGTGATGATGAAGACTTATGAATTGACTAAAGTTGGTAAGTTTCAGATTAAATTAATTTGTACTTAGCATATAAAATCATATATGTATACGTATCTATTCACATGCAGGGTATATTTTAAGATACAATTAGAGATGCAGAAGATATGAGAATGCTGGGTAGAAATATTTCAATTAAACATAGCGTGTGATTACACTGTTCTACAAAGCTTTTTTTATGTGAAAATAATTTTTTCTGAAGCACTTTCATATGGGAAATTCAAATCCATGATTAGAATTTCACTATCAGGCACAGTTTTTTAGTTATAAGGACTTAAAGCCTCATTTTACTCAGAATCACAGTTCATGATAAATGCAGGGAATTATCAGTCGAGCAGTTGGCAACATCTGCTTCTGGGCTTATTTCAGATGGTGGCAGTAAAGGCTGAATCACATGGAACTGGATTTCCAGTAGGAATGCCTTAGTTGGCGCTGGACTGGCTATCCATCTGCTAGTTTTTGCCTCGCACAATACTTGTTACTGTACTTGTTGGTATACTTTTGTTCCCATAAGGCATTGCGCAGAGCAATCTAAAAAGATGGAGAACATTTTGAAGAACGTTGTAGGAGAATTACTGCTGCTATCAAAAATTAAATCAGAAAGTATGGACTACAAATTGACTCTAAAAAAAATTTGGTAATCAATTCATACTGAATAATCTTTTTAATAAACGTGGGCATGCATATTCATACATGAGATTCGAAGGATTCATTCATAAAAAAAATATTTTGTTGAACTAAATATAACAAACATTTAATACACTTGTAATAATAAGGATTTTCATTATCTGCTAATCATATTTGTCACGTACAAATCTCATGGCTTTGCATAAATACCTAAATATTAATGAACTGAACATGTGTACATCATCTCTGTTACTTTTTTTTATCAAGAAGTGAAGAAAAGAAACTAACACTCGGAAACCACAGACAAAATACTTTCCTTCGGTAAACTTACAGATTATCTTCACATGGCACTTCGCTCTCATTGGCTGTTCCACAGAATCCAGTCGAGGAAACCCAGTTGCAGTTAGAACATGGCCTATTCCTCAAAACCAGTCAAGCAGCCAGCCTGGCAGCCATGATTTCCACCCAGGTAGCCAGTTCAGAGCCAAGTTGGGCATTCCTATTGGAAATCCAGTTCCGTGTGATTATGCCTTAAGCTACATGGTGAACCTGCAAGTTACTGTTAAAAATACTAAGCATTGTGTTTTCAGCGTGTGTTTAAGTTGATGTGCCTTGCCTGTCGAAATAAACCAGATAGCAAGGCATAAGAAGAGGATTCAATATTTCATAACAGAACATTGGAGACCAGGATAAGGAATGGGCACCACATATCTGTTATGCAGCTTGTTATGTTAAATTGATTAATTGATGGAAGGGTAAAAATTCCATGTCATTGCTGTACCCATAGTATGGAGAGAACCGAAACACCTTGTTATTTTTGTTTGACGAATACACAGGGATTTACAAACGAAGCCTAAGAGTTGCATAGTTTACCCTACCTTTTGGCATCAGATCATTCTCATGCTCTGAAAGTCTTCCAGTGCCTTAGAGACAAACAAATAAGATCGACAATGAGGGTGAAGAAAGTTGCACTGAAGAATTGCCATCTGCACATAAAATAACCCTCTGCATCAGGCAACAAGTGCACCAATCTAATACCTTTTACCTCAAGCGAATCTAAATGATTTATCCCGTGACTTAGGCTTAAGTAAACAAAAGGCAGGACTGCTGGGTTTCAGGTTACATGAATATAATCTTCTCCACCCAAGCACAAACGTTACTAAATTTAGGCAAAATGTGTAAGTTTTTATTGCCTATTTTGAAAGTGATGACATACTGACTAACTGCAACGATGTTAGTGGTTTAATGAACGCTCATACGTTCTATGAGATATTAGAAGAAATCTATTAAATATAATGAGCATAAGTGGAAGATATTTGGCTACTTCAAGATAGTAGCAATGATATTGGGGATGCAACAGGGCTACACAAAGTATACCTGCTTCCTCTGCAAGTGGTATAGTTGTGACAGAAAGAAGTACACAAAAAAGAATTGGGCTCGATGAAATTGGCAAATGGGAGAGAGAATGTACAGCATGTGATGTTCCTCTTCCCCCTCTTCACAAAGGCTATGGACACACACACCAGCAAAGGGAAAGGAAGGCCTTATGTTGGGCCTCAAATTAAAGAACATCAGCAAAATCCAAAGTTTGAAGCATGTTTTAACAGACAAAGAAAAAATAGCTTGAATATATTATATGCAATACAATATGCAATAATTTTCTTATATTTTTATAAAATAAGTACTATGTAACAATTATGTTTGCAAATATTGTCACATATCACATTTATACATTTTAAACATACTATACTAGTAATAGGGAAAGGATGATTAAATTATTCCATAAGTTAACTCGGTAATCACCTTAATATTTTAAGAATATTAGAAAAAAAAATAATATCACGATTACTCGTAAACTAAACCTCGACAGAGAAAATGTAAATTCAGATTCGAAATCAGCACAAAATTTGCAATAGGATTCATAACTTTTCCTCCAGAAAAAGGAGAAACTTTTTTTTTCTTTGTAGAACAGTGTTATCCATGTTAATTTTCCAAGAGTTCATGTGTGTTGGCATGGTGCAAAGCACAGGGGAGCATACTTCATGTGTGTTCGTTTCGTAAGGAATGTATTAGTATATTATTTTAAATTTTACTAACTTAAGTAGGTTAATGCAATCTACTAAGTTGCTACATTAAGACTATTTCAGAAATTTTGTCATACCCTTGATACGCTTTAAGAACAGAAATAACTCAAGTTGCATTTTCTATTATTGTTTCATAGAAAGTTACAAAATTTAGATTATATGCAATTTGATATAATTTGCAATGCATCACGTGAAGTTTAATCATTACTAATAGACATAAGTAAAGCACAAGAAGAATTGTAGACACATTAAACACAGTTTGATTGATTGGACACTACTAATATGCCCAACTCTATCAATATGTATTCTGCAAAGGAATCTGTGTAATCTTCTGCTGACATAATGTTGTTAATGGTCTGTGTTAAATGCTCACTGATGATGTGTATCAGTTTTGGAGTGAAGGAAGTTTCAATAAAACAAGCACTTTGGTTTTCTGCAGGAAATTTGCCCTTGTTGTGTTGGCAACACTGATTGACTGTCATTTGTTAACAAAAGTATGCCATTTTCAAATCTTGCGTTGGCACTTGTCTTCTCTTTTGTCACCTGATTTAATTGTTTCTAATTACTTCCTGTGTGGAGCACCTGAAAAGCAAAGTGTTTGCAAGTCAGCCACAGACCACTGAGGAGCTAAAAATAATATCCATATGGAAATCAACAGTACCATTCCTATTTTGTTGTGATTGATCTTCTCGGGCTGTTGAGTTCACCTGCCACACACAATATTGAAAACATGAAAGTGACTCCTGTTCTTTCACAAATGGGAGTGTGGGAATCTCTGTTCCGCAACACTCCACCCTTACCGGGCCGTTTCTGGCAGTAAAAAACTAAATAAACAACTAATTAGGCTCGTTAGTCCTGGGTTCCCATCCCGTTCCTCACCAGAGCGCTCGGAACCAAAGAATCAATCACAGGCAAGAACTTACTGAATTAATGTTGCAGGCTGATTGCTGAAACTCACAGAAATGGGCTTTATACATTTATTTACAATTTAACAAAACAAGACTCGGATTCTTCCAATAATTCTCTAATTTACATTATTTACATTCCTCAAACTTGAACCCCAAGGCAGAACTGCCAAGTGGAAGCTAAGCATCGGTAGAACTGCCTCGGGATGCTTTTTCTCATGGGAGGCTACTGGAGCCCGAAGATCGCTCTCCCTTCTGCTATCCAGTTCCTAAACACACACTCTCTATCCTCTGACAGAGTCCATATTTATACTTCCTCCCACGTTGCATGGGGGAGGGCTGAAAGTTCAAACCTTATTGGCTCTTATAAGCTACACAGAACCATGGAAGAATCCCAAGCATACAGAATCATACACAAACACACAAAAGAAACAAAAAACAAATACTGTTTGTAACAGTATTATACTCCCCTCACCGACAAAAAAAGGGCTTACCCAGGTAAGTCTGTGAGTCCAATGCCCTGGTGAGGATTGCCTGAAATTAAAAGTAACACTAACACCGTCCACTTCACTTCACTCACTTTACACTTTCTGGAATATGTCTCCGAATGTTCATCACTGCATCCGGTGATCTCTGGAACCGGTGACATCCTAATTCATCATTGTGAAGTCTATTTCCAAGTGTGGGCTGTTTGACATCCATGGCAAGGATGTCCTCTTCCAGGTGCTTCTTTCTTGTGAGGTTCTGGGATCGAACCTCTTCCCATCCACTCTTAGGGTAGGAGTAATATCCAGCACGTGAATTCGCGGCACTTCTCTGCTTAATTACTACAGAAAGTGCAAACACTCGCGAGTAAATATGTGCCTCCGAATAAAAAGAAACTTTTTACTAATGGAGATTTCTATTAGAACTGTCCCTTTAAAGAAACTATTTTCTAAGGGATTCGGCAAAGGAGATAAGACTGGTTTGTTATGGTCTACCCAGCTGTTTCCCCCGAAACTCCATGGGGTGTGTCTGGGTCAGCTGACCATTCTTCTCGGTGCCTTTTGTTTCCACCAGAAACCGTACGTCACGCTTCGGGCATCTTTTCACCTGGTTGTTCACTGCGAATGCTATCAAATCTAAGTTTTCTGACCATTTTCTGTTTTTCCGTGCAAAACTTGGTTATCGCACTCTTTACTGTCTTAGTTGCTGCTTCTGCGAGATCTGTGCAGTTGATAGTCTTGAGAACTTGACGAAACAGGCAGCTACGAAACACACTTTGATTATCACTGGTAAATATCGATGGAAAGCCGTAAAGATGACAATATTTCAATAAAGCGTTGGAAATTGTCCTAGCTGTCACTGTAGTCAAAGGTGCCAAGAATGTGTCTCGTGAAAGAATCTTCAATGAGAAATACGTAGCGATAACGCCCCCTAGAACTGGTCGGAAATGGTCCAAACAAATCTCCGTACAATTTCACTCCTGGGCGTGGTTGATTGCGACTTCTCATGAATCCCATCCTTTTAGAAGAATCTGGATTGTATCTCAAACAGGTGTAGCATGATCTGCAGTAATCTCTAACATCAGAGTAAACATTTTTCCACGTAAACTGTTCCAAAATCTTGAACAGAGTCTTAGCTGCCCCTGGATGTGAGGCGTGAACTTCGTCATGGGATATTCGCAGCACTTCCTATTTCAATAAATCTGGTGTCCAAATCTTTTGCTGCTGTCCAAACACAGGAAACATCCCCTTCCCTTCTTCTATGTTTCTGTAGAGAATCCCATCTTCATCCAGGTAAGAAGTGCTCAGATGAAAATCAAAAACTTTCTTGTTCAATTTCTCATCCAATTGAACTTCCTTTCCCTTAAGGCACGCAATTAACAAAGACAAATATGGGTCTTTCTGTTGCTCTCTTGCCCATAATCGCTTATCTTCCAAGTTGATATTGGTGGTTGTTATTTCGTTTACTTCCAACTTCTTTGCATTAGGTTCTATTGCTGATTGAGTGAAATTGTTGATTTCGCCACGAGGCTCAGGTGTTATATCACCAAGGAGTTCAACAGAAGCAGTGTCAGGATTGTCCCTCAAAAGATGTTTAAAGAAAACAGAGCAATACAATTCTTCATCTTCGCTGTTCCGTCCATCATCATCCGAATTAGATAGTGCCATTACATCTTCCTTAATGTCAACTAAGGTTACTTTCTCTCGTTCCGTTCCCTGCGCAGCCGAAGTACCGGGACTCGAACCAGAGTCCACTCTTACCAGGTAAGTAGGCTTCTTTCTCTTCCTCTTTTCCTGGAACTTACTGAATTTCTCATTCACATCCTTCTCGAATTCGTGGTGATATTTATATCCACCATCCGGGCATTCAAAACAGAGATATCCTTCATCCTTCAGGTCGCTAATAGGAATATGATCTTCTTTTTCTTTCCTCCCCGATAACCTTTTCTTTTTCCTGACTTTTTCGGCTCTGGGGGTTTGCAACACTTCTTTGTCACGGTTCTCTTCTACGTGAATGACAGTGGAACACAGGAGGTTACTAGTTTTCTTCTCTTTCTTCCCAATTGTGTCAAAAGGAATAATATCATCCCTTTTATTCAGAAAAGCCCAACCGTTCAACGTGGGTGCAATTAAAATCTTTGCCCTCACCATAAAACTTCTACCAGCGATCAGGTAATTCTGGAGATTCTCCAAAACAAAGAATTTCTCTCGGACCCGTTGACCATAGAAAGTTACATTGAAAAAGACGTGTCCCACAGTAGTGGTTTTCCCTTCAGCTAACTGTACATTCAACTTGCTATGGCATAATTTCACCCCCTTTTCTTCCAATTTCCGAAATAAAGACAAGCTCATGCAGGATATATTAGCGCCGGTATCCATATACATAGGGATCTGAATTCCATTTATTTCTCCAAAAATGAAAGGTTTCTGAATTTTACTATTTGACATCTTTACTTTTGTCGAATTACAGACGCGTCTCACTGTCGTGCCCTGTCCATGACGTTCTTTTGACTGAAACATTATCTTTCTTTGCAACTCTGTGGAAACTTGCCAGATGTGCAGTTGATTGACAAACGTAACACTTACGTTCTTTGCCAGACATTCTTGGGTGGTCAGTAGTCGCTTTTGTCTCCCTCGAAACAGCAGGGGGTTTCCTTCCCTAACCTAGAATATTTCGCAGGGTCCAGAACACATAACAGATCCTCCCCTGCGGCACTACTCACCCCTCTAACGGCCACCAGTCCCTCGGACTTACGAGGTGTGGCGCCTCTCAAGGCAAAGTTGATGATTTCCTGTTCAGTCTCATACTGACGAAACGTATAGTTTTCCAACATCTCTCCCTGTAGCTTCAAAGCATACACGTGAAGATCTTTCATGCTGTTAAAATTCTCACATCTTAATCTCTCACGATACACAGGGTTACATTTATGCCGAATAAAATTAACCTTCTCTTCGACTGTAGCGGTGGATTTTGTCCTCTCGAACCATCTATCTACCTTGCGAATATAGACTGCCAATGACTCGCTCTTTAGCTGAAAGCGAGAATCCAAGAATTGCTCTAATTCTCGTTCGTGATCCAACCCATGAAAATTCTTGAGCAACAAATCCCTGAATTGCACATATCCTTCAAACGGGCTTTCAAAATGAAAGAACTCCTTCGCCTGTCCTTTTAACGCTAACGGAAGGTGATAAAGCAATAATTCCTCTTCATTTATGAGAAATTATTATTATTTATGAGGATCCCTGTATGCATCCAGTTCATCCAAAAAGCTATAAACTTCCATCCCTTTTGTTTCCCCATTAAAAGTCTGTAACTGTAGTCTTAATGTCGTCTGGAAGAATCCTCAGCCTGTTTGTTACTGTAGCATTGTCTTCTGTACCCATTGTTGGCGTCGAACTTGTTTCCCCAATAGCGGACGACAACGTAGAGTGAGCCCTTGTCAGCCAGCAGCCGTTATTCAGTTTCCCTTTCTTTGCCTGTGTCCTTTCACACAAAAAATCCAAGGATGAGACCCCAATAATTCTCTGTTCCGCAACACTCCACCCTTACCGGGCCGCCTCTGGCAGGGAAAACCCAAATAAACAACTAATTAGGCTTGTTAGTCCTGGGTTCCCATCCCGTTCCTCACCAGAGCGCTCGGAACCAAAGAATCAATCACAGGCAAGAACTTACTGAATTAATGTTGCAGGGTGATTGCTGAAACTCGCAGAAATGGGCTTTATACATTTATTTACAATTTAACAAAACAAGGCTCGGATTCTTCCAATAATTCTCTAATTTACATTATTTACATTCCTCTAACTTGAGCCCCACTACAGAACTGCCAAGTGGAAGCTAAGCATCGGCAGAACTGCCTCGGGATGCTTTTTCTCATGGGAGGCTACTGGAGCCCGAAGATCGCTCTCCCTTCTGCTATCCAGTTCCTAAACACACTCTCTCTGTCCTCTGACAGAGTCCATATTTATACTTCCTCCCACGTCGCATGGGGGAGGGCTGAAAGTTCAAACCTTATTGGCTCTTTTAAACTACACAGAACCATGGAAGAAACCCAAGCATCCAGAATCATACACAAACACACAAAAGAAACAAAAAACAAATACTGTTTGTAACAGTATTATATACTTGTGTTTGTACTGTTTCTTGCTTTATTGAAACACACTTTACTTCTCACCACTTGACTTGAACATAAGGCATGATCAGGTGAAAGACACAACCCACTACTTGAAAAAACAGGAGAGATTCCAAGTTCTGCTGCAATACTTTGCTTCTTTGCTGTTTGAATAGTTATTTTAAACCACAAAGTTGCTGAAGTTTCATGTTTAATTTTTTTTTCAGTGTTGATTGGTATTGCATGTAAATTGCTGCTGCACACTTCTTATTGTTAATTGTTAAATGCCATTAACCACTGTTTTGTATATTTTAGCTCTTGTCTTGGTGCTTTTTTGCAGTTTTAATTTTAATGAATTTGTAATATTTCTTGCATGATGAAATTTTTGTATTTAGGATTAAGTTGCAAATTCTAGAAATAAGAATAATTGGACTTCATAACAGGCCCGTAGCCAGGCAGGGGTGGTGGGGGGCTGACCCCCCCCCCTGACACTGCCGCCAGCCCCCTTGACATTAGGTAAAATTATTTCGTATTCTAATTTGTTTGAGGTGAAGAGTGAAAATGTAGACAGAATATATTATTTTGTTCCCAACTTTGTTCGTTCATCTTGTTTATGAACAGAAGTCTAAGCAGCGGCAAGTGTTTAGAAGATTCTAGACTTTAGAAAGTTCTTCATGGGGAGCCTTCTTTATCTGTACCTTTCCTGCCCCTGTTGCAACCTCTCGTTTGACAGAAATCTGTGACTTTGACGTCATCCTCATTCCTTCCACATCTGCGTCAAATGTTAACAGCTCCGAAGTTTTGGGAACTCAAGGGAGTTTTATTGCTTCGGCTGGGGGTGGAATGTACGATAAGCACTATGATTGAAGTGAATATTGTACATTTTAACATGTATGATATAAATATCTGTATCATCAAAAATAGTACGGAGTGGGTACTAAGGGATGGTGTCAGTAGCAATCATTAACACTTAGAGATGTTTTCGGCATCCCTGATGGCGCAGTGGTAGCATCCTCACCTTGTAATCAAGGGGTCCAGGGTTCGATACCCGGTGGAGGCACATAGTGGTTCGGATATCCACTTTAAACTGTAGGTCCAGTCCCGATTAGCCTTACTGTGCATAAAGTGGACTTAAAATACCAACTCAATCCAATTCAAGAGATGTTTTAGAAGATATAGAAAAAAAACTAGTATTTGTATGATATTTCTACGTTTTATATCTTAAATGAACTTATGACCCCCGACACACATAATTTACCTTCATTTAATACTGTTAAACTTTTGAAAAATGGACTTTGTTTACCAAACCACAATTCCCTAATAACCCGTGAGCCCCCACCCCTGGATATCAGTTCTAGCTACGGGCCTGCTTCATAAGTTAAGAAATTGAACAACTTTAAATGTTACATCTCTGCGATTGATAAATAATGGTTTCTCCTTGATGATACAAACACTTAGTGCTGAATGAAGGTGACGACGTTGGGTTTGAAGATACAAGTTGTATATTTGTGGCTTTGAAATCAAGAACTGAAGAAGAACTGATATCCTGAAATGTAACCTAAAGCAGTGTTTGTAAATTTTATAGTGTCGAGTTGAGGGCTGGAAAATTGAATTTATCAGGTTTGCATGGCAAAAACTGCTTTACAGTGAATATAACAAAACAAAATACTTTTTTTTATTGTTTTTCTTGCAGGAGGGTATAATTTTAGATTATTATTTTACTACTGATGTAGTCACTATGTAAAGAATCTTTATTTATGATAAATGATGTAAATATTTTACATTTTTTAAATATTTTGGCATATACCGTATTGATTTTACACCAGACTTTACATTCTTGTTGTTATTTATGAGCTGAAAACTGCATGGAATAGTGTTTAAAATATACCTGCCAGAGATATCAATAAAACAAAGTAACTGAAATTCTTATTTATCATAGATCGTGGTGTCACAAGGTATACAATGATACTTTTTTTTCCTTTCAGTACGATCCAAGCCACGAACAACCAATATCACACCAAATGCTGGAACTGCGCCTGTTGCTGGACAACGCACAACTTACGCCAAAGTTGCTCCAGTAATTCCACAACAGACATCTGCATCCACTGCACCTTCCACCACGCAAGAAACAATGGATGCACCAGTCTCCTCAGTCCGAGCATCTCTGATAACACCAATGCACCCTCCCTCAGCACAATCAGCTCCACGTCTCCACAGTCAGGTTCAGTTGCGGAACTCCGGAGGCATTTCTGGACAGCAAGGGACGAGGCCAGTCTCTGTACCATCCCCTTCAAGCAACACGACTACAAGTAGTTCTGACAAGCAGGTTGAGCAACTGCCGGAACTCGGGGGAGGCTCGTCTGGCATTGTTACGATTGAAATGTACAATGATTTGTTACAGAAGGTAAGGTTTTTCTCATTGATAACTCACTAAATTATGAAATAAGCATATTTCTATGGAATTTTATGCTTCAAATGCCTGTAGGATGATTCATAACTTGAATGAAGATCTAGTTAATTAATGTTCAGACTGATATAACTACAGTAGAGTCTTGATAATCAGATATTACATAATTATAGGCAAAACAAAAACAAAAAACAACTAAAAACTTTAAAAATATATTTTGGTGTGTTGGAGGTGGCAGTACGCTACGTAGAATAACACCCAGATCAGCACCTACCAATTTACAATAGCAGGCCAAGTAAAACGTGGAATATTGGTCACGAGACAGGTTCCTCTGAATAGAACACCGCCAAATTCTTTGAGTTTCAAGATCATAAGTAATAATAGGGTATCTTAACCTAGTCTAAACATATCACCTTCATAGAATTAATAATTATAACAGAACAGGTATATATTTAAAATTTCACCTCACAAATAAAATATAAACAACTAAAAATTAGGGATGTGCCGATATGAAATTTTGGCCGATACCGATACAGTACCGATATAAAATTTACCGATACCGATAACCGATATTCTACCGATCCGATATAAAATTAGAAATGGTCTTTGAAGACCCTGAAATTTTCATTGATCTTCGTAATAAATGTGTGTTTCGAGCTGAATGCAATGCAAAAGAAGTTGAATATTTAGACATTTACTTTTTCAGAAAGTAGGGTATGGAGATTATCCATAAAAATTACAACAAAATGGCAGAATTTTGGACTAAATTATAAGATATTTATTGATATATCGGATCGGTAAAATAACCGGTAATTTTACCGATAAACCGATACACCGATATGGCTATATTGGCCGATACCGATAGAGTACCGATTAATCGGTCCCATCCCTACTAAAAATTAATTATTACTACAGTTAAGCCAATCAACTCTCCATTTATGCCACCTCGTCTTAACCACGGGAACTGGCACGACTTTGGCTGGACAACATTATTTAAAATCAAAATCCTGTAATCTAAATTACATTAAACCAATAACCTGTTGCAATCCCTTCCTCTGCAAACATACCCTCTAGTGTTATTTACATTCTTCGTGTTATTAAAGTATAAGTAAGTCTCCATGCATGTTTCATTTGTACCAGAGGGAAACACAAATACGCAAAACCACACACCCAGGAACTTCGAGCAGCAAAGGAAGTTCATAAGTAATACTCTGACATGGTGCACATCTACACACCTATCTTATCCACATAGGCAAGACACAGCATCATCCTATTGAATAATATTCTTCAGTGTCAGTATGTTTGTATGACTTTGAAGAGGGCAAGAATTCGGTAAATACATAGTGTAGACCTTTGTGAATTTTCTCCATCAATTTAAATGATGAATAAAACGTTCGTTAGAACACCACAGTGGGCACATAACAAATGAGGAATAAATTTAAACTTCAATAAATAAACTAGCAAAGAAATTGCTTATTTTCAAGATTCCACGCATGTGTTAAATCTCTCTTAAATTATCGTCCTGTGGTAAGGACAAAATTTTACCATCATATTTACTCAGTTTGCACTTTCTAATAAATGTATCACTTTCGAAATAAAGGGTACAAGATCATGTCAATTACAAAGTTAACTTCATTAACATTAACAACAAAGGTCAACAACCTTTACATGCATTTTAAAACTTTTGTATTTTGGCTTTCATCTGCAAAAATTGTGGTCCTCTACAATTAACCAAGTTTAAACTACATAGGTAGATTGATAAATCTAAATTTTTGTCAATTTTCTTGCGACATGCAGTACTGTTTGACCAGCGATCCGAGAGCTCCAGTTGGCAAAGTGCCAAGAAAAAGGGGAAGTTGGTGATAGGAAGGCAGGCGGGAGAATGCCGCTCGCAGTTGCACGTTGAACAGTGTTACCAATCTGCGAGGATGCTTATTCACCAGAACATAAGTAACGAAAAAACCGAGGGACATGCACAACCATGCCGTTTGTCCTTCTTACAATTTAAATAGAAGGATAGTAGGGTAAAGAATTGCAGTTTCACTTATAGGGGCATCGTTAGAATGGGGGTCGGGGGTCGCGCCCTCTCCAAGATTTTGGCAAGAAATAAAACAAAAAGAAGAAAATGTCATTTCAACAAAATAAACACATGACGCAAGTGAAATGTTCGTAAAGATGATGTGCAACACATAAGCATACGGAAAAACAGAAACATTTGAATGACGTTGTGCAGAAAATTATGTGAAAGTACTTCAATCGTCTAAGTCATCCGAATCGGAAGCTGACTCATCACTGTCATTTAAATTGATCACCAGAGACTCGCAGACTTCTTCGATTATTCCGTCTCTGTCCCAATAGATATTTTCCAATGAAGACATGAGAGCTGTGTTTCTTCCACTTTTCAACTGTGACACTGTTAATCCCCTGTTCAGAGTACATCAACAGATTTGACATATTTGTGTCACCAGTTACGTTGCGATCACGAATAAATCTTTTCACATCTGCCCACACATATTCAATGGCATTAATATCACAATGATAAGGAGGTAACCTTAAAGCAACGTATCCATGTTCTTGGAGTATCATGTCGAATTTGAATATTTTCCTTGCAGGTGCGTTTCTTCTCACCAGATCTAATAGCTCAACTTGGCACATTTGGGGACAATGCACGATCCTATTTGCAACGAGCTAATCTGAAATTGCTTGCTTAGTATTGGAAGCTGTTGGAACCGTGTTCACTACGATAGAGTGGTAAGGGGCATTGTCTATAACAACAACAATTTATGGTGATCATGCAATAATTAACACATATTATTGTGGCTAAAATGAAACTATATGTGCGAAATACATAATTTTTGGTTGACTTTCAGTTTTCAGGGGGGTGTCCCCCCTTGCTCCCCCCTTCCGGATGCCCATAGTGGTGGCTCGAAGCCAGATACGGGTCCAGTCGGCTTCCTCTGGGGTTGGGTCAAAGATGCCAAACTGGCGCTACGTTCAAGACTTCAGCCATTGCAAAGACGCCTCTCCATGGCCAGAGCACTTCCAATATCTTGTGTCAATATTCTCCGGTTGGCAACATTGCTCTCTTTCCCCACGTGACACTCGCACTGCTCGCGTTTCAGAGAAGTGGCTCTGCAAACTCCCCCAATTTACGACTGGACTCTTCTACTTCGGTCATGCGCAGAAAACTCGAGAGCTCTCGGATCGCTGGTCAAACAGTACATGACGATTTTCGGAACACCACGTAGTTTTACGTAATGGGAGGAGGAAAAAAAACCTCGTTGCAAAAATGGTAAATTATTACAGGTTCACTTTAGTCTAGTATTGTATCATTAGTTCATACCTAAGTTTTGGTGAAATACCATTTCCTTCCTTTGATTTGTGATTTGTATGCAGTCCTTGACATGCTCTATCCTTCCAACGTTGATTGTTGCAGGAAACTGGTATTTATCCAATTTTGATCATGCCGTTTCCTCATAGAAGTAAAAACAGCTCACCTGACGTATACCATTAGTGTCCAAAACGTACTTGCATTGGTAATTAAAATGCAGGTCTTTTGGTTGTTCACTTTGGTCCCAAGTTCAAGCAGCACTTCACATTATCAACCAAAATTGCCAAGTATGTATCGTATCCATGTCAAAAAGGAAGTGGAAAGTTCCACTTTACATTGCCCGTAACCGTTACATAACTACGTGTAGTTGAAAGCTGGATGAAGTGATTCACTCTTGAAAAGGCATAATTTTTGGTATCAGCACCTGTTCTCACCAGATGGCATCTTTAGCAGTGATGATTCAGGAATGGTGCTGCCATCTATTGGTTTTCGAAACACTATGTCCAACAACTCACTCACAAATTCAGAATGCATATGCATAGATCATCGTGATGAAATTGTAATGATTTTCTTACAAGTTTATGTTCTCAAAAATAAATGATAATAAGAAAATCATTACATCACTAATATTAATCGGTATTTTGAATGAAAAAAAGATTTAATTTTGCAATTTTCAAGCATCACTATCGGTGGGAATTGTTGAGAGTATCTGTATTGGTTGCAAGTGGTCTTAGCTCAGCCCAAATTGCATTGCATATATATGAAAAAAGAGAACAGGAGCAAAATATCAACAGTTTTTCTGAAGCCATGGTGTAAATAGCATAGCATGCATATCGGCATAGCTGTCTTTACTATTTATTCCAGCTGGATTTTGAAGTATCACTTTAACAAGCGGGTCATTCCACACCATTTAAACGAGGTCATGTCACCCACCAACTCCGATTTCGATGAAATTTGGTATACACCCTTCCTTTATGGTTGGAAGAAACACCCTAATTTTTTTTTCACTATCTCAAACCTTTTTTGTTTTACATTAGATGTGGTGAAAAAAGGTATGGAACATAAAATATAGCCTGAAATGTACTGAAAACAATGTTTTTTACCCCAGATTTCTATATTTTTTCTTAGCTGAGTTATCATAATTATCGCAACTGTCTGCATAGGCCAAAAATGTTGCAAGTCATGAAACAAAAATGGCCGCCATTTTCAAACGAAATCTAGTTTTAGAAAAATAATGCCTGTTTTGAACTACCCTTGTACAGGGGTTACAACGACAAACAATTATTATTTGTTTTTAAATGTTCGAGTGACCAGTGCTGGACCATTTCGTACGGATTGACCCTGAAATTTTATGCAATGTTCAAAAAACGTAAAATTTTTATTAGGAGGAATAAAAAAACAAAAAAAAATTGTGTAGAGAAAGAGCATGTCTTTCCAATGATTTTCAACATGATAAAAATTCGGATTTTCGTAACCTAGTTTTTCCACCACAAAAATTAGGCTACAAGTCCATTATTAGTCTTTTTATAGGCATTTGTAAGCTTTTTTGAGTGCTGATGTATTTTTTTCTGAAATCCTCATTATTTCTTTGAACTTTGTGTAAAATTTCAAAGAGATCTGATTATTGGTTAAGGAGAAATAAATAAAATGTAAGCAAGGGTATTTTGTGTCGAGAGTCTAAAAGAGTGACAGACAACGCTGATTTAATGACATTTCAAAGTGCTGTAAAATGAAAACCATTTGAGATAGATTGAAAATTTTAGGGTGTTTCTTTCAACCATAAAGGAAGGGTGTATACCAAATTTCATCGAAATCGGAGTTGGTGGGTGTGAAAATCTTAGTTTTTTGCGTTGATTTGATGTGGAATGACCCACTATCAAGTGAGTCACTTGGACGAGGGAGTGTTAAACTGTTAACAGTAAAATTTCTCACACGTAACAATTGGCTTTTTTTTTCATCAGATAAGGAAATATGTGTGTGGCCATGCATAAAAGTGCATAGCTTCTGCAGACATTTTTAAAATATTAATCATTATCCATTTTACAGTTTCAAGTGCTTAAACAAGACATGGAGAATCAGAAAGAAACTTTGCAAACCGTAATTAAGATGCTAAATGAGGAGAAGGAAAGACGTCTAACAATGGAACATGATCTAGAGAGGTTACGAGATTTAATGACGCAAGTATAGAAGGGTATTTGTGGTTTAGTTATTGTTATTACTAGTATTATGTTTACTTTGTGATTTTTCAAGTGAAAGTGTATTTTTTCGTGTTTTTTGTGTAACTTGAAAGACTTGTACAGTTATAATCATGTATATAGCATTTAATCTAGTCTTTTATAAGGAAAATATGAAATAAAATCTTGTTACATTATATACATTCCATCCAGTCAAATTTCCACTGGCCGTGTTTGTATATAAGATGCTGGTGTGAATTATTTTGCTGATCGGATTCATCGTATTTGTAGGTTCATTATTTAAATGCCTGTTTACATAAATTAACGTCATGTACAGGAAAATGGGAACCTCTCATTCCAGAGGTGATGTAATGCATATTTCAAATTCAGACCTGGATTAGAACAAATTTCAAATTATTTTCCCACTGCCAATTCTACAGTAGTGTGTATATACTGCAGTAAAATGGCTCATTCCATTTGACACTGACGAATGTACATATATACATATTAGAAAAATAAAAGTGCTCTCAGTTGTAGGGTATTGGTCATATTGTTGTCGATTGTACATAAGCAACTAATAAAATGACTAATCTGTATAGAATATGTACTGCACAAAGAATATTTTTTTGACTTTTGATTTGATGTTACCAAGCACTACTTTCTGTATATGTGCAATTGTTTATTCTGTATTTGTTTAATTAGGGTACTAATTTTGTGTGAATGTAAGTACGAAGGGTTAAAACTGATCAGAAACAGCATGATCGAGAATGTCAAGTATGTGATAAGCTAGTATTTCATTTGTGAGTATTCGGTGTTGGCTTAATGATTTATCATGTAAATGTTAACCTCCTGTTCAATTTTTCATTTGGGTCTTGTAACAGTATACTTACATGCATGCAATTATGGCATCAACATTGGGTAATGACCATGATAAAGTGTCCTTCAGTTCACTCCACGGTAGCTTCTTGAAATTCTTGCCTGTGCTTGTATATATTCTTGACATTCATTGTGCTGTTTTTGGCCTGATTTTGAAGTGAGTCTCTATGACCAGAATGAATTTGTTCCGTATTAGTTGTTTATGCATTCATTTGGTTATTTTCTTGCATTTAATTTAGAATATTCATGTGACTTGAGGTGATTATTATTATTGTTTTAATGCTTTGAGTTAATACATACAATAATTTCCCACTCACAAAGCATTACAATTGAATTCGATTGTTACTACCACAATTTCTATATTTCAGCTTCTGAAATAAAGGTCTGAAGAATTGAGAACGAGACCTCCTGCAGCTACACCCAATTAATGGTTATTCTGGTTAAATTCTATGCTTTGGAGTGATTGTTACATATTAAACTGTCATTAAAACTGAAACTACATACCCATCCATACCCATTAACTAATAAGTTAAAAACAATTTTGATGGTGCTCAAGAAATCTGGATGAACTGATAAAAAGTTTACCAATAACAAATGTAATACCAATCGGATATAAAAATACAACTGTTACATGAAGAACATGATGGTTCATTAGTCTCCTTGATTAAGGTTTGTAACCAGGTGTCTTCAATAAGTTTTGCTTTGAAAAAGAAACTTGCTGGTAATTTCACCAATAAAATCAATACACTTATATGCCTATATTGGCTGTAAATAACTAATTTACATCTGTGCAATATGGCATAATTTGGTCACATTCAGATGGACACATTTCTATTTTCAAAATTAACTAGATTTGAGCAGGAAATTAAACAGTTCGTATTCTTTTCTGCACAATAATAATAATAATAATATATAAATTCTTGAAGATGGAGTTATTATCTAAATCCAGAAGTATTATGGAAATGTTTTTGTGAGTAGGAAATGGTTGTAAATTAATAACATAACTAGATGGGAAAGTTATAAAATGAATTCATGTTTAAATGCTTTTTTTTATCATTTAAACTTAATATATTGTGTTAACATTTGCTTGATTGTTACTTATTTTTGAACTGACAAATTGCAATGTGGTATCAAACTAATTGAACTTACATAATGTTTTTTGTTGTAATTTTTTGTGTGTTTTAGTGTAAACCGAATCTTTGATTTCATAATTGTGGAACTTGTATTTCAGCACTCAGATTATATTAAGCATGCTACTCAAAGCAATTTCAACAACTGACATTTATATCTACAGTAACTTTTCAAAAATTAGTAGCAGATTTTACTGGATGTGTCAAGATTGAGTTGTAAGAATTATTTCAGGAAAAATAACAAATGAATCTTGTTTAAGAAAAATTGGAAAATATTTAGTATTTGAGTTCATACTTGAACAAAATATAATTAATTCAGTCATTGTCTTAGCTACAATATTCCAGTTGCAAATTTCATCTCATACCCACACACTTATTTTCAAGCAAGCCCTGTACTTTTGTTTCTTGATCATCCACTTGTCAAGTACTGACAAACAATTATGGGAAATATATCATTCCATTCCAGCCTACTCAAAATACAATTTTTAGGAATTCGTTTATCATAAGCTTGACTACGTGTAATACATAATTCAATATGCAATAATACAAACACATGTTAAGGTTGTGAAATTGCTTTCAAATCAAATTGAACTTAAATATTTTTTTGTCTGATTCAAATTGGCCAAAACTGATGCTGAGAAATTTTGTGTGTGTGATAAGTTTGCTTCGAGAATTTTGTATGTGACTTCTTTTTGGTTAAAATTTGCTATCAGTAGTTTATGTACTCAAACAGACTGTTGGCTGTGCTTTTATATATTCTTAGCATTCATTGAATGAAGGACCAGATATTGCATAAATTAAATTATTAGATTTTAATATGAATGAAGCAGTGATATAATGAATTGAGATAAGAGACTGTCTTTGAAATGTTTTGAGTAGCTTTTTTTTAAAAGAAAAACATTAATTTTTTGCACATATATTTTTATTGTCGTAATGAATAGCAAGCACTCAGCATGCAAGAGAAAGAAAATTGTGCTTTGGAGCTCAATGTGACTTTTGTTTTAAATAAATTGTATTTTTGAATGAACTGTTCCATGTGTAAGATAGAATTGAAAAGTACTGCGTAATTTTGAATAGCTTTGCATTGTGCAAAATGTAGGAGTAAGACACCATTGCATAATAGTTGCACATCAACTTACCTTTCATCGTGACATGATTTTTTAATAACCAGTGTGAAGTGTATTTATGACTTCCATGATAATTACAGTTAAGGTTATGAATGCTTCTAAGGGCCATGAGCAAGTAAATGATAATATATGATTGGAGTAATGTAATATTTAACAAGACAATAATTTTGTATATATGAGGAATTTTTCAACTGGTATTCAATTATTATTTTTTTCTGTTCATGATGCAGTAAAATTCTTTGTGTCCAAATTCTATTTCATGTTACACTTTTTTTTATTTCACAAGACAAGATTATTGTCTATGTACACACACACACACGCGCACGCACGTACGCAAACAAACTTGTTACATGCATGCTTCAATACCTGGATCTTGCATCTGTTTCAGCTATGACTTATTGTGTCTCATTTGGAAGACCCATGATGACATTCTAAATTCTAAAACGAAAATATTTCTGCTTAGAAATGTTCGTAGGGTATTATGGAGAACTTTGTGCAGGTTCCTTTGTAATATATGCATGCAAATAACAACTCTGCAACCTCATAAGGAATCCATAGCAAAAATATCAATTTTGTCTTCTCTACAAAACTCTTGACAGTAACTGTAGCCAATCCACTTATAAGACAAACCTGCCATGTGGCAAAAACCTTAGAAGTGCATATTTGGTCATATTTATCTCTAATAGATAATTTACAATATGTTACTATGTAGCATATTTCATTGTAATTAATAGGGCATACATAGAACCATTGTAAATATTCTGCATATGCTTTAAATATAATACAACTCCACGACAAAGATTATTCTGTAATTAATTTATACTGAGAATATTTTTTATATCTTGTAACACACATTTCAGATTTTGACTATTTTCGATTTTGACAATGCCCCTGCACCACATCTTTTCTAAGCATATACATTCTCTGCTTGTGTATCAAGAAAAGCGAGGGAGTACATTTTTTTACTAAATTTGTATCATAGCAACAACATTATTAATGTACTGGGATGCCAATATTTTCACATGTCACCATGTCATTTAGTTTTTCATTGCCCCATCCCCCTCCAGACCTAACTGTTTTACTGTGCTATAAGCCTGTCTTGTATTACAGTATTTGTTCACAATAGTAATTTAAATTTAAGCAGTCATGTTTCTGATAGAATTGCACACTGTTTAACCTACAGTTCAGTAATTCTGCATTCAGAAGAAAGTGTCAGAAGGATACTATACAGAGTGGACCAGAAGTCATCATTCCATAATGGGCCTCCCTCGATGATATAGTGGTAATGTAATCAAGGGGCCCTGGGTTCTATACCTGGTAGAAGTGCATAATGGTTTGGATCCCATTTTAAACTACACCCAGTCCTGATTAGCTTATCTGTGCATAAAGTGGACTTAAGAACTCAAAATCAGACAGACATCGTTCCATAATTAATTTTTTATTACATGCAGGCTTTATTCTTTCCTTAAATTGTCTGTAGGGACAAGCACAAGAAAAATGTGTTACCAGTAGCTGGTATTGAAGTCCTAGAGTGTCAGAAGAGTTGATGCACATTGAATATACATCCAGCAATTTTATGCTGAATGGTAAACTAAGGAAATGGGTGATAGGACAAACATAATGAACTTGTTTCCTCTGGTTTTCGAGAACTTTATGCTGGCCATCTCTTTTCTCTATTTATTTGCAATAATAATGATTATAAACAAAACCTTGACATGTAAACACATTCCACAAAATAATGATGATAAATAAATTGTTATGCTATGATGATTATCACAGCCTCATGTTGGAAACAGTGTTGTCATTTTTCATACACTTTTGGTGCAAATGCCTGTGTTCTTTCACTCTGTGGCAGAAATTTTTAGGTATGATTGCTCATTCAATTTGCTTCAACAAAAGGCTGTCTATTTAAAACTTTACTTTATCAAGTTCCACCAGGTTCAATACTCCTAGGAAGGCTCATACTGGTTTCGATCCCTCTTTAAAACTGTAGGTCCAATCCCAATTAGTCTATCTGTGCATAAACTGGACTAAAAACAATAACTCTAAATTCTATCAAATTCTTTATCAAATATTCAATACTCTTTGGTAGGGACTTCAACTTGATTACATTTGTGATAACACTACAAAATCCTTATTGTTAGTGGATAATTATATAATACAATAATACGCCAAGCACATTTTTTTGTGCATAGTAAATCATAAGATAATGCAAACTTTATCATCTCTGTGATGTTTTTTTTTACTTTCTCAATTTCTCTTTTTTTTTCACATACACTTTTTTACACTTTACTTTAGATGAAATGCACCATGCCATGAAGGTGTATAAGGGTGTGGAGTTAGGGCCCCACACCTTCTTGATCACTGCCGAAGATGGGGGTGATGTGATGAGCACCATGCCCCGTCCACCTTTACCCCCCAGAGTTCCCTCCAGGTACCTACTTTATATGATGCTGGGTGGGCAATGGAGCTGCTTGAACAGGTGGAAAAAAAATCTCGGTTCTCCCCCTCCAGGGATTGAACCTGGGTCTCTCGCATGGTAGTCAGATGCCCTAACAACTGAGCTACCATGGCTTTATTTTGACAAAAAATAATGCATTTCGTTCTCGCACGCTTTGATAAATGACTCGCCTAGAGTACAAAATATGATACACACAATATTAACAACCTCTAGTGTTGCTAGATATCCTTATTTTCCTTGCATAATTGTAATCTAAAGTGTAACATACATCATTGGTATTTTGACTTTTGGGACAGCCTGCATGTAAATAAAAGAACAAGTATCTTTTTAAAAGAGACTGTCTTTTAGAGTTTTGTTCCATAATTATGAAGTACATATTCAGCATTCAATTTTTTGATGCAGTACTTGCATATTTTACAATGATTGAATCTGGATAATTTTTACCTGACATTCTTCATATCATTCAATATCAATAGTCCAATATCGGTATTATCTTAATCATGGTGTGATAATGGTGTTGCTGTGCAATCAAGGGATTTTGGTTTTCAATCCCCATGGGTCATATTACAGTGGGTATTTGCCTGTCCCCCCCAAAAATATTTTTGCATAAATAATGCAGCATGATACTTTCATACTCATTTATATTCAGAAATACAAACTTAGTTACAAAACAAACTCTGTATTTCATAAGACAGTTGGTTACAAAGGGTTTTGCTGTATGTAATGATCAATCGTAAAGTATGAAAATTGAATTCATAACGTCTGGAGGCATTGTAAGTGATCAGGGACCTGATGTGATTTATTTGTAGTAAATTAAAAGTGCTGTTGCAGTTTTGAGGAATACTTGCTGTGCAAGTTTTCAAGCTGCATCATGAGTTGTAATAATACTGGAACAAATGAATATGAACTGTGTGAAATGAAGTTGAGATCACTACCAAGTGGTCTGGCTTCATTAAGCAAGTTTGGTAGCTGTTTTGAAGCAGCAAAATAGTGTTTATCTAACTAAAAATACAAACTGTAATGTGTGGACACTAAGAATATGAAATCTTCCAACCGTAACTTAACACTCTTGTGGTACATTGCAAATGATGCTGTGCAGGTGAAAAAGATACTAAATTAATCTACTGGTGTTTTGTTGGTTCATAGTACAAAGGGAAAACACAATGTAATCATACTTGCATAATGTGATAGAATATGAACGAATGTGACTTGTTTTGTAAAGCAAGGCAATGTGTAGGGTAAACGTTTTTATACAGTTTTAACAGAGCCCCCTTTTTTGTGAAAAGATGAAAATTGTGATAGATTGTCCATTAATGCAAAAGTTTTCTGTCTGGAAAAATGAAATGCATAAGTTCTGTTGTACTTGTATTGACACATTAAATTAATCAACTAGATTAAGTGGGGAAATTAGTTTTTGCACAAAATAGTGCTTATGGTGCATGTTGTATTTCTTTTTTAATATTGTCTCTTTAAGAGAAAATGTTTTATACTCGTAACATTCCTGCAATTTTGCTGTTCCTTAAATATAGTATACATACTAAAAAAAAAAACAACACATCCCCACAATATACATATATTTTTCTAAGTTTTGAACCAGTATTACTAAATATATAAATACAGTATTTGCTATAATTGTACAAAATAAGTTTCATGTTTAGTGAAAGTGAATAGGATTAGTGGTATTTTTTATCCAACTTAAGTGAGGAATTGATTGTGACCTTCAACAGACAACCAACGAAAGGATGCTAGGTAATTTCAAAAACAAAATATTTCTTTTGTAATCTTATGTTTGTGAAATGTGATGGATATATTGATTGCCATTATTTTGGCTGTTTGTATAAACAGTTCTGCTTGCTGATAAAAAAGAAAGAATGTTCCTAAAAGAAACACTATAGTGTCGATGTAACTAATTACATACTGTTTTTTTTCCATGTATTATAGTGCTTTCTTTTCATGTGTTACATTCCATTCAAGTGTGTTGGGCATTTTTTTTATTACACAAGTAATTAATTCTATGCTTGCTTAATAATTCACTGTTCTACCTCCCACCAGATTATATCATTAGGTATGAAAAAAATGTGTATTGATGCAATTTTTTTTTTTCCAAAATGATGATCTAACACAATTTTGAAATAAATTAATCTCTGAGAGAGGACTTTGTGATTTTGACATGAAAGTATATTTTTAATGTTACCAATATGTGTTTCCTTTAAAAAAATCTTACAAAGGTGTAATTTTATTTCAGTAGTATATGTGCTTTAAGAAATGAAATGGACAAGAACATTTTTAATTGAAAAAAAAAAATAGATAAGTATATCAGGTATGATGAGGGTGAAGTGAAGCTTTGTATAAAGATTAGAATTTATTAAATTTAGACTGAACAGTACTTTTTCTTGTTATTTTTGAGAGTCTGTGTTAAGAGCATTAATATTCCTTAGTAATGAAACAGAGTTCAGTTGTGTATGATGCATTTTTTATTATCTTGCATTAGAACTACAAAGATGGTAGAGAACAAGGTGCCTCAAACATCTTCAAGAAGCATTGTATGTAACTATTTAGTAATTGAGCAGCAGCCCAACAGATGTCTTTCTCTTAGACATACATTGCTAATAGTGTTTGGGAAGAATGGATGAATGAACTTACTTACTCCCATCTGAAAGTACTGGCATTGTAAGATATTTGTTTCAAACTGTTTCGGAACAGGTTTTAAAACAAAAAAAATGTAAAACTTAAATTGCCAATCTACGATTGCTGTTAATATACGGCGTAACTGAAGCTGTCCATTTTCAGTAGTGGTGATTGTGACCTGACACTCCTGTAGAAGCCATTTTGAAGAGAAAGAGTATCAGCCAATCAGTCTGGCACATTCGTCTCAAGCCTTCTGAGCTGGTGCAGAATCCTGCTGAAAGCTCCACTCCTGGCAATGAGAGGATTGCCGAGATCCGTGATCATTGTTTCCAGGATTCTCCTGGTACACTCAGGCTGGTGTTTTTTTTTTTTTTTCAGCCCTTTCTCGCAGAAATGAAGTGCAATGGTGCCATCATAACTTCCCCCTGCCCCCTCCCCCCCATGCCATGATTGAAGCAGGATGGTGCACCCTTGGAGCCTTCATACTATCTTCCCGTAATCTTGTGGTATACCCCCTGTCATTTTGAGAGCTGAAATCATCCTTAACCTCTTGACTACCACTACGTATGGCCCGTATGTAGTCGAGGCTGCATGCCCGTACGTAGCTGGTACTATTGGCCGAAAAGGAAATATTCTTGCATGGTAATGGCGAAGAAAACGTACGAATGCCTCTGGTCGGGAAGGACCGAAGTCTGTGTGTTGCTGTGATGTCATTTGAAGCACGTGACTATCACAAGCAATGAACAAAGCATGCTCGTTACACCATCTGTTGCTGAATGTACGTAACCTTGCTATTGAGGAGACCTGTGTGTTTTTGTTTTGTTGCATATTTTGTGAAACAAAAGCAGAAAAATATGGAGGAGTTTTTTGGATTATGTTCCGGAAGAAGAGGAGACTGACTGTAGTGAGGCTGAATTTTCAGATATATCCGATGTGGAAGACTAAGCAAAGTCTGTCAGAGATTGGACATACGTGAACGATCAGTACAGTAATGTACGTGAGAATCCGTGTTATAAGTTTGAAAATGACTATGATTTTCATCCTGCAGTCATGGCTGAAGAACTGTCAACACCTGCAAGTGTTTTGAAGCATTTTTTTTCGCATGTTGTAAAATATTGTGTGCATGGACTAACAAGAGAGCCGACATGGAGTAGGTTAAATCGGATCATCCAATATTGACAGTTTTTCAATATAGTTCGGATTTTCACATTTTATTGTGTGTTTGTTTGTTTTTCAACACCCCTTTACATGTGTGTGATGGGGGACTGAATAATGTTAATTCTAATCATTTGAGGACCTCCCCGATGGCGTAGTGGTAACGTCGTCACCTTGTAACAAAGGGGTCCCGGGTTCGATACCTGGTGGAGACACATGGCATAGTGGTTCGGATTCCACTTTAAACTGTATCTCCAGTCCCGATTAGCTTTTCTGTGCATAAAGTGGACTTAAAACAACAATTTTAATCATCATTGAATACAAAAATTATGGAATTAGGAACCAATGTGATAGATGATTTTTTTGCACTATCACTGGGTGTGGCCTAATGCTCTCTGCATAGCATGGTTGTGGGATTCTGCTCTCGCTCTCTCTCTCTCTCTTTTTCCCCCTCCCTGCAGGCTGGGATTCAATAGGTTAACAGTAAACATTTTTTCGTTGAACAGAATTCGTCTGTGCCAATTTTCTGCATAACACTCCAGTAGGTGCTTTGTTTTTATTACCCTCTGATTCTGTAACTCCGCTGTGAGAAAGTGAGCTGTATGTCATTTGTAAGTTTTCAGTCATAGGTCACTTCATAACAGACGAGATCTGAACATTTTGAAAATGTTCACTTCACAGGCAATCACTGATTGCTTCCATACAGGCTACCACCGATTTCACCAGTTGCGTGCCTGGTCATGTCATTCACTATTCCAGTGCCAATGAAATGCTGGATAATTCAATACACAAATCTCTTGAATTCCATTGCTTCTGGAGTGTGTTGAACATTTTGCGCGCTGACATCCCTACCTTATGAACTGCTACAACAGCAACACGATTTTCATAATAGCCCCATTCTATCATGGAAGCCAAATATAAATGTTCTATCACTATTGTAACTCAACTAGCAATGACTCGTGTGTTCATTCTTGGCTTCGAACACCAGATAAGGAGCCACCTTCCAAAGTTGTGACAGTATTTATGGTAAGACTGGGCAAGTTTAACTCGACACACTTTCTTTTTATTGCCCTATTGCTCTCTCTCTCTCTCTCTCTCTCTCTCTCTGTGTGTGTGTGTATATATATATATAAGTTAATATGAACCAAGAAATTATAGAAAATTCAATCCACTCTTGATAGTGTCATGTATTTTCAAATTTGGGAAGTAGCTCCGAGAATTTGACAATCTCTGATCTAACCCAAAATGAATGAATAAACAATTTGTGATGCAGAAAGAAATTCTTTAGTTGCTGCTTGATAAATTTACAATGCTTGCAGCTTGTCACTTCGGTGTGAAACTTGTGTCACATGTCACTTAGGTGTAAAATCTCCCTTGCAGAATTTTAATTTTTCAGGGCATTTAGCTGAATCTTTGTCACTACATCAGTATTTGGGATACTTATATTTATTTCTTTGGTCAGTTCATCATGTCGGCATTTACTGAAATTTGTGACGTTGTAGGTGTATATTATTCTCTGTTAGACCTGTTATGTCCGGTAGACATAAAGGGGAAGATGATCACCATTTATTGTTACATTTAACAACAATTGATTATATCAGACGTTTACGCACATGATTTCATTTCAATTGCATTATTTTGAGTTAATTATTATAAAGAACATGACTGCAAGTGAGAATGGTGTCCCTGCAAGGATCTATACAATAACTTCAAACTGAAGCAGCGTTTTAGGGGTCAATGTCTTGCTTGCCCCTCCCCCTTGGAAAAATCCTGAGGACTTAGCATGGACTCAAATGGAAGTCTTCATACACGGTGACTCCATGTGAGGGACTTGGTTACTTGATTTGATTTTTGTTATTTTAGCATCGCTTTTCTGCTACTTTTGGCTAATCAAGACGATTAGGATGAGTAATATGATGAAATTGATGATGGGACACTCAGAAAGGGCACCCATGATTGGCAATCGAACCCGGGATGCATTACTTTGTAGCACGCTGTAATAACCACCCCGCCTTGGAGCTGGGCCTCACACCAGCTCCCGTGACATCATAGGACTAGTCCACTATAGTCAATTTATAGCATTTAACAAAGTACATAAAGAGTATAATATTTATTTTTCTGACTGAATCGTCCTTTCTTATTCATTCAGAACGTTGCTTTCACAAGAACATTTCAAATGTTATATTACATTACAAAATACGCGAATAATGTTGATAAAGTAAAATCCATTCTTTACCATTCTGCATAATGTACCTTTATTTTTCAAATTACCAAGGGCAAAAAATGCGATAGAGATAAAATTTGATCCTACATTGATACTTACTCTAAATTCATAAAGAATTATCATCGTTAGCATATAATTGCTATTAAATTGCTGTGGAATAAAAACTTACGATTCAACTTATGCATGCAAGATAATTTTGTAAAAGTTAGGTTGAGGAGAGAGCTTGTAAGATTGGAATTTGATATATTAAATAAACTTTCCAACTTTGGAAACTGATTTCCCGTGTGTGAGTTGAATACATTTTTCATTTTATAGAAATCCGGTAAATATTTGGCTGCACAAGTTTAACTGGTTTGGTTGAAGGTTACAATCTTTTAAAATCACGTTTCGAATTAAAAATTTTACATCAAGCAAAGAGAGAAAGTGTACACAACCTACTAATGCAGCAAACAACTAGCCTGATCTATTTGAAATACCTGGATGCTATGAACACTAATATTCAATGATCTAACAGTAATTAAAGACTATGAAAATGGATTTGCGATCACACAGAAAGTGGGATTATTAATGCAAGCGACTTACTTTAATTAAGAAGTCCAAAGCAAAAAGCAGGAGAACACAATAAACTTCATGATCTATCATGAGAATATTGTTAGAAGAAATTCGTATTCTGAAATCCTTATAATTCTATCCCTTTTCGGTAGACAAGCTAGATATGGTAAAAATCAAGAGACAAGTTGTTTTTCAGGATACGGCGTAAGTTTTAGGAATATCAGCGTGTATTTCATTCATCCCTAACAAGGACAATTTACTTGTATCTGTAGCTGGACATATTGAAATCGTACCATGCTGACATATTAAATTCATATTTATATTGCCCCTTGTACGTATTTGGGATATTTAGAACAGGTTGAGATAAAACCTCGCTCTCCTACTTTTATACAGAGTCAAATAGGTTACATGAAATCACAATGACTGACTGTGCAAGTGTACGAAACGAATCGTTATTCAGATTCTTTATAAACTAGTAAATTTTCACTTTAGCAACTTGTCTACAGATTTTCGTTTTACATTTCCATTACCTAAAAAGCTGGTAACACAAGAACACATTTTTTTACAGTTCGCGAACTACATCGCAATAATCATAAAGATTTCTTCCCGTCTTTGACAGAAATAACAGACAAAGAAAATATAACATCCATTACAGAGTACAAAGGTATAAAATTATCCACAATGTATTTGTGAAATAGGTCGTAAAATTCCATTGATGTACGTACATTATATTTCTTTCACGTGATGTATATCATAAAGATCGTAATTTTTGTAAACCGGAACATAGCTTGAAGAAGTAAGTGAGTATGTACAATTCTTATCCGTACAGAGGTAGTTGGAAAGTGAAATGATAAAGTACACCGCTAGAAAACAAACGAACAAACAAACAAAAAAAAAAGTCTTGCTCAAATGATGTTCACAAGAATGGTACATTGCTATCTTCATTCGCCTTCCTCCACACCCTGTAGACACCATTTGATCCGAAAAGGTTTGTTTTGGTCTCATCGGAGCAGATGACGTTCGTTGTCCCAGAACTCCTGGTCTTTACGCACATGTTTTTTTTTTGCATTCTTCCATGATATCCCTAACTGTACAATGCACGACGAACGGTTGAATTGCTCTGTCACTCCTGTTGCATTTTCTACCCGTGATTTGTTCACTAATGACCCCATTTCCCTCAAAGAATGTCCTTTAAGAGCAAGATTCACTATCACACCTCTAAGTTCAGAGCAAAGCTCCTTTCACTTCCCCATTACAGACTGCCCACGCTGGCAGGGTGGTTGAACCAAGGGTTGAACGGTGACAGAGTGATTACACAGACCTGCAACTGAAGCTGTAAGTACAAAAACGCAGTGTGCTGCACACAAACACGTGTCATGGTCACTAAGTGACTCGTGTGTACGAACAAGAAAGGTACATACATCATACAACCTCAAACGATTTATAATATTCTCCATCCAGTACAATTAGCCTACTGCATCTCGCATCTTTTGTACAAATTACCTTTTCGAAGGTTCTCCCTGAATACTGGACACCCATAGGCGTGCGCAGACCCTATGATTAGGGGGAGCAAAAGCCTTGAAAGTTCAGTCGGGAGAAGAAAACCTAATTTTATCTCACTGTTCTAGTTATATTGCATTGATGGGTATGTGTATGTATGTGTGTGTATATATAACATATTATTTTAATAAATTACATAATCAATTCATCCGATCCTTAACAACCAACAGCAAAAATGATAAAATTGTTTCTGAAATGTGCGCGCTCCTTTTCCTCCAAATCAAACCGTTATAGCAGCAACTGTCTGAAGCACTTAGTTGTTGTTACTTCTCTCTGGTAATTTACAATGCATTATAGAAAAGAAATTGCGAGCGAAGCGAGCAAGAAAATATTTCAATCCAAAATTTTGCAAATTGAAAACAGTATTGATTTAAAAGGGCGCAAAAAATTTCTTGGGGCACCATGGCATTCCCTTTTGTAATTTTTCTCTTTCAAATTGTTCGGCGCCCAGGGACAAGTTCGGCTGCCCACTAGTTACGGCTAAGAATTTGTGGAAACTGTAAAAAAGAGCAGAAATTGCGAGCGAAGCAATCAAGAAAATTTTACGAAATGTATTTTTAGTTGTATAAAATTTGAAATCAAGGGGGCAATTGCCCCTCTGTGCCTCCCTGCAGGTACTCCTGGCCATCTGGAAGAAATAATGCACGAAAGACGTGAAAACTAATTCCATCTTGAGTATCCTTTTGTTCTGCTACTCTTAGATTCTGCTAGTCTTGCTTTCTTTTACTTCAATGTTTGCCCCTCTAGAATTGATTTCCATCCAAGGTTGGGAAAAGGCAATGCCCCTCTGGCCCCTTGTGGTTGCGCCACTGCACCCACTTCCCCCGTAGTTGCTTTGAACTTTCATCGGCTTGAAAATACTTCATTTTCTCCTATAATATCGTTTAATAACCGACAAGATTACTCTACACTAAATTTCTAGGTGAAAGTATAATAATGTAGGGGCATGAAAAGTCTGAAGGGGAGCAAGGATGGCTACACCTCCTACCCCGTTCGAAAACTAATGTCAACCGAAAAGTATATATTTCACATGTATAATTTGATTTCAGTCGTAGTATTTTAAATTAATTATTATGTAATGTGGGGACGACGCAAGAATGCGATAGTTTCAAATTCAAGTGTTTTTTTTTTTAGGGGGCAGCACTATTATCGGGCTAATATGCTCCATGGATAAATACCTTGCTTCTTCCTTCTTGAAAATAATCTGCGAACGTCCATGATTCGGAGGGGCAACTGCCCCCGTGCGCACGCCTATGTAGACACCTTTCGTTATCATATTTCGCCAACTGAACACGTACAGAGGGGTTTCATACAATGTATACAGCCTGTACGAACAAGTATGGTACATACTGTATAAGTGAATACTTCTCTACGGCTAGATAGTAAATTAGATGTTTAAGACGTGACTTTTAACCTTTGAACTACTCAATTTCAGACAAGTTATGAGGAATAATACGGACATATGAATAACTATCAAAATTTTTTCGTGTTAATTAAAATAATATAATTAGTAGTTACAAGTTCGGTATCCGTGTAATTAATATTACCATACACAAATTCTTAAATGTGTTTCGCGCTGATTGAACACACTTTTTCTTTTACTAACATATAATTAAATGTTGTACTACATACAAACGCATAAATTTACTTGCAACTGATCAGGATGCAACTATGTTTAATTTGCGATAATAATTATTATTCTTACTGTGAAATAAATACATTTACAGGAACTCTTTTTAGAACAACTCGCTCACAGGGGCGGCGCCAGAAATTTTCGACCGGGTGGGCAGAAGCTCCTTATTGATAGATTAGGGTGGGCAGTATAAATGTAAGACGTATGTATCCTCCTCTCTCTTACACTCCCGATTTTCCTCTTACTTCTTTTCCCTTTCCTTTTCTTGTTTTCTTCTTTATATTTTCTAATCTAGTCTCGCATCTTGCTCCATTTCCTTTCGCTTTGTCTCTGATGGACACAATTATTTCAAGGAAGTGTTTACCCATGCCCAGCCATACCCCAGCCATACATTCTAATCACATTCTTTCCTGCATGTTAATACAGTGAAATAAATGTGAATTAGGTTGAAGCTTGTGTTGCAAATACAAGGCACATACTTGATTTTATGTATTCGGCGGCAATGATAGAAAGTGTGATGGTAGACAATCGTGAAGTTTCTCGTAATTTAAATGCATGTTCCTGAGCATAATATTTTCACCGTATGAGTTTTTGACTGAAAGAGTTTTCTTACTCCTTGGGGTCACTTTTCTTGGCTTACAAGGTTTGTACAACTGACAAATCTATCTGAATGTTTGTAGCAGCGGCGATTGGGTGTCAACATTTGAGGGGCAAGGACAACATACTTTTTCTTGGTAGAAAAGGTTTAGCATAGAGAGGCCATAGTGCGGGGGGGAGGTGTAAAGTGGCAAAATGTGGCGGGGGAACTTGATCCCCCACTTCCCGGTCCTCCTAATCGCCGCCACTGAATTTTTGTATTAAAATAAACGTCTTATTAGGAATGATTTAAAACACGCACGGAAAACAAATTCTTTGTTCATTGTTCATTAAGTATTCCTAGGCTAATGAAAGGCTATTTTGACAATATATCACTCATAAGTAATAAACAAGTAAGATTGAAAAATCTGTTCAGAATTGAAGATATTATTAGCTAAGTTGCTATTCTTTTTCTGAACTGTCATGTTACTAATGCGGGGGAAGCAATACACGTATGGTCACATGAACATATTTTTTGAGGTAACAAAATTATTTAGGACACAAGGAATTCATCGAAGTTGATCACCGTGTCAGTAATAATTCATCTATTTTTCATAATGGCTTGGGTTGTATGGTGTGACCATTTCGAACACACTAGAATGTCAACCTCTACCCTGTGCAGCATACCCTGGAAACTTTATTTTTTCAGGGCAACGAGTCCCTAGCACTTGAAACGACCGTAAAAGTAATAATTTATGAGGGTTTGTATTTTGAGTGTCAGCGTGTGTTTGTTTTCGCCCCTTGGTTACTTTCATCTAATCACCATTGAACCTTATCGTCGTCATTATGAAAATTAGCAGAAAAATGACTTTAAATAAAACAAATCAACCACAACTTACTCTTTCAAAAATGCAGTTTCATTAGTTCATACCTCTTAGAATGTTGAGGTGGTAGTTTCAATTGCACAGCGTTTCATTAGTGGATCAAGGCAGCTAATTCCGTAAACAATGACGTTGCTTTCCGAAAGTCTAAATTATTTGTCTCAAGCAATCACCCTCTTAAAATAGACGCATCTTCTGTGGTGATAAAATGCCACGTTTGGAGCGAGTTCTTTCTGTATATTTTTCCCAATGGCATAACGCTGTCGCATTATAATGAAGCGGTCCTGTGTTCGACTCCCCCCTCCTCTGGTGGAAGCATAATGCACACTGGTTCGAACTACACGTTAAACTGTAGGTTTAGTCCCGATTAGCCTATCTGAGCATAGAAGTGGGCTTAAAAACAAACTAACAAAATCGTCTTCTGGATACTTCGTGACATAATTTTTTTATCTTTACTTCAGCTGCATGTACAGATTCTGTTGATATTTTCGGTTGATTAATGTGGAAAAATTTATGTGTGGGACGAGGATCTCTAAATAGGATAAGCCACTCATTAGTAGATAATTGAATAATTCTGTAGCTTTTTCCATACATAACTGGTTTATTAAAATTTATTCACTTCAGTATTGTAGTGATTATTGTGATTTATTCTTATTAGTAGAATGCATATAAAGTTGATATTTCGCATACCATATTGATATTTGAAGATAACAGGTATATAAAAATTGTAATGAAATAAGAAAAGGAACACTTCTGGAATTTCAATGCAGAGTTAATTAAAATTATATTATACTCTCTAGCATACTTAAACCCAAATATTTATGGCTGCAGCAACACAAGCCTTCCATCTGTCCTATTCGGGGCAAGATAATCCAATCTTTCCCATCCTTGCAGATTTATTGTAGGTCCATCTCAACGTAATCCCTCCATCCTCGTCTTGGCCTTCCCACTGGTCTCATACCATCAGGTTTCCCTACAAGAATCCTGTGAACTATTCTTTCCTCTGTCATTCGTGTCACATGGCCTGCCCATCTAAGTCTTCGTGATTAAATTATTCTAATAATAATAATAATTAAAAAGTCGAAATAAACAATAGTGTTGGCGGAGGAAGTAAAGCTAAGATGATGTTTTTATTTGTTTATTTGGAGATTATTTTAACCATACCCAGGCTGGGATTTATATACGTATGTGGAGGCCCAGAGCTGCAGTCCTCAAGTTCAACCTAAATTCTGATCTAACCTTGATCATATCCTGCATAATTTTGAGCCTCCTAAGCCTACCAACTGCTTTTAATCATGGAAGTATTCATTTGATCACAGTTTTTGTTTCAATATCTCTAGTAGTTGCTTTCACTTTCTAATGACAAAATTGGCTTTATATGGGTTGATAATATATGAACATTTCTAGCATAGATAATATTCACAAGTAAAATATCGAAACATTCATATAGCTATCTCCAAGTATATGCACTTATTGAATTTGATTGGGTGGGCAATCGGGTGGGCACAGGAATTTTTGGGTGGGCGCTTGCCCACCCGTGCCCACCCCTGTCGCAGTCCCTGCCCGCTCAGTATTTCGTCAAAACACACGACTAATACTTTGACGTCATCAGGTTGTGGCCCGTATACGGGGTATACACGAAGTATACGCATCTCGGAGGCCCCGCTCAGAGGTTGGCGAACTTTGTTCCTCCTGAACGAAGCATAGCAATTTGCTTCAGAACTTTCGAGTGAACATCTTCCCTCCCTCCGAAACACGCCCACCATGGGCGACACCAGGGGGATGCGAGAAGGTGCTTGCGCATCCCTTAATTTTCTTCCGCATCCTCTTTTAAAAAAATGTTTTCAACCTAATGAAATATTATATTACGATATGATATTGAAACAATGTCGTTACTTTGAGCGTAGAATGTTAGGTACTTAAGTGGTACGGCTATTATTGTACACAACAAACAACCAATTTGTCGTGAAAGAGAAATTACATTTGCTTACCTGTAGTGGTGGCGATCATACAAATATCAGCGGCTGTTGTCTTTCTTTCGTCACCATTGTTGATAAGAATTGTTTCTACTTTTCTTTATTCCGGTGGTGGCCTGTCGATAATTGCCCACGGCTCAGTGCGAGTTGTTTCATGTTTTTTTTACATTATTTATTTATTTATTTGGCATTGTTGTTAAAGTTTTATTTTCGCCTACTTGTTCCCCTTCCTCTGTTCTCAAAATTGCACTGCAACAAAAAAGTTAGTTGCTTTCAGTAGATCATCATCGGGTTGTGCCCGTGAAATTATTTAACGCGACTTGTATCGAGATGGGTAGGTTTTTTTTGTTGTTGTTAGGGAAACTGATAATTACGTGAAATTGACTACATGATTTCGTATTTTTTGTACGTGATATTATCTTTTGCAAATACAAATAGCACAACTTCAGTTTGCATAGCGATTTTTTTCCCCAACGCACACAAATAGAACACACTGCAGTAGACTTGAACATCTGTGCATAGAGAAGAAGTACAAAATAACAAAATAACTGTTTATCAACAAAATGTTACACAGAGACAAAATCGTGCGGGCGCCCTTGCATGCGTGTTTGATCTTTTTTCTTTACTTTCAACATCGCCCCCCCCCCCCCCTGTTACTCGTCTGCCCCCTCACACTTTACCTCCGCACTCGAGGTTCTGTGCACTTCGTACTCGGCTCTGATTTGTCTAGGGGGATCTTTCTTTGTACGACAATGCACGTGGGTTGCTACAAGTCAACATAATTATATAATTAACAGTAGATAGAAAACAGGCATTTAAAAACAAACCGGTTATAACTGGTTATACAAGTGTAATTTGCCATCGGGCACTTAACAAGTGCAATCAGGTGATTCTGTGTCGGGATGTGTCA
Source organism: Lepisma saccharinum (assembly GCF_977018435.1). Taxonomy (NCBI): domain Eukaryota; kingdom Metazoa; phylum Arthropoda; class Insecta; order Zygentoma; family Lepismatidae; genus Lepisma; species Lepisma saccharinum. The sequence goes on along the minus strand of NC_139234.1, from coordinate 55,815,129 downwards.
TGTGCCCATCTTGCATCTTGGAACATGCATGTTAGAACATGTTATTTCCCAGTAGGGAACAGTGCATCTTGGGCTAAACTGGTTATAACTGGTTATACAAGTGTAACTTGTCATCAGGCACTTAAGAAGTGCAATTTAAGGCTATGCCTACCCCTCTGCAAGAGGCTACCCCTCTGTAAGAGGCCACTTACACTCACTTCCGGTCCACTTCCGGTCTAATTCCGGTCCACTTCCGGTCATTTCTGGTCCACTTCCGGTTATACAGTGTAACTTGTCTCTATCGGGCACTTAACATCAAGTGCAATCATGCGACTCTGTGTCAAGGGTGTGTCGCATGATCTCTCTTGCATCTTGGTCCAAGTTCACCCACACCCATTTTTGCATCTTGGGCATAAAGTTCTGATACTTATTTCATGATAATAAATAACCCAATGAAAAATAATGCCAATGAACCTGTTTGGATTTAAGAAACATATTAAACCTGTAGAGAAAACAGCTGTAAACATGGATGTAATTAAAGAAATTCATCGCCAATTAAAAGGAATAATTATCATCCATCTGAATAGTATCTGGTATCAGGTTGATGAGGATACAGGGAAACAATTGCTTGTGTTCAATAATAATCTTGCATCTTACAGAATTCCTGTCACAAGTAAAATTCAAATATCTGTTTCTTCTAGCACGGGGGAAGGGAGGCCCCCTACGGGGGTAAATATACATATAGGTAGAAATCTGTATAGAATTAAACACAATAATATGAACCCCGACAGCACATACGATGTAGAGAAAGATGATTATCTCTATGCAGAAATTATTGGCGAGTATGACAAGTTAATCCCCTTCTTCATGGAAATTAAATTAATTTATTCTCTCATGAATATATAAAAATACCGTGAATAAAAAATAAAATTAAATAATACATATTCAAAATTAATATATATAATGGATATATTTGGAAACAGAAGAAGACAAGAAATACCAGATAATTCAAGTGACATTGCCAGACTAGATGAAAGATTAAAAAAGCTTAAAGCTGACTTGTTAATCTTACAGAATTCACTAAGTTTAAATATACAAACAGAGATTACTAATCTCCAAACTCAATTGATTAACCCCATAGTGAAAATTGATAGTGAACTCAAATCCCTACTTGAAAAATATACAAATTTAGCATCCATAGACAACCTTCAAAGCTTGGGGGAGAGTGTAGGCAAATTGAAAATTGAACTTGAGAAATTTAGACAAATACAAACAACTGCTACAGAGCAATTAAAACAAGAATTAAACAATCAAGCGAATACTCTTCGCACAGAACTGCTTTCTATTATTCAAAATATCAAAACTCGGGGGGAATATGAACAGCTCAATGCCAGTATTGCAGAATTACAAGAGCAGTTTCAATCTTTTGAGATCCCTTCACTGGAAAATATTAAAACTGAACTCCAAACAGATCAGTTGCATACAGCTATAGCAGAAGTTCAAGCTAAACTACAAACATTAGAAAATTTTATCGATAATCTTCCTTCATCTTCAGAATTAAATGCTATCGCACGCAGCGTTGCCAATATCAAGCTACAGTTAGAAACTTATGAAGATTTTGGTAAGATACAGGGTACCATAGCTCACATTGAGGATACTTTGACTACTATGAGAAATGAATTAACAAATGTACAAGAAACTCTAGAATTCAAGTTGCCAGGTATAACCGAAACTCTAAACATTATTCAAGAACAAATCACCAAATTGGAAAATCTGAATACCGAAACTGAATTATCGCATTTTCACCATCTCATAGATGACATTCAGAACAAATTGCAAATATTACAGCAATCTACGCCAACCCAAGATGACTTAAAGCACCTTCAGGATGCCTTGAGCAGTGTTGCAGATGCCAGCGAGTTAAATATTGTGAAAGAAGCCTTGACCACACTTCAAAACACTGTAGCTAATTTGCCCACTTCCCAAGAGTTAAGATCTGTAAAAAGAGCAGTGAATAGAATTCTCAAGTCAGAGGACATCAAAAACATACAGGAAGAGATTGGTGTAATTCAAAATACTATTAATACTTTACCTACCAACCAGATAATCAATGAACTACATGCATTATTTGTGGAAATCAAAAATCAAGTGCACGATCTTGCAAGCCAGAGTACCAAATTGAAACTTGTAGAGAGTTTACAAGAGATTATATCAAACATCAAGCTACAGCTTGCTACTCTGGAATCTACTCAAGAATCAGCATTATCTAATTTCACCACACAACTCCACAACCTCAAGGAAGAGTTCAAACAATTGTATGTTGATGTGAGAATCAAACCTAGCTACAGTGAAGTAGTACAAACCATAGAGGAACACCTGGAACAAATATTAAGCAGGTTGGAGGAACAAGAATTAAAACATTTTTTTACTGTTGATATTGTTAGACTACAGAGTATTCCAAATACTAGAGGTCGCTGGACATATGTCAATGCAGGCAATGTTTACAAATTGTACCCATACAATCAGTCTCATGAATTTTTCCTCGATGGTAATATTAAATTTCTCAAATTTGGTTACTTGAAGAGTGGTAAGCATTTTGAAGTACCACAGTTCACCATACAAAGAAAATATGGTGTTCATAGAGCACTTCAGATACCTGTTGCATACTGGGATGAATCTGCAAAAAGATATAAAGTACATGAGGATGAACAATTATCTGTTTTTAATGTAGAAGCAGGTGATCAATTATTATTTGAAGTGAAACAATTATACCCAGAGGATAATCCATTTTATGTCATATTCTCTTATACCATTAGATGTCAAGACAAGATATAGTTTATGAATTACATAAGCCAGCTCGTCGCAACTACAAGCGATTGAGTGTGGTGACAAAGGGTATAGATGATCTGTTTCAAGCAGATCTGATAGAAATGTCAACAGGAACTTTGAAAAATTTACATAAGATAAATCATAATTTCAAGTACATGCTTACAGTTATCGATACATTTAGTAAGTATGCATGGGCAATTCCCCTAAAATCCAAAACAGGTGCTTGTGTTTGTTGAAGCTTTTAAATTGATATTTAGCAAAGGCAGGATACCAAAATATCTACAGACACATAGAGGAAAAGAATTTTATAATTCTACATTTAGCAAGTTAATGGAACAGTATAATATTAAACATTATTCTACATATAGTGATCTCAAAGCAAGTATAGTGGAAAGGTTCAATAGAACATTAAAACATCTAATGTGGAGGCAATTTACTCTACAGGGTAATTACAAGTGGATAGATATTTTACCTAGCCTAGTTCATAATTATAATAACTCAGTACACAGTACTATTCACATGAAACCAGCTGAGGTAACCAAAGCTGATGAGGCAAGATTGATTTCTACTGTTTACTGTAATAAATATAAACATACAATTAAGAAACCAAAATTCAGAATAGGAGAACAAGTAAGAATTAGTAAATTTAAACATTTATTCGAGAAGGGATTTACTAAGAATTGGTCTACAGAGTTATTCACTATAGTTCAAGTTTTGCCAGGGAATAGAAATACCTATATGATAAAAGATAGTAGCAATAAAATACTAAAAGGGAGATTTTATGAAGAGGAGCTCAGTAAAACAAAATATCCAGACACATATCTAATTGAAAAAGTATTACTTAAAAAGAATAATAAACTTTATGTTAAATGGCTTGGATTAGCAGAGAAAAGTTGGATAGATGCAGACAAAGTTATTCTTTGACACCAACATGGAATGTTGTACAGCGATTGCCAGATATAGCAAAAACTACTAAGAGAAATGGTGAGTTGCTGCCTGATCACATAAGATGCCTCATAGTAGGGCCTTCAGGTTGTGGGAAGACTACCTTGCTTGTAGATAATTTTTTGCTGGCCCCTAACTGGTTACACTGGAAAAATAGACACTAGTATGTATTTTCAAGAAGTTTAGAACAACCAAAATACCAGCAACTCATGAAGGTGTATGAGGGACTTAACATACCTATATTTGATTCAAAAGTAAAACCTCTCGATCACTGTTTGAAGAATTCTGTTGTTGTTTTTGATGATGTGATTCTAGAAAATCAGAATGAGATAAGAAATTTCTTTACACAGGGTAGACATAGGGAAATAGATTGCTTTTACTTAGCTCAAACTTACTCCAAGATTCCCAGGCAGTTATTAAGAGATAATACAAATTTAATTTGTTTATTTCGCCAAGATCATACTAATCTGAAACATGTTTACGATGACTATGTTGGGGGAGATTTAAATTATAATCAATTTTCAAAATTCTGCTCTTCATGTTGGAACACAGATGATTTTGGAATTGCTACGATCGACATGACAAGAAAACCTAGCAATGGGAAATTTAGAAATAAAATCAACGACTTTTTGAACGTCGAAACATTATAAATAACCATCAATCAAAAAATATAAATATGTCAAAACATAAAATTGAAGATAATTTAAAATTACATGAGTATCTTGCTAAACGCTTCAAGGGGTGGAAGGATGAGAACAGAGGCTTTTATGAGCAGCGCAAGCATCAAGATCAGCCTATTATAGATGCTATCAGTGGTCTAGGTAATGAAATTAAAAGCATCACAGAGCAAAATAAAGATCTCATCAATGATTTGGTGCCTCTCACTGCTAAAAACTATGCAGACTTCCCTCCTACCCCCTTATCTAGCATTCACACACCTTTAGCACTTAAAGAACCTCCTAGACCAGCTATACAACAAGAATCAGAGAAGAAAATTGAGTTGGGGCCCTTGGCAAGGGATTATTTGAGTACAGGCAAGTTTGAGAAAGATGAGGTCTTGGACTGTACCCTACTATGAAACCTAATGAAGGAGCAGTTTTGAAAATAGGGAAGTCTAGAGTAACATTCGAGGGGGACAACATAAAAGTCAATTTGGGTAATGAAAACAGTTGGTCAAGGTACCCTGGTACCCCTGGTCTATGGGAGCTCTTAACCAAGAAGCAACCAAAACATTTTACTGAAGAAGACTATCAAAGTTATTCAGATATTCTGATACTATCTGATGCCTTGTATCAAAACAACGATGCTAGTCAGAACAGAGTTAAATCAAGTAGTGGAGACAAGTACAAGAACCTTATCAAGCCCATCTGGAACCAACTCAAGACTGGAAGTGGTATCAAGCAATATAACACTTTAGCTAAAGAGTTTCTGTGGATTAATGATGTAAGAAAACTTATAGACAGGCTGTTGGTGATAGCAGGGGAAGAGAATGCTGGAAACAACAATTTTTACAATGAGAAGATGGGTATTGTAGATATGATTAGTAACAAGCTAGCTACTTTTATTGCAAATGATCCTAAAGGCATAGGATACTTGATTAAAATTATCAATACTCTACCACCTAAATTCTGGAACATGGCAGAGGGTAAAGGCTTAGTTAATGATATTATTAATAAACTGCCATTTGAGGTACATGTTCCTGGCTATCAGTACTGTGGTCCAGGTACCAAACTTGACAAGCGATTGAAGAGGGGAGACAAGGGAGTTAATCCTCTCGATGCAGCCTGCAAGGAACATGACATTGCTTACAATAGACATGCAGATCTTGATACTCGACATGTGGCTGATCAAAAATTAGAAGAAGCAGCATTTGGAAGATTAACCAGCAGAGATGCTTCGTTGGGTGAAAAAATAACTGCATTGGGTACAACAATTGCTATGAATACAAAACAAAAGTTAGGGTGGGGTTTGTAATATAAATATATATAAATACCCTTAAATAATAATAATAAACAACATGAAACCTAAAGGTGTTGTCTACCAGATTCCATATCATAATCTTAAAAATTTAAAAATTAATCCAATTTTAACTAAAAAACAACAAGAGAAGAAGAGACAATGTATAGCCAAAGGGAATGGAATGAAATTATTACTTAGCACATCACAATTAAAAAGGTTGCAAAATAGAAGAAAAAATCACATAGTGGTGGGTTCATATTTAGCATCCCTGCCATCTTAGCTGCTCTAGGGGCTATCGGGAGCTTGGCTGGCGGGAGCGCTGCTATTGCCAAAACTGTAATAGATTCAAAAAAGAATAAAGCGGAACTAGCAGAACAGAAAATACATAATCTAGCTATGGAGAGCCCCCTACGAGGGGGTAGTGGTGTAAAGTCTAGGGTACTCAGTGGTATGAAATCCAGAGCTCTCAGAAAATTAAAAAAAAAGAAGAAGCACTCACCAACCAAGATATTGAATCTTTAGTTAAAATATTTAAAATTAAGTATTTCAGAGGTGTTTTCATGAGTGACGCTCTCCCTAAAAATAGTTCTCCCCCGTCTTGGGGGGCTCGAGAATGTGGTGTGGTTAACTTGGATATGTCCAAAAATATTGGTACACACTGGATATGCTATTATAAACAGAATAACAATGCTTACATATTTGACTCCTTTGGTGGGGTGCCCCCTACAGAATTAATTAATTATTTAAAACATGTAAACATTTATTACAATAATGAGCGTATACAAAATTTCAATCAAATTATATGTGGTCATGTTTGTGTTACCATGCTCAGAATTTTGAATAAAATACATAACATCAAATTAGAAGATTTTCAAAAAGCTGTGTGGTACATTAAGCATGGGAATTTTTCATCTTTCTAGTGAGACATCGATCTTGAAACTACATCTCCATGATGATATCATATATCCAAAATCCATAGCTCTCAGAGCTTTCTACAGCATGTATCTTATTCCAAATGTAACAAATTATAATAAGTCTATAGTTGTAGGCAATGAGAAAATTGTTATTCCCCCTGGACAGTATAATTTATCTACTTTACAATCAGAACTTGGCAACAGTGTACTCCTATCTCAGAATTCTGTAACACACAGAGTGGAGATTGTGTCTGCGCAAGAAACGGTAGACCTGTCTAGCATGGGTGAGATTTTAGGATTTCCCAACAACACCAAACTAGAACCAGGTATTAGACACATAGGTAAATTCATACCAAAATTCTTGGCTATAGAGACATTGAACATTCACTGCAACATTGCTAAAGGGATGATTATCAAAGCTGAAGAAAATTCAGTTGGTAGACACAAGGAAACAGGTATCATAGCTACATTCAAACCAAATTCTGAATTCATGGAGCCAATTTTCTATTCCCCCATCCCACCAATCTATTTTCCAGTTTCACATGACAAAGTTAATTACATAGAGATAACAATTACAAATGAGAAGAATGAGATAGTTGATTTTGCTGGTGCCAATACCACTGCAGTAATTGAATTAAATATTTAATAAATAAATATATAAATAAATACCCAAAATGGAAAATATTGAGAGTTATGAATTACAGTCCTTCCCTCCAAACAGGAGGACCTTTGCAAACCTCAATGAACCCAACAAAGAGATCGAGTTTGAAATCACAGCAGGAGATGGGTTTATTCATCCACACAGATCAGATTTGTATATAAAATTTGATATTGTTAAGAAGAGCACTGGTGAAGAATTTCCTCCTACTGCTAATGTGAAACTTATAAATAACTTTGTACCCTTCTTGTTCTCACAAGTTGAAGTTAAGAAGCATGGCACAGTCATAGACAGAATTGATTACCCTGGTATTACATCCACTACAATAGGAACTTTGAAACTATCTAAAGCAGAAAGTGCTTACTACAAAGCTGCTGGATTCGAAGCAGGTACAAAAATTCAAACAAAATCTTACACAGTGTTGTTCCCTATGAGATTGCTATTTGGATTCTTTAGTGATTACAAAGAGATCATGTGGAAAGGAGGTCTTAGCATCATATTTCGTAGAGCACCCAATGATAACAATGCCATCATGAGGTACCAAACTTTAAATGCAGATGGTACAGCAAATGATGCTAGCTTGCCAGAGGCTGCAAAATGTGTTATACAGTCCATGGAACTAAGAATGCCAATTGTTGAATATGAAGCAAATTATTCTCTCAAGTATAAATCCAACATCTTGAAGAAACCAAAAATTTCTTTAGTTTTTTATACTTACCAGTGCATATCTAAAGCTGTAGAAGGCAAGTTTTTTGAATATGATATTACAACACAGTTTCAATCTTTAAGATATGACATGCCAGAGTTTGTAGCTGTACTGTTCCAAACAGCAAGAGATGACAATCAAGAAAAAGACAGCAGCCAGTTTGATGACTGTAAAATTAAAAACATATATTTAAAGAATGGTAGAAATGAAGTGTTCCCCCGTGAAAATTACAATTTGAACATAGCAAATCGAGATTATTTAAAATTGTATGAAGGATACTCTGCTTTTAAGAGAGTTACTGAAGGAAATATGAATATGTATTATGATCCAGATGAATTCATAGCTCATAGGCCAATGTTTCTAATAAATGCTTCAAAAAGAAAATTAGTAGTTATAAATGATAGAACTAATATTAAAATAGTATGTGAATTTCATGATGCACTACCAGAGAACACTACATGCAGTGCAATTTTAATTGTAGAGAAGTCATACATATATGATGTGAAGAATGAAAGAATAATAGAACAATTTTAATTTCTATATGTTTAACAAGTTATCAACCATCCTCCTAGCTCAATTAGGGATGGAGATATAACAATTTTTAAGTTACATCTATCTATGATGAACATTTTTTGCAAGATTTGCTTGTATTATAGTGTCCATACTCTCTTGTATGAACATTGCAATCTAATATTTGCAATTTATTATCATTGCCATTGAGTGCTATTTTGTTTTTTATAGTGGTATGGACACCATCCAATCTACTAGTAAGATGATGAGCTGACATTAATAAGGTTTCATTTTTCAATAGGCACTGTTTGAAATCTTCTATTGTGAGTTTAGCAGTACAGCTTAGACTGACACCCTTGGCCTTTTTTATTTCATTTTTGCCATCTATCTTTAGGCAGTACATTTTTGGCCTCAGGCCAGCAAATTCTGATATTATGGACCCTTCCACCTCATCTTTCATTTTTCCTGGGATCATCTGATTTTCAACACTGTACAGTGGATGATCTTTTGGATAGTTACTAAAATCAAAATGTTCTCTCATAGAAAACAGATCACTGTATAAATCATCTATTTTTATTACATATACAAAAGCATCAGTATCCATGTAGGCTATCTGAATATTATTTTTGGGCCTCATAACATCATAATGGAACTTATACATCTCCAATTTAGCTAATTCTAGAACTGCAAGACCCACAGCTATTGGTGCATCACATATTACACTGACAGGGTTCCTCTCAATAAGAGTTAGATCATCAGTGATGCTGTTAAAGCTCTTGTATGTGGGGTCATTAATAAGCTTCTGGATTTTTTTAGGATCAGACACCAAAGAGCATCTCACCCTATTTCTTTTATCCTCTAAACATTTCCCATAAATAGAGTTGTTTATTAATTTATACAAATTTTTCTCAACCTTGGAATTTGTCTGTATGCGACGATTTGTATTTTCTTGAATATAAGGGGCTAACCATTTTTGTTGCTCAAATTTCAATCCCTTGTGGATTTTGGTGAGTTTCAAACCATGCTTGATATAATATTGTAACAGTCGATAATGAAGCACGTATTTGTTTTCAAAAGATAACACCAATTTTGTTTCCCCTGTACCTGGAATCTTCTGAGAAACTGGAACCATAGCAAATCCATGGTGTTCATCATGAAGATCAGATGGATATTCTAAATCAACTTCTAATAGACAACCCACTGGATGATCTTCACCCCAATTTAGAAAATCCTGGTTTTCAAGTTCTGCAATAGTCATCCATTGATAGTTCCCAATTGGGAGTGATTGGGTCATGACATAACCATATAAATTGTTCATGTCAATGTATAGTATGTATGTAGAAGATTTGCCAGGATTGTAATCAGCTAGATATTTATTGTTGGCTTTTGCATACCTCAAAGGACACTGTACTATACCACCACGTTTACCAGACTCAATAAACATGAACTGCTCAATATTGTCAACAAGACCAATTTCAACTCCTGTATACTTAAACATAGCCTGCCAGGATAGACCAGGTGTTGTGTAATAATATACAGGATCTAGTTGATATATGTGGAAACACCTACTTCTAAAAGCCTCGAACACATCAGATAATAGGAGGGTATCCAGAATCAAATATTTGTCATGATAATCTCCCATTGTTCTACAATCTAGTGTATTCCAAATTTTCTGGGCATATTGATAATCTTCCTCACTACACTCCTCATCTTGAAGATGATTATAAAATTGTTCTCGTGGTGGTAACTGTGTCTCATTAAATTTATCAAAATTATCCATGTATTGATAAGGGTAGACACCCTTTCTTCTCAGCAATTTCATGTTATCATTACCAAAATATTTCTTCGTGTGAACAAATTCACTATCGGTTAATTGTTTCAGCAGAGTTGCCAAGCTACTAGATAGAAATTGGTATGAATCAAGAAACCTGAGAGAAACAATTTTTCCATTTTTTAATCTAATAGTTTTCTCTATGGTGATATATTTGTCTTTACTGCGTGGTATAATATTAATATCCTCTGCATCATATCCCAATTCTGAGATAAACAAGTGTGCATCAAAATTTTGCAAATTGTGAATAAATACTGGAATAAATTTGTATCTCTGTATTTTCAAGTTACATGGATTGCAAATACTGGCAATGAAATCCCCACTATAGTGATTGTGATGTTGAATTTTTGGGCAATGTGAATCAAACTTATTGTTACAGTATGCACACTGTGTTGCATTATTATGTTGGTCTTGTTGCTCTGGTGTAAGATCATTCATCGGTTTTGTGTTATGTAAAATTGGAGCAAGTGTTTCCACCCACTCTCGAAGAGTTTGGATAAATTTTGGGGCTGTATTTTCACCTCGATAAATATAAGGGGGTGGACTGTTTGTGTGATATTTGTTTACCAATTTCAGAGCAAAACCACAAGCGACATGTTTAGCAATATGTGTTGTGTATGATGAATTTGAATCTGGGAGGCATACTGCCATTGGTTTCTGTATTGTCTCAAAATCAGCATAGATCACAAATGGATGCTGCACTAGTGATTTAAAATTTTTGAATTTTATAGTTTTGAGTGGAAATTTATAAGTCACACAAGGGTAGAGGTAACATTTTTCAATATGTTCCTTTAATTGTTCTTCTCTTGTTTTCATACTTGTGCCATGAAATATTGATAGGCAACAATCACATATGGTAATTCTATTATGATATAATGTTATTTGGTTTCTCACTAATTTTGGGAGATCCTGTATCAAACAATAATTCTTTTGATTTACCTCAGAAACATACAGCAATCTAATAATATGTGCATCATTAGCTGGTGGATGGTGTCTAAGTACATTAATGTGGAATTTTTCATCATAGCCATAAACAAACACAGCTAATGGTTGATTGTGGTGCTGTTCATATTGTTTTTCAAATTGCTGGATAGCTGAAATACCTACTGGATATTGGATACCAAACATTATTTGTTCAAACTCATCAAAATATTTCATATAGTGAGATACACGATGTTTATTATTTGGTGCTGGATAAAAATGTGCTATAATACACCAAAGAAAACACATATCATCTTCATTTTGAATATTTAACACAGCATGTTTGTTTCTAATCTTTTTGGGCAGCTCAATATAACTAGACCCACCACCAAGGGGAGTATATCGAGCTAATTTAATTTCAAGTTTATGATCAGTATTACACAATCGCCATCCTGAACCTCTGCCTTCAAATTCTTGTTGTTTTAGTTTAAGTGTTTCACACATTTTATCATAAATATCATTCAAACAAGTGATATCATCAAGGTGTAAAATTGACACACGGGTACAATGAGAATATTGTTCTTGTTCACCACGAGGATTTATATACAGTGAGGATAGAGTGAAGTATATTTTGAGGGAACATTTCAAAAGCATGCTTTGAATTGCATCTATAATTTTTTGCTTCAGTTTAGCCAGAAAATTTGGAATATCTGAGAGATCATCATCTATGTCTGTTGTAGTATATTCATTTCTATACAAGATTTCTTGTTTTTGGTTTGATCTAATTCTTTTGTTACTCATTTTTTTTACCTATTGTTTATTTATATACAATTAGAAAAATTTGTTGGAATAACTCACACTTAACTAAAATTGTTATAATTTTATGTTAATAAAAATTATAGAAAAAACAACAAATATCATGAAATAGAGTTTATACTGGGGTATATGTTTATTTTTATAGGTTTCTTTTTCAAATTGTATAATTTCAGGCAATAAATTATTAATATACAATATTTAAGAACAGAGCTTTATATTCACACACCTTTAGCACTTAAAAAACCTCCTAGACCAGCTATAGAACAACAAGAATCAGAGAAGAAAATTGAGTTGGGACTCTCAAGTTACACTTGTATAACCAGTTATAACCAGTTTAGCCCAAGATGCACTGTTCCCTACTGGGAAATAACATGTTCTAACATGCATGTTCCAAGATGCAAGATGGGCAGATGACACATCCCGACACAGAGTCACCTGATTGCACTTGTTAAGTGCCCGATGGCACATGACACTTGTATAACCAGTTACAACCGGTTTGTTTTTAAATGCCTGTTTTCTATCTACTATTAACTACAAGAGACAACGGATAACCTTTGCGAAACCTTATTGCTATAGGGGGATAAATTACCTTGTCCAGCATCTGTGAAATTAAAAACGGAAATTTTGGATATTTTCTATAGTTTAATTAACGTAAAATTGGAAGTATATATACATGTCGTATCCGAACGTTCATTTCTCTAATTATCGGGCCAAAACTCTAATTTTGATGTTGGAATCTCTATTGTTTGTACCTGGATGCTTTACATTTCATGAATTACATCAGGAGTACGCTTGTCACAAGGTAGACTCGCGTTACTCCAAGAAACGTCTTAACAGCGCGAGGTCGCCCGACGTGTACATTTCTCAACCTCCACGGTGACAAGGCACTAGGCTGCCCGGCGCACCGTAATTACTTCAAAATAACATCCAGTACAAACTACCTTTTTACCTGTAAACTGGACACCAAGGCACTAGCTTGCCAGGCAATCCAATCTCTTACAGCATCCGTTTTGGGAGACCTGTCCTCCGGTCCTAGCTAACCGAAGCAAAAACAGCCTCTCCCTTCCAAGTCTCAGTTCCAACAGTCGACCTCCCCCACTCTCATCTGGGAGTTTATATACGTTTGGTTGGCGTCTGCTGCCAACCGCCCTTCATTCAAAATTTTTAATCTTTAACAGCTAAACTGCCCGCCTTTCTTTTGAACGTTCAAAACACTAAGCAAGAACAGAGAGCTACATGGTATTTATACATGGAATAATATGAACCTAAAAATGCATAATAAATTGATTTACGTAATTACCTAATTAATTAACATATTAATAAATATTTAAATAAGAAAAAAAACACTGTTGCCCTGACACGGGGGCAGGGTAACAGATTCCCCCTCCCCAGCGTTACAATTCAATCTGAAATTTAAATTTCAGTCAATCTGAATTGTCTTTCAAAGTTACTGAGAAAAGTTAAGCACTGTATCTGAAAAAGAAAAGTTCACTGAAAAATGTTATTTTCACTACACACCACAACCGTCTCTCTGAAAAGAAGAGTCTCGATTTCACTGCACTAAATATCCTATTTTCACATGGATTCTTCCTCCGGGAATCCTGGAACCTCCTGGACATCTTGGTCATCTGGTCATCAGAGCTGCTCACAGGTGCAGACGGATTCAGCTCCTCCACCTTCCATCGAACATGTCCAGCTCCCGCTCTAGGGTCGACTCAGCCTCTTCCTCGGTCCATCCGAAGAACCCCCGGCCTCTTAGTCCCCTAGTCCTTGTGTCTGGGACTTTTGCGGTACTCGGTTCGACTCCTGTCGAATATGAGCTTCAAATGCTTTCCAAGGTTCTATCGTTCGATCACACAACCCGACTTAAAAATTGCTTTCCCATTTTTCATCTATAAGGAAACTTTCCGTCCCTTTTCCGGGCATCGAACTGCCATCCTTCAGCATTCTCTTAGCGATGAAAATCTCATGTCCTCGTGTGCAGAATATTCATCTACTTTTATCGGTAAAAGATTTACATAACAAAAAATCCAACAGTCCGTAATTTAAATCTTATATTCAGAAGAAATAGATTTACAAGAACTCTAATGTGTAGCGACAATAAATCAGGAACTTAATTACTACTGTACAAACAAGCAGGCGGTCACTAGGCTACCTTTCCATCATTTTTCACAACCCTTCTACCCCCTCCCCTTGAGATGGATTCTCAGGGTAGAATTTAGGGACGAGTGCTTTCCCTCACACTTCTCAAATTTCTTCTCGGAATGACCTTCAGCTGGTCAACGTTAGCCAGAACTCTCTTCCCCTCACCTTCCTTTCCCAAAACAACATTATTTGGAGTAGTGAAATTCAGAATTCTGTAGATCCCTTTGAATTTCGGGAAAAAGCACGTAGTTTGCTTGTTAAAAGCAGATGAAATCCTATGCTCTTGAAGCAGTACTCGATCTCCGACACGAAGATTAACCCTTCTTCTGCCCTTATTGTAGGCCTTTGACGCCTTTTGCCTCGTCTTTTCCTCTTTTTCTCTTGCAAATTCGAAAGCCGCGCCCATTCTTTCCTTTAACTGCATGACGTAATCCATCTGTCTCTCCGCCGTGACGTCTTCCCTGGTTCCATCTTCTCTCTGAAGCTCCATTTTCCGAGTGTCATGCGGCGTGTACAAATCACGTCCAAAGAACAAGAATGAGGGCTTCAATCCAGTCATCGAATTCGTTGCATTATTAATGGCAAAACTGATCGCGTCCAAGTTTTCAGCCCACGACGAATGTTCCTTGCAGAACTTTCCCAGTGCTTGCTTGATTATCTTAATAGCTGCTTCTGATTTATTTCCTCTCGGTCTATATGGCGTAATATAGACCGGCTTGCAATTCACAGAACGCAACGTTTGTGAATACAGTTTGCTTCGAAATACACTCTGGTTGTCACTGACAACGTATTTCGGGAATCCTGACTGAAAACAGTACTTCAAGAATGCTTGCGAGATCGTCCTCGCTGTTGTAGTTCTAAGTGGTGCCTTGAGAACTCATCTTGAATGACTAAACAGTACTTGTATCTTCCCTTCGTACTTGTAGGCAGTGGTCCAAAAATGTCCAGAAACACTTTGTATCCAGGCGCAGTAGCTTTTCTCGAGTTCATAAATCCCATCTTTCTGCTGTTGTCAGGATTATACTGAAGACAAGTGATACAACTTTTGCAATAGTTACTGACATCTTTGACTACTCCGTCCCAAGTATAATTCTCTAGGACCTTAAACAATGTCTTTCCATGCCCTAAGTGCGCAGATAATAAATCATCATGCGAAGATTTAAGTACTTCCTTCTTCAACTTCTCTGGTACCCACAGCTTCAATCTGGAGCTAAACGGTGGATAAAGTCCAGTGTTTTCGTCAACGAAACGGTAAAGCAGTCCATCATCGTCGAGACAGGAATGTTGCAGATAAAAGTCAAATTTTCTCTTCTCTCGAGCATCCTTTATTTCAACTTCTTCTCTATTTAAACATCCAATTAATTTCGACAAGTAAGGATCACTCTGTTGTTCTCCTTTCCACATTTCTTTATCGTTAAGATCTACGGGCGGCGAAGTTTCTGTCTGTCCGTCCGTCTGTCTTCCATTTACAGTGTTGCCAGCTGCATCTGTAAACATCGCTTCCGTTTTCCTTTTCTGTTTCCGGTCGAATTTCTTCTTTTGCTCAGAAAGTGGTCTAGGTTTCGCTCGGAACGGCTTCTCGTTATTCACATCCAAACGAACCTCGTAATCCTTTGCTAATCCCGGTTTATCTTGAAAAACATCAATATGCCTTCTCAGTATGGCAATCAATTTCGGCTTGTTTTCCTCTGAGATATCGGTACCCTCCATCAACATGGCAATCCTTCTCTCTTCGTCAACCCCCTCCCCTTTGATGTCGCTGCTACGTGTCTCCGCTCCGCAAGCAGAAACGTTCTCTCGGACCCCTTCGACTCCATCCGTGGTCGAACCCAGTCCCCTAGAACCAACAGCATCAACGCTGTCACGTGTCGACGGCGCATCAAAAGGCACGATTTTCGAAATATCAGGCTCAATTGCCCACCCGTTACGATGAATCATGGGTACAAGTCCCAGCTTAGCCATTAATGTCCTTCCCATTAACATTTCATGGTTAGCATTAGATAATACAAATATCTGATCCCGAGCCTTGTGTCCGTGAAACTTAATATTCACGTAAGCGCTCCCCAAAGATTCCACATTTCCTTCCGCAAGTATTACTTTAGTTTTGCAACCCTTCAATTTTACTCCATTTGTCTTCATCTTCTCGAAGACCTCCAAAGACACAAAGTTATTGGACGACGCCTTATCAATACATGCGTGTACGTACTTCCACATTAGCCACGTTGCATAAAACGATAGGTTCCCTTACGTCTTTTACATTTACATTGTGAGGTGAAAAATTTTCCTTACGCGTAAAATTTGCAGTTTCCACGCCACGAACGCCCCCGTGTCAGGGCAACACCCCCTAAATTTCATTCAGCACCCCTAGATTAATCCTGGCGCAGCCGCTGACGCCCACTTAAGATACGTTCTTTTGAAATGGTCGCTACAGACGCGCAATGAATTCGCAATGTTGTTTTAGTTGTATTGATCTTTGTAACCTGTAAGGTTGACTTTTTGTGTAAACAGAGCAGAAAATCACTCTGCACAAGTCCCTTCGTATCTTCGCTTCTATGTTTCTTGGCGGAAGTGAATATTTTATAGATGTAGAAGCGGTTTGTGTGTGAGAGAGACGCTTTATGCTTTTTGTCAAAAGAAGCAAAGTTAAGTTCAGCATATTGACATAATGTTTCTCTGCTGCTTCTTCCGCACAATTTTACAATTGAGTTAACATCCTTAAGGGTTACCTTTGATCTTTTCATCTACCACGGCAACAGTTCATTTCTCACGAACATTTCCCTACAAGATGTTCCAAAAGTACATTATCGTAGCCAGGCGTAAACCCACCGTGTCCGCAGTGGCGGATTAAAGACTTTCTCTCGGAGGGTGCGAACGCCCATTTCGGCGTCCCCCTCCCGCCCCCTGAACTTTCGGTGCCCAGCACACTTCTATCACAAACTACCGTCCTATCGTAATTAAAACATTGGAGCCTCCCCCCCCCCATAGTATTTCTTGCGCTATGACAGGATGACTACTCACCGGGAAATCCTTGAATTCCGGGAATTTTGCGTGAATTATTGGCTCCGTGGTTTCTACGTGAATTTTTCTCCGTAGACGTGAAAAATTGCAACTTATATTAACTCAATTGATACATATTTATTAATGCTCTACGCCAAGTTTTTCACAGTACTGCTTTTATTTATATCGAGGAAGGAAAAGAAATGAAAGCTGCGTGGAAAATAAGACAGAAATCTCTCAATTCATATTGCATTGTTAGTGTCTTTTGCAGAACAATCTTATCTGATACATGGAATATTATTGCTAGATAAAGATATCTTGAAGTTGGTTAGGTTAATTTGAAATTTTTATACAATTAACAATTTTGGTAGATTTCTATATCCCGTAATATTTTGTATACTCCGCACCTTAAATTAAATATATATACTGTTCAATTGAATTGAATTAGAATATTTTGATACATTGGAATCATACAGACCTTTATATTGTTAATAAATTTGTGCGTTGAACAATTTAAATTCTTAATTTAGGCATCGAGGTTTTTGTGCCAGTTCTGACAATATATCCCGGTGAATGTTCAGAGCAGCTAACCCATTTAATTTTTTTTCGCAAATGGTATTTCGAAGATAGGTCTTTAACCGCCTCAAAGTTGAGAATGATTTCTCATTTGATGTTGTTACCGGGATTGTACATAATATGCGCAAACGTGTGTTTACCCAGGAAAATATTACATACTTCACTGCATATATCAATTTTTTCAAGAGCATTTACTGGACGTGTTTTCATTGCTGCAAGATGACGATACCACAGTTTCATTTCAGTGGGAGCGTCGTCGCCTTGTAATCAAGGTATCCCTGGTTCGATACCCGGTGGAGGCTCATAGTGGTTCGGATCTCACTTTAAACTTTAGGTCCAGTCCCGATTAGCGTTACTGTGCATAAAGTGGACTTAAGACATCAATTCAATCAACATTGTACTTGTTGTGGAGATGATTTTGCTAAATATTGAGTACATTTTTGGCATTGTATTATTATATTATTGGTCAAAACATTTGTTTGACAGTCGCCAAACAAATACGAACCCCTTCAGTAATTAACAATTTCTACTACAGAGTCGTTAATGTGTCATATTCATTTTCATATTAGGTCTATGGAGAGGAATTTTGTATGCTGTTAACGTTATGGAACTGGGAAACCAACTGTTGAAGGGGCCACTCCCCCCCCCCCCCCCTCCGAAGCCCCGCACCGCACTGCAGGATCTGTCACTGAGCCCTACAAAATCTTGCCAGCAGTGCTCGAAATGGAAATTCCTAGCCGAAAAGGGAGGGGATATTTGATCGACTTTGGAGATACGAGGGGGTACATCCTTGTATGGATCAATATGGAGACAATACAGTAGGTGGAGGATGCTCAATATGCAAATTATTCTAATTGGGGGTATGCTTTGTGAAACTTTCTTAACTGGAGGCAGCATCCCCTACTTCGACCACTGATGCCAGAAAAGGTGCTTTCAGAAAATGAATTTATTAGTGCACACACATATTACTTATTGTATTTGTTGCGTTTGTACAAGAGAAATATTCAGAAGATTTATAAGGAATATTTACAGTTCATAGGATGCCTACCTAGTGTATTCCGTGTCGTAATACAAAATTTATCCCTTTCCTACAAAATAATAAATCTGTCCATGGCAACCGTGATTTTATAATGTGGTTCCATACATATATAGTGACATCTTTCAGAAATTTTACAAGAAAATTCAATAAACTGATGGCTGGAAATTGGTTGAGGAAAAAAAAAATCTAATTTGTATGTCTGGAAACAAGGCTTAATGGTGTTATAAGAGCACAAGAGTAAATCGTATAATATTTTGGCATATTAATTGTTTTTATTTTGTTTATGAAACTGACTGGGCCAGTTGGGCTATATAACGCATCCCTCACCCCCTCCCTTCCTCCCGGCAAAACTTCGCTTGCCTCCTTCGTAAAACCATGCTTCGCTACTGCCTGCAACAATTATTATTATTATTATTATAATTATTGATATTTTGAAATAAATATGCATCCAGGTGCGAGATAAGATTTTGACTTACTTTGCTCTAATTGTAGTGATTCAAATCTCGCAGAACTTTGCTCTGCTGGCATAAATGGTATAAGAAGGGAAAAGAAAGAAAAGGGAAGTTAGCAGCACTGTCGTAACAGGAAAGGGAGGGTCATTCTCCTAAGAGGGTCATCGTGGGTGAAAGAAAGGGGAGCAGGGATTCCTTCAGTTCGCATTCCAAGGGTTACGGCTCTTTTCTTGACCATACTGAGAAGGTTTGGTTTGAGTTGCTGTTTTAAGTCCACTATATGCACAGTAAGGCTAATCGGGACTGGACCTACAGTTTAAAGTGGGATCCGAACCACTTGTGCCTCCACCGGGTATCGAACCCGGGTCCCCTTGATTACAAGGCAATGACGCTACCACTGCGCCATGTGGGAGGCCCTCATACTGAGAAGGAAATTCTCCTTCCTTTTCAGTGACTAAGGAATGAATGAATGCCTGTGCATTGCTGTTACTCAACTCCAATATTATCAAAAGTAATTGAAGAAGCAAATACATTTCTCATTGCCAAATGTAAACATTTTACAATATTGGCGATTTGGTACTCAAACACATTTATTAAATAAAATTTATTTCACTTTTGCTTTGAATTTTTTTAAATGACGAAACCAATGGGGTTTTTTAACCCCCCCCCCCCCCTGGGCACGCCACTGTCACCACCAGATGCGCATAAGTCAACCCACTCAAATAACTTACATGGGAAATTTTCAAACAAAAAAGATAGGAAACTAATGAAACGAAGAGTGAGGAAACTAGCGAGACAGGGATAGAGAAAAAATTATAAAATGAGCTAGAGAGAGAGAGAGAGAACAACTGAGAAAATTAAGAGAGGATAAGAAGGGGAAAAGAGAAATACAACGAGAGAGTGAAAAGTGGAAGAGAAAGAAAGGAAGAGTAAAAGTGGCAAAGGGAGAAATAAATAAGAAAAATAAGATGCCGAGCTCACCTGAAATCCGAAGCATGTGCAGACAGTTCACCTAAAAGCATCTCACCCACCCTTCAGGCCACACAAAGTTCTCGGCGACTCTACTGTACGCACACGGGAACACAGGCGACATGACGTGAAGACTCGAATTTCTGATGCGATTAATTTCCCCCATAGGTGTGAATTTACATTGATTTAATTGTCGTTTTCTGCAGATTTGTGAGGACCTCCAATCTACCCCCTACGAAAATTTCCGCCACACAAAAAGTGTTCGACTGTCCCACCTGTAGGTTTTTCTCCTTTCTCGCCGCGCACACATGTTGCTAAACAAGATCTTTAACCGGACAGCGAGTGAGCGTAGCGACACAGGTGGCAGATTTGAGAACTGAGCGGAGTTTGGTGAGCGCAAGATCTGACTGTGTGGAGGGAGTGCGAGTTCCGGGCGGTAAGGTGCGATGTGCGTTTTGGCGCTCTGCGGGTCGGTGTGACTAGATGTACCGGGTTCGTGACAAGGTCGATGTATGATGTGCGCGTACAGTGCGAACGTGACTTTCAGTGTATAGTGCAGGTGCGGGTATGTCAGAGGACATGAAGACTACAGGTGCCGAAAGGGAAGGTTTGATCAATATCTAAAAGGTAAGGTGAGCGATACTTACAATGTTGCATGATTTCTTCGAACGCAACATGTGGTTGCGGCCTCGAACAGTTATCTAGTCTAACATGAATGAACGAACATCTATTGCGCTCTCATTAAGGGGTATCAATTTATTTGTTCGTTCCGTTCAGTTTTCTTTGCATTAAAATGACATTATATCCAGTGTTGGTATTGAGCAAAATGTAGATGATGATGTAGGGGATGAACTGAGATATCTCTATAATTATTTGTTGTGTGTGTGTTTTTTTTAAGTGTAACCATATACCTAATAAAAGCCAATTCAAATCATGGCACTGCAATAACAGTAGCCACAAAGTATGCCATTTAATATATTTGTTATAAATCACAGGCCATTTTTTAAATAACAAATACCCATTTTGTATAACTTATAGTCGAAGGTTTCAAATCTTCAGAAAAATTTGACATACTAGTAGTAGGAGAAGTTGGGAGAATGGTAATAAGAAAAAGTTAAGTGCCTATTCACCGCAACCTGCCTATTCTACAAGTTTTTAGAGCCTAAAAATTCATATCCTAGAAATCTCTTCCAGAAAGATCTAAACCAATAGTTTTAAGTGGAGATCGAATCTCGCGAACGTCAAAGCTGATATCACTCCTGGATAATTTAATTCCTCTTTACTCTTCTTAATTGCACTTCCCGTGATTACTTCGTCGTGAGTTTTTCCGAAAAATTAACATTATATCATTAAACCTTTCCTTTTAGTAAAGGCTGTGAAATTTATTTACTTGTAATTATGATAGGCTTAATAGAATTTCTTCGGAAACTTCTAAAATTTCGAAGGTACCTTAATTAAATTACTGTTGTTGCAGGTTGTAAGAATTCGGATGTTTATTACAGAAGATTTTCCTGGTCGTAAATTCAAACTTCATTCTTATTGAGCCTTTGTGTTGTTCACACCAGGCTATTTCAAACAAATATCTTTGGTGTGAACTGAACTGCCAGATAGTGAATGTGATTATAGGTATAATAATATTGCTGTTTTGAAAACTGCTGCAGGCTTACGCTTGCAACACGGGACTTCATGTCATCTTATTTATATATATATAAAGCTGTCACTTCAGTGCCAGAGTGGTCGATTCATGATTCTCACCGAAGGTTTCTGATTCGAGTCGTCCTGAGCGTGAGTGCCAGTGGTATCGCCAGAATATTTTCTTAGGATGGTGTATTTTTAGGTGAGGTGCGGAGGTCATGGATAGTCCCGGCCCTAGGAATTTTTCATTAAGGTGCCCCCAATCAACGTTGTGCTGTACTGGAGCATTCTTGTTCATGGATAAAATTCATATCCATAATGCAACTATTACAAATATTTTGTATGCAAATTTTATTACTGTTGAAAAATTCTTCACATAGACTGTATTTTGTAAAAGAAGGGAATACTATAGAAATAAAAAAGCAACGCAATGATGGGAAAAATCACTTTCAACTGGTAACATAAAAAAACGATTTAATTTACCAAAATTAATTTAGTCGCAGTTACTGGAATAGTAAATAGAATTCTGGAACAAACATTTTAATCAAATTTATTCAATAATTTTATTTCTTATTTTTGTAGGTTTTCTCATTGTTTTTATGTATGTTAAAGTTTGGCGCCCCAGCGCGGTCGCTCCGTTGCTCCACCCATGGGCAGAGTTAAAGTAGGTAGCGTTTTTAGGATGATGGAAATGCGAACGCTCAATAATATATATCATGAATTTATTCTATTTGGGTAGGCAGACGTGTGGCCTGAGACTATTTTAGGGTGGTACCGGGTTCGATATCCGATGGAGGCGCATAGTAGTGGTTCGGATCCCAGTTTAAACTGTAGGTCCAGTCCCAATTAGCCTTACTGTGCATAAAGTGGACTTAAAACACCAATTTAACTCAAATTCAGCAAAGGCGGACTTTGCTCCTAAGAACGTGTTTAGTAACTACTGTGTGATCGTGTCTCCATATGTATTTGTCAGAAACTCTCCTGACGTATCATACCACGTCCGTTCGCTACCACGATTGATCCACCTGTATGTATCCTCCTTGAGCGCCTGTGAATAAGACCGGTGCATTATGGGTAAAGTCGTTGTCTTGATGTTGGAAGTAAGTAATAGAAGGAAGTTGTTAAATGGATTAGCTGTAATTTACAGGCAGTTTGCACTTCATAAGCAAATTTAGTTCTTACATAATCATGCACCTTTATATGCTCTTATCTTTCGTCCTCGTGTACGAAAAATTGCTGTTCATTTACGACCGAGTGAGTTCATTAGCGAGACGATCAGTGCTTTGAGCCGTAATCATCGGCCATGTTTGGAAAATGTACGCTAACTGTTGCAGATCATGCACAAAATATAACAATTTTGCGTCAAGTGGAGGCTATAAAGGAAGAAGATTCTTAAAAGAGGAACTGATCAAGCTTCGAAGGTATGTATATAAGTCAGAGTGTATTAATTTTGCTTGAACTTGTAATACTACAGGATTAAGATGTCTTTCCTGATGTCAGGAGGTGGAAATTTTGCTTACAAGTAACAACTAACATACAGCGTGCACCCTCTTCCCCTTGCACAGAATATTTTATAAAGCCATGGCGTACTCCGAGAGAAAACAAGTTCAAGGGTGAATTCGTCATGTCATTAGATCACTCATCCCTGTTGGTAAAAGTGAACGCAAAGCTTGCAAAAAAATTACTAATGCAAGCTGGGGTGTAGGGAGGCAAAATGCACATGGTCGGTTATCAGAACCTGCAAAAACCATTATTCTCTCACTCGCTTGCGGTATATACGTATATGCTATGCTGCGGTCATAGCTGGTTGATTAATTACTTTCAAACACACGTCACGAGTACACAGGCTGGGACAGTTTGTGTGACGAACGCGACTGTGTTGCTTGCACGCAAACTCCCTCCCTCGCGCCAGCAACTTGAAATTGTACAAAAAATAGTACTGCTGTACATGACACGATACTTATCGTTGCTGTATATTATGTGGCTTCTAGAATTGGCGCTAGTTAAACTTAAGAAATATCTAAGAGATTAACTCAACTTTAGAACAAGTAATGGATGTCAAAATCGAAACGACAAAGAAGTACGTAAGTTAGATGCTATTGTAATGCAAAATTGAAGTGGTCACGCGAACAAAGTTGGTAACGCGAAAATAACCACATTGCTTTCTTTCTCTTGCATGTCGATTTTCTAAACTGAAGTTCCATGGTGTAGAAAAAAATAGCTTCTTCCAGCTGTCCATAGTAGGTATATAATCTCGAAGCTAAGAACAACGTTTTTCATATTTATAACTCTGTCGCCAAAAATGTCGGTTACCGTTACAACGTGGTTCGTGGATAAGCTTGAAAGTGATAGGATTTCTAGAAAGATTTTAGTCGTTAGAAGCAAAGTAGATTACACGATTTTTGTTCTTGAAGTGACTTTTAGCTGCCATGCAGTTCAATTAACCTAGTTGTCAACTACCATTGTGGTAACTAAATGTTTTCCTGTTTGTTTCAATTGTTATTTTAGCATACAATACCCGCACTTTTAACTGCCCTAACACTACACCCCATTTCTATACGTCTCATCCTTGTTGGTGTTGGGGATTCGAAGCAAATTACAGATCCATCGTTGGCTTGGCCCCATCGTCAAAAAAAAAATATATATTCGCTCGAAGTCAAGAGAAAGGTGCTCTTTCGAATCATAGTGTAAAATTAGTTAAAAGTAGAAGCACTAGACAATGGATAAAGTCTAATTACAAGAATCTCGGGTTCGAATACCGATCTGGGCAGTAATGTTCTTTGTGAGTGTCCCTTCATCAATTTCAACAGGTCATCACTCATCCTAATCTTCGCAATTAGCCAAAAGTGTCAGAAAAGGGAAGTAAAATAAAATAAATCAATTAATCGAAGTCAAATTACCATTTCATGCTAATAAAAAAACATTGTCACCAACATACAGAGGAGTTGAATTTTATTTTTAATCGATGGTAATGTTGAAGGTGAATCTAGGTTTCTGCACTCATGTGATAAACATCACAAATCAACACGAAATCTATCTACTTAGTTGCAGTTGCGTGTTTGCCAAGACCTCGAAGAACATGAATTTGACTGCTGTCGAATGATGATTCATAGATCCATAACCTCGTTGCATGTTAATCCTCAGAAAACGGGCACCTGGAACCATCACTATAATAATCAATGCTAGGTTCATGCTAACCATTGATTTATTCGCGAAGTTGAAATATGCAAGCAAAGTGCATGCCAGGCATATCCCATAATTCTATTATGTGATGTCGACCTGTTTATTGATTTCTTTACAGTTGAGTTCCCATAGATGTGATTCTCTGCATAATGCTTAAAGACAGATCGATTTCTTTTGTACGTGTATAGCGTAAGAAACTAGTTTTTTTGTGGCATTCTTCGCGCTAGTGGTTATTGGGACACGCATGCATTTCCTCTGAATATAGGGTGATATTACCTTTCTTGAACCAGTGGGATGGACCCTCCGATGTGTCTGAAACGTTATTTTAAGTGTTCGGCATATTCTTATTAAATGTACCTATTTTACTGTCGTCAGAGAAACTTTTAATCTTCCCAACTGTTTATTATCCATGTTGGGAGATGATGACATGGTTTTACCAAATACTTTTTAGCTTTTTAAGAAGAGTCTGAGTGGTTAGCACAACGCGCTACGACACAAGGGGTCCAGGGTTCGAATCCCGGCCTGGGTGTTCTTTGTGAGTGTCCTTTCATCATTTTTCATCATAACATCGCTCATCTTCATATTCACAATTAGGAAAAAGTGGCAGAAAAGCGAGTTAAAGTAAACAAAATCAATAAATCTTTTTGAGAAGCTGTTTCTGTTATACTGTTTCTGAAGTTTTTAGACTAACGTTATCTTATTAGTGTGATGTGTGTCATACTTTGAAGGTTGCAAAATGGCCATACGTGCCGACACACCCAAAAAATTTAACTCATTCATTCATTTCAGTGCAACTGGTACATGCAAATATAAGTGAGTGAGAGTTATAAAAGTGCCAATGGGTGCGTGTATTCTGTATAATCACTAAGTATGAAAATTCTCATATACAAATGATAAACGACATAATATTTACCTTTTGTGCACGAATATTCCTAAGTAGAGTCCATATGAAAAAATTCCGCCTAGTCTTGTCTCAAACAAAATTCGCTGACAACGTTACTGGAAGTGATCAAAATTTTCGTAACTTGCTGGCTTGGTTTTGAAATGCGCAGTTTGAACGTAACGACAAGAAAAGTTATATATTTTCGGTTTGCAAAAAGCAACGTAACTTTTTTAATCGATCATTATTTGTTCAGTATTATCTTAATTATCATGTAAGAATTATAAACAATGGAATATTTTTATTTTTTACGAATATTGAAAACTACCGTTGAAATGTATTAATTAAAGAACAATGATAATCAACATTGTGATCCGTGTTTTTTAAAAATGTTTCCAATTTTTTGTATTCATGCTGCTGTTATTGGCTTTAGTTTTACGTCACTGTTAATTGAAATTAAAATATCATTAAAAGTAGGGCTGGCTCTGTGACGGCATTGTGTAATTTGAGAGGAGAATGAGACGAGAACTTTCGAGATTTGTGGAGACGACACTGTTTTTCAGTGTCGTTAAATGATCTCGTTCAAGACATGAAAAATTTAACTAAACCAATATTTATTCTATTGTGTGCCTACTTCAGAAGCAGACACACGAAACTGATTTGTACCTGATTATTTATAATAAGTAATAGGTTTTGTTTATAGTAATTCCAAATTAAATCTATTAGTGGTAGTTGTGTGCTGCGTGGTTGCATATGCTTAGGCTAAAATTCCGTTTTTCTAAGGTTCGTAGCGTCGAAATCAGGCGTCAAGAATAAAAAGAATATAGAATAAAAAGAATATAATTCATGAAAGGTGTTTTCCTCAATGACCTATAGTATACACCGTGAAAGTTTTTGCGATGACACGTTATCGAGACGAGACGAGACCGTAACTCCGCCAAAACTTATCTCGTCTCGATACCATCATTTTTCCAAAATAACAGCCTCGTTCTCATCTCAAGTCTCGAAACATCTCAGTGGTTCGTTCTGCAATTATGTTAAGTACAATTTAAACCTTTTATAACTAAGCAGGCAGCCACGTCTTGTTAAGTCTGAATAGGTCGCATAGCAAAGTTAATTTGATTGAGGCGAAATGTTCATTTACCTTACGTTCTAGTTCATTTACGTTTCGAACGAGACGAGACCCTCCGAGAGAAAGTCTCGGTATCGTCTCTTGTATATCTTGCATCCAAGGGACATATTTAAGGGGACGTTGAAGGAACCTGGACCCCCACCCCCAAAATAAGTACTAAAAATAAATAATGAAAATATACTTGTTTATCATTTGTTGTATAATCGAGGGTTATTTATTTCTGCCGAACTTACTGGAATTGGCATCATACGGCTTTGAATGACATCATACTACTACTTATAATAATATGCATTATTATTCAGGAACTTTACTTTTCGTCAGCTGGTTCTAATATCATTTTTTGTTATTCAGTAAATATTCAATTTTTTATCATTTTGACATTAATTTCGTTGCCAGGACAGTTGTTTTTATACAAATTTCGCGATTTTACTACACGTAGCTAGATAATGAATACCTGCTGTTATCACTCTACTTATACGGTCTTTTCACCTATTCATGTAATAATAACAATACAATATTAATTAATTTACATATTATTATCAATACCAATAAATTATCATTGCTACTATTACTATTATTTCTGAGACACTTGGTTCGGACCCCCCTTCCCCCCATCCCCACGAAACATATTTCTAGATATGTGCCTGATTACATCAGTTCGTTAGATCACGGTAACCAGCCGAAGACTAACGGAATGGGCCTGCAGTGAAGATTATCTGACCTTAATAAGATTTTTTCCCTCCACTGCGCGGCCGAAGGAAGAACATAAGTACTAACGATCTCGAAAACGACCTCATGAAAATGTATGCACCATCTGAAGAAGTCGAAATTACCACTATTTGTAGCGGCGAGTACGTTCGAACATTTAAGAGTCCATTCCCAAGGTTTCCATGGTAACCGGTTGCCAAACAACTGCACGATGAACGAACGAACTCAGGTCGATTTTTTTCCAGCATCTTTCTCCCATGCAACACGTGCGCTGGTACAAACTCTGGAAATAGCAGCTTCCAGGGCAAAAAAAAAGGACGAAAAAAAAGCTTTAAAAGGTAGCGTTAACAAATGTACTCTCTGTGGGTGAAAAGGCCGCAACGGAAACCTCTAGATCGAGAGAGTTCTTTGTGATCATTATAACGTAATTTGAACGTAGATGTAGCTTTTTTATTATGATCGAGCGTCAGGTAAAAAATAGTTCAAAACCAACATTCAGAGCGCAGTGGGTTTGTTATGTGAAGCCATGTGTTTCTTCTGCAATGCAGAACATGAGCAGGAAGTATATTTTCATCAAAAAATTGTATGAATGCTCTTTGGTTAGAATGGTTGATATTCAGTGAACAACTTCCCCCACAATTCATTGCGACATATTTTGAACAAACAGATCAGACCTGCGTTGAAAACATACCGGGTAAGAATTGTGCGTATGATCTTTTCCGAAGTAATTCAACATTCAAGGTATGATTATCGTGATCATATGAGGAATATGTACTTTTTACCTTTTCCGAAGCCCTACAGAAACCGTGAAAAGTGGGTAAAGTAGTGAAATGCAAATTTTCTCGCTGTAAGAAGGGGTCTCATTCGCTGTTTGCCCGATTTCTTCCCAGAGTACACTGCATGATGACGTCAGGTTGAGTATCGTCCATGGCTGACACCTCCTCGATAGCATATCAGCCAATTCTCTCGCCTTGTGATCAAGTTTCTGGGTTCAATTCCCAATGAAGGCACATTGCACAGTGGATCATATATCACTATAAACTGTACGTCCAGTCCCGATTAGCCTATCTGAGCGTGAAATTTTACTACAACCGTATGAAAGCGTACACGGGGGGAAAATATATTGTTTGAATGAATAAGACAAGTTTGGTTAAGTCTTCTGGCGATCATAATAAAGCTGCTTTTACATTTATTAACTTCATTCAGCGCTTACAGCTTAGCTGGTGGGTAACAGTAAGACAGCTGGAGGGGTGCTTTGTGAATATTTTGCTAGCGGGGGGGATCCCTCACTTCGAGCACTGGCTTCGATCAATTTTTAGTTTTTAAACAAAAGTGGATAATTTGAGAATTTGTGGAGAATTTGAATGGTGAACAATCATTTGTTTGTTTTTTAATTGTATATCGCACGGGAGGAGTGAGAGGGGTGCGTAGGCTCCGCACCAACAAATTTATTCTCAATAATAGCAGCAATAATAATAATAATTAATGATAGAAAGTTACAAGTACATGATACGATTAAGTGCCTACATTAGCATACACCATGGTAGATAAATCTTGGCATTGCAGTCCTTTCATATAAACTGCTATGTATTGTATATAATCGTCATCATAATACATGCAACAAGAAACCTGTGAATTTAGGTAAACCGCACTGCAAACTATCATATATACTTTTAATTAAATGTAATGTACCCAGGTATGTGCACACACGCTCAATATGAGCACTGCAGAGGCACTTGGTTCGATTTGTAATTAGCCTGGCACGGGTGCTTTTGAAATCATCTGGGATTATTTTCTTAAATATATGGACTAATTTCTGACTAATCATGTAAAGAAATTATTTTACATTGAGAATTATTTCTCATATATTATTATATTATTTATAATTTTTATATACGAGTACATGTAAGTTTGGTGACAAATGCCATATCCAAAATTATGTCTACAAAATGCCAAAAAAATAAAGTAAAATACAAATAGAACTTGATACAGTATTAAAGACAGAATTGCAAAATTTCAAATGAAATAAATAAAAGTTAAATATATTAAAAGAAATGCATAGGAAAAGAATATCAGAAGAGCCTTTCCCTTCGTGTATAACATGTTTTACTATACTTAATAAGCAGGGAGAAAAATATTTGATAATAATTTAGATTTTTTAAAAAATATATATATAAAACATATTATAGAAGAAATAAAACATAGAGCAAGTAATACTCGTAGGATTTTCTAACAGCAAATCAATGATTATTTATACATTAGACGAAACATTGACTTAAAGATTAAAATTGTTCCTAATTGATATATTCTATTATCCTTATTCATTCATATATTCGCAACAGAAGAGGACTTTAGTCCATTACGGCTGATGAAAAGCGCTTGAGGCACAAAGAATGGTCGTGTAAATATAAACTTATCACTGAAATAGCTTCCTCTGTCAGCTCCTGCAAACTTACGATAAGGTGTAATCTCATTGGCAGTGCAGGAAGCTGCCACATCATACAATAGTTGCCATTTCCTGAATCCCGCATATCAATCCCAGCACTTGCTCCAATTTTTTATTGCTTCAGTCGTTCGTGCTGTATTCTCAAACAGTTTAGGTGAATGAGGTTTTGTGTAATTTTTGGAATATTTTTGAGTGCAAGGACTGAATAGAGATACTAAAGGTATAGAACTGATGGTTTAGTAATCTCTAATTTGCTCGTAGTTATGTTGAATATAACGTTTCTATATTTTTCCTGTGAAAGATATACAATTTATTTTTCTCATGTAAGATTAAGCACATGCTATTATACTAAACTTCAAGTTATATTCTTATGATTTTTTGAATGTTCTTAGAACCCGGATTTGTTCTGTTAATTGCATACTTCTTTCCGTAGCACCGTGGCCTATACCCTCATTGTCAAGACAGATCAGTTTTTATTTTATTTCAAACTACAGCGGTAAGCGATATTCTTTTCGGTGTCACTGCTTTATAGAAGTATACCCAATAATAGAGAAATAATTTCCTTGTGGTGCTTATTCTGTCTGGACTCTTGCAGTGTTGCCAAATTGATGTAAGTTTGTGCACTAATCGATAATTATACGTACTTATTAGCTGGCTTTGACAATCAGTAGTGAGTTAAACCGAAAACACTTCCTGCAAATGGAAATGATTCTTCAGTTTGTAATCATTACTGTGCTTCAGTATGTATTCGTTTCACCTGATTTTGTTCCCTATATAGATATAGGCAGACTATAAATAGATTGTGTCCCTAAATGAGGACTTCTAACCTATAGTGAACTGAGAACCACAGAAACGTTGTATATTTTCTTTCATCGTAGTACGAATTTCAGTTCCTACCAAAAAACAGAATTAAAAATCATTGTCTTTTAGTGTCAAAAATATATCATAGTGGTGTCTACCTACATATGTAAAAATATAATAGGCCTACCTTAAATGACGCCATACATGTTATCCTTATTCACTTTGCTGCAACGTTCATAGCATATGCTGAAATGCAAAATGTAAGCAAACAAATGCAATTTTTTAGTCCTCACAGGGGCAAATACTAATGAAAAGAATGCTACAAGTGTATTTATGTATTGATAGAGAGAGAGACTCCTGTAGTACGTTGTCGTAATACAGACATGCACGTCAGATTGTGATTTTGTTTACCTGCCAATGTAAGGTGACATTCTTTGGCCGCCCAGGCTCTCGCAGGTGTCGTCCTAATTGCGAACAGTCCTAATTCCGAACAGTCATGCGAACAGTTCCTGCCTGAACAGGAATACACTCGAAGAGGTGCGTCCTAATTGCGAACACATTTCCTGCCTTGTGACCTGCAACTTTCTCTCAATTCCCTTTTAACTATATTTTAAAAGAGACTCAGTGTGAGACTTGAGACTGGTAAAAGTTGCACCTCAAATTGAAACATGTTAGTTGTAACATAAAAACCTACATGATTAAAGCCTTCGTCGAAGTACATACATTATATATATATATATTATACATATTGTACAAAAGAGCTTATTTAATTAATAATACAATTAATGACTTTGTCAATTAATAATACGGTGAACGTTACCTAGTCAAATTTCAAAACATATGATATTGTTCTTAAAAAAATAGGGATATCACCAATCTCCTGTATTTGTCGGTGCTTACTGCTCTCCTCTCGTCCAACAAAACATATATTTTCTTCCGCTTGACACCTTCCAAGTTCAATTCCATTCTCATAATTATATCATTTGACTTTTCTGCCTCAGCATCTAAGCATTTAATGAGCTCTGCCACTCTTGGATGTGGCCTACCAATTGATTGATTTTATGATTCCATCCCTCCACTGCATTATTTGTCCGGTGCCTCCTGTTGAAACAGTTCCACATATCTTTCGAGCCAACGGTCCACAAAATAGTCGAAGAACTTCACAAGGTTTTCATTACGAGGAGCTTGCTCGTAAATACGAAGCCATCCTTCTTCAAGATCTTCTAGGTTTAGAAAAGCTAAAGACGCTCACATACGGATGCTCCTCTTTATTTCTTCATCTTCATTGTAAAATGTAGTCATGTGAATTTCTTGAACTTTACTTCAAAGACTTTGTGTAAAGTGGAAAAAACAACCGTGAATGTTAAGCATGGTAAAAACCTCTTTTAAGGCAGAAATAGCAGCAGCCTCGAAGTCAATGTTTACCGTTTCCACTCTGATATTTCTCTCAAGATTAATCGAAACAATCGTAAATAAATGTCTTTCTTCTTGTCTGGTGGAAACGCAAAGACTAGAGGTACAACATTTGCTTCTAAAATCGTACTGCCCAAGTCTGCATGTATGGTGTATATCTAAAAAAAAAAAAAAGTAGCACAACTTTTGAACGTTTCATCCATAAAAAATGTGTTTGGATCTTCAAAGTCTCTCTTCCTTCGGTGCTGGCAAAGGCCAGAATTCTCGTGTCTTACCCTTACCTGTTTTTAAAGACAGGTTTTCATCTCTATGTGTTCGCAATTAGGACGTGAAAATATTTCTCAGTTTCATGTGTTCGCAATTAGGACGATTCAGGCACTGTTCGTAATTAGGACTGTTCGTAATTAGGACGCAACCCTCTCGCATCGTGCTGTTACTGATTTCTCATATGGGAATTCCTCAAGCAAGCAAGAACTCAAACTCGTCCTGTTTTAATCGAGGACCTCAAGTATCCTATCAGATAAGAGCTAGAGGTCATATTCAAAGATTGAGACATAAATTGCAGTCCTTTCACTACTGTTTGTCACTATGAGGACCCACTGACATTTATTTCCTTACATTATACGTTTTAAAATAAGCTATGAGCGTTGCAGCAACAGGAATAAGGATAAAATGTATAGCATCATTTCAGGTATGATATTGAAGGTCCGTCTCTATTCCGTAGATGCTTAGCAACGTTATTACATATTTCTTTTACACGTAGATAGACTTTGTGATGTATTTTTTTAAAAATGGAATGCATTAAATTTCAATTCGGTTTTTGGTTGGAACTGATGTAAGAATAGAATTGATAGCGTGAGGAAAGTGTATTGAGTTGTAAAGGATATCTTTAGCTTGTATTCCAATCAATGTATGTTTTTATTTTAGATGAAAGTAATAATCATCATCCATTTGTTTGTCCAAACTTATTCAACACCCAAAAATTATATTTCATCGTGTGAGGAACTGTGGAACAATGACATTCCCATTGCTACATTGTGTCAGTTATCTGTGTGTATGTGTGTGTAAACCATCTTCAATTGCAACCCGCGAAAAGCCGCTGTGCGGAAACTAAATGCAAAATCATAAACACATACTTCGACATTCTAAGTAGATGTTAAGATTCCTATAATATACAAGGGAAGATCAGAAATGATGAAAAACCAAAAAGGCGGATTTCTCAAGAAACGAATCCAGCAATATCTACGAATAGATATACTCATTTAGTACAAATTAACTTAATTATGGATCGACCTCCGTGACGAAATGGTTAACACAGCGCCATACGACACCAGCGGTTCCGGGTTCGAATCATGGTCTGGGCATGTGTGTTCTTTGTGATTGTCCCTTCATTAATTTCAACATATCATAACCCATCATCATCGTATCGATTAGGTAAAAGTATCAGAAAAGCGACGCTAAATAACAAAAGTCCAAAACTGAATTATGCCGCTCTCATCCTATAAAAATGTAAAAATATCTAAGGGTAAAAATTAAAAACAAACTGGGGTGTAAGGGGGTGACCCTTCTACAAGACACCCAAATGTCAACCTGTCTTCACGTAGTATACCCTGGACTGCATTTTGCAGACTAGCGAGGCTCTGGCGTCTGGACCCATGGCCAGTATAATCCTCTATAGGACTTGTGTTTTCGAGATTTTAATTATAATATAAAAAAAAGAAGCTATACATTAGCTTCTCATATTTATCATGTGATTTAACCTAACCTATCTACCCATCTCAACCTCATCATGTGCTGTGCCCTTCTTACATCATAAACGAGAAGGGAAAGCTTAATGTACACCTTGAACTTAGTGTGTGCGGGGTTTGTCACTCGATGATCGTAAAAAATGAACACACGTGAGAAACGACTTGAAAATTCTTTTGACTCTCTTTTCCCTTTCGTCTTTTTCACATAATTAACGTGATTACTTCCACATTTGGTGTTTAATGTTTTCTCTTCAGCAGGCATTTAACCACAAGAATCATTTCTACCGGCTACGAAAGGGTTTCGACACAAACATGTTTCATATAATCGAGTTAATGGCAGTAGAATTGCTGTGAGATAAATTTTCTACGACGCTCTGTTGACAATGCGTTTACTTGGATTTAAGGCGTGGAGCGCAATGAATTATAGATAGGAGTTTCATCTTGTTAGTGGAACCGCCATCATAATAACATCTTATCCGAGTTCTTATGTAATTTAGTAGTAACTTACTTGGAATATCTAGAAAGATATTTTAAAATTAAAAACATTTTTTCGTTCAAAACAAAACACTCGAATGAATTAAAATAGTATAAACTAAAATCTACGTTTGTAGTACATAACATTGTCTATTGTTAAGCCACCTCGGTGGTCGACTGCTTTATGTAGCAGACTTTCGATCTCGCTATCGAAGGTTCCGGCTTAGAGTCCCGGCCTGGGCATGGGTGTTCTTTGGAGTGTTGTATTTTTGTTATTTAGCCTCGCCCTTCTGCCACTTTTACAATCGTATCGATGAGGATGGGTGATGATATGATGCACTTTCAAAAAACAACCATGCCCAGACTGGACTCGCACTCTAATAATGGCGATTAGTAGAATAGCGACGTAAAACGAGGGAAATGCAAGTGAGAAATACTTGAATCTCTTCTTTGTGTAACAAGCAAATAGCAATTTTTTGTGTTGGGTTGTCAAATTACAAAAAGAACGTCTCATCCTTGAACATTGTATGCGTCTTTGTGTTTATACCAAAGGGTCACCCCTCCCCCCACACACACACCATCACGCACACGCACACATACACACACACACACCATCACGCACACACGCGCGCGCGCATATACGTGGTACAATCGAAAAGTTCGGTGGACTCTGCTCCTAGTTCCTTACTATGGTTACTTCCAAACACACTGTACAACCACCTTCGAAGTAATCCTCTTGGGCAATTATACAGCTGCTGGAAGGCATATTTTACTGCTTTCACCTCTGTTTCTGACTGACCAGAAACGACGCCCCTTTAGATGGATTTGGGAGAAAAGGTAAAAAGTCGCAGGAGATAAGTCCAGTCGATAGGCGGAATGATCCAGCACAGACTTTCCATGTTTGCTCATGAAAGAAAATTACGAATAAGAATTTCCCTTTGCTTTGATCCTGCCGCTTTTTCTTTGTTCTCGGTTCTCGAGTTCTAATGTTTTTCTTTGATTCTCAATGAATTGTCAATTCAGAATTCATTCCGGAGGGTAGAACTGTAAACAAAGAGCACTATGTGGATGTTTTACGTCGTTTTCGGGAGTCCATCCGCCGTAAGCGGCCTGAAATGTGGCAAAGTGGACAATGGTGCGTTCTCCATGATAATGCGCCTCCCCACAGGTTCATACTCGTCGCTGAGTTTATGGCCACACGTTTAACGTCTGTGCTGCAACATCCCGTCTATTCACCGGACGTAGTTCCCTATGATTTCTACCTTTTCCCGGGCATGAAAATCCATCTAAAGAGATGTATCGCGCCAGATAATAAGGTGAAAGTAGCATCGCAGGAGGCATTACGGGAGGTTGCAAATCACGGCTTTCAGCAGCTTTACCATCTCTGGCAAAAGTGTATAATTGTCCAAGGGGATTACTATGAAGGTGGTTATGCATCTGTGTTCTGAAGTCATCATGGTAAAGAACTATGAACCGAGTCCCCGAACTTTTGGATTGTACCACGTAGATCGCGCGGAGCTGATTGTCATTGCGCATTTAATACCATAAACATGGATCCAACAAGGTTTGAAAACGCCTGGCAAATATAACGCTTGTAATTGTAACATCGTCAAGAAAGGCTCATTTCGAGATACGCTGGCAGAAAAGAGGATGCTTAGATGCGGAATGGCTGGGGTTGTTGTGCAAATCCTAACGTTTATCTTATCTTTTGTTCATTTCCTCGCGGCTTTGGAAAACACGCCCTTCAGCATTGCATTCTACAGCATTGTCTGGAAACACGGTCTCGAGTTTTCTTGCTCGGACTAAGAGAGCAAAAGTTGTCCTAGCAAATCACGACAAATCTTTCTTCTTTACTTCCTGGTAACCAATCTTGCTTTATCTGCCTTTTCTCTTTCTCTGCTATTATTTGTGTTTACAACTCCGTTATTTTTTTTTGTGTTTCTTGTTGTAACAAGCAAGATGCTTATCTCGCAGAACAGAGGAAGCGTCCCTCTCGCCAACTCCGTTTTAAGCGGCTCTTTTTCCGTTATACGCTGTACGATCTGTTTGTTCACGTATTAGGTGGGGGCCAGGGGGGCGCAGCTCGTCCATTAATTGTAGAAACAACATGCTATTTGAAAAATATTATTACCGTATAAATGCCCCGAATTACCTTCTGAACTTCTGGAAAATTTATACAACTAAATTTCGAAATGAGAACGTTTCACAAGGAAGAAAGTGTATTTTTTTTGAGATGGATACTGGTGAAGATTTATTTCCTCCTTATATTTATTTCATTTAATAATACAGCGTGGGTCATAATTCACGAAGGGGTTGCAACCCTGAATAATGACCATGTTAATTACGGGAATATCCTGTTTGTTTGTTATCTAGAAAATATATATAAGGGAAAAACAATTTGACTATTATTCACCATCCAGCAAGATGGAGCCGCAGCGCACACAGCCAGGGACACGATGGCCCTCCTTCAAAGAACGGGTGTATGTTAATAAACCCCCAGACAATCCAGCAGCTCAAGGAGATCATCCTTTCAGAAATCCAAGCCATAACATCGGCAACATTGGCACGCACAATGATTAATGTAATGTAATTAATTAAAGTAATGGTTAATATTTTGGCAAGAGTTCATGCTTGCTTGCGAAGTTAATATGGTGGACATTTACGTGAAAAAATCTTTCACACATAGGTGAAATAAATCACCCATATGTAATGTACATAATACCAGGAAATCAATAAATACCACTATTATAATGCCAATGGTATGCTCTATTGAAACCCTTTCGTGACTTATTGGCCCACCCGGTATTTTATATGTAACGTTATTTGAAGGAGTTACAAACTAGTGGTTGCAGAAATGTTCAGACTTCTTCTTCTTTTTTTTTTGGAGGAGGGAAACAAAATCTTTTTCCAGGGAGGCAAACGACACTTTTCCATGGAGGACAAGGAATATATCCTTCGAAATTGCGGAATTCCTTATTGTGAATTATTTGAAGAGGGAATAATATATAAGTTCACTTCCCAACGTAAAAAGTGCGATGAACGAAATTAAAATTTTCACTACTCGCTTTCCAGGAGGGGGCAAGTGTCCCCCCACCCCTAGTCCTTGCTGGAAACACATCACTGTCGCAAAGTTGTTTAAGTTTATTTCCATTACCACAGCCAATCCAATGCCTCACCACTATGGGGATGGATATCGAGACTAGTGTTGCCCACGGGACGAGACGGGACAGGCTTTTAAAAATTCGAGACGAGACGAGATTGATCATGTGTCCCGAGACAAACGAATATTTTCGAGACGAGACAGCATTTCACAGCATTTCCACGAGACGAGACAAGCCAAAGTCTCGTCTCGTGGGCAACACTAATCGAGACGAGAACGAGAACAGGCCTTTCGGGACTTGTCGAGACCAGACGGAGAACGAGATACACTTTTGTAAATCGAGACGAGACCGAGACTTAGTGTCTGAGATTCCATACCACTCAGCTACAACTGCCAATTTTCCATATTGTTACATTTTAGTTATTATGTACAACTTGTGTATTGTATCTTATATTAACTCACAAGATACGATTCACCTCTTGCTCATCACTTGGGACAATAATTCTTCAGAATTCACTCATATGAGTAGGCATTGCGGATACGAAGGACGAACTCAACATACGTACATTTTCAGGAGAATTTGTTTCAAGTCGTGAGAGACAGGGCGAACTCAACAAAATTGTTGTAAGAGAGGATGGGAAAGTTTTCCTACATTATTTCCAAAGTTTTGTGCTGTATCGACCCATGACTCAGAACTTGAACACATTTTCTTCAAAATGTACATTTGTTGAGTTCGCCCTTTGTATCCGCAACGCCTCATATGCAATATGGTGTAATTGTCAATTACTGAAATAATTTGCTTGATATTTTAAAGTGACTTGGCAACACTATTGCGTTGCTTCTAATTCTGGAAGTGAAACGGTAGAACATAATAAATAATATCCTGGTGTGGAAATACCCTTTTCATTCCTTCCTCTTCATTGACTCTCCTCTGACATTTTAAGCCCTGTATTTCCTATTGTTTTATTCCATAGCAGCTAGAACAAATACTGTATATCCGATAATCTCGTATGTAGATTTTGATATACACTTTTATAGATAAGAATCTCATCTCTGCAGCAACATATCGTAGCCGTTCTTTGTTAGTTTCTTGGCCCGTTTGCCGCAACGAAATGAGAAAAATGAAGTGAGCTTTAGAAACAAAACCTGGATCCATCGTTCCTTTTGTATTCTCCTACAATTCCACCTTTCAAAAATGCCCTTTGATGCGCTATAAAAATGCTATCGCTTTTGTTTGGCGTGATGAGCATGCGGTTATTCACGCAAACGAGAGAATCCCTCTCTCCATGGCGAACGCAACATGTGACGTACTACATCGTTCGCTATCGATCACTGTTTAAAGTGACTCGTTCAGAACGGACGAGACGAGATTTTTCTTTCTTTCTTTTTTTATCCCTTCGGTTTCCCATGAATGGCCCTGACGGAAAACGGGAAGAATTCGGAACATGCTCCGTCGATCAAGAGCAACCGGATTGAAGAAAAGGTGGTGCGTGATCGTCAAGCAAATATCGTGTAAATAAGCGCTAGATCAAGAGATGGCGCTGATGACTTAAACATAAGAAACCAGAGTAAACTATACCAGTACCGGCCCGCCGTACTTTCCGGGGTTATACGTCAAAACATCGACGCAAAAACATCGACAACAAAAACATCGCCTACATTTCATCGACAGTACAAAACATCGACGGTAAAAACATCGACAGCACAAAACATCGGCAGTACAAAACATCGACGGTAAAAACATCGACGGCAAAAACATCGACGGCAAAAACATCGACACATCGACGCCAAAAACATCGACACATCGACGCCAAAAACATCGACAGCAAAAACATCGACGCCAAAAACATCGACAGTACAAAACATTGACGGCAAAAACATCGACAGTACAAAACATCGACGGCAAAAACATCGACGGCCAAAACATCGACGCCAAAAACATCGACACCAAAAACATCGACGCCAAAAACATCGACGGCAAAAACATCGACGCCAAAAACATCGACGGCAAAAACATCGACAGTACAAAACATCGACGCCAAAAACATCGACGGCAAAAACATCGACACCAAAAGAATCGACGGCAAAAACATCGACACCAAAAACATCGACGGCAAAAACATCGATGCTAAAAACATCGACGGCAAAAACATCGACACCAAGAACATCGCTATTTTTTGGTCATTAAACTGTTAATTTATAATTCAGTCATGTTTTATTATTATTGAAGGAAAGTGGAAAGGAGGAGGAGCAGAGTAGAAAGATGGGGGTGAGTAATAGGGTGGAAAGTAGAGCGGCGCTAAAACTTCAACTCGCCCAGGTGAAATTTATATCTTGATTCGCTTCATGAATAGGATTTAGTGTTATGATAATAGCATCATGAAGCTACAGCTCTTCTTTGTTTCGACCAAACATGCCTACATTGGTCGATCTTGTTTTTAGATTTATTATCAGCCATGGTTATTGTGCAAGAGCGGTATTTTAATTGATTCGATAATTTCGGGCTGCACGCGCACCTTCTGACATCAAAACAATATTATTATTAGCACCTGATTCTTGCCCCAAAGCTCAAACAATGGAATCGTAAACAATGCGAAGTGTCATGTTTCCTTCTGCTTTCTAGCAAGCTGCTTTTAACTTCATAGACGGGATAGTTGTAATTTATGCTCGTTATATTGTGGGTGTGGAAGAAATATTCCTTTATGACTATGGTACGAACCGACTGAGGGCCCCTTTGCTTTACCTCCCCCGCCCACCTTCACACAGCAGACCCCTTGTGACAGCGACTGGACAGAAGCCTTCAAAACATCGTCTCTCACAAACATCAGGGTTTATCTGTAGCTGGTATCAATTCTGCCAGTCACACCAGAAGGGTTTCTAGAATTTTTGTCACAAATGTAGATTGTGCATGAAGGGTTTTTAACAAACAACGTGTTTTATTTTTTTTAAAATACACAGCCTTATATGAACTTAAGAAAATAAGGAGAATAATTTAGCTGTAATTTTTTGCTAGTAGTTTGTGTTAGACATAAATATACAGGTTGTCGCCATACACATAGGCGGATCTAGAACTTGTTTCTGAAATGTCCTCCTGCATCCACCATATTTATAAGAAATTTTCACTAACACGTATCAGTTCCTCTTTCGAAATTGCTTCAATTTATTTCTTCATATTTTCTTTGAATTCTTCTGATATGTGGCTTCCGGTATAAAAGTTTGGTAGAGTACAACACACAGGTTTTTGCCGTTGCGTAGATACCAATTTTCGTTTCGTTTTCCTCTCTCTTAGCATCACGTGTTCTACGCTGCTCGCCAACCTTCGCTATTGTTGCCATATTATCATTCCATTCCTGGAGACACTCGCGCAAACATCATTGAAAACAATTGAATAGGGCTCCAGCTTGCGGTTCACACCGTTCGGCAGGGACGGTAATGTGGCAATATAGCACGGCGTAGTGGTTGCTTCTTTTATGAAGTGCATGTTCATTGGCTAGCTAGTAACTAGTGTTGCCAACTGTAATAATGAAACACTATTTCTGTCACGGAAGGGGAAAGGCAGGTAAAGTGACGGTGAGTTTTGTTGGATTGGAAGCACCATATTTTTATTTTATACTAGGTATTTGACCGGTTTGACGTTGTGTGCGAGTCCTTCTGAACTGTAGACAATTTACCGAACCCATAGCTGTGTTCAATGTTATCTAATGCTTATAATTAGGGCTAGGATTTATAGGTAAATACATACTTTAAGTTTGACGAAATATCGCTGAAATTTTGTGATATCTTTGCGAATAGTAATGTTTGTAGTGATTTAAGGTACATTTTATTGTCAATATTTTTCCATATTTCTAACTTTAATAATACTTACTTTTACATATTTAAGGAAAATATACTTAATTTTACATATTTCAACAGGTTTAATTCACAAATTGTTCATATTTCATAATTTTGGAATTGTTCAAAATAAATAAATTATGTGGCTCCAACAGCATTTCAACTCTTGGCTCCGGCACGTGTTTTTGTAGAAAAGCTGTCATTTTTGCTGCTTAATGCGATGCATATTGTTTTCTGTGTTAAAATTGCCATGCTTTGATGGGTGACCAAGTTCATAGCAGGGCCGGCGGAAGGGGAGGGCGAACCGTGCCACCGCCCAGAGGGGCAAATTTTCAGGGCGGCAAAATTTGAAGAGAAGAAAAAATAAGCCTATTGAAAATTGTGGTCGAGCTAGATATTATTTTGCGCTTAATAGTATTGAAATAGCATAAGAAGTCTCATTATTTATTTTATATTTTGATGTTTTACTTAGGAATATATTGATTTTCAATTTCCCGTTCCTGCGTAATGACGGGGGGGGGGGGGTCGAAATGGAGCGACATCTGCCGCCACCGCCCAGGGAGGCAAAATGACTAGCGCCGGCCCTGGTTCATAGCAAAAGAAAAAGCCGCGCAGCTTATCGTCTAGTGGCAGTATATGTTGTTATTGTTTTGGAAGCCGGCATCGTTTGTAAGTGTACAACAAAGGCAACCGACTGTCGCCGACCACAGAGAGGAAATAATAATACTGCTTGAGGAGGAGTGTTGTGGTCCAATTGTCGCGGTTTAAAACGTTGGCATGTTATTATCTGCCGTTGCAGTTCCGTACCAGTGTATACGGGGCCTCCCCGATGGCGCAGTGGTAGCGTCGTCGCTAGTGTTGTCCACGGGACGAGACGGGACAGGCTTTTAAAAATTCGAGACGAGACGAGATTAACCATGTGTCATGAGACAAACGAATATTTTCGAGACGAGACAGCATTTCCACGAGACTTCCACGAGACGAGACAAGCCAAAGTCTCGTCTCGTGGGCAACACTAGTCGTCGCCTTGTAATCAAGGGGTCCCGGGTTCGATACCCGGTGGAGGCACATAGTGGTTCGGATTCCACTTTAAACTGTAGGCCCAGTCCCAATTAGCCTTACTGTGCATAAAGTGGACTTAAAATACCAAATCAACCAACCAGTGTATACGGGTTTTGGGAGTGAACAGTTAGAACGCCACGAGTGCATTAATGCAATGAAAAATAATATTTTTTTTTTGTTTGAAATCACTCAAATAAGGAATCGTATGAAAAAGTCTTCTTTGCAGCATTTTTGGTAATTTTACGTATGTGTTAGTTCATATTTTGCGAATTTTTAGTCCATATGTATGTAGCTACATACAAAGCCACTTGTTAGTACATATTAATCCTAGTCCTGGTATAATGCATGACGTTTAAAACTCAACGTTAGATAGATCTGAATTCTCTAATTTCCTTGTTGTACGTAACAGCTGTGCATCGGCGCACTGCAGCGATTTTTCTATCTGCTCCATTAGCAACACTGCTTCTTGAGTTGTGTCGCGCATCGCACGGCACAAATATCTGTGATGGACTCTAGCTCGCCACGATGACGTTAGAAATATGTCTGTTTCTTGTGCAAGGCGTCGGAGAGATTTCTGAGGAGTATGTTTCAATCGTGTTCCAACGTTGTCTATTTTATCCTCAGTAAGCACATGCCGTTTTACCTTAACAAGAGCAGACCCTATTTTCCTAAATTTGTTCACAAGTAACAGATCACTGTATCTGTGTGAAACAGGAACATCTGGGAATTCTACTGCAATACGCATTCTAACTTCCCTACAAGAATTCGTAATGACGTAAGAGTCGTATATAAAAATTCGTTGTTTAAAATTGTACGGATAGCGTGGCATTATTAGATTGCAGAAAGAACTGGTAATACATAAACAAAAACAAAACAATCTAAAACACTTGTTAACAATTTAACACTTCACAAACACGTGCAAACTGGATACCAGCTGTCTGGATACTGAAGCACGGACGTGTCCAATGTCAAGGTCAGCGTACAGTTGTGGGCAGATGTGCTCTTACTTTCCGACGCACTAGCCGCCGCCCAACGGCCACCTCGGCCGTGAAAGGCAGTGTATACGTATATCCTTATCACTAAAAATTCCGAGAGAGAAATACGTCGTTATGAAATCAAGGAGTTAACAAACTATGAATTAGAAATATTAAAATTGAGTTCCACACCCAGGTAGTCTGGCAATAAGACTGTTGCCTTGTAACCAAGTGTAGCCGTGTTCGATCCCTGGTGGGGGTACATTTCATTAAGTGGCTCGAATTCCACTATAAAATACTGCAATTTGTGTAAAAGTCAGCACGCTTGTACAAGTTAATGCTCTTCGGAGTCTACATTCCCCAAGCGTGCTGATTTTTGCACCGTATTGAGTATTTAGTTGGTTGGATTTATATTAACCTCATTTCTGAGGTCAGAAAATAATTTGTGCACTGTCATAGTAGGCCATTTCGATTCCAGCATGTGAAAGCAGAAGAGCTACATGTGAAGAGAATATTAAAATTATGATTTATTAATTTCTAAATTAAAGGAAAGCTTTACTAAGGACATTAAGTGATGTGTTAATTGGATTTGGCCGTTTCAATTCAGAAAGTTCCGAATTTATGAACTACGGAAAGCTACAATCCTACGCCGCTCACTACTGTTGTAATATGGAAGGGAATTAGCAATAAGAACCCTTCAGCAACTGCTTGCAATGGTTGAAACGTTAAAAATTGCCTTTAACGAACTTTATAAACTTTGTGTTATTCATCAACAGTTAAATGCAGTGGAGGCGATTGGGTTACAAAACTTTGGGGGGGGGGGGCAAGAACAATTTACTTTCTCTTCGTACATACGGTTTAGCATAATGCGGGGGCAAAAGCGGCAAAAAGTGTGGGGGGGGGGCATCTGTTTCCCATGCCAACCTAATCGCCGCCACTGCACTAATCGAGAATCGAAAAGTTGTTCCATCCCATAAAAATAATATCCAGGACT
The DNA here is from genome assembly GCF_977018435.1 of Lepisma saccharinum. NCBI lineage: Eukaryota > Metazoa > Arthropoda > Insecta > Zygentoma > Lepismatidae > Lepisma > Lepisma saccharinum. The sequence goes on along the minus strand of NC_139234.1, from coordinate 55,770,502 downwards.
ATTTTGTTAAATAACTGTTACATTGGAGGGAATAAATACAGCACTCAACCTCCAGTTACCAATCCCATTACGAAGGTAGCCCATGATTTGCTGCAAAGTAGAAAAATGTTCTTTCACATTTAACTAGTGGCGGAGATTATGGGGGCGTGGGAGGGAGCAGTTGCACCCACCATACATTTTGCCACATTTTCTCTCGCACTATGCTAAACCTTATGTATCAAGGGAAAGTAAACTGTCCTTGTTCTCCCCCCCCCCCCCCCTCTCAGTTTTGGAAACCAATCGCCGCCACATTTAGACATCATTTTGCCACGTATTATCTATTTTTTTGTTTGACGAGGAATTTCTCTATCCACGTTCATGGGCGTAACTTGGAATCTAACTTTAGGGGGGTCACAATCGAACTTGCCGCTTAAGTTTTTTTGGGGAGGATTAAAATGTTTTCTAGGCCATAAAAATAGCGTCCAAGATTATTTTTATTTTGTGAAACAACTGTCACATTTGTGAAATCATAAAAATTGCTCCTCTGGCCCGAAGAGGTCAATAAAAGTACCACTGACTTGTAAATTTTAATAAACCTGAAAATTTTAGACGGCCAATGCCCCCCTTGCTTCCGCCATTCTCATTTGCGAAAGCAGTCCTCTTCTATTGCCTTCACTTCAGTTACTTTTGTATTTGAGACTATTTCCTGATGTCAAATATTTACGGAAAGAATTTATGACTGTCGTAGCATTCGCACAGCAAGCCCATCTTGTTACAGATAGGATCTTTAAAGGAATAAGTTTCTATCCTGCATCTCTTAAGATGCTTTCGATGATACCATGCCTTGTTGGACTACTTGCAATTAAGCTATATATGTATTGCATTATTAAAAAAAGATCACACTGTTTAAATTATATGTGACTTTAAATTAATCTCTCAGGTTCAGATTAGGGATGGCCAAACGGATCCGGATCCGGAACTATCTTAATCCCATTATAATATTACCACACCTTAAAAGGTATTATGATCTTCGATTCAAAGAAATTTTTCATTAGTTAGTCCTACAAGAATTTTTTTCAAGTGTTGTTCCTAAAATACTTTGCTACGCATCGGCTAACACACTCGTGCACAAAAATAATCTTACTTGTTTAACATAAAATGTCAGAGGTGATTTTGTAAACGCCATTGAAACGAATATGTATTCATTCGAATGTATTGGAAATGAAAACACACATAAATGTGAGACATTCCATTCCATGATGAAACCTTTAACACACATAAGAAGATAGAAATGTTATACAAAAATTGTACAATTGTTCTACAGTTACAGCTTTAGAAATTAAAATAAAACATTATAATATATGCAGTGTTATATAATTACAAAGTGTAAGACTAACAAGGGAGGTTATCTAAGTGTCCCCCTCCGATTTCCACGAAACTTGGCAGGCGTATAGTCGGGCCCAAAGGAAGAAATACGTGTTTTTTATTGTTTCAGCTAAAAAAACGGTTTTAGGGTTAAAACCCCCTCAAATGTTAAGATGAGGACAAATTGAAGTAAGGATCTGACCCCTGTGTCCCTCCGATTTCCATGAAACTTGGCAGGTGTATAGTGGGGCCCAATGGAAGAAATACGTGTTTATTTTGTTTCAGCTAAAAAAACGGTTTTAGGGTGCAAAACCCCCTCAAATGTCAAGATGAGGACAAATTGAAGTGAGGATCTGACCCCTGTGTCCCCCTCCGATTTCCATGATACTTGGCAGGTGTGTGTATAAACGGACCCAAAGGAAGAAATACGTGTTTTTTTTGTTTCGGCTAAAAAACTGTTTTAGGGGGTAACCCCCCCCCCTCAAATGTCAATATGAGGACAAATTTAAGTGGGCATTTGACCTATGTGTCCCCCTCCGATTTCCATGAAACTTGGCAGGTGTATAGTGGGGCCCAAAGGAAGAAATAATTGTTTTTTTTTTTGTTTCAGCTAAAAAACTGTTTTACAGGGCAAAACCCACTCAATTGTCAAGATGAGGACAAATTGAAGTGGGGATCTGACCCCTGTGTCCCCCTCCGATTTCCATGAAACTTTCCAGGTGTATAGAGGGGCCCAAAGGAAGAAATACGTTGTTTTTTTTGTTTCGGCTAAGAAACTGTTTTAGGGGGCAAAACCCGCCTCAAATGTCAAGATGAGGACAAATTGACGTGGGGATCATCTGACCCCTGTGTCCCTCTCCGATTCCCATGAAATTTGACAGGTGTATAAAGAGGCCCTATGACCCCTGTTTCTTCCTATGTCATATTTACGTGGTTTCGGGGTCAGATCCCCACTTCAATTTCTCCTCATCTTGACATTTGAGGAGGGGGGAGGGCTCTATACACCTGCCAAGTTTCATGGAAATCGGAGGGAGAGACTTAGACCTCCCTTGTAAGTGTATTAATTAATTATAAATCGCGCACGCGCGCACACACACCATATATATATATGTATGTATATTATATATATATATGTGTGTATTAGCAGGTAACAATATGGTATAAGCACATTCTTACTTTCCAAAGAAGCGCATGTGGGATGGCAAAACGGATCCGGATCCAAAAGTTTTGGATCCGGATCCGAAAATTTTTTGGATCCGGAACCAACCGGATCCGCTAGGATCCGGATCTGGCCATCCCTAGTTCAGATTCAAAACAACTACACATAATTTATTAATTTCCAAGTTGTAACGGTCGGATTAACCATTACTGGTTTTGGTATATTGTAATAATTAATTGCTGGCCAGCTACGAGGGTAGGGTTAAGTAATATGTTTCCATGAGTGTACTTTTATGTTATTATTGCATGTAAGTGTATATGCATATTGGATTGTGCTTTGCTGGAAGTTAGATACCCCTGTTTTTTACCTCCCCAGTTGGGGGAGCTACTTGTCCTACAAAAGACCGTTGGCAGTGGAATTTTCCAACGCTACGGGGTCCACGTCCACGGACGTTTACCCCGACTATAAAAAGAGCCAGTGGGCTTTAGGAAAAAAAAAGTGTTTCCCCATTGATCGACGAAAGAGGAACGTTTCCTCAAGTTTAGTCCACTTATGGTGGCTAAACTGGATATAACAATGTAGCATCTGGTTATGCCAGCCCCTGTTGCTGTCCCAAGTCCCCTTTTAGAAAAAGCTTTGATTATGTGGATATTTCCGTATTTGATTAATTGATGCCCAAAAGAAAGAGTGAAGGCGTAAGGAAACGCATTTGTAACGGAATATCATTTAAGCTGAGGATAGGCCCACCGAGCTAGTTATGCTAACTCGGTGGTAAGGGAAGTGCCGATGGTTATGCCATAGGTGCGCAATTATATTGATTTAGAGATTTGGTAATTTTGGTCTATGCAAGACACTCATGGAAACGCTCTGTAAAATATGTATATATCTAACTACGTATAATAAACCAATATATCCTACGAGAATGTTATGATTTCAAGAACTACGGTACTGTCCATTTAACCAGTTGTATATTCACTTGCTGTATATGTGTAAACGAACCAGGGACATACAAATATAAATTGTTATGTGAAACCCCCCCTTTTGTAATTCCGGCGCAAATATAATCTGCTCGCTTGGCACCCAGGGTGAGGTGAAAGGAGAGATTGAGGGATGAAAGTAGGAAGTAATCCAGAGGACCGGATGGAAACGAGGGGTAGGGGGCCGACGACTTTCACAAAGTATGAGCCATTTATTCGCCAGCCATATTAAGCTACACAGCTCACAACTTACAGCTAACGTATAAAGTATGAGTGAGTGTAATTACAAGAAATTTCCTAGAAAACGGAGTGGAATGGTTCAATTATATAAAATGTAATACAAGCAACCCCCTCTCCCGTAGTTGCTTGGACATGTATCGACTTAAAAATAGGTAACATTCTTTTAGAGTATAATATTATAACTGCAATAAGATTACATTGCATTTCTAAGTAAAGGATTAGGGGAGACAGTCGGCCACCCTTGCCTCCCGTGCGCACGCCTATGAAAATGAAGCTTAAAGGTTCGTTAGGTGTTGAACGTTCTCCTACTTATAAAAAATTATTTTCCCACCTGTTACACATATTCCTAATAATAGTGATTCAATTTTTGTAGCAAGTTTGGTGAGTTATGATTGGCCAAATGGAAGTTTTTTAATGGAAAATATTGAGTGAGAAAACTTCTAGTTTTTCCAATTTTTGGTCGAAATGCGTCTAACCTACTATAAAAATATTGGGGAGAAGGGAGCCAGAGATGTCCCCTAGCCCGCCTGGAACGCCGTCCCTGATAAGGTGGACATAAGGGAATAAGAGCGAATATTCTGAGTGGAAAGTGACTCACTAGATGGACAGTTTGATTCAGATGTTCATTGATACCCATCACTGTAACATTTGTAAGAGTGCAGTGAAAAATTTAAAAATACTTTCAATCACCAATTACTTTATTTCCAAAAGAAACTAATTTTTCCAATTGTCTCTGCAAGAAACGCAGTGTTACCCTGTAATCAATGGGTCACGGGTTCGATACCCAGTGAAAGCACATGGTGGTTCAGATCCTATTTTAAACTTTGGGTCCAGTCCCGATTAACTTCTCTGTGCATAAAGAGGACTTAAAACTATTATTATTATTATTATTATTATTTTATGGGTGCACATGTAACATTGAAATTTTCGGTATTTGAAATGTTATTTATTTTGTCCTGTACATTTATTTTTTGAAACTGAAATATGCAATTCGTAGTTTTATACAATATCAATTGTTTGCAAATATATTTATAACAAAAAACAATATATATATTTAATCGTAATAATTGAGGATTTGGTGTGTTAGACCTTTAATTTAACATATATCAAGAGCCCGATCTCTGGCACCGTGAGCGATCAACAAGATAAATTTTCTCGTGTGACCCACGAAGGGTTAATCGGAACTGAACCTATAGTTTAAAGAATCCATAGCACTGTGCCACTTTCCTCCACCGGGGATCGAACCTCGGACACCTTGATTCAAATACAACAGCGGTACTGATACACAGTGAAGGCGCTTCGTCGTGCAACACCCGGGGAAAATGTCTGGAGAGGAAGGAGGCAAGAAAATATTGCAAGGGGGCAGTTATATTACTTGCACACGGTGTGTACCAGTGCATGAACCGATAGAACGTCACTACAGAAAAGTCAAGTTGTATTTCGTCCTTTCTGTCTCCTGCATCTAATAAACAAGGAATAACAATAGCCGGTGGTCTTTTCATCTTTCACACGGAGGAGCCTTCCTTTCCCTTTCCCCCGACCACATACGCTGCCGGCGAGAAGTGATAAATGGTTGCCAGAAACTAAACAATAACGTTCACTGCGCAATCTCATTGTTTGTAATTTTATCAATAATATTAATAATAATAACATCTTTATTGAGAGTGCGTGTTTCGGCCTCGCGGACCGTTCATACAACAATGACCAGTATACATTGGTAGCACGGTAGCACTATAAGTTGGCAACTTGAGTTGGCTCATTACACATTGTTCGTTTCACTGAAACACTTTATAATTTAGGGTAGCCCATCTCAAAATATTCGGGATTAGATATGAATTTATTAGTGTGGAAAACTTTGTCAAAAAATGATTTTCCCGTCGATGTTTTTACCGTCGATGTTTTTGATGTCGATGTTTTTGCCGTCGATGTTTTTACCGTCGATGTTTTCGGTGTCGATGTTTTTGCCGTCGATGTTTTTACCGTCAATGTTTTTACCGTCGATGTTTTTACCGTCGATGTTTTTACCGTCGATGTTTTTGATGTCGATGTTTTTGCCGTCGATGTTTTTACCGTCGATGTTTTTGATGTCGATGTTTTTGCCGTCGATGTTTTTGATGTCTATGTTTTTGCCGTCGATGTTTTTACCGTCGAAGTTTTTGATGTCGATGTTTTTGCCGTCGATGTTTTTACCGTCAATGTTTTTACCGTCGATGTTTTTGATGTCGATGTTTTTGCCGTCGATGTTTTTGATGTCGATGTTTTTGCCGTCGATGTTTTTACCGTCGATGTTTTTGATGTCGATGTTTTTGGCGTCGATGTTTTTGCCGTCGAAGTTTTTGCCGTCGATGTTTTTGCCGTCGATGTTTTGTGCTGTCGATGTTTTGTGCTGTCGATGTTTTTGGCGTCGATGTTTTTGGCGTCGATGTTTATGCCGTCGATGTTTTTGGCGTCGATGTTTTGTACTGTCGATGTTTTGTACTGTCGATGTTTTGTACCGTCGATGTTTTGTTGGCGATGTTTTGTCGGCGATGATTTGACGCTACACCAGTTTCCGGTGTATGTCCGCCAGTCCTTGTTATTGTTCCAACTTTGACAATTTGGAGCCCTTCCCACTTTGGATAGATCGGGCAGAGATTTATCCAGTATTCTTATTGGGGGGAGGGGGGGCATGTTCGTATTTAGGGAGGTGTAAGGGAAACTTAGAGCCAAAAATGACTATAAATTGGGCCTTTGTCAAAAAATTTAATGGGGGTCGAGGAAATTTTGGTTGGTTTTGGGGCGTTTTGGAGGTGTGTGGATAAATCACTGAACTCGGGTAGATCGTATAATGTTAAACGGGCACCCTGGGACACTTAGCTTGCAGGAAACGACAGGCAAAATGCAAAATAAAGTTCAACACCCAACACCAAAACGGTTATTTCACTTTGATTTGCCACGATTAGTATTAGTAGGAAAATGGTTCATTTAAGGAGAGATTCGTGTCATTCTGAATAATTTTGAAAAGCTGCTTCCATGTTGTAATTGCCAACAAAAGTAGAAAGCCAACGTTGAAGTTAATTTCTTGTCAGCGGAGGGTGTGGGTGTAGCCCTGTAGTGTTCTCAATGATATTGAGGAGGACCCAAAAACAGCGCTACGCTCTCAGCTTAGAACCTAAAACTTTCGACATTGAACTATGCTTTGTTCACACAAATTACCGTCGTTCTTGTAAGTTTACTAAGTTGCTAGTCAGTGTTTCTACGCTCAGAGGTTTAATTGTTCGTTCATTTAGTAAGCAGTGGGACCGCCAGCGCAATCTGTTAATCTAGTGTTTATTTCCAAGAGCATTGGCAACACTGTTGTAATATACAAGAAAATTATCGTATATGACGCACCATATACCGTCGTTGGAAAATTAAAATATGATTGATCCAAGGCGGGGGGAGGAGAATTAAACCTAACTGGCTAATCTGACATATTCTGCATAGACTGCAAATGGATGAAAATAATATGGTTATTATATTGCTGTTTGCTTTGATTTATGATTGATTAATTTTGTTTATTTTACTTCGATTTTCTGTCATTTTTGGCTAATCGCGAAGATGACTGATGATATGATGAAATTGATGAAGAGACATTCACATAGATCACCCATGTCTAAGCCGGGATACGAACCCGGACCTCTGGCGTCGTAGCGGACTGTGATAACCACAACGTCACGGAGATTGGCATATTGCTACATGAGAGTTTATATACGTATATTCTGTGAAACTGCAGCCTGTGCGAGCTAAGATAAGTGGACGCTTTAATTTCCAAGATTCCATTAACAGTGTGTGCTGATAATATGAAGGGCTCGGTGCAAGAAGGAGCTAACTCTCAAAAAGTTGTTTTCGAGATATTAGCATTTGAAAGTTTGAAAAAATCCATAAATCTGAATTTTGTTTGTATTGTCGTATAGTTGATTTCAAAAGCATGTCTGAAGTTTTCAGTTTACATGGACACATTCAAACGTGGTACAATTATTGCAAAGATGTTTAAATTAGGTTTCTTTCAGTTCATTGTTTCCCCTTTGTTGGTTTGATCCTTTGATTTGTTGGTGTCCTCGGTGGCTCAGTCGGTAACGCGTCTGACTACCATGCTAAAGGTCCCGGGTTCGATTCGCGGCCGGTTCAAATCCGGGAACTTTTCTAACGATGGAAGCGGCCCCGGCGCCCACCCAGCGTCGAATAACATGGGTACCTGGGGGAAACCCTGGAGGGTAAAGGCGGTCAGGGGCGTGATGCTGATCACATCACCCCCACTCACGACCGGATCAAGAAAGTGTGGGGCGTTACCCCCACACCCCCTATACGCCTTCATGGCGTGGTGCTATGCACAGGGGAGCACTTTACTTTTTTACTTTTGGTTTGATCCTTATTGCATCACAATCTTCGGTGTCAGTTCTGTGGAATAACAACAAATAGGAATGCATGACCATTATATTGTGAACAAAAAAATATACATAAGAATGAAAAATCAAAGTTAATTTTGTGGGGAGAAAAAAATTACATACAAGTTTAATTCATAATCAGTGTCAGCCGAAATATTCTCAGCACTGACACCAAATAGTGGCATATGAATGCAGGTCGCACAAACTATTCTGAATTCAACTGATCCAGGTCCTCCTAATGTATCAGTCATCAAGTCCATCCAGAATTTCTGCACTCTCCTCGGCAGCTACTTCCGTCGGAACAAGGTTGAGATAAAAATTATGGTATATTGGAGGGATCCATTCCAACAGGGACATTATGTCTGAATATTTCCGGACATCTATGGGAATCTGTTCCTTGTACTTGCATGGCAAATCACTTCTGGTAGTGGACGGCCTCTTTTCTTTAGGGTGCACCTAGCCCATACTGGCGCTTCTTTCTGATATGAATAACTCTCATGCAGAATATGGCGAGTAGCGGATTCCATCATGAACACCGCAGCCTCTTTAAACTTACCATCTGTGGTGGTTTTCTTGGTAATTGATGCCACAAGTGGTGTGAGATACTTGAAGTCGGTTTGCTGCATGCGTGTTGCATGAAATTTCTTCTTTCTGTTTGCACTGCTGATCACATCTGCCCATTGATCTGTTGTATATTGTATATTATAGGAAAATGTGAATGACCTCCTGGAAGATTGTCCCGTTGTGTAGGAACGTTTCGTATTCTGAATTCTAATATTTTGCATGAGGTATGTGTTCTGTGTTGCACTATCAGCCAAGTCCCAGCATGTGTGAAAAATGAACTCTGCATCCCCCTTAATTTTGTTCCAGCATTTCTTTGGACAAGTACATGGCTCGCCTACCTTCCTGGGAACAACATCCTTTGTGTTCCCGGATGTGTACTGCTCTTCTTCTCTTACGTTTCACTCTCTCCCAGTTATCTTGGTCGCATCGTCTCTTTCTGGCTGGAGGATGTCTCACAGGAGATCGCTCTGTCGTCCTTGTGATGTGAAGGTCATTCTGAAATGGATCAGAGTAACAAATTTATTTGAAAATGTAAACTAGCACTAAGAAATAACAATCCAATCCACTCGACAAACAGAAATTTCCGAAACACATCATTTTTGCAAATGACAAAACAATTCTGATTATTTATCTTTACATTATTTCTACAATACCTTTCCTGTTGATTGACTGATTGATTTGTTGTTTTAAGTCTACTTTATGCACAGTAAGGCTAATCGGGACTGGACCTACAGTTTAAAGTGGAATCCGAACCACTATGTGCCTCCACCGGGAATTGCACCCGGGACCCCTTGATTACAAGGCGATGAGGCTACCACTGCGCCATCCGGGTGGCCACCTTTCCTATTCTATACGATTTATCGCAATGTCCTTGATGGTACGTTGTCAGAATTTGTTATTATTAGGGAACCATGTACTTGTGTCATGTCGATTTCTTCGTGATTAATCATTTCAGCAATATGGGATCTAACCTACATTCATTGTGTTAGCAGCAGTTATCATCGGAATAAGTTCATGATTTTACTGTACCAACTTGCAAGAGGCCTGACGAATGCATAGTGAGCTGATTTGCGCATTAACATGCACATCACGACGCATACTTACCAACCGTTTTCACCGTGCCAAAGTCTGAGACAATAAGGTGTTAACCAACATTTTCAAAAAAATACCAAAAATAAAAACTTCTTTCTTACCTCAGAGTCGGTGCTTTCGCTGCTCGACACTCCACACACATAGTCTGGGTCATCAAGGCTGTTGTCACCGCACAGAGGGCCATTTTCCTCATCAGAATCACAAATATCTGAGGAGGTGCACTGCAGACCTTCCTCGTTATCCGACATTTTCCTGTGGCTTGACACCTTGTTGCACAGAACTTTCCGTTCGTACGTTCCTTTCGAAGAAGGGTACCATGTGATTGCGCGCGAATGTGACACAGCACCAGCACCACCTCTTGGTGAATGCAGCAGACGTTCATGCCGCAAGTACTACACGGTGTATCTCAATTTTGACAGAAGTGAGGGTTAGCTCCTTATTGCACCGAGCCCTTCATATATTACATCACATAGTACTATAAGATATGTTTTTTTCTTCTTAAAGTTTCAGTCCTAAAATGAACGCGATAAATCGCTTATGCCAGAATTATCGAAGACATTTCGAAACGGAAGTGAAGCAGTGTTTAAAGTGATTATAGTTCCTGGAGTTGTTACATATGAGGCCTTTGTAACCAACGAATTGAAGAAAAGGTTGTACGTGATCTTCAAGTTGATACATGGATGCAACGGAGGGCTGAGGATACAGGTGGGCGTCTCCCCGGACTAGATGTAAATTTTCTCATTTAAAATTTAATTGAGATCCACTACTCGCTCCCCCCTCCCTCAACAACAATTTACGGTGGTGGGGGTATTCATTATGCTAAAATTTACGAGTTTCCTGGAACAAGAGGGCATGTTGGGTGTATAATGTGTTTCCGTAATCGCTCCTGGTGTAGACTCATTTCTCCCGCCCGTCAGGGGACCGGTCTCTCGCTGTTAGCGGGTGATCTAATACACGCTGAATATGAATGGAATCGCTCCGCGTTTAATATCGTTGTCAAATTGGCTCGATGAGGCGCGAAGGTGAGGTAAATTGTATATGAATAAGTGGGAACAAGAGTGTCTTAATTGGAGGTTTGCGGTGAATACATGGTAAAAGACTTGCCCGCATCCCCTCCGCTTCTAAACAAAAGCAGATGATAGGGTGATGGTATGATTCTGGTCAGTACCGTACCCAAGGTTGGGTGGAGGGTTAGTGGGGGTTATAACCCCCCCCCCCATTTAGCCCAGTATTCCTAAAAGAAGAACGCAAAAGACAGGAGAAGGTGGCAAGATGAGGACACGTACCCTCGCCCCCCACTTTTGAAAATCCTGTGCACGCCACTAATTCTGGTAATGAATCCACCGTTCGACCAACGCCACATTCCTGTAAGTTATGGACAGTTAGTTATTTATTCACACACTCCAACCCCACCCCGCACAATTTCCTCAAGAACCCCCCTCAAATTTTTCACAAAGGTCCCAGTTTCGACTCTATATTTACCATTAAAAATCCCTAAATACGAATTTATACTCCGCAGATGGAAAATTCTGGATAAACCTTTGGTTATGGACGTCTGTTTCTTCAACCAACTTTCTTTTACCAATTCAGTAATCATCCTCTTGTCGCGATTAACCTGAAAAGATAGAAAAGTTATGTAAAATAACCAAGTAATGCACAATCAGTTTTTGTAGATTCATTGCTCGAGATTTCAACGAATCTATTATTCTACGTTCTGATAACGAATCCATTGCTCGAGAATCTGGTAAAGAATCCTTTATCCAAGATTCTGCTAACGAATCCTTGATCGGGAATCTAGTCACGATTTGTGGTAACGAATTCATTGCTCGATTATATTGAATATTTATTGAATAACGAAAATGTATGTTAGTTAAACTTGACGAAAAGTAAATTTCCTAATTAATATTTTATGCATATTATTATAAGTAGTAGTGTACATAAATCTCTTTTGGTGCTATCATTGAAACCCGTATGATGACAGTAATCCTTGCCCCCGTAAATTCGGAGGAAATGCTACACAAAAATATTTTCATTATTTAATTTTAGTACTTGGCGAGTGTTTCGTGAGAGGGGGTCCTGACCCCTTAAATCCGTCCTAGTCTGGTAACGAATTCATTGTTCTATAGAATCTAGAAACAACTATTGTTCTCGAGATTGTGATGACGAATTCATTGTTCGAGATTCAAAATTAAATTGTCTCGCTTTCTTCATTATAATCCATCATAGTGGTAAAAAGTACGCGACAAGAGAAATCAAACAAATAAACAGGTTATTAAACGGATCATTTGACCCATGCATAACGAGCAGACAGGCGGACAGTGACCGAAGAGCCGGAAAACCTCAGGAAAAAAATATCTGGATTACTGCTATTGGATTTCCAGTTTACGTATGCGTAAAACGGCCGTCGGTGGATATGACGCTCATAAAATCCTTGTTCCCGGTGTTAATAGCGAAACGGAAGGGGCTGTAAAACTGGACTGGCAGAGAAGGAGCAGGCCTGCTGGGAATCTCTTCTAGATGATTCGGAGAAGGGAAGGTTTGAGTGTGTCACTAATCGATTCTAGTTTGACCTTAAAAATCTCAGCACCCGAACTGACCATAAATGATTTTTTCGTTTCTTCGCCTTTTTTATGGTAGTATGGCAATATCCGATGTCATAATTCATTTTCGAACAGTAAAAAAAAAAAATATTTCAAATATTTTCCCCTTCCTGTTAAAAACAATGAGCAGGCAATTGCTGGAATTGGATGTTCGAAGAATATGTAAAGGTTCTAGAGGTGACAACACTGATAATTGTACTACTTTTATGAGAACCCAATGGCAAATGTGTTTTATTATTTTTATTTTTGCCTTTCTTGGGGTTGGTTGCATCATTTGAACCTGCAGTTACCTGAACCCGTACCAGTAACTGCGGATTGCTCACGATTCTCCTGCTGACGGTCTTGTTGTGTGCAAGACGGCGGAGTCGGCAACATAATTTGTGGAAATTACACTAGAAATGAAATATTTACCTGCAAACAGTAAATATATGCCTTTTAACGGTGTTGGAACCGAAAGTTCTGTTAACTGCTTCATGACAATGCTCGGCCACTTCCAAGTCATGCAGAGCCTACGTGATCTACTTTTTTGTTCGGATCTTGCGCGTAGTGATTTCCAAAGTTCATGTTCCACTATGAAGTTCAAGAAACTATTCAAACTAAAACATTTATTCTTACCAGTGGCGCATGTGAGGAATGATTGTGTATTAGACTTGAGGACCTTTCAGCATTTTGTATCTTGTACTCTTTCTCCATCCTCATATTATGGCTACTCTGGGATCCAACTTCTGTTTGACCGGGCTACTGCTGAGATGCAGTAGATATACAATGAATAAAGTGGGAGTGAGAGCCGGAGCGTGTATGTACGTACGTACATGGAAGAGACGCAGGCAGGAACTATATAACTTCCCGGAAGCAGTCGTAAACGTTCTTGTGGTTCAAGGTTGAAGCGGAAGGATACGTGGGATGCCAATCAGCTTCGCAGACCTATTTCTCGCTACAGGGGCTGTGTGATGCAATATCTCCACCAGAAGGATGTAGATTGCTAGTTTACTTATGTCATAGTTTCGAGTGACGAAATGTAGGTCAAACAGAGATATTTATACTTTTAATTTGATACGAAACCGAGAAGGAAAAGTGTGGTTTTTGTACAAGGCAGGGACAAGGAAGGCACTGACTCGCATCTGAAGTACGAGACGTAATGATTTAGGCAGTTTAAGTCGAAAAGAAACTGTTACAAACAAGGCAACAGTTTATATACTTTGACCACGGAAGGCGTGGCTAGTTCGAGTGGGCGAATCCAAACGAAAAGAGAAAGAAAGCAGAAACGTGTGAAATTACACTGTTGGTTTCAGAGCAGAATTTCGTCTGTGTTCATTCAGTTGTCTATTATCGCTATCTTTTTTGTGTTTGTGACTTGCGATGGCTGTTATAGTTCGTAACAAGCCATTTCAAAGTGGAACATAGACGATTTACGCGGAACGTACATTAATTACATTTGTAGCAGTCACTCCTATTTTGCCACTGGACGCGTCTAGCTAGCGCATGCGCAGTTGCGTCAATGACCTCTACAAATACTTACAGCAGGTGGCAACACGTTCACAACTTCAACGCATAGTCATCTCTGTCATCCTTGCTTTATTCTTGCCTTGTTTAACCTCGTTAAACCTTTATCAAGGCAATCCATTTCGCTTGGTTTCGTTTCAGTTTTCCCCACATTTATTTCTTGGAACAAAATCAACCGGTTTTTTTTTTTGTTATGTGTCAAGTGTTGTCAGATCCTACCGTGTTTTTTCCTTCCATCGTGGGTTGAAGTTACTGGATTCATTATTTCCTACGATCCCGTGTTCCTCGAGGGTTTATTGAGAAGACTGAGAGCCGTTTCTATAGCAACGCAACTTATATGAGAAGTTTTTAGCATTTATCTATCGAAGCCCCCTTCGCTTCATTTCTACGAACTCTATATTACATTTCTGCCTTTTTCTCTTTTTTTTCCTATCAAAGGTCAACGATAGCTTCAAGCGCTGTTGCTGATGGAATTCGCTTTTGGGGTGGAATGCAATTTGTGGTAGGTCGTTCTTTTTTATAAATCGCTTAACTATTTACGCCACAGTCTATTGCTTTGAATTTAATGAATGCATTCACAAGAATAAAATTTAATTGCCGCGTTAAATTGAAAAAAAAATTTAAATTTCGCGAGTTATTTTTTTACTTTTCCTAATTTTATTCTTTTCCAATTTCATTACTTATTTTTCTGTACTTTATACAAAGTTTTTTTTCCATTATTATTTCTGTCTTTCTTTTCCTATATTTATTGTTTTAGTGTTTCCTTCTAATTTGACTTCTTGTCCTTTCTTTTTCTTACATTTCTTTTCCTGTTTATCCCTTGCACATGCTACAGTTCTAATTCTCGAAGTTTCTTTCCTCAATATTTACTGTACCATTTTAAATTCCATCATGAGCATGATCACCATGTTTTGCGTATTGTTGTCAAAAATCTTTTTATAAATTTCGCAAACTATAAATTATGATATTAACTAAGGAGAGTCGGTTCTAGGGAGGGGCAACTCGGGCAGAGAATTGTTTGTGTGCTGTTTATTACGAGTTTATAAGACGCTGGTGCTTCCAATTAAGCAATTAATTTGATTTTTCTTGTCTTTGTGGTTTGTTTTGAAACTCTTAAAAGTATCCTAAATTATCGTAATCATCAGAGAATGTTATTGGATATGATTGAAACTTGCCACTTTGATAGGTAAAAATAATAGTTTGATATCGTGCATATCCAGTTTTGTAATGAAGCACAAAGTCATATCGTAAACGAAAAGAAACACTAATTTAGAAACTTTTATTAGTCTCCCACAATTCCTGGCTTTTAATCATAAACTTGTTCTGTTTGTTTCGCTTAACTCGTTAGACGAAATATATAAATTGTTTATTCATTGTAATAATGTTGGTATTGTGATTATATAGGACACATGTAGGCCTACTTCAGATAAGGGACCAAAATCTCCGAGTTTTTCAAACCTCTGAAAAATCTTTACAGGCCCCGCATATACAGGTACAGGATGGCGCATATTGTATCTACCAACATCAGTTCGCAACCCTGTCGGAACGCAGTTGCTCATGCGTAGAAGTCTTTCTGGCAAATTCCATTAAAAAGTCAACCTGACAGGCAAAATACAAAAGCATATGTAGGTAAGGGCAATGCACAAGTTGATGCTCCGATACCCATATTTCATGATGTCAGCAATATCCAGTCTGTTGTCAGTATTTTTGCCAGTAGGCAACAATGCAAGTCAATATGGCTTCCAGTGCCCTATGACTACATAGAGTGAACTGTTTTTTGCACAGCCAAATCGTAGTGTGTATGTACATTAATTATCACAAAGTGATTGATATTGAAAATACAGACATGGAAGAAGAAATTGTTAGTAGAAAAACAGGAAAACATCAGTTATAGAAGTAAACATAGTCCTGTAAAGTACGTGGTAGGCTGATTCCATGACAAAATTTTGCAAAGGTGGCAACAGTGAAGCTGTTCTTAGGTGCAGAACAATAGTATTGTAAGTTTTCATGACAAGCAAAGCTACAGATTAGCAACAGGGACTTCTCATTAATCATGTTGCTATAGTTGCGTCACGGAATCATATGTATGTCACAAAATTAACGTAAGATGGTGCAGGGTGTGGTAACGATTACTAGAGAAAAATAATAATTTTGTGTAATTTTGCATCATACGACCGACACTTTGCTGTGAACTGAACCGCAGACAGTGGCGTTCCCAAGGAGAGGTTGGTGGGAATCATAGCCCCCTTTGGCCCAGTATTTCTTAAAAGGAACGTCAAAAGCAGGAAAAGATGGCAAAATGAGGGTTGACTACTAAAAAACTTATACGCACCCCCCTCCTTTCGAAACTACTGAGCAAGTCACTGATTACAGACGTGGACGTCCGCAGGATTTTTTGCAGGGAGGGGCAAGTAAAGTATTTTTTCATGGGGGGGCAAACAAGGCAAATTTTCTCCCATAATAGTGTTCTTCCATCAAAAAAACATTGCTTCAATTTGAAGCTATCATATTCATGCAATAATTAACATATATCACTGTAGCTGAAATGAAATTATATGTGTGAAATATGTAATTTTTGATAGACTTTCATTTTCCAGGGGCTGCGTGCCCCCCCCCCCCCCAATCCTTCCGGACGTCCATAATTGCAGACATTGCTTACCATTGGAAAACTGTACTGGACGTTGTAGCATCATAGCCTCTCCATTATGGGAGGAAGTGTGGTTGAAACAGGAGATTGTTACTAGGTGTCTTGATGTGCTGGACAGTCACCTTTCTGCATTTAAACAACACATTCATCACGAGAAAGCAAAGTGCAGCATTTCAAACAGTAAAATAAAGCTGTGATGATGAGACACGCATTTTGCAGATATAGCTACTCTAAATAAATACATGTGTTGTTCAAAAACAACAGCATGATCTTTATGCCGATGGGGTAATCTAAAGTAAGTTAATATTCCTGGCACAAGGGGCACACATTCTATTCTTGTACATAATCGTTCCACCATATTGCTGAAGGAATGGCATGATGCTGCAAAATATAAGACTTTTCAATTTGGAAGACACCAAGGTGAGGTTCGTGATCTGGAGCATACAGTACCCCATCCTGTAACATCTACAGTCAGTGTAGAAAGCGTTGTCCTGGCAACATACGCTGGTAAGAGGAGCAAAAGGTCCTATATTGCACAAATAATGATTGCAACAGATACAGAGTATGAAGTGTTGGGCCTGCATCACAATGATAACAATGAAAAACTATTTGTCTTCCTGGATCCAGAAGATTGTTGAGTTGAAATGCGCTTTCTTTCTGAGCAGCCAAAGATGCAAGCGACTGGAGGTGTTCAGTTGTGTTCCGTGACAGTAGATTATAATAGTTGATTGATCGATTTTGTTTGTCATTCTTTGTCTTTCTGTCACTTTTGGCTAATCGCGAAGATAGGATAAGTGATAGCATGATGAAACTGATGAAGGGACACACAAAAAACTAACCACTCCATCACAAAGGTCGGCTGTAGATGATGGATAGCATTGGAATCATGCATATCAGGTGGTGACAAATACGTATGCATCACTCATTTTTTATTTACGTTTAATTTCAAACACTTTACGTGTTTTGTGTGTGCATTACTGATGTTGGAAAAATTCTGATTCCGTGATATGACATCTTTCAAGATATTGTTTTAGAACTCTGTAAACGCCCTCCCTTTCCCGGGAAAACAAAAGCTACCACTACCTAGATAGAGGAAGCAAAATCTCCCTCGGACAAGTGAAAGTGCTTAACGGTCCAGGTTGAGTTCGTGTATAGGGACGGTGACCAACAGTGCATAGCGATTAGCCATATTAAACAAAAACACATATACTTTCGATTACCAAACTTTTACCTGTAGCCGGGAAGCGGCTAGCTGCATACCTGAAAATCACGGGTAGCGACATACGTATGAAATGATATTGCCCAAATTAACATAAAAAATAAAAAGTATATTAAATTCATAACAAAAAAATCAATTTAGTACAGGTCCCCACTCTTGCATTCACACATTCTCTCACAGATCCAGGCTACGGGGTCATCAACAAAAATAATACATAAAATGCACAGGTTTTTGACGACGAGCCCTAATTATTGCATTCGCATTTACTTTTACATAGACTTTTGTTTAGTCAGGTCATTTGTGAATTTGCTCCAGTGCTACTTCAAATCACTAGCCAGCCCTTACTTAAGTTTACGTTTAATAATAGGTCGGTGCGGTGACAATACATTATTTGTCCAGAATAAACAAAGCATCTCAACGGCAATTACGCTCACGTGGGCGGACGTTTTTCCTTTTACTTGACCTCACGTGGTCCTAAACATAACAATAACCTCCGTTGAGTGACGCAAACATATACTCTCTAGCGGGCGGGACTTCAACACTTCGCCGCGACGAGCAATTAATATTACCAGGCAAATACTTTAACCATAATCACATACGCGACCTGACGTAGCTAGCAGCGACACAGCGCTGACACATATTAAACTGAACAAACCTCAAATAGATAAAACAATTAAGCGGGCGGCGCTTTACTCTAGCAGTACGGACTTCAATCAAATACAAAAGGAGCACAAGCAACAGTGAATTTAAGAACATTAAAAATCACAAGAAATGAGTAAAATTGACCTGAGACAATTAAATACAAATATTAAGCGCAGCGGGAGTCTGATATGAAGTTTCGAGTTGTGTGGGCGTTTTCAAAACATCGACGAATTTCTAGAGCATTCTCTAAATATCAATCGAGCCGGTACGTGTTGACATTCATACAGATGAATACGTTACCATCTCTCTGGTTCCACGGCGCATCCTGGTGTCTTCGCGGGCGATTGAAATCACTTAGTATGCACACGAAAGGTTTTCCTATTCGTCCTCGGTCGCGACGACGAGAAGGTGAAGAGCGTTCATGCATCTGGTTCCTCGGCAGATCAGTGACGATGGGTCGTCGGCGTCGCTCGGGGAACGTCAAGGGCCTCGGCCTCTCTTCCTCTTGGGGTCGGTGAGCATCTCCGTGTTTAGGCGTGATTCGGGCGTCGCACCTGGGCGGCTGGCGGTAGTTCATGTATCGTCGGCGTCTTTTCCATCACCGTCGGACGATCTCAAGCGCCGGGACGTCGACATGGCAGCGTTCGACATCTCTCTCCCTCTCTGTGGCGGTTGGTAGGCATCAGGCGGCGTAGCTCGGGTTTTCGGCATGAAGTAGGCATTTGTCGTGGTGTCTCGTCTGGCAGCGGGGCGCACCGAGGGTGGCCCTCGTCCTCTCTTCTACAGTCAGCCGGCCATGCTTATGAGCGTTTCACTTCACGAAAAGGACAAAATCTCACTTACAGCCACTCCTCACAAACTCGCTCGAACGACTACAGTAGGCTGGCGCACTTCCGCTCGTCCTCACACCAAAAGATAACACCACACGACGAGTCGGCACAATGGTAGTCTCAACGTTCGGAGCGCGTGGATGTGTTCTCCTTGGAACTCGCGGTAAAACTGTGTGTCGAAATGGCAGGTTCTTTCGTTTTATGCGGATTTCGAAAAAGGACGCTTGGCGGTCGTTGAAGCTACGCTTCCCACGAGGTCATTCCACTTCGCTCCATTGTCTCCCAGCCTGGACAGAGCGTGCTCTGGTAGGCTACGTTCGGATTAGGTCGCCGTCAGCCCGGCGCCCACAGCTCAACTGCAATCTGTGTCCATAAACTGATTGATTATAACCAATTCGATCTGGCATCCGTAATTCTTGCTTGATAGCGACGAATCTCCACACATCCGTCCTTGCATACATGTTTGTGCGCTGGTAAAAGTATCACTTCAGTCCGGCCGCTGTAACCCGAGATATTTGAATGGCTGTCGTTAAGGTCGAATTTCCTAAGTTTCAGGCGGAAAACGTGACCTTTCTGGCGCTCGCCCGTCAGACTCGCGACTCCCTTTCATTCTCCCGTTGGCTTGGCAGATCAAATATATGCACATACAAATAAAAACACTCGAACACCTTGATTAAACACATTTTTCACGGGTAATGATTAATAATAATAATGATGAGGCAGGTCGACGATAAATCTGACTGTCATAACTCTATATCTGAAGTTAAAAGATCTTGTATATCTTGCATCCGTGACATTAGCATTATTAATGTATTTATTTATTACCTACTGTCTTGCAATTTAACATGTCATATTTATTTGATGTACATACTGTAGGTAACTGTACACCAAAATATGCATGACCTGTTTCTTATACTTTTACATACTTAGAAACTATCAACATAGGCGTGCGCAGACTGTCTGATTGGGGGGGGGGGGGGGCAAACGCCTTGATGAAAGTTCAGTCTGGAAGGAAAAACCTCATTGTATCTCACTCTTAGTTTTATTGCATTGTGGGTGTGTGCGTATATAATATACATATTATTTAAATGAATTACATAATAAATTCATCCTCCTCATAACAAATCAACAGGAAAAATGATATAAATTGTCTCTGAAATGTGCGCGCACCTTTTCCTCCGAACATTTGTTCTTGCATTTAAGACAAAACTGTTTAGCAGCAACAGTCTGAAGTTCTTAGTTGTTCCTATATATATATATATATATATATATATATATATATCTCCATAGTATAGGTTTGCGTACGGGGGGCAAGGGGAGGGAGGGCAATTGCCCCCCTAATCACGGGCGTTCACAGAAGGGACAAGCAAGGTATTACCCCGATAATAGTGCTGACCCTAATAAAAAAAACAATTGAATATGAAATTATAGCACTCCTGCCCCCCCCCCCATTACATAATAATTAATGTAAATTGCTATGACTGAAATCAAATCAAATCAAATTATACTTGTGAAATATATTATTTTAGGTTGAAATTCGTTTTCGAAGGGGGAAGGTGTGGCCAGCCTTGCTCCCCTTCTAGACATTCCATGCCCCTACAATATTATACTTTCACCTAGAAATTTAGTGCAGACTGTTATTATACGATATTACAGGAGACAATGAAGAAGTATTTTCAAGCCGATGAAAGTTAAAAGCAACTACGGGGGAAGGGCGTACAGTGGCGTAACCACAAAGGGGCAGAGGGGCATTGAATTTTCCCAATCTTGGACGGAAACCAATTCTAAGGGGGGGGGGCGAACATTGAAGTAAAAGAAAGCAAGACTAGCAGAATCTAAGAGTAGCAGGACAAAAGGATACTCAAGATGGAATTAGTTTTCACGTCTTTCTTGCATTATTTCTTCCAGACGGCCAGGAGCACCTGGAGCGGGCACAGAGGGGCAATTGTCCCTTCGACTTCAAATTTTATACAAATAAAAATACATTACGTAAAATTTTCTTGCTCGCTTCACTCGCAATATCTGCATTTCTTACAGCCTTGGCAAGTTCATAGCCGTAGCTACGGGGCGGCTGGAGTTAGTCCCTGGTTGGCGAACGATCTGAATGAGAAAAAATGTAGAAGAGAATACCATGGCATTCCATGATTCTTTTGCGCCCTATTAAATCAATACTGTTTTCAATTTGCAAAAAAGGCCTCCCCGATGGCGCAGTGGTAACTTGTCGCCTTGTAATCAAGGGGTCCCGAGTTCGATACCCGGTGGAGACACATAGTGGTTCGGATCCCACTTTAAACTGTAGGTCCAGTCCCGGTTAGCCTTACTGTGCATAAAATGGACTTAAAACACCAAATTAATCAATCAATTTGCAAAGATTTGGAACGAAAAATGTTTTTGCTCGCTTCGCTCGCAATTTGTTTTCTCGAATCAATTGTATGTTACCAGAGTGAAGTAAGTACAACTAAGTAGTTCAGACAGTTGCTGCTATAACAGTTTGGTTTGGAGGAAAAGGAGCACGCACGTTTCAGAGACAATTTATATCATTTTTGCTGTTGGTTTGTTAAGCTTTGATTGATTGGTTGATTTAGTTTATTTTACTTCGCGTTTTGTGCCTTTTGGCTAATTTGCGAAGATGGGGATGAGTGATGAAATGATGAAATTGATGAATGGACATTCACAAACAACCAGGCCCTAGCGGGATTCGAAACCGTGACCCTTGGCGTCGCAGCGCGATGTGATAACCATTCGACCACAGGGTCCGGCTGTTTGTTAAGGGGCGGATTAATTGATTATGTAATGTATTTAAATATTATGTTATATATATATATATGTGTGTGTGTGGGGGGGGGGGTGCATACATACATACACACACATATACCCATCAATGTAATAACACTAAAACAGTGAGATAAAATTAGGTTTTTATTTCTCGACTGAACTTTCAAGGCTTTTGCCCCCCCCCCCCCAGGCTCTGCGCACGCCTATGCTCTCTGGTAACTTACAATGCAATACAGAAAAGAATCAAATTGCAAGCAAGAAGAATTTCTGATCCAAATTTTTGCAAACTGAATAGGGCGCAAAAAATTTCATGGGGCGCCATGGCATTCTCTTTACATTTTATTTTTCATTTAGATTGTTTGGAGCCGAGGGCCAACTCCAGATAATATTTTAAATCGATAGGGCAATTACCCCTCTGTGCCCCACTGCAGGTGCTCCTGGCCGTCTGGAAGAAATAATGCAAGAAAGACGTAAAACCTGATACCATCTTGAGTGTCCTTTTGTCCTGCTACTCGTAGATTTAGTTAGTCTTGCATTCTTTTACTTAAATATTTGCCCCTCTTGCTCCCCCCCCCCCCCGCAGAATTGATTTCCGTCCACCGCACCCCTTTCCCCGTAATTGCTTTGAACTTTCATAAGCTTGAAAATACGTCATTTTCTTTGAGAGTATAATATCGTTTAATACCGGCGATAAGATTCCTCTACACTAAATTTCTAGGTGAAAGTACAATACAGGGGAATGGACATGTGGAAGGGGGACAAGGATGGCCACACTTCCCCTTAAAAAACGAATGTCAATCTAAAAGTATATATTTCACACGTATAATTTGATTTCAGTTACAGTAATTTACATTAATTATTATAATGGGGATGCGGGAATGCGATAATTTCAAGTGGTGTTCAAGTATTGAGGGAGCAATACTATTATCGGGGTAATATACCCCATGGAAAAATACCTTGCTTGTCCCTCCGTGGAAAAAATCTGCGGACGTCCATGAATAGGTGGGGGCAATTGCCCCTACCCCTTGCCCCCCGTGCGCACGCCTATGACTATCAATCATTAGGTATATGCTGACAGTCCCAAACCGATTCCGTGACGGATGGAATGGCCCGCCCATGCTTAGGCCGTTTCGTGCTTAGGCAACTGCAAGTTTCTCAATCAGTTTGTCATGGAATGTTCACCTGTTCAGACACGAATCGTTGCAGTGGACCTGTCCATCCGAACGGGTTTCATTCAGGAAACACCCTACAGTAGTAGCCTTACTAAACTCCCTTCGGTACGCACTTGTTTAACCACGGTTCTTCCTTACCGTCGCTATTAGTTTCAAGGTGTAGGAACAGCGACGCTAATAACAACAATGAAAATAAATACAATGCAGTATGACAATTTCCACCTCCCGCAGCTCGTTGAAACGCCGAATCCGCGCGGAAGATGAAAGCAGAGGGGGAGGCGACGTTGATGGTGAGTTACGACGCCGACATGGATGTTCTCTGTCGTTGTCGGCAAACTGTGAAAAATCACCGGAGCTCCGTGACGCAAGCCGAAATCGCGTTATATTCTCCTTGCCACGGCTGATTGGGGACGCCAAGCCGAGGATGCCGCTCACTGATGGCGAGATAAGGGCGCTCTGTTCGCACACAATTAAGTGTTTCATGGCTCTTGCAGGCACTTAATTTTCCTGTAAATAGATGTAGAAATAGGGTGGGGGGACTTTATATCTTGCGAAACTGCTGGAGGATGCCGCTGTTTAGCTGAAGCACGACCTATTCTTATAGCCGAAATCAGGGACGTAGCAGACCCATATGTTCGGGGGCCAGTGTTCGAGTTTTTAAAATTTTTTTATGTGGGATCCGAAGGTGTGTGTGTGTACGTATAATATCCATTACATTATACCCATAATTTATGTACTATATGAAGTTTAATTAATATATTGTAAAGTAATTTTAATATATGTTCACACAGAAGCCATGGAAAATTTGACTCCAACCAGGCCCGTACCCAGGGGGGGGGGCAAGGGGGCCATGGCCTCCACCCTCGAGCCATGAAATATTCTGATGCAAACCTACAAAAATAACATGGATAATTTTTAAGATTTTGCAAGAATTTAGATTTTCTTCTTGTATAATAGAACGAGTTGTCTCTGCAGAAAGACAGACTCCAGAAGTCTGCAGTCTACTATATTTAGTAATTTTAGTTTTATAACCATTTATGCGAAGCTACTAAATGTTCCAATTTGGTCGGCACAGTTCACCATATTTACTCCTGTTTCGACTTCTTTCGAACTGCAGTCTTGATGAGGAAATGTCCTCTTTTTGTGATTTATTCACATTCAGACATGTTCTTCATTATAAGGATAAATCCATAGCGTTGGTGGTCACATTCAGGGAACGAATTCCCATGGCGGGAGGGGGGGATCTCCCACCTTCCCACCAAAGATCTTGTTCTATTAAAACTTTTCCCCCATTAAAATTTTCCGAGGGTAAGAGTTTGTGTTATAAGAACTAAGATAACATCATAAACATACAAAGAAGGAATAACAAAGAATGATGTCAGCCTGTGTGTGAATGTTGCATACATCTCTTGTTCTCTCCCTCTCTCTCTCTCTTTAGGGCTGGTAACACATAGGGTAAAAACGTACTTCTACAGTCATAGATAAGATTTTATAATTATATCAAATTGGTATGGTAAGAAATGGAGCCGTAGCTGCGAAGGTGGTTGTCATTGTCACCCTAGGTCCCTAGAACATAGAAATTAGACCGACCTGTCATTTCTCCTCCATTTCTCACCTCCTTTCGTCGGGAATAAAACATTACACTTACATGTTAATTTAATATAAAACTAATGTCTTATTAAAGTTTCTTATCTTTTGTCCCTCCACCTAGTTATCTTTAATTTGCAATCGATTTTGCAGATGTGAACAATAACACACACTGCTTCAATGAAGATGGTGTGGGATGCACAACAGACTTTCCTTTTATTAGCCACATTTCTTTAATGCTGAGTTTTCTTTTCATAGGATTCAATGGAAAGAGTAAATACATAAAATTTCTACAATGTCTAAGTATGCCAGCTTCATCTAGATAGGGAGGGGGGGGGGATGCAAATTCGGTGCAAGGAGTGTGAAAATCATTCTGCGCGCTGCAATCTCTAGCTACAACTCTGATAAGGAAATATTTCCTTTCGAGAGACTATTAATAGATTTACACCATTATAAAAACATAAACACAATAAAAGTATGAAAATTTAATTATCATTTTTAATAAAAAAGCAATAATTAAATAATATCTTACGCTTATTAAAAACATTTCACCTGTCTTACAATTTCTTGACATTTTGAACCAGTCGTCAAAGGAACTAATTTGCTAGTTTATAAATGTAGCAAATTAATTTGTTTATTATGCTTATAAATATATATAAATTAATTAATTATTAATAAATAATTATTTAATAATTGACATATTTCATGACAATTATATACTGTATATATATATATATATATATATATATATATGTAGCCAAGGTTTCGGGCTTTTCCCCCTCAAAAAAAGTCCTGGGTACGGGCCTGACACCAAGCACCCCCTTTAACGACGTTCCTGGCCTAAATTGAATACACGCAGTCAGACGCTTTTGTATTTCTCAAATCTGCTACTCGGTCTGATCCAAGTAGTGAAAATTGTGGGGAAGTGTTGCTTACTCTCGTCCTCAACTACAAAAGCGGGAATATTTATGCATCTTACTGTACTACCACCAATTACTAGATACATGTACATATACTATACAGTGTTTCCTTTTTCTAAAAAAAAATGGTGGTACGCCCCGATGGTATCTTTCTCCTAGCTGATTAGCATGACTTTAAATATCTTATAATCGGCTTGCAAACAAATATAGCCTAAGCCCTAATTTATTAACTGAATGCTATTCTAAAACATGTGATTTCATGAAGTGTAAATAAATTTATATTTTTCATTAAACGTAATAGGATCTGGAAAATTTATGAGCAGTTGCTTGACCTTGAAATCTGTTACAAAAGTATGTCTGTATGTCTCAAGTCTTTTCCTTATAGCCCATATGAACGTTGCTCTGCATTGTGGTGCCCGTGTTATTCAAAACAGGAGCAAAGCCAGAACGTTGTAACTCACACTGAGGATCGAACCTGGAACCGCTTGTACCATAAGTGAGACTGCTAATTATTAGGCTACCCGGAGGACTTTTCCTAATTTTCTGCTCAACGCTTTTACTTGAGTGATCGATCTTCTTAATTTACGTC
The DNA here is from genome assembly GCF_977018435.1 of Lepisma saccharinum. Lineage (NCBI taxonomy): Eukaryota > Metazoa > Arthropoda > Insecta > Zygentoma > Lepismatidae > Lepisma > Lepisma saccharinum. Next base: position 55,744,236 of record NC_139234.1, on the reverse strand, counting down.
GCTTATCACAAATTAACTTTTCGCAAGTTAAAGGGTAGCTTTTCCTTTGCTCCAACACTGCTAAGCCACACCGGCTTGAAATAGGAAAGGTTTCTTCTGGCACCTTGTCGATACTCCAGCTCGGCGTTTCGGCCCCAATAATGGATGGTTCTCGCTGCACTTGGCGGTCCATCCCCAAGCGAGTGATTCAAGGAGAAGCTCGGCGAAAGCACTTCAGAACCAATGAACCGTCCTGCAATGACAACCATTGTTATTGCGCTTCGGTGCATTTACTCCCTCTAAGCCAGTTACTGTGATGTGGTTTCACTCACAGTATGGAAATGGTAATGGTGTTTCTGGGTTTTGGCCCTTATTACAACGGTCTCTGACAAAAAAAAGAAAAAAAATCAATTCGAAGTGTTTTCTTGTGGAGAGGGGTTAATTTTCTCTTTACATTCCACTTCTATCAACTTGTAGAAGAGAAAATTGCAAATCGAACCGTGAAAATATGATTTGTTTGGTTGGCCAGAAGAATTCTATTGAGTTATTCGGTCATTTTTATTATTTGCACTAACCCAGTTTTAGCAAACCTTGTGGTTAAACATTTAGCTTATGTAAATATTAAGATGAATTACTCAGGCGAAATTTGCAGTTCTAATAGATTGATGAAAGTATTAAGCATTGGTGACATTTATACAAAATGCACCACTAACGGTTTTGAAAATGTGCACAGAATTTCGAATATATGCTACAATTAAACAAGTGAAAAAGTTCGGAGCATACGCATATGTTACAATTTTACTAAGTTGCACAGTTATAACATATTTTATAGAATAAAGTGAATTAAAAATGTATAAGAAATGACTTTTTTTTGACAGTGTAGTCGTAGGTAGTTTTGAAAATAATAAAAATTGACACACGCATGCATTGCCTATGCTCTCCTCATACAGTTACATTAGTGATGCATAGTTGTCATTACCAAGTTTAGTTAACCAACTTTAAATACATTTGATATGAACATTTTGGATACATTTTTTATTTCTCCGTGTCTTCGTTTCGTGCAAGCTTCATTTCAAAAACCTTCCCTCCCTGTCATTGCTTCGTGGTCTTTTCCGTCCTCGAATTCATTTTTTTTTAATGTCCTGACGGAACGCTTTTGAATATTCATTTGGCCACTCGTCGGTTCGCCTACAGGAATGAGGAAGAAAGAGAGTTTTTGTGTTTTTAATTAAGTTCAAACTTCTTAAAACGAAGTAGGTCCTTGAAAGTGATGCGTCGCGGTGAATTTTGAACCAGGTTCAGAGCCACGCCGACCTCTTCAGGCTCGGATAAGGGTCTTCGATCATCTACTCTTCTCAAATAAATCTATTTCTGAATTCTGACAGTGGATCGTTGAAAATTACTCTAAACCGTTGCCCGAAGAGAAAAATAATGTTTGAACGAAAAATGGCCAGTACCTTTATCTACAAAAGTTGATTATAATATTTCATATCATTAACCTAAAAACTGCATGCTGATAATTGACTTATTGGCAAAATACGTATTCAAGTAAAAGAAAATGTTCATTCAGAGTCGCAATATCAACTCGTCTCCCATTACGATAAGTGCCTCAATGTCATGGGTGCATATGTAGGTAGATAAATAACTCAAGGTATGCATTTTCGGTGTAAAAAGGTTTTGTTCAACCAACTTCTTCCGGTCTTTTTTTTTTTTTTAATTTCCAAACGGCGAAACGAGTACTACTTTCTGGATGTCTCGTACAATAATGAATGATGGTGAAACTAACAATAGTGACGCGACAGCTAACACATGTAGTATGGCGATATGGACAATGTGCATGCATTAAATAATAACTTTACTTTTTCATCCCTCATTCACATTTACTTACAAAAAACAACAAAAGGCAAATATAAAATTGTGGACGATAAAAGAGAAGATATACACAAGCCGTTGTATCTTTTGAAGTCAACTTCTTTCGCTGGCATCACTTTCGCTTTTCTTCTTCCAACTTTTCTGGGATCTTTATTCCCCTGGTCATGCTTTGAGCAGCGAAGATCAAAGTGTCTTCCTCTCTTGTCGTTTTCCTACTTCTTCAGGCTTCCGGAAACTTACATATGGGTGAATCTGTGAGCAGGAGAGAGACGCATGTGTTCCTTTTTGGCTTGTGTTTTACTTCCTGAAGTAACAAACATTCGAGACATCTAACGTTGGAAATGAAACTGAAAAACCTTCATGACGTGCTATACCTAGTCCCATTTCGCCCTTCTGAATCTTATGTGTGCCTATACTATTGGTGTAGCGAACTGTGTTTTTGGTACAACCCTATTTAGTTCTACCCATCAAGTAGGCATGAAAATGTTGTTTCATGTCGACTTTTATGCTCAGATAAGCTAATCGGGTCTGACCCAGACAGCGCTTGAAGTGGAAAAAGCTGGAGGGTTGTTCGGTCGAGCCTTGGAGTTAGCTCCTATGGTTTAACTTGGGGTACTGATTGCTGCCAGAACAGTTTTAAGCAATCCGATTGGCTGACGTGACGTGACGTCGTTAGTGTGAGGTTAGGTTAGGTTAGATAGAAGGAGAAGAAAAAGTGTTCTGGTACTAATTCCAACCTTAACTATTAACAATGAGACAACTGGGGGGGGGGGGTATTCTTTATGAAAATTTTGCTAGCTAGGGAGATACCATTCCGCCACAACCACCTCACTTCGAGCACTGGGCCTACAGTTTAAAGTGGGATCCGAAATACTGCAGCGCTACCGGTACATCATCAGGATGACCCCATTAGTGAAACCATTTTGTTAGTACGTAATGCTTGTCGGACTTTGTGCTACGACGCCAGTCAGGGGTCCCGGGTTCGATTCCCGCCAGGGCGTAGGTGTTCTTTGTCAGTGTTCATCAATTTCATCACATCATTACTCACCCTCATATCGCCGAGATTAGCAATGCCAGAAAATCGACGCTAAATGACAGAAATCAACAGACCCTAAAACTTGATCTAGTCTAGATTTTACAGAAGTCTGTCTCGCACTCGTCTCGACAAGTCTCGCAGGGTTCAGTCTTGTCTCGATTATTACAAGGCCTTAGTAGCTAATAGTACAGCATTCTAAAATGCCACCAGACCAGTAAATACGGCCACACAGCTTAATTCAACTGACTTCTGCGCACTGGCGTACGCAGGATTTTTTCTTCGGGGGGTTGAACTCATGAACTTGGATGGTGCATAGGTGCATTCAGTGGCGCAGAAACATTTTTCATCTGTGAGCGACAAAATTCGTCCTCCATATGTTATATATATATGTGTGTGTATGTCACGGACGCAACGGCAGCAATGACAGGATCGCCAATTGTCACGAACGCAATGGCAGTGCCAATTGCCAAGGACGACGTGACTTACGGTCGGACGTAAGATTGTATACCCAAATATACTGTAGACAAATGAGGCACAGGCGAAGAAAAACGCACAACCACTGATCGGTCGCACGGCAGCTACTTAACTGGACGCGACGAACGTCTCGACGCTACTGTCAACTCAACCTCTTTCACAGAGAGCGGGGCTCTGCTCGTCTTACCTACCTGCGAGACTTACTATGGCCGTTACGCGCGCTTATTCACGCATGAGGGTTGACCTTAGCTTTAGGTAAGACGCAATTCATCTGCGTAATATATACATGTATGTTCATATAACTATAACTGTGTGTTATTTCACTCTCCACTATAGATAGCCTTTCAGTAACACACACAGAGAGCTGCAAATTATGGTAATCCTAGCCTGCCTCAATCTTCCAAATACCTTATGTTCTAATTTCACCTCGGCTAAAACTCAGACGGCTAAATGGGATACTCTGACCCCTCTCAGGTACGGGCTTGGTGAGTAAAGCATTGAGAACTTAAGGGAGGTGTTGGTGAATCATGAAATAAATGAACGACTTCTCTCAAATTTTAAGATTGGCAACTGCATCTTCTGGGAGGTTACTTTGACCTTTCTTTTCATTCATTTTTATCCAGGAGATGGTTTATTTCCAATACATACGAAAGCTTACATTACACTCAGTTACAATTTACAATCCATCAATATCCTTAAATTTAAAATAAATACAGAATCCCCTGTTCGTTAATATTAGATTCGATGAATCCAGAATTCTAATTTGCTGCATGTCTCCATGGGAAAAAATCCAAATATGTATATGTGCAGGGAAGAGTTACGTGTGTATGTGTGTCGCCAGGGAAGAGAACCCTGTCGTTTTTGCAACCGTAGACGAAGCTTACGGCCTACCATTCAGTAGCAGACAAAAACTTTCGTACATGCCCCTTCCTACAGTATTGCGACCAAAATGTGTCACGAGTACCGATGTTAATACGGGCAGGATTTAAGCAGAATAGAATCTACGGGCTCCACTGAATACTTGGGATTGAGAAACGTTAATAGGCAGAGCTTGCATCAAGATACACGCCAATGATGACAATTTCTATTGAAAAACGAGAGACATTGCATTCCATGTCTAGTCTTGCTTCCTTGCCCAAATAAGTCTGCGTTGAATAAATTTTGAAGAAGAAAGCCAAAATAAAGTTCGAAGATTTGAAATTCTATAATTTATCCGTAAGAATGAGAATATATATGGGTCGACAGTGACAAATGCATGTCCAATAGGCAGGCGTCATTGACCTCAAAGGATTTCGGCCGAACCTAACCTGTCGTCCCATAACATTATAAATTTCGAAGTATAAATGTGCTTGGGGAAATACAGGTATCTTTATTCCCAAGTGTCATTAGATGTCATTAGGTCTGAGGAATCTAAGTTGACCATAGCTAAGGAGAAGACATATCAAATCCTCCTTAAGGGAAAACTGGCTCGAGCGCCTATATTCAAGTTTCAGAACTCTTCAATTAAAAATGTTCAAGTCATCAAATACCTTGGAATTCACATGGAAGCTCAAATGAGCCTAAGAGCTCATGTGAACAGTGTTACAGCTAAGGCCAAGTCAGCTTTACACAATATCTTAAACATGGGTAATACTGCATTTAAGATACCATTCAAGATCGCAATGCTGTATTATAAAGCGATATTTGTTACAACTATATGTTATGCAGCGTCTACTTGGGCTTTCCTTTCTAGGAAGAAAGTTGTCCGGGACCGTCTGAGATTGGCACAGCGCAACGTCTTGTTGAGAATTCTTGGGGCCTTTCGCACAACGTCAACTATGTCAACTATAGTGCTAGCTGGTGTCTTGCCTCTTGATTTTGAGGTTCAAAGACACGCTTCTAGATATTGGTTTCGGAAGGGAGACCAAGCTAAGATATTCATGCTGTTGGGAATTAATGTGAATACCATGCAGAACATTGACCAGGTTCTACAAAGCAAATGGCAACAAGAGTGGAGACAATACTCGGGATCAGTACACACGAAGCTATATATGCCTGACGTTAAATTCTGGACAATGAACTCACTCTTTAAACCAACTAAAGGGTTGATACACCTCATTACAGGGCATGGCCCTTATAAGGCATATTTGAAACGCTTTGGCCTCAGTTTAGATGACCAGTGCCAAGTATGTAAGACTACTGATACTCCAGAACACGCTGTGTTTTATTGCAATAAATTTCAAGACCCCAAAATAAGGGAACTTAGAGCTAAGCTAGAACCAGACCTTGTAAGACAACAACTTACTTGTCAACGAACCTTTCCTACAATTAATGCTTTGGCTGAGCTGATATCTACGCTTGAGGAAATGGAATTCAAACACCATCAAGAGTCACGAGCCCGACAAGTGGTTCCAATATCATCATTTATTGAAAACATGGAACCCACTGGAACTAAGACTAGATCGAGCATGAGACTTGCTGCCCAATTAATGGGAGAAAGCAGCTGTGCACAAAATAATTGCTTAAATGAAATAAGATAGTATGAAGAAGGACCGGCTTCCCTGAATAGAAGAAAACACTACATTACATCCCTCAGAAGAGAACCTGACATACCAGAATTGGATGACTGAAACCAATATATATATATTTCCAGTATCCAGATGCTGTCTACCAGTTGAGGACTGCGAGTAGAAGATTGAAGACAGAAGAGGAGGCTTGAGAACTCCCTATTCTTCAGGGCTGTCTCTTCAATATAACTCTTATGAATATCTACTTGTCTTCTGATCTAAGGATTCCTCATCAAGTGCCATTATTATTCTCTTATTTATGGGATCTAAGGGTTCCTCGAATATCTTATTCTATATTCTCATTCTTATATTGTATTCTTATATATTCATTATTTTATTTCTATGTTATATGTATCTTTATATTTCATATCTTGCTTATTGTTTGGAGCTACTCAATTTCACAATATTAATTTTTCAAAAACGTCTTGGTTTAAATCTTAGGTACCAAGACTCAGAGCACTTGCCTCTTCTCTCTTACGTACCTTCTGTCATTAGATGTTTATATCGTAGAGCCGACGCTGATGGAATGCGTGCAAACTAAGCTCCGCATTTACTTATATACTTTTCCAATCGATGCTCACTTGTTAAGCATTACGTAATTTGCACAGCGCGACTTGCGACATTTCCAAAACTAAAGACTCATCAATGTCTATATTCACAATCTCAATATCAAAGTTTAACTAATTTCCACGTTGCAGCAAAACCAAATAAAATTGTATAAGGGGAACGATTCATCTCTGTTAATAAAGACTAAACTCGAATCATTCCCCGTTGCAACTTGAACCTTATTGAATACATTAAACTTAAAAGAACAGATTCGATCTTCCCATTGTTGCTAAACGAAAAGTATGTCAATCTAAATCATAAACATTTTTCTGCCGTGAAAGAACACAGATTTACATATCCAATATTAAGGATTCGGTCAGAAAATTAACATATAGATTATTACATTAGGCTGCGTTTACACTTTTGTTACAATAAAGGAAATATTAGTGGATTATATATAAGTCTAGTAATAATCTTTCTATTTATCAAAAATTATGAAATATAGAAGATTACAAATACGGAATATTAACAATCAAGTAATAAGAACCAACTAATATAAAATAATCAAGAATAATTAACGGCACATGGATATGAGCCGTGAGGTTCATATATATATATATATATATATATATATATATATATATATATATATATATATACACACACACACACACACACACACACACACACGAGAGTCCATAAAATGTTGGAGCATGGAAAATTAAAATTCCATTTTAGGAAAGCACACTGGTATTTCCTGTTTTTTCATCGAAAGTTTACATAAATACTTTTCTTTATTTTTTAGAATTTATGGTTATTTTTAAAACAGATAATTCCAAAACCTATAAAGCTCTAGACTTGGTTTTGGGCTCATTTCGAATGTGATGGAACGGAAAATCAGAAGTTTGTAATTTGAAAGTAGCGAACAAACATGCATCTATTCATTTTAATGCAGGGTGCGATTTGAAGGGGTTATACAAGGAATCCTCCAATCATCAAATCTCTGGTTATTTATCACATATCTCAACCCAGGATGATATTTAACCCCATTGTTAACTATATCGTACGTATATGGTGTTTCAGTTTAGTTAATTTAAGTTTACCACATCATAGCTACTTACAGAAATTTTGTTATGCAATTTATGACGACTGTTTACAGTGGCTCCAATTTTGGGCCAGTGGGGTCCGAGCCCACCCACTTATTGATTTCTTGTGAACTTACAATTCAAGTGTTTGAGCCTACCCAATGTTTTTTAAAAGTTTGCATCCCTGGCTGTCTCTCTTTAATATGCCATGTGTTCGGTATTTTTTCAGGCTTCTGGTGTTTCACAAGTACGTTTGTATGAATACTAAAACTGGGCTGTGTTTTTGACGCATGCTGGGTCGCTTCGTCCCTTAATCCTGTTCGAGCGCTACTTGAGATCTAGTGTTTTGTTGTGTCTTAAAAAAATAATAAGTCGAGATGATCCCTGATCGACTCGTGGGAGGTTCAAGTTTGAAGGATTGATAAGACATTTGACAAAGTAGTTTTTTATTATGGAATTTGTTATATTTAAGACTCTCTAGAAGTATTGAAAGTACTATCATTGTATATATATAAAGAAACCGAAATATTTCAGTTTTTAGAGCAAAGCAGAAATTGACATGGTTAGTTGGCTACTTTTGAAACACTGAAAACGATTGATTCATCTTGTAGGAGGACGGTAGTTCAGGAGTTAGAGAAAAAAACATACGTTCGAAAGTATTTTTTTCAATATAAAGACTTACGTTTCTTTTTGCATGTAGTCCTAATGAAATGCATACATGTGGCATTTAGATGATGAAGAACGTGCGTTTTATGGTGGCAGTGACGTGCGGTGACGTCGACACTTGGGGTAGCAATGAGTGGCGTGCCCAACGGGTCATAATCCCCCCCCCCTTTAAGGGCCCAGTATTCCTAAAAGAAAAACGTCAAATACAGGAAAAATTGCAAAGTTAGGAATGACTACAAAAAATTGTACACATACCTTCCACCCACTTTCGAAAATCAAAAACGATTTGATTTGACTACTGAGCCAGAGATGCCGGGTTTGAATCTCGGCTTGGCAATGGGTGATCTTTGTGTGTCCCTTTCCCTTCATCAATTTTATCATATCGTCTTCGCGATTAGCCAGATATGGCGGAAAGCGAAGTAAAATAAACCAAATCAAACAATCAATCAATGAATGATTTGATTTGATTCGCTTTTTTATACATTTGGTTAATCGCGAAGATGAGACGACAAAATTAATGAAGGGACAAACACAAAGAACACCCATGTCCAGGTAGGGGCTCGAACCAGGAACTCCTGGTGTTGTAGCGCGCTGTGGTAACCACTCCCCCACGGATGGTTGATTTGACGTTTTAAGTTCACTTTATACACAGAAAGGCTAATCGGGACTAGACCTATAGTTTAATGTGGGATCCGAACCACTATATGCCTCCATCGGGTACAGATCCGGGACCACTTCCACTTCCCCACGGAGGTCGGCCGACAACAAACATGTGAGGAAGGCGCTAACCATTCGGATACGTGGGTATCGGTAAAGCAAGCTGAATTTTTCCTGAGTAGTAATTTTCAATTGAATTTTTCAAATACCATCTTTATATATGATTAACGTTTTTTTCAAAAAATTTGTATTGCTTGATTTCCATAATTTCCCTATCTCGCGATCTCGTTACTGAAGGATCCGGGCTTGAGCCCTGGCCTTTGCATGAGTGTTTATTTGCAGCCACTCTTCACCCATCTAATTTAATCAACGATCATCGTCATGGCAGAAATTAGGTAAAGCGATGGAAGAGAGAAGAAAATACAAATAATTTCCTCCCAGTGCATCTGCAGGGCACTGTGAAATCAGGAGCCTAGAATTCCCTCTTTGATTGTCCCTCACGACTTTCCAAGCTCTTAGCTACTTATTCCGATTAAATCTATACAGCTAGAAAAAGCGATGGGTAACAAAACACAACTTTAAACAAACCATTTTTCTACTTTCTTCAATGATATTCATTTGGCTTTTTGAGTTCTGGGATACATTTTTCATTTCTAATTTTCTCATTCACTGCAGGCAGAGTACAACACATAAGAACAAGAATGCACGCTCGTCACGAATCCCGGCCTGAATTGTTCTTTGCGAGGTCCCTTCATCAGTTTTATTATATCGTCACTCATCCTCATTTGCGCAATAACCAAATGTGGCAGAAAAGCGAATTAAAATAACCAAACCAACAACAAGAATTAGAACGCGCGTTCACTTGCCCAAATAAATACACCCGTATTTATGATTGTTTAGCGTATCCATTTGCAGAAAAATTTCCCCATAGTTCTTTAGATTAGAGGATTTACAAAGGAAGCGAAGGGAATCCAATCCCCTATCTGTCCTATAGGAGATAAACTGGAGGACCTGAAAGCACGGGCTTCCAACCGTGGGAGCGGGGGCGAGAGGGCAAGGGAGATAGAGGCAGAAATCTTCCTTTTCCCTTCGAAAAAACTTGGAACTGTGAGGCGGAGAAAGAGCGAGCTAGGCCGCTGAACGCACCGAGGGACGAGAAGCGCTTGAAAAAAAGTGTTGCATATGAACTGTGGCTTCAACAAAACAATAAATATTGTGATTTGAAAATAATTTGAGATTTGAGATTGATTGATCTATCTCTGCTAGACTAGCTACTCCTCAGTGCACGTCACTGTATGGTGGCATGTCAGGTGAACTTTAATGTAAGCGAAAGCATGTGTGCGTCACTAGTTAGAGATTTTCACATCTACAAAGAAAATCCAAGACACTTTCCACCTCACTCAAGGATTATATGAATTCAATTGAAATTTTACCAATACCTACAGCTGAATGTAAACGAGGGTTCATTGTCATGAATCTAATCTACACCGAACAGAGTGAGATTGCTTGGATCATGGAATGCATTGCCGTAAATCAATTTCAGTGATACCCCGTTGTTGGTGTTTTATTTTCATGTGATATGAGCTTTTAATTACCATTTTAAACTTTTGTTTCAAAAGTTATTCAAACACAAAAATGGTTATTGGGGGTAATTTTTTTTTTCCCGAGTTCATTACTGCCTTCATTTGTTTTTTTTTTTATTTTCTAAAAATTTCGGGAAGGGCTGTAGCCCCTGCGTACGCCAGTGCTTCTGCGTCGTATCACGATATTATGGAACGGTCTCGTTATGCTCAAAGAATGCCATCATCTTTGTTCGTTTGCAACTCCGAAGGGATTTGCTTCTCCATTCGTATCTTCATTTGCCGCGAAGCGTCCACAATGGAACGTGGATTATTTCGCTAACCTTTTTCTCCTTCCCAAGTAAATGCAGCCTTATCGTCCGATGTAACTGTGTTGCAAGACATTCGTGCGTGAGAGGTACGCATGTTATCAACGTAGAGGGTCGTTAGGCTGTCTTCGTTGAAAGTCGGTGGAAGGAATGTCTGGAGACGTGAGTTCTCTTCGCATAGAGCGATCAATCGACAAGGTAAATCACCAGGACAAAAATCGAAAACCCTTGAAAAAGGCGATTTTTCGCCCAATTGGAGAAGGTCGAATATTTATTTCAAGCTCGAAATAAGACAAAAGTAATTTATTATTAATATTATTGTTATATTAATCACCACCAATGATAATTCAATAATTCATATTCTCGCAAAATCTAGTACATGCATTTCCTGGTTAGCATGGCAATACGTATGTGTGTGAAAGAGAGGAATGAAGAGAGAGAAAGTAAAATAAACTTGAGAAAATAATTGGCTTCCACATCGATGTTATTTGAAATTTTCTTTCAAACTGAATCAACTGTGATCAGTGATTACTTCACTAAACTAAAAATATCACTTTCGAAATTTCTTAAGAAAATTGCAACATTATCTCTCGGTTTTTGTATATTAGCTCAGCCCTTCGTTCAAAACTGTTACACCGAAAATGCTTTAGCATTATTATTAGCGCTTTAGTCCACCGAATACTACTAAGAACTAAATATATCCATCCGAATCCTGGATTGAAAGAATGATTTACGAAATAATGGACAACACACAACAAAGTCCCATAGAGGATTATACTGGCCATGGGTCCAGACGCCACAGCCTCGTTAGTCTGCAAAATGCAATCCAGGGGGTACTGCGTGGAAGGGTCACTCCTTGATACGATAACCGAATATTAAATCACGAATCCACGTTCGGAGAACCGAATCTCGAATCCTCCTCAACGGTTGAAGATTCGGACCCTCCTTGCTTCCTCTATGACCGCTGGAAGTGGAATACAATGTTGGTTCACATTTGTCAGTACAGCGCGTGATGCTTGGCGAAGCTTGTTCAGAATCGAGGAAATATTGAATTGTGAAACGTTGACGTATAAAGCGAAAAAGCGGATCTAGTGTGAACGCAAAGATATGTAGGCCGGTGGGGGGGGAGTTGGAAGTATGAGTAGAGTAGAGATTGTCAGCAGAAACCAACAGAGGTGTCAGGGTTGATAGTTTAGAGGTGCTGATAGGGTGTGAAATGAAATTTTGGGGGGTGCGATGTTGAATATAGGAATCGATTTTTAGTAGGCTTCTACGAAAATTTGCCAATGGAACTGAAACTTAATCTTGACGCGTTTACAACAAAAACCACATGTTTTGTAATTTGAAACGAAGAAAACTAGTTAAAGAAAGATCCCTGACCTATATTGTGACTTACACAAGAAGAAACAATTCTTAACATCTTTGTGGAGACTGTCCATAATGCGGGAAGATAAATGCGGCTTCTCTGTCAGATTAGGATCAATGACTAGCCTCTTGCATAGAATAATAGCGATTTCACTTCAATATCTAACATTCTACACTCAATTTGACGACGTGCTTTTAATAAGTCTGTACGTAGTTTGACACTGTAAATATGTTTTGAAAAGGGTTGCGGAAGCGGTATGAAAGAAAATTATGGGATGCGCAAGCACCCCTTCTTCATAGACGTCCGGAAGAGGGGGCAAGGGGTGGCCCTTGGAAAATGTATGTCCACTTAAAAATTATACATTTCACACATAATTTCATTTCAGTCACAGTAATTTATGTTAATTATTATAAATAAAAGGTAAAAAAGTGTTCCCCTGTGCATAGCACCACGCCATGAAGGCGTATAGGGGGTGTGGGGGTAACGCCCCACACTTTCTTGATCCGGTCGTGAGTGGGGGTGATGTGATCAGCATCACGCCCCTGACCGCCTTTACCCCCCAGGGTTTCCCCCAGGTACCCATGTTATTCGACGCTGGGTGGGCGCCGGGGCCGCTTTCACCGTTAGAAAAGTTCCCGGATTTGAACCGGCCGGGGATCGAACCCGGGACCTTGAGCATGGTAGTCAGACGCGTTACCGACTGAGCCACCATTATAAATTCGTTGAAGAAACATGATAATTTCACACTGAAATAGTGTTTTTTGAGGGGGTATTTCTACCTAGGTATTATGGAGAAAAATATGACTCCTTTGCCCCCCCCCCGGGAACAAAATTACCTTGCTTGCCCCTCCCTGGAAAAAAAATCCTGTGGACGTCCATGTATACTTATTTGCATTATGAAAAGATGAAGTTGTTCGTACTCGTATCTCACGTTAGAACGGCTGATATTCGAGATGGCTCATGTATTAATCATATTTACTTGAATATATAAAGTTCTAGTAGGTGAAACATGTCGTCGGACGTTGCCGTTCTTACTTATATAAGCAGGAAGTAGTAGGAAACTATTTTGCTACTAATGGTGGTAGATATCGTCATTTAAGCCTATAGACTAACTGATTTGGAGACACTCCTCGGATTGCCAAGGTTGCATTATGTGGAGTTGCAGTACGTGAGGCATTGTCGTCAAACAAATCACTTCAGCGAACTGAAATCGGGGAACAAATATAAACAGTGTTAAACTGCATGGCGTATTTTGAGATGCATATTTGTCTTGCATTTTTTCCAAATATCCTCTGAGAACCACATACAAATGATAATAAAATGTGACAGAGGAGGCTTGCTGTTGGTTTTAAGCCTCTGGAAATAGGCCAGGGGTGTAAAAGGTGACCTTTTGTGAAGATACCCAGATGCCAACCTCTCTTCCACGTAGTATACTCTGGACTGCATTTTCCAGACTAGCGTTACTCTGGCGTCTGAACTTACAGACAGTAAAAAATCCTCCGTGGGGCTTGTGTCCATTGTATATGTTCATCCATGTCATCTTATCACCACTAATTCTCATCTTCGCGATTAGCCAAAAGTGGCAGAAAGGCGAAATAGAATAAATCGATCAGTCGAAATAGGCCTATACACTTGCTCAATAATCAACGTTCTTTTTTTTTTAGTCTCCATTTGCGCCGAAGCAAGCAATCCCACGCAATGTAGTCTTCTAGAATCTCTCACCAGATGTCATCACAAATTGTATAGCACTCCCATCCCCCAATATCTCAAAGGTAACGACGCTTAAGCTGTCATGAACCCATTCTTTCGCACGCATTACCTTTTCTTTCGCCTGAGAGTTCCATAAAGCGAAAGCGAACCACTTGAAAAAAACGTTTATAGCGATTCCATTACCGTTTGCATGTAAAGAATTCTCCAGTTGGCAGTTTTCTTTCCGGAGGGAACTAATTAGCTAATAGACTGGAGCCCTCTGGAGGGATATTTGGGAAGCGTAATTTGCTGTGTGCCCTCACTAGCCAGTTGAAACGGACTAGCTACATTGCAATTATCCCAGTTAGGTACTCGCCTAGAAGATGACGCTGGTGTTCTGTTCTTTATTTCTGGAAAGATTATATGTACAGCTCGGAAGTTTGGCAAAATACCTTTTTTCCCTGCTGCATTTATTGATAATTTTTTTCTTCATTTAAATTTTTAAAGTTGTTGCTAATGTTTTAGAAGTTTTTCATCTTGCCTAATTTGTACCCTACTGCCTATTTTTAATTTTAATGCTTCTTTATCATTTTCAATTACATTTTAGATTTTTTAAATGTATACAGTATAACTTACTTTTCGTTCAAAATCTTTATTAGCACATTATGGTGTCGCCAGAGACAATTACAGAGCTTGAAAAAAGGGGTGAAAGTCTTCGAGGAATCGGTGTAGCAGCTGATTGAAGTTAGCTGTTTTAGAAAGGTGCAAACGTGTAATTAGAAACGAATTAGAAAAATTGAAAATCATTTGTGATATTGTTAAAGGTGGAAATTCTCTTCTTGACGATATGAATCAGGTTACATAGCCTGTTTCATGTATGGTCCAGTTACTTCTGTCGAGGTAGAGAGATCATTTTCTGTTATGAAAAAGCATTCTTTCAAACAGGTGGCTCTATGAATGTCGAAAACTTTTTTAAAAAATCATTGGTGGTTATGTGCAAGGCAACAAAGGACAGTAAAAATGTTTTTTCCATGTAGATTTTAACTTCTTGAATAATTATAGATATAAGTAACTTGAAATTTGCTATTTTTTTCGGTCTATGGTGCCTATTTTTTTGCTTTTGGTGCCTAATTTTTTGCTTTTGGTGCCTATTTTCCACATTATACGAGGGTGGTTCAGCATGCTCCGCCCCTGACATAGAAGGAACCCTCGTAGGAAAACCAAATCACTGTCACTTTTCAACATAGTCTCCTGCAACATTAACACACTTTTCCAATCGGCCTTCCAGTGCTTCAATCCCAGCAGAAAAAAAAAATCGTGTGGTTGGTCCTGCAACCAAGCATTCACAACATCCATAACCTCGGAATCACTGGCAAAATGTTTTCCATGAAGGTGTTTCTTCATGTTCGGGAACAGGTGGAAGTCACTGGGGGCCAGATCTGGAGAATAAGGGGCATGAGGGACAATTTCGAACCCTGCTGCATGAATTGCAGCCACCGCAACTTGGGAGGTGAGGGTGGGAGCATTGTCACAATGGAACAACACACCACGGGCCAACATTCCGCGGCGTTTCTCCTTGATGGCAGTACGTAATTCTTCAATTAGGGTTGCAAAATAAACACCTGTGATTGTCTTTCCCTGTTGGAGATAACACTGGGGAACAAAAAAAAGATTTTATTTTGCGGCATAAAGTTTAATAACAGTTTCAGCACACAAAACAGCTGTGATTGCCAATTGTATGATTGGTTCAGTTGAATTGACTCCAGTTATAAAAATAAACACCATGGAAAATATAGGAGGTAAAATTACTCTACGCTTTTCTCGGTAATATCAAAATTTGATAATGGGCTGAAATTCCCATAATAAACATATTTATTTATTTGTAAATTGTTGCTAGGCAACTTATGAAGCATTGCTAGGCAATATATCGGACACTCAACAAACCTTAAGGAAGAATACTAAAACATAAAAATGGTTTTAGAAAAAAATTGAATATGCTGAACATAAGTGGCTCGTGTGTGTGCATTTGAAGATGGTGATTTTTTTACTAGGACAACAAAGTGGGTACACAAAGTATCCCTGTTTCCTATGTTTATGGGATAGTCGTGCTAGAGAAAAGCATTGGACGATAAAAGTTTGGCCCCCAAGGGAAAATATTAGTGGGAAAAGCTAATATCATTCATGAACCGCTGATAGATAGGGACAAAATCATCCTTCCGCCACTGCATATTAAACTTGGGTTGATAAAACAGTTTGTCAAGGCCTTAGATACAAGTGGTGATTGTTTCAAATATATATGCCACACTTTTCCAGGACTAAGTATTGAAAAATTGAAGGCAGGAATCTTTGACGGACCACCACAAATTCGTACACTCATGAATGATGCCAATTTTACAACTTACATGTCTTACATCGAATCTGAGGCCTGACTGAGCTTTGTGTCCGTCGTCAAAAACTTTTTGGGGAATCGCAGAGCAGAAGTGTACCCCGATATAGTTGGAAATATGTTGAAAAATTTTTAGAAATTGGGAGCTAATATGAGTGTGAAGATACATTTTCTACATAGCCACATTGACAGATTCCCTGAGAACCTTGGTGATTTTAGTGAAGAACAGGGGGGAAAGGTTCCATCAGGATATAAGGATAATGGAAGAAAGGTACCAGGGACGGTGGGATCGCCACGTGATGGCCGACTACTGTTGGAGCTTACAGAGGGATTGTCCTCAAAAGCAATACAGCAGGAAATCGTATAGAAAACGTTTCACATAGTTTGTTACTTCATTGTGTACATATTTTCTTAATTATTTTGATCATAGGCCTATATAAATGTATTTTTATAATAATGATTGTAATCACAAAAATAAATATTAAATGGTTGTTGGAAGTTCATTTATATATATGTCTTATGTTTCCGCCATTTTGGTTTAGTTGCATTTATTTCATAAATTAGAGCCAATTCAGGAAATATATTATTATATCATTATTCAGCAGCATGAAATTGCCCTAAATTAGCTCTCAAACACTGTGCCGCAATTTCACTGTTCCCCAGTGTAATCTATCAAAAGAATTCCTTCTGCATCCCAGAACACAGATGCCATTACTTTGCCCTTTGATGGTTGAACCTTGAATTTGTTTGGGGGTGGAGAATGGGGGTGTTTCCATTGAATGCTTTGGCGTTTACTTTCGGGATCGAAGTGGTGAAGCCACGTTTCATCCATTGTAACAAATCTCTTCAGAAACTTTGGCTTGTCAACCTTTATCGTCCGTAACAGGTTCTGACTTGTCACACAACGTGTCCTCTTTTGGTCGACCGTCAGCATTCTCGGGACCCAACGTGCAGAGATCTTTTTCATTAACAAATGATTATGAATAATTGAATGCACACTGCCCGTTGAGATGCCACATGTGTCTGCTATATAGCAGACAGTCACTCGCCGGTCTGCCAAAATCATAAAATGCACTTTTGTAATAATTTCTGGCGTTGTCACCGTTGCAGATGAGCCACCACCATGCTCATCTTTACAGGTCTGCCGACCACATTTAAATTCACGGCACCATCTCTTCACCAGGTCATATGAGGGGCTAGAGTCTCCAAGAGTTCCCACCATATCTGCATGGATGTCTTTCGGTGTTAGATTTTTCTTGAGTAAATATTTTATCACTGCTCGGACCTCAGATTTTTCCATTGTTTCACATGTGGCTACACTTCTTACTGATCATCAACCTGTAACAAAAAGATAAATTGTTGTAAATTCTTGAAACTTTGTGGATATTAGACTAAAGAATGAACAATGTTACATATAAAATTACAGGTCTCTACTATCACTGGGAATGGGTCAGGGGCCCAGTGAACCACCCTCGTAAATGCCCTTTTGCATGCGTATTTTTTAACCAAATAAATGCCTGAACTTCCGGACTCTAATTATATGGATCTGTTGGCTGAGTACTGTTACGTGTCGCCCTTCAGCTTTGGGTAAATAAATGAAAGAAGTGCCAGCATTATTGAACATTTTTTTGTAGTTTGGAAATCATTGGAACTTTCTGCGCGGCATGCTGATACGTGTAATGAAGCCATTTTTCCTTTTTATCTTTCTGTCACTTTGTGTGTTTGTCTCTCGTACTATTTCTTTCTTTCTCTCTCTCTCTCTCTCTCTCTCTCTCTTTTTCTCTGTATTTCTGTATACATCTGTCTCTCTGTGTGTGATCCTTCCTCTACTATAAATGATTCTTAAAATGTTCTCGTATCGCCGACGGCAAATGTAATGGTAAGCTAATTATCCCATCACCATTTTCATTCAGTCTGTGGGCCTTCCCCATGGCGCAGTGGTAGCGTCATTGCCTTGTAATCAAGGGGTCCCGGGTTCGATACCCGGTGGAGGCACAAGTGGTTCGGATCCCACTTTAAACTGTAGGTCCAGTCCCGATTAGCCTTACTGTGCATAAAGTGGACTTAAAACACCAACTCAAACCAAACCAAACTCATTCAGTCTGTTTTCCACGATGTGATGATCATGAATTGAAGTGAAAATATCAAAAGCACAGGACATCTGCTTCTCATCAACAAGATTTCATTCTTTAAAGTAAAACAGGAAGTACAATAGAAAAGCATGAAAATAGCGATGAACAATGTGTCTTTGCCGCTGGCTGTACGGTAGGAGAGTGTGCTAAGACTACTTTGGGTTTGGGCTAGAGCCCACTCACCCTCGCCCCCACGTCAACGCCCCCTGCACAAACGTCACTTTCTTTTCACACTGAACACATATTTGTTGGTCTATGTGTTACACGTCTACTAAAATCACGCATGCGCAATATGAGAATATTAGATATCAGCTGTTTGATATAAGTTGGAAAATCCACTTTTACCATAGAACTTTGCCTGAAAACTGTTGTCCGAAACTCATCTTTATTGATAAGGCAATAACAAGGCCTTATCGCCTTTAAACTTTCAGCCTTAGCTAAATAAAGAGCATCCCTCAGCGCTTGAAGCCTGGAAGCTGCAGAATCGGAAACTTTGTTAAAGTTTAATGTACCCCTGCGGCTTCGCTATGGCGTTCACATTATGAGTCCTTGCCTTAGAGTGCGTCCTAAATCATTTATGCAGCCCCAAAGCATAATGAATGAGAAAATGGCTTAGGCGAGAATAAGTAAAAGATGCAAGCTGCTGAATATTATTTTGGAGAAGCTTAATTTCAAGCAGATCCTAAGAGGGTGCATCGACTTTTAAATTCTTGCAAAAAAGATTTAAGGTTGGAATTTACATTTATATTTCGTACCCCTGCGCTGTTTATATAGTCTTCGCTGTTTCACCAACTGTTCTTGAGACGGGGGCATGCAATGGTGTGCCCGTGAGGGGGGGGAGGGTCATATCTTAATTTTTTTTAAGTGTCAGCTGCAACTTTGACATATTTTCCTGCGTGTTATTTTTGTTTGAAAGAGCTGGTATTTCGTAACGCATACTACAGTGTAGCGAACGACGCACGGACTCGTAACATTATTTATGTATGCTTTTGGATTCCTGCAAATGCATGTTTGCATTGTCCTTTATTTGCTAAACGCGGATATTCATTATTTATTTGTATTTTCTGTTTTAATTGTATCCTAATTTTGAATACTGAATGCTATTTTGAAATGACATTTTGCATTTGCAAATTGATCCAAAGTGATTTAAATGGATATGGAGCTCTTTGTTTATTCTACAGTTAGCAACTGTGGTTATGTTTGATTTCCTCTTGATAATGATTATACATTACTTTTTTTGTTGAGGTTTTTTGTTTTGTACGCGTGTGAGCGTTTGCTAATTGCATGCATTTTCATCTCGTTTGAAGTTATACAGGCTAATTTGAGTGAGAATATTTCCAATTTTTTTCAATTATATGTACAAATAATGTAAATGTGGATGTTACTTTTTCCTGCATATTCAATTAGAAGTGTTCAGTGTGAAAATTCAACCTTTTAATTTATATTTTTTAATTATTATTATTTAGATGATGCTATAAATTGTCTCATTCACGTTACTCTCTAGCCTTCTTAAATCCGAAGGTTCATGGCTGCAGCAACACAGGCCTTCCATCTGTCCCTATCTAGAGCAAGATCTATATTCTTAAGCATGAAATTCATGTACACCCTATTATGAGCTGTAAGGATGACTCTTGCCCTTTTGAAGGATATAAACGCACATAATTATCATTAATTAGAAAAATCATTAATATATAAAGAGGCTGTATTTATCATTCATTTTCTCAGAAACTAACTTCCCTAGACAATGTTCTTCAGTTGACTTTACAGAATTTTAATTTCTTATTCAACTTTGTTATATCCCAATTTCCTTATTTTATTTTATTTTACTTTACACATTAAAGTCCTTGCCATCTTTCACGCACCACACATAAAACGTCATTTGAATCTACTTTCCATGTGTAAAAAGACATTGCCATCTGTCATCAATTTACAAGATTTTGGCCATTTCTTGCGTAACTGCCAAATTCAATTTGGTAATTAGCAGGTTTTTAAAGAAGCAGTGTGTTCCAAAATTTTCTATGTTAATACATTTTCCTGCTAAAATTCATTACAACCGACAAAATTATTTATGATATAGACGTGTACAGCAGGCCCCTTTCTTTAATTGTTTGTGTAGAAAGAAAGGTCAATATTACAGACGGTTTATAAAAAGTTTTTTTTTTTCCAGAACTGGAATTACCTATCCTAGTTTTTTATATGGTGTTCGAAAATTGATGGATAGTACACATTTTGTAGGAAATATCTTTATCACTGAATTTATAATTAATTTACAGTATTTCAAATATCATGTAATATGTAGGTCTACTTTCAACAAATAACTAACCTAATTTAACTAGGAAGGAATACATTGTAATCTTCATCGTCACAGTCCGCAAAGAAGCAAGAAAGAAATAATCTAACTCAGAACAGAGAAAATTTCCAGAAATGAATGTAATCAAAAACTGAGTATCGGCGCATAAGACGCACCCTGTTTATCAGACCTATTTTTAAAGGGGAAAAGTGCGTCTTATACGCCGGAAAATACGACATTTAGAAAAATGCTGCAGCGACATTATTTCTAGCTGCTATACTTAATTTGGCTTTTTGTAGGCGTCTCGTAATGTAATTTGTTTAAGAAACTGGTAAGAAATATGCATTCAAGGGTTAGGCACGCACGGAGCTGCATCATCAAACAACAATAGCATGCACCGTCAAATTTGCAATTAAGCAGATTACGAAGCATAAGCCCCGGCGAATGCAACTGATGCGTAATAAGCGGATTGTTACTGGCTTCTGGGAAACGGAGAGTGTCACGTGCAGAAACGTCATCACGCTCAATTGGAAAGGCCTCGTCTAGTGTCGATTAGATGCGGGAGCCATGGCTGTAGGAATAGTTCCGAGACGAGACAAGACACGACGAGACTTGGTATGATATTACCTCGTCAATGTGAAATTGATGTCGTCTGAGGCCAGTAGTCAGAATTTTATTTCGGGGGGGGGGGGTTCATCCCTTATCAATCAGCCGCCAGCTAAAGGCTAAGAAGTAGGGGGTAGAAACCCTGAAGATGAATTTCTCAGTATATTACAACTTATTACACAATATGTTTATCCTGCTAAGAAGGTACAATTAATTACCACTACACACTATTTAATTTTGATGTTTGCAAGATATCGGAGGGGGGGGGGGGCTAAGCTCCCCGAGCTCTTTCCTTGGCGACATGCCTGTGTCGTCTCGAAAGGAAAATCTCCATCTCGAAAACTTTACTTTTGTGCGCATTAAACGTTACATACAACCAAGCAGTAACATGTTTGAAAAAAATTCAGTGGGAGGAAATTCTAGCAAGTACCTTTGAAGCACGAGGATAGTATATAGCCTAAATATGCACATATATTATTCCCCACAAGAATAAAAAAAAATGCAAGCAGAGGGGGATGCAGAAACCAGAGGGGGTAATTTCCTCATATCCCCATTTGATTTTCGTTATTTAGCGTCGCTTAATACCTCTTTTGGCTAAACTTGACGATGAAGTTAAGTGATGATATGATTAAATCGATGAAGGGACACTCACAATGAACACTCATGACCCATCCGGGATTCGAACCCGGGACCAGTGGCGTCGTAACGCGCTGTGCTCACCACTCCGCTCTGAAGTTGGCGTATCCCCGCTTTCGAATACTACCCTCCATATAACCCACTTGGAAATAATAATGCAGCCGTAAGTTGAATAAGTTGTTTAATAAAGCATATTTGATTTAGTCAATATTTTCACACAGTTTACATTCTTATTCACAAAAATCTCGAAGGAGACGATGTACTATCTAGGCTAGGAGTAATTACGTCCCAGTCCTCTTGATTTGACTGACGTCTTCCTGGTTCTCGATCTCTTCTCATACGAGCTAGTCTAATCTCATTCTCGTGTCGATTTTCAAACAATGACCTCGGGTCTAGGAACCATCTATACTTGGCCGCTTGGATATATTTGCTAGTTAATTTAAGGGCAGGAGGAACAGTTTTTGTCCAGCTAGACGCGAGGATCCTAATCAAACTTCGGATGGCACAGAAAAACAGTGAGCCGGAAAGAGAACAGGTTAAAGATTTGATTGGCCGTAACTTGAAGTTGTTGTGTTTTGTCCTCCATAAGGAATACATGGGATTCTGAAAGTTCTTATTCATCATATTTTTCAAACATCGTATCTACCTTAATAATCAACTTTAAGAAACGCTTCCACTTCCAACGTGTGGAGGAATTCATTCTTTCTTGTACGCCAGTTTTTTTCTTAGTGGCAGTACCTATTCGGATGATATTGAAATGAATGCACAACTGTCACTCTTCGCCTTAAGAGTGGCCTGGAGGTTGGCATCAAAAGAGTTTTCCTGCCCCGGAGCGATACAGAGACACCTAGCGACATATCAGGGAACTAGGAATTCTTCTCGGTTGTGTCCTAAGCCAGAGCACAGGCCGTGGGCGAGGGGACTTCCCTCCCATGGTGGAAAGACTTTCCACCATGCCTTTCCCTGCCTTCACCACCCTCTCCCTTCCGTGGCCGCTGCGAAAGGGCACCACCTGTTTCATTTCATTCTGGTTCCGGCTTCTTTCAAGATTCCTCCACTGGCAAAATATTCAATTCACTGCTGGCTGCCCCTTACGTGGAGTGGCCATGGCAAACAGTCAGGACCTTCACAAATGAGATTTGGATTGAATAAATTTTGTTGATTACAGTGGCTGCTATAATTATGTGGAATTTCTCTTAGTGCGGTTGAGATTATAAATTGAGAGTAAAGAAGGAGGTAGAGATTATCAGTTGAAAGTAACGACGAATCAAGTAAGAATAACTAATTGAAAGTACGCTGGGGCTGTGTAGTCTTTCTAATGGGCCATTAAAAAAAAAAAAGAAGCAAATATGAAGAAATTCTTTATAAAGCATCTCAATAAAACCTTTGAATCCATAGTACATGGCTCGTATGCATCCAATCCACAAACTTCCAGAAAATGTTAGCAAATTTCTCATCTTTCCAGATGGCTGCAGGAGGTGGTCCCGGGCTAGGATCCTCCACTCCCCCAAGCCCGGGGCCAAGGCCCTCGCCGAGCCGCCACCTGTCGGAGCCTGACATCCCGCAGCTCTCGGAGGAGGAGAGGAGGGCCATTTTGGAAGTTCTCCACAGGGACGAGTTCCTGCGACGACAAGACCATCTGCAAATTATGTAAGTAGAGTCGTCTTTATTTGTGCAACATCTCTGATTGTGTCTGAACGTGCAACCTCAGTCACAGTCAGGGTCTACTGTTTGACGTTGCACTGTACTCTTCTCCCACTCGACGTTTTCCAGGCTTCTGCGCAAGTCGTTGCGCATCTTCAATGTGACGTTGCACAAAAGTCTTCTCCAACTCGAGAAGTAACAAAGTAACAACATAGAAATGTGGTTATGTAAGTTAATTTCCTGTTGAAGTCCTCAATATTGAAAGAACGTAGGCCATCTTAAAATGTGTTCCTGACATAAACAATATACTCGCATTTAAAATGCTGTTTGCATGTATTTCTTTTCCGGCATTCCATAAAAATAGATTATGTAAATGTAAATTCTGTCTCTAAACAGTAAATATTTAACATTTTGAGGAAAATTGTAGACGTGTGAGACAGATCACTAACGCGCTAAATTACGCTCGAAAGAACAGTGGAAGAAAGCGATATTAATCGCAAACGCACAGAGAATTTCCCTATTCTTTATGCTGGCACAATAGGTAATAGGTATCGTAATATGTCGTGCGTTTATATTAAATAACGTGAATTCTGTATGACACGGCACTTCGTGTTGTTGAGATGGCGTGCCTCCTCCAGCCATTCAGTGACCTAACACGCAAGTATCGTTGTGTGAAACGGAAATTCTGTATCTGTATTTTTTTTCCAAATAAGATTTTTTTTTTTTGTTTGTGCCCGAGCTAGTATCTGGAAACAAATTGCTCCCAGGGGGGCCCATCAGAAGAGCAACAAACCACAAGAGCTTCAGCCAATAAACTATATTTTTTTTGCAGCCGGCCTCTGTGACGGAGCGTAACCAGTTATTTATTTATTTATTTATTTATTTCGTCTTCTTTTACATGGCGAAGTTAAGGCTGTGGAGCCTTTTCTTCCACTTGAAGCCAGTAGTGCTCCCTTGCCTGACCCATCATACATCTCAACACATCGTCAACAATCCTCATCGTCGTGATTAGGAATTTTGAAAACAAAGACTCGAAAAAGAGAAAAGGAAGTGTTCTTTGTACTTACCAGAATTTGGAAAGGAAAATAAAATTCCACATTCTGTTGAATCAAGCTCTTGATGGGAGACAATCTACATGAAATTGTTTTTAGGTTGAAATTTGTCCATTTATTTTGAACAATGATGAATTAAACTTTATTCTCTTGAATGAATAACAAGTGCAGTTTAACACTTGAAACTTGACTGTAACATTAACCTGGTTTCGATTTATATAATTACCACATTGGAAACGACGTGATAGAACTTGTGAAGTACATCAAAAATATAGATATAATATTTGATAGACGTTTGAAATTTGATGAATATTTACATCACATTACATCGCAAGCTGGGACACAGCTTATATTCATTGTTAAGAAATGGAGCAGACCAAGTAATTTTAAATGTTCTGCGTTGATGTTCTCCGTTTATATCAGACTTATTTTAGAGTATAACGCCTATCTACAGTTGATTGAAAAGGTATAATATGGATTTATTATAGTGGAACCACAAGGAAAAAAAAACCCTGCGCAGACCTGCGACTATTGTGCACCGTACGCCCGCTAGGAATGGAGGGGCAGAGTAGAAGCATGCTTCCCTTATGGCCCGAGCTGAACGGAGTAAGGGAGAGATGCGCGGAGACTTTTCGTCGAAGGTTCTTTTCCTTGTGGTCGATACATATCTATATTATGAATTTCGACTCTTTCAAGTATTACTTTGGATATGATAATATATTGAAAATATTCAATGTGGAAAAGTTGAGAATAAAAAAGAGAAAAATGAAGACCGTTTTTTAAGGCAAATTCCGTGTACTTAATCTATTGAGAATTGTGAGTTTTAGAACAAATCCAGACCGGTGCTTCCAGAAACAAAACAATAAATAACACGCATTTAAAGTTCTTCATAATGATCTTCAATAAGTATTATGTCAAGCAGTGTCACAATTTTAATGCATTATTGTTTTAAGTTAGTTTTCATGTATTTTTAAATTTACGATTTGTATATCACGCACATCTATTTTATTTCATAAAGTCAGTGATACTTCTTCATTGTAATAATTCAATTGCCTCTCAATGGGATCATTGCAACCCAGAAGTGTCCGTGATTGTAAAAACTGCAGCAAGCTGTTTTCGGCAGCCTAAAGTTTTGTATAAATAAATAAATATTACAACACCACAGTATAGTCGCGAAATTTATTTTAAACTTTCTCCGAAATTGTGAGGGAATTTATTTTGCAAAAATAAGTAGACATCCTGCGTTCGTAATAATTTACAATTGATTGTTGGCAGAAGCTGTTTCAAATCCACATGGCGTGGTTTAACCGTTCGGGCCGGCCTCAGTGGCGGAGTGGTTATCACAGCACACTACCACGCCTGGGGTTTTAATCCCGGCCTGGGCATGGATGATCTTTGTGAGTGTCCCTTCATCAATTTCATCATATCATTACTCATCCTCATCTTCGCGATTAACAAAAGTGGCAGAAAAGCGAAGTAAAATAAACCAAATCAATCAATCAAGCATAAGTGCGGGACGCATATCGTACAATAGACTCTATAGCGTATGCCATGGGCTGAAATCACGAAGTGAGCTCTTGCGAAGGTACACAAGACAGGTGTTTGTCAAGTACATGCTGAATGTTCCAGTTGTCTGGACGAACTAGAAATATTGGGGAGTAGCAGAGACTGGTAGGTTAGCAACACTGAATAGCAGAGATGAAGGTGCGGCATATTTTTTTGCCCTTCTGTTATAGAACATCGACTCCAGACACACGGCTGGGGACGTTGTCTCAGTAACCAAGATTGCGCTGCGACGTTACTTAGCGCGATAGCTCCAGGGGCATCGTATTGCATTATGGGAAAAGAGGAAAATGGCTCTCCATGATCTTGGCTGGGAACAGGCACGCCACCCACGCCATTCCAGACGATGAAGTGTGTTGGTTATTCCCACGACGATTTCGTGAGGACAGAAAACCTCACGACCTGAGTTTCGTCGGAATGGACCCTCAACCAGCCAAAGAAATGTCTCTCTTTAGGCACCAAGTTTTCAGGGGGCGTTATTTTCCAGTCACTACGCTAAGAGCTGGTCGTACGTACCATGTGGAAATCATTAGAAAATGTTGCGGTAGACATACAAATATATACTATTATATAAAGAATAAATATGTTTATTAATTACTCTTATATTCGTAAATAGATAATAAAATTACTCAATCAATAGTCAAACCAGTACACGTACAACACACACACACACACACATACATATGAAGCCAATAAATGAAGATATGCCTCCCCGATGGCGCAGTGGTAGCGTCGTTGCCTTGTAATCAAGGAGTCCCGGGTTCGATTGCCGGTGGAGACACATACGTGGTTTGGATACCACTTTAAACTGTAGGTCCAGTCCCGATTAGCCTTACTGTGCATAAAGTGGACTTAAAACACCAATTCAACAATAAATTAAGACAACCTGAAATGTTTTATTAAGTATTGGCTTTTATTTGTTCTGTTATTATTTGTATTTGCGTTATTTAGCAGCTTTTCCTGCCACTATTGGCTAATCGCGACGTAAGAGGCATGTAATACGCGCACGCACAAACACGGAGAGAGACAGAGAGAGAGAGAGAGAGAGATCAACAGTATCCTTTTTTCTGTGTGTGTGTAAGTTGACTTGCAGTCAAAACTAATCTTCGTTGTTATAATAAACTATTTTTTAGACAAGATCACGGTGGTGGTGGTGGGCAAAGGAAAACCGCCGCCCCCAATAGGATCTCGCACCCTGCCTATGCCAAGAAGCCTTAAATATTACTAGTCAGATGAACGGAAACATAAATATTTTCAAGAATGTACGATATAGTTAAAATTTATGGTTGGTAACTGACTATACTAGCCTCACAAGGATTGTAATTAGTATTTTTTGCATGTGATTGCTCTTAAATTATTAAGATTTTTCATAACATGCGCCATATACCGTTTTTCTAAGTATTTAAAATAAATACTTCTTTACATTCCTGGCTGCATAAGATGTAGTTCAAGCTTCGATGTTTTTCTCTAATAGACAATTATAGGCGAATATTTTAGAGTGTAATTTTACTCATTGCATTTGCCCCCTCCGCGCAGTCAAAATAGGGTGAAATTGGGCGCGTTTCATTTTTGGAAACGCTTCCCACATGCATTTGGATCACTGAGCTTGGATATTCATTTTGCATGTTTCCTCTGCTGGGTTGTCTGCGTTTTAAAGCCGAGGACAGGAATTCGCCATTCTTTCCGGATTTATGTGATGATTATGGCGTGACAAGGGAGTGCGTTGCTCATGTTTATGACATTCTCACGACTTCATTGTGCATGCTTTTTGTTTCTGGCTGCGGTTGTCGGTGCTAGAATCTGCGGAATATGTAGCGCGAATAGTGAGTCGGAGTGAACAACTTGCCACATGTACAGCCACCGGCGCAAGTGATAGTAACTAAGTTCGAGTCCTGATTCGAACGCCACTTTACTTCAAAGAAAGTTCCGAAAGATCAGTTTCCTTCTGACAACCATATGCCAAGTCCACATGGAGTAAATGAGATGTTGCCTATTCAGTTTCTTTAGATATTTCATAACGTGAAGTTGCGGTTATTTTTGATAGGTTGTATTAGGTTTTTTGTTTTATTTTTATTATTATTATTATTATTATTATTATTATTACGATGTGGAGACACTTCCGTTGCCTTGGGAGTGTAACATCGTCGTAGTTCGTGTTGGATGTCTAAACACTGCAGGTAAAAGTGACAACAGCGCTTCTCAGAAGAATAGGTGCTGGCTCCAAACCAGATAGGCGTCCGGTCGGCTTCCTCTCGAGCTATGTCAAAGACACCGAACTTTCGTTCGAATCAGGACTTGAACCATACAGGCAACTTGGGCGGAAAAAAGGGCAATTAACGTTGTGTATTTCAGGTCGTCTTCCTGTAAGGAGACGCATAGGTCCAACCAAACCTCTTTTTCCTGTAACAGTTCCGCATCTTAGTACAGGACAATTAGATAAAAAATAGAGGAAAAAATTCCAATTAGATGTAATTTGACGTATGGCGTCCAAGAGCAAGAGAACAAAACACACCAGGTGGCTAATAACTTGGATTATGTTCCTGTACCATAATACAATAAAATGGCATTGAGTGCAATATCAATTTATCCCCAGAAGAGGGAAGGGAAATTTTACTTGGTCGAATGTTGGAATGTGTAGAAATTGGTATTGTTGAAAAGTGGCATCAGTTTCTTCTCATCAAGAAATGCAAACATCTTTGAATATATTCTGTACATTGTAAATACAATCGGTGAAATATTGTAACGGCCTTGTCAATAATCGTGACAGTATGACGTATTTCTGAACATTTGTGGTTGACGACCAACCTTTATGTTAACCTCTGAGAAAAATGTCATAAGCTAGATAGAGGTTTTGGGTTATGAGAAAAAAGCAAAATGTGATAATGAAGGTATTGGTTTAATGAAAAAGGTAGTAATATTGAATGTAACTAGCTAAATTAATACTCATAATACTACTAATAGCACTACTACTACTATTAAGTAGTAGAGATCTACATAAATATAGTATTTATGAAAACATTAGAACGAAATTACTTTCTAGTCATTCGATTTTTATCAAATCCTAGGAGCATTTTTTTGTTTCTTTGTTACGAAATAATTGTCTGGTCAACGAGGTGAGACATTTCAAGGGTGAAGAAGATCCATAAATACAAGAAATATATTAAAATAAGTTGAAATAATCAAAGTATGGAACTCATCCAAGGAGCTGCAGTAATCTGGTCGGTAGAGCGTCTGACAAGTGACAATCACGCGGGAGATCCGGATTCGATTCCCGGAATTGGTTGGAATTTTTCCGGTTTTTTCCCCGCATAAATGTCCCCGATAATTCACATCTGGAT
Organism: Lepisma saccharinum; assembly: GCF_977018435.1. Lineage (NCBI taxonomy): Eukaryota > Metazoa > Arthropoda > Insecta > Zygentoma > Lepismatidae > Lepisma > Lepisma saccharinum. The sequence continues at coordinate 55,714,785 of NC_139234.1, read as the reverse complement.
TGTCTCCCTGTTCTTACCAATAAAACATTTTACAATAGTTAAGCTTATTGTCGTTTCAATAATTGTCTAGTCAACAAGGTGACACATTTTAAAGAGAAACATTCAAACGTGCTGCGGTAAACAATACAATGGGAAGGCGGACTGGTGACTGTATTCTTGTCCGCCTAGCCTTTGTCCATACATTATCCTCTTACAAAGAAGGAAATGAAAATAATTTTATTTCCTAGACAGTATACAAGATATGGTTACATAGAACGATTATTATTTTATGTATACGGATAAAAGTAGTCAAACTACTTTCGGAGAACAAAGAACAAAAGTACTTACAAAGAACCAAAAACTTTATTTAGTTAATTCTCATTGTTCACACACACAAAAAAAAATACATGTTCGTTGAACACTGGCGTACGTAGAGGGGTGGCCGATGGTGTTCCAGCCCCTACCGACATTTTGAGAAAATTAGAATTTTCAAATAAAAATCCGTTAAGAACTTTAAAAAATCAAAATGTGTAAATGCGAAACCTCTTTTAAAGAGAATCCCGATTACCATTTTTGTCTTTGAATACAATTTTAATAGACTGAAAAGCTCCAAAAATACGAAATATTTTATTATGCATCCAGCCATGTGCTATCCACATTTACTATTCCAGCGCCTCCCGAAAAAAAAATCCTGCGTACGGCAGTGTATTGAACATTGTTGCAACTGAGATACAAAAAAACTTTTTTTCTCTTTTAAATCAGTTACCCTAACCTAACCTCATAAACTCGTGATTATTTTCAAGGCATCACTCTGAAAGACGCCTGTTTTTGGAATGCTGTGCTTTTCTCCATGCTGCATGGAAATAATAATTCAAATTATTATTATTATTATTATTATTATTATTATTATTATTATTAGTAGTAGTAGTAGTAGTAGTAGTAGTAGAAGTAGTAATAGTAATATTATTGTCCCAGATCTTTGACTGTGAAAAATTGGCCATTTCATTTTTTTCCACAGCATTTTTCATAATATTTCACAAGTTCAAGGGGTGGGGTTGAACCCCGTAACCCCTCCCTTGCGTACGCCACTGCGCTGAAATGAAATGATGTGTGAAATATATAATTTTCAGGTGGACATTTATTTTCCAGGGGGGGCGTGGCCTTCCCTGGTCCCCTTCCGGACGTCCATGTCAGTATGACTTTACAGTTTTGCCCTTATTTTGGTGAATGCCGTCAACATTTCGCAACACTGAATTTGGTGGAAGCTTTCGCCAGTTCGCAACACTGAAGCGAATTCTCTGCAGTGGAAAGCTTTTGTGATCCTCCAGTGCAAGCAAGGGACTCTGATTTTCCTCCGTAAAGCCTTGTGCTCAGCCACTTCCACGAACTACATCCTTTTTCTTGCGGGCACCTTGGAAACCTGACCTCTGGCGTCCAAGAGCAAGGGAACAAAACACACACTGCGCATGCGCGAAAGGGTTGGATGCAAATAGTGGGCACCGACAGTGTTGCCAATCCAGTGTTTTTAGCATGAAGCGGAACATATCGTAATTCAAAAACGAGGAACTGGAATCGATACTTTTGCCCCTCTGTGTGGGCTGTGGGTTAGCAGAAGCGGCGAGTTTACGTTGAAGAAACCACTCTGTGATTCACGAAAGCTGTAAATGCGATGCCAAATAACGAAGCTTTATTCTGTTTATTAGTTATTATCAATGATTTTTGGATACAGGTTACCTGGTTCCGAAAAAATCCGTACCCAACAAGAACTGGGTACCCGGGTCAGGAACCGAAACCGAAGCATTCCGATTCAGAATCATTACATCATTCCTACAAGGGTGCAGGGGGTGACCCTTTGTGAACTGAAGACACCCAAATATGAAACTTTCTTCAACGTGGTACACTCTGGGCAGTACTTGGTTAAAAAGCGTGGCTCTGGCTGTACAGTCTGTCTGTGTTGTACAGTGTCTCTCAATAGTTTTAGGACAACGACATTTTAAACTAGGCAACCCAATTTACACAAGGCGTTGGTGGGTTGCGTGTAGAGTTAGGCTGAATTTCAGGGTTGCCACATGCACATTAGATATTTATAAAATACGCGAAAGAAAGATATCCAAATATTATTGCATAAAACTAGAAAAAAAATCAGTATTACATTTGTTGCAATACTCTCAGAAAGACACAACGTCGATTTTCTAGTATTTCATTGTTGATGAGTCTACACAAAGGAAAAGTGGGGAGAGGAAACGAAAGGGAACAAAGGAGAGGAAAAAAGAGAAAGCAAAAGGAGAAGAGGAAAAGTAAAGAAGGGAAGAAAATAGAGGAAGGAGGAAGTGGATAGGAGAAGTAATGAGTGGAAAGGAAAAATATGCGAGGAGAGATGAGGAAAATGGAGCAAAGAGGAGAGAAGAGAGGAAGGAAGGCGAGGTGATAGAAGAGGAGGAAAGGAGTTTGGAGAGGAGAGGAGGAGACGAGAAGAGGGAAGTGGAGAGTAGAGTAAAAGAGAGAAAGAGAGAAGAAGGAAAAGATGAGGAGAACAGTGCCGTGGAGTCGGAAATATAAGACAGGAGAGGAGATAAGAGGAGTGGAGAAGTGTGGGATGAAGACAAGTGGCGAGAAAAGTAGGGAAGGCGGTATGAGATAAAAATAGAGGAGAAGGACGGGAGAGAAGAAGGAGAAGGAGAAGTTAAGAACGGAAGGGACTGGAGACGAGAGGAGAGAAGGGGTAGTTGCAGAAAATACGTCTCGGCGTCAAGAACTGATGCATTGATAAAATTATCGACATGAAACATTCATTAACATTTTTTAATGTATTGGAGAATGTATTAGATCGGTGCGAAATTCCTTTTGGTCGAGTTCAGAGCAAGATAAAATCTTCCACGTAAGATCTTTGATTTTACCTGCGATTATACCACTAAAATCATGAATGTAATTTTCATATTTATAAGAATTATCCAATTTTTCTCCTCTTATCGGTTCGTTGAAATTGAGATTTTGTTATTTAACATTTCCCCTCCTCCCATCGTTAATTCCAAACTGAATCTTTCCGTTTCATACGGCGTGGACAATGAACGCAATGGGATATGTCTAAAACGTACGAAAAGTTTCTGCCACCGGAAGGGTTTGAACCTACGACCATCAGATTATCAATCCTTAACGGTAACCACTACCCCACAAACTTTCGCTCCTGAACACAGGTAGAAGGAGCTGACCAATGTGAAATGCAGATCCAACGCCCCTCCTACATGGCATGTGTAAAGAATACTTGTTTGTTACAAAGAAAACGAAGGTAATACGACTCGGCGAAAACATTTAATGGAGAATTGCACATGATGGAAACTTTTCAGTCGATATTTGTGAAGGTATCTTTGCATTGAACTCGAGTGGAAAAAGGGGTAATATTAGTGTGTCCTGAATTGCCACAAATATAAATGGTTATTTCATTAATATTTGTCAATGTCTTTGAAGCAGAACACAATTATCGTTAGAGTATCATAATTCAAGATCTGATACGTGAAAATATCCCTTTGAACGTGTGTCAATTCATTTATTTGTTTATTTTTTTTAAAGCAAATTCCAGATGTAGAACAATGTAACCACTTACAATACTACTAAAAATAATGTCACCTTGCTCTTGTTTAATGAAGGAGAATTAAATAAAAGAGAACACTTCGTAAGGAGGATCGAACCTGGGACCGCTAGCAGCCCATATCATTTCATTCAATTCTCAATTTCAGGACAGACAATCACAAACATCCATGCCCGAGTCGGGATTCGAACCCGAGACCCCCGGCGTCATAGCGCGATGTGCTAACCACTCCACCACGGGGGCCGACACCACTACACCACGCCCTTAGCTTGCGTTGAATCAACAATGTTTAAGTATTCTGTTCCTCCAATATTGTAAATGTCCTTGGATATACATGTAGTTGAATTTTACTTTAATTTTGATTTTTTTTTTTTTTTGTATAATAGTATAGCACATATCTTCGAGAATATATTTTGGAAGTGATGAAGAAAAACAAGAATATTGGTAGTTGTTGTGAAAATGCTAGTTACTTCTTCTAACTTATTATGTTGATTGGACATTATTAATGAAAAATATCTTGAGTCTTGAACATTGCAGGGCGATGTTCTCTTCTTGTGATACTGCAACATACGAAATGCTTGTTTTCTGACGCACGTTTCGTGTCCAGAACAGTCTTATGAAATGTATTTGCTGTTACGTATGGTAACAGGAAATAATTACAGCGGTTGCAAAAACGTTTGTGAACTGCCAAATGTGCGAGACGTTATACGTAAACAGGCGGAAAATTGTATTCATAAAATCACATCACATTTGACAGTGTTAGTCAATAGAGAGTCGTGGAACAGTGTGTTAAGGTGTTGGATTAAATCCTTCTTATTTTACTATTTCGAAGAAAAACAATTTTTAAGGTAGAACAACAGTTGTTCCGTTTGCTCTTTATTTCTTATAAATTCTTACACATTCCTTTAATTGATTTAAATAATAAATAAAAGTATTGCTTGCTTTTCTGTCATTCGCCTAGACAGTGGAATTATGCGTGAAAAGTTCCTGAAAGCTCAGATTGGTTAAACCGTTTATTGACAATCGTGAACTTTTCGTTTAATAGATAATATTTTGTTTTATACGACGGGAGAACATTGGTTGAATTTCCTTTCTTGCTCTTTTGAGATAATATATATATACTTCTACAGTAGGAATCACATTCGGGAAAGGTTAAAAAAATGACTTGGTATTCAAAGGCAGATAAGCTTGGTAGCCTAGCTTGTTCGCGTTCATGAGTCACGCTTCACAAGGTCGCTTGTTATCGCAAAACATTGTGGGTCGATGCACAGCGTCTACACCCAGCAAATTACAAGTGACCAGAGTCGAATTTTAAAGACAACCTGAAGAATAATAGATTTCATCAGAGGCGGCTAGGTGGGCACTAGCTCAACATGCAATAAGTAATGATTCCTGCAAACAAAAATGCTTATTGAATGAGTATTGGGATAGTAATACGTGCTTTCTTGTGTAACATGTAAGATACTTATTGGGATTACCGCGTAGTAGGGCAACCGATCCATGAAAAACAAAATAAAATTGAATGGTTGGTTTAATATAGATAAATATGTTTTTTATTAATTTTTCCTCATTCCCTTGTTTTTCTTATTTTAATAATAACAATAACGGATGGCTCAACAGCTCTCGAAGGGCCTTGGCCTATCTCCCGACTGCCAGTCTTCCTCCCACAATCCTTCCTAGTGATCTTCAACCAGATGGAGTGACGTGGGGTCAGCACGTCGAACCCTCAACCATTATGGGTTATTCACCTGCTGTTTACAATTTCGTTCCTGTTCGGCACGAGCGGGACCCTACTTCTGGTTTTGAAAGAGTAACATGGATTATAAATATGTAAGGGTAAATATCTTGCAGAAAAGACGACAATCATTGCGTGGCTGTTGGTTGCAATATGAGGTCCAGAACGAATAATTTTTCTCAAGTATCTGTGAATCTTTTGTCGATAGACCAGATACGAAAACTCAGTGGATTCAGGCAGTAATGCAAAAAAACTGTGAACCACGACATGAGAAAGTAGGCCCTAGACACGTCACTTCATCGCCGTTAAATAAACCCAATGAAATATTTAAGTGTTTTTAAATTATAATTTTCTAACGCACATATGTTGGCATAACAAATTTAAAAGATGTAAATTTTTACAACCATGCATGTTTTTATCTGTGGAAGAAAGAACAATTAAGAGAGCTGTGTTCTAGTGATACACAATGTCGAAAACTTATCCATTCTGATATAATCAGAGTACATTTCAGTTTTTTTTGTTTTAAGTACACGTTATGCACAGTAAGACTATTCGGGACTCAACCTAGAGTTTAAGCCACATTGTGCCTCCACCAGATATCGAATGTAAAAATTGATCTGTGGTTTTATTAATGAGAAATAAAATGTGCACTTTATAACTATTAGGCTAAGCAGAATATCTTTGTTTTTCATGGGTGTATTTAATCTTCCTTTTACCTTTAAGAATTTATTATTATTTACTTCTTTTTTAATATAAAAAGTCTGTTACTTAATTTATAAGCGAATCAACTTTCTTGTTTAATGTATATACCAACGAAACCATTGGTTCGATACCCGGTCGAGGCACATAGTGGTTCGGATTGCACTTAAACTGTAGGTCCAGTCCCGATTAGCCTTACTGTGCACAAAGTGGACTAAAACATCAACTAAAAAAAACAACAAAAAAAAACGAAACCATTGGTAGAGGATCAACATTGTCTCAGTAAAGATTTCTATTGTTCCATAAATCTTCATACAATGGCTCCGGGAACTGGTCAGTGGGGGGGTGGGGAGAAAGAGAGAGAGAGAGACAGGAGAGGTGGTGGAATTTCTTCGAGGTATCTTTAATTCTCTGTCACTTAAAAATGTCAAGTGATCCATTTTGTATCCGCTCCTTTTTAACAAAGTAAGCTCGAAGACAATCTCTATTCCACTAGCTTATATTGGAAACTTGGTCAAACCGGAAGTTCTTTTATCGCCTTCGATAATCGAATTGTCTGATCGACTATTTTTTGTTTACGCAGGAACATCCCCCATAGGAGATTTACGAGACCGGGTTACGCTACTCACTCGTAGCTCCCCAATTTCCTCACGATGGTGGGTTGCCACCGGTCGTATACACAGGCCGAGAACCCAGAGACTAAACCCAGGCGGACACGAACACATGCCGTCCCGCAGTCGGAGTCCAAAGCACAGCGCCTTAGACCGCACGATCACGGAGGAGGACTTTTCTTATTTTACTTTTGGCTAGTCGCGAGGATGAGGATGAATAATAATAAAATAATATATAAACAAAATGACTATTTACACTAAACTTCTTATCAAGGCCAAAATAGTTTGTAACTGTGAAACTACCCCCTGAATGCAAATTGACAACATTGAGTAAGAATTGAATGTGTGGCACACATTTAACTGTGCCCTGTTCCAGCATGTCTGGAGCAAATTCGCGCAAATCGGAAGAGAAGGGGAAAGAGGGGAAGGGGGGTCGAGTGGACAGAGCGAGGCAGTACACGCTGCTGGAAAGGCTGGTAACTGCAGTGGATCTCCTCCCTCCACGCAATCCCGTTTCTCTCATGTGTTCATCGCTGCTCAGATACTTGTTTTGTTCACCTGCTCCAGAGATAAGTGGGACAGAGTGTAGTTCGCATACATGTAGCAAGTAAGGCAACTTATCTCAGAATGAAAATTCCACAGAGTTTTCAAACGTTTGTTTCAGCAATGATGACTGGACACGGATCACATATAATCCCTTGCCAAAATCTAGTGGTCTAAAATCATTTGAAAACTTGAATGTATCTCTTTACAGATACCAAGTTATAAGGAACTATTTCGTAGATGTTCATGTACCGTTATAAAATTACAAATAAAATATATTCACAACCTTAGATATACTAATACGAAGAAAGAAATTCAGAGTAAGATTTCAAATGCATGTGTATAAAGTAATTATAGAAGTACAGAGCAATATGAGAGTATTGATTTTTTTTCAGGATAACGTTTAAAATATTCAGGCGACCGAATAATTAAGGACGTAGTGTATTGGTTAGAGTTCTTGAGAGCATTGTAAGCTGTCCTAGGTTCGATCCTCCTTACGAAGTGTTCTTTCTTTTTCTTTTTAAAAATATTTCTCCTTCTATTAAACAAGAGCAAGGTGACATTATTTGTAATAATAGTGTATAGTGGCTAGATTGTCCTAAAACTGGAATTTACTAAAAAAAAATAAACAAATAAATGAATTGACACACGTTCAAAGGGATATTTTCACGTATCAGATCTTGAATTATGATACTCTAACGATAATTGTGTTCTGCTTCAAAGACATTGACAAATATTAATGAAATAACCATTTATATTTGTGGCAATTCAGGACACACTAATATTACCCCTTTTTCCACTCGAGTTCAATGCAAAGATACCTTCACAAATATCGACTGAAAAGTTTCCATCATGTGCAATTCTCCATTAAATGTTTTCGCCGAGTCGTATTACCTTCGTTTTCTTTGTAACAAACAAGTATTCTTTACACATGCCATGTAGGAGGGGCGTTGGATCTGCATTTCACATTGGTCAGCTCCTTCTACCTGTGTTCAGGAGCGAAAGTTTGTGGGGTAGTGGTTACCGTTAAGGATTGATAATCTGATGGTCGTAGGTTGAAACCCTTCCGGTGGCAGAAACTTTTCGTACGTTTTAGACATATCCCATTGCGTTCATTGTCCACGCCGTATGAAACGGAAAGATTCAGTTTGGAATTAACGATGGGAGGAGGGGAAATGTTAAATAACAAAATCTCAATTTCAACGAACCAATTAGAGGAGAAAAATTGGATAATTCTTATAAATATGAAAATTACATTCATGATTTTAGTGGTATAATCGCAGGTAAAATCAAAGATCTTACGTGGAAGATTTTATCTTGCTCTGAACTCGGCCAAAAGGAATTTCGCACCGATCTAATACATTCTCCAATACATTAAAAAATGTTAATGAATGTTTCATGTCGATAATTTTATCAATGCATCAGTTCTTGACGCCGAGACGTATTTTCTGCAACTACCCCTTCTCTCCTCTCGTCTCCAGTCCCTTCCGTTCTTAACTTCTCCTTCTCCTTCTTCTCTCCCGTCCTTCTCCTCTATTTTTATCTCATACCGCCTTCCCTACTTTTCTCGCCACTTGTCTTCATCCCACACTTCTCCACTCCTCTTATCTCCTCTCCTGTCTTATATTTCCGACTCCACGGCACTGTTCTCCTCATCTTTTCCTTCTTCTCTCTTTCTCTCTTTTACTCTACTCTCCACTTCCCTCTTCTCGTCTCCTCCTCTCCTCTCCAAACTCCTTTCCTCCTCTTCTATCACCTCGCTTTCCTTCCTCTCTTCTCTCCTCTTTGCTCCATTTTCCTCATCTCTCCTCGCATATTTTTCCTTTCCACTCATTACTTCTCCTATCCACTTCCTCTTTCCTCTATTTTCTTCCCTTCTTTACTTTTCCTCTTCTCCTTTTGCTTTCTCTTTTTTCCTCTCCTTTGTTCCCTTTCGTTTCCTCTCCCCACTTTTCCTTTGTGTAGACTCATCAACAATGAAATACTAGAAAATCGACGTTGTGTCTTTCTGAGAGTATTGCAACAAATGTAATACTGATTTTTTTTCTAGTTTTATGCAATAATATTTGGATATCTTTCTTTCGCGTATTTTATAAATATCTAATGTGCATGTGGCAACCCTGAAATTGAGCCTAACTCTACATGCAACCCACCAACGCCTTGTGTAAATTGGGTTGCCTAGTTTAAAATGTCGTTGTCCTAAAACTTTTGAGAGACACTGTACAGCCAGTACGATCCTCTGTGTGACTTGTGTACTGTCCGTATATGTTTGTGACTGTCCTTTCACCAATTTCATCTTATCACCATTCACCCCCCCCTCTTCGCGATTAGCCGAAAAGTGGCAGAAAAGCGAAGCAAATCAATCAATCAATGACCATGCTTTGTTTCCCGGAAAGTTCTTTCCTATGGCAGCTTGACTTCACTGAAGGTAGGAACTCACTCCGGTTCTAAGGTCCACTTTATGCACAGATAGGCTAATCGGGACTGGGTCTACAGATTAAGGTGGAACCCGACGCACTATGTGCTCTCAGCGGATATCGAACCCAGGATCCCTTGATTACAAGGCGGCGACGTTACCACTACACCATGCAGCACCTACAAAATTTTTAAGCTTTCTTAATATTTTACGTGACTGTTCCTCTTTTTACGTCCGTTTAGGAGGATGTATTGTACAGTCAAAGGCACTTCTGGAACAATCCCATTAACTTTCAATGGAATCATTACAACTCAGAAGTGTCCGTGAGACCGTGACTGTTCTTAATTCTCAACTTAAGAATTCAATAATGAATCCTTTAAAGATACGTACGTCAAGTATGGCGTAGTTGCTGTATTAATTTATATTGAATAAAAATGTTTTAAAACAGAAGTCTTGCTTCTTTTTTCCAAAGAATGACATTGGATTGTTGTGGATTTTTGATTTTTGAAATTATTCTCTACTACATCTTAAAGTACTACCTTTTGTTTTATAGCAGCTTTTATTCACGAACTTCCGCTTTTCTTTTTTTATCTTGGCCACGAAATTTAATGATAAAAAAAAAAAATATTTCCATTCAAGACACATACTGTATGTATTTATTTCCAGCATTCGGTATTTATTATTAGGTAAATCACAAAGTTAAAAAAAGAATCTGAATGTGGGAAAATAAATGTCTAAATATTAAAAATAAAATAAACAATTCCGTCTAGACTATTTTAGAACAAAGTGTACTTACAAAACACTCAACATCAGCCGCCCCTGCCCTGGTTGCGTTGTTTTAAAATTTCATTTGGCAACACTGCGTATTTTTCCATGCTGTCTTCCTTCACCTGCTCTGACTGCTTGACTGACTGTTGTGGGGAGGGAGGATGAATATTTTAAAGGGGTGACTGCGCTTTACTCTGCGGCGTATAGAAGAAGCAGGACCAACAAGTGCTTTGTTGTCGATGGTCTCTGCAGACTGATCAATTCCTGAGCCCCTTTTGTGTCCGAGAAAGGTAGGAATGACGCTGGGAAAATAAATAAATCGCAACGTAAATCCGTGCGTAGGTAAAGCGAAGGAGGGAGGGAGGGAGAAGCAGTTGTTGTCTTCCGTTGGACACTGAAAGGGAATCTGTGGAGTTGCCAGCTTCACGAGACGTCCAACAGGTGCTTGTGTCATTCCCTTATTGATCACTGTTGTGATGCGCATCACGGTCACAACTGTGATTCTGCAGTACATTGACATTTTCCTTATGCGGCTGCATACTCCTGTGCCGATGTAAATATGACAAACCTCACAATCACACTAGCACACTTTTATTTTTTAATGCTGGTAGACCAGCGATAACGCCAGAGGGGAATAGGTGTCGAATGCCTTCCTGGTCAACAATTCTGGCCCAACGGCAAACAAGAAAAACCTAGACAAATGGATGTTATTTTAACAGTAATATGCATTTGTGTGTGGTATGTATCTAGGGGTCGTATATTACTCTAGACCATCACTGGATTGATCATGGTAGCTGGCAGATCTTTGAAAAACTGCCTTAAAAATGAGGATGTGCGTATTTCAATACACACATTCTATAGTTCGGGAAACGAAGGCAAAAAATGGGGGTTGTCGGAAATAATTACGAGATAATTGTCAACAAGAATTAATTGAAGTTACTGCTGCATATTGTAAAATCATGTAGCAATTTATTTATTTATTTATTTGTCTCTTGTTTATTTGTGGCGGAGATTAAGGCTCATGCCTTATGTTATTTTGATAGCAGATATTAAGTAAACACATATCTGCAATAAATGTACACTTTAACACTTAAAGTATTTAAAAAATAAGGCCATCATTTTTCGTCATTAAAACCACAATTACATGACATGGTCATGTTTTTTTGAAGGAAGGTGGAAAATAGGATGACCAGGGTAGAAATAGAAGGGGCGCTTCAGCGTGAATTGTAAGGCGCGCCAAAAATCAACACGCCCGGGTGAAATTTTTTATCTTGAACCGCCTTTCCTTGTCCCCAGTTTTGGCACCCAATCGCCGCTACTGCATAGGAGCATCCCCATGATCGACCCAACATCCCTTAGCTAACATTTTCCACTTCTAGCACTGATTAACAGCGGCATGCCCAAGAATATTTTACAAGGTATATTGGAACAAACGTTTTATAGCTTCTTTTTGCATTTAGTAGCCAGTGTATATTTCACTGTTTTCCCATGAATCCGATATTTTTTTAAGGTTTGAGTTAAAGGGGAAGGATTTATATTATCCTCAAGACCAACCTGTGTGAACACTGAACAGTCAGTCCTATTCACAGAATGCCGACCGTGTCCGAAATACATAGAGTTGTGATGCTTCGGTAAAAAATCTTCGGGTTTAGGAATGGTAGAGTTAATTTTATAGACAGATAAACTTGTTTTGCAGTTCTATTCCACAGCGAAGAAGAATAATCTCGTTGCAAAGAGACACACCTGCATTTCAGGCTATGACGTACAGTGGGATGCATAAGCATTACCAAGTAAGTTGTCCATCACCATATTCATTCACTTTATTTTTACCCAATGGGAGCTTCAAGAATTGAAACAAAACGCCAGACAAGCTGCTGACAGCCTGTGCAACAGTATACGTAGAATGCAAGATCAAAAATAATGAAAGTAGTCATTGATAATTTGCCGAGTAATTCTTGTGCATCTCACTGTACATGTTATTCTTGTAACAAAAAAAAATCTTCCCATAACAGAAAACACGGTGAAAAATTGCGCAGTAGCATTAAATAGTTGAAACCTGTGATCGAGAAATCACAAGTTTCCCATCACCATTCCGTTTCTGTGGAGCCGAAGATTTGGCAACGCTGGAAAAGATCAAGACAACCGTCAGCGTCACTGTTCTTCTCCTTCCCCACCCTCCCCTCCTTGTTATTCCGGCAAAAGACCTCGTGCACCAGAAGAATCGTGCACGAACACGAACGCGCAAGGTTCGTGCTTTGTTCGGTTGTCGGAGTCACTTTTGCAAGTGGTATTTTTTTTCTGGTGATAATCCCGAGGAATTATTTTCAGAGAAAAAGGATAATTCCAGTGATGTTGTTCGTGGGAGTGTTAAAACCTGTAGGATGGTGTGAAGTGGCTCTTTGAAGATGATGGTCGGTGGTGCCATGGCGTCCTGTTGAGTGAGGGAGGGCGCGCATGGAGTTTCAACAGGTGTTTTGGCGGTGGTGGTTTTAACCCAGCGTATTTTTTTGGTCGTGTGAAGTTGTGGTTGTGCATCACGAAGGAACATAAGGGAAGAGCAGAAAAGCTCGTGGTGGAATGAATGCTGTTCGTGTACGCACAAGTAACGAGGAAGAATGCCGGTGAGTGATATTTTTTTCTGAAGTTTTTATTGTGTTCTTTCAGTGGCGTGGCCAGGATTTTCCAAAAGGGGATGTGTCTAATACTTGTGATAGCCCCCCCCCCCCCAACGGGAGTATTATAACCTCCACCAACAAACCCCATGACGTTGGCGTAGGGGTAACGTCGTCGCCTAGTAATCAAGGGCTCCCGGGTTCGATACCCGGTGGAGGCACAGTGGATCGGATTTCACTTTAAGCTGTAGGTCCATTCCCGATTAGCCTATTTATGCATAAAGTGGACTTAAAATAACAACAATTCAATTCAACGACCCCACTTTTTGCTTTCTCTGTACTCCAAAATGTGCAGTGGCGTGGTCAGTATGGTGATGGCACCTCAAATATACCCCCCTCATGTTAAAGCCACATCTGTAACAAATATTTCCCACTCGATGATAAAGTAAGAATGCAATGGTATGATTACTGACAACACAAGCGAGTATCGCGAAATTGACTGTACAAGATGTTATAAATAATTATATAAGTATTTGTTATTGCTGGCTAAAAAAAACGAGTAATACATGAATAAATCGACACAATTGTAAAGTTTCTCATTTCGTCATTCTCACCTTAAATCCATGCACAAGAGATGGGGTTGATGAACTCCTCCTATTAATTTGTATTCAGAGAGAGGCAAGGGGGACGGGACGGTACTTATCAATACCCTCTGGAAAACGAGTGCTAATTTTTTTGACCTTGTAATTTTTACGTTGGAAAGTAAAATAAATGTTGATCCTTTTTCAAATAAAGGATTGACATTGTTTCGAAGTGCATATTCCTTGTCTTCCCTGAGAAAATGTTGTTTGCCCCCCGAAAAAAATTCTGGTGCGCCCGTGATTCATATATAGTAAATAAAAATCCAAATTTGAATTTTACTCTTAAAAATGCACTGTAGAACAGTAAAGTAACAAATACACGTGTTGCAAAGTGCAATTGCAGTTCGTGTGTGAATGATAATAATAAGAAAATAGAGACCAACAATTGAACAACTTTATTAGTTTCTGTCAATAATAACAATAACGTTATTCATCCCCTCTCAAAAGAGAAACAATTTCCTTGTGAATGTATGCATTTCTTGTGTACATGTGAATCTAGTAATGAATGGTATCCTTTCCCCCAGGGGTGTGTCGAGAATTTTCCATCTGCACAGTTTGAGGATAAATTGAGAGCAAAATGACGATACATTGGCCCTTTGTGAAAAATTTTAGGGGGATGCTGTAGAAATGTGGGGGGAGTGTATAAATTACTGCCTCCCCCAAAGTAAAAAAATTACTTCGCACACTGTTGATCAGAAAGTTTTTGTTTCGACGTCATGTGATGGACACTTCCATGATTCCATTTCAGTAACCGTACAGGGTTTAAATTATTATAAGGAACTGATAATTACAAGTAGCACTGCTGCAGGTTTGTCACAATAATGTTATAATGTCAAGTTCAAACTCTGTTGGGAATAGAGCACTGGTTGTTTTGGAAAGTAAATCCATTGCCTGCGTGCCCCACCGTGGAAAAAGTCCTGCGAACATCCATGTCATGTGGAACTTTGCTTAGATTCGTGGCTTCTAAATATGCTGTGATTTTTTATATTTTTTAAAACTTTTTTTTATTTTAGAATGCGCTGGTCACTCACAGAGATGTGGCCTGGTGCTAATTGATGCCCATCAAGCATCAACAATATGACCAGAATTATGGACACGCAAGTTTTAGTATTAATTTTTGTTCAGATTTTTATCCATAGGTGCTCGCCCATATCTTATCTCTTTGTTCCTTGTATTTTACTTCTTTTATGTTGCTTCTCCTCGCCTCTAGGTTAATCGCGACGGCAAGGTTGACTAATATATTGGTTATAAACAAACGAGAGTACAAACACAATGGAACCATAGAGGAATTTATATCTATATCTAATTATAAATTTCTCTATGATATAACTCTCTTATCATTACCGGCCGATATTGGTCCAGGACTCGCCTTTGTGGCCAGAACTGCCAGTTTGCCACTTCGACGCGATGCCCACTGCCTCTTGCCTCTTATATGTTTTGGTCACATTACAGTATCTTGGGTCGTTTTCAATGGATTCCCGGTAAAGGGCCCCTTTGTAGATGGAAATCCGAGAATAAAGATATGTAAGCCCCCATCCCCCCCGTCGCTTAAATCTGGATATGAAGTTCTAATAAGTATAATACATCAATAAATTATTGGAAGTTGAAGACGTTTGTGCATGGTTTCTCATTTGTACCAAAGGTCACTTCCCCAAGCGGATGTGTATTCAGCCTCTTATCACAGACCGTGAACGGTGATTTTTGGCAAGACCTCGTTGGTGGATATGCAGTTAGTAAAATACGAGGATGATGATCGAGGTGTGTCAGTTTATTAGCAATTTTTCAGTTTTTTATATTCTACACCTTTTGGAGCGACCATCGTTTCGCCACTCTCTGGTTTCGCCGTGAGAGAAATATTTTTTTTGTTATCCCGACGGTGGTGAACCTGCGTGAACCCGTGACACAACTGGTCCGATGGGCAAACCGCTACCTTATATTTTAATTTCCTTTGAACTGTATATCCTCCCCCATTTCTATTGCTATTCGAAATAATTATATTGAATAAAATTAACGTAGGAAGCCCGAAAATTCGTCTTGTAATCAACTGTCCGTGGATTCGTTCTCGCTGGTACGTACATTACACAGTAGTCCGGATCCCACTTTAAACTGTGGGCCAAGTCCCGAGTAGTATGAGCATATTGCACTTATAACTAATCTCGATAAACTTTTTGGATACGCGAAAAGACTGTAAAATTTGCTGCTGGTGGTTAACACCTTGATGGTATTCAAATTAACAATAAAATGTGGTGGTGGTTGTAAAAGTTAATAACACTTTGGGAGTTTGAGGCATGTATGGTAATCCATTAATGTAACTGAGAGCCACAAATTGGGTAGAATCTTCGCCCCCCGACTTACGTACTGTATATTCGATTATCCGCCTCTGACTCTTCAGACCACTTCAGCACCACCATTTACGTTTTTCCATCGTGTGAATGATGTGCGTGTGTGAGCATAAATGCAAAGCAACAACGTCTCTTATACATCACTTTCGCAATTTCCTTCGCAGCTTATGGGCAAAATGTGCAGAATATGTAATTCGTGCGAAACATACGTATATTTCGCAGTAGGAAGTAAGTTTGTGTAGAAGTAAAGTCCGACGAATCACGGAACGTGTTAGTCAGCAGTACCGAGAAGTTGTGATTCAGCAGAATTTGAGGAGAAACTTTGCACACGGCTCTGGATCTTTGTATACTTTGTCACCAGGAATGTAGGGGGAGAGCAATTAGCTGTTGAGAGAACAAATGGAAACAGCCGACTTTGAAACTGGACATGTGTAGTTGGCATTTAATGCAATTTCCTGCTTGGAATATAGTTTCTTCTCTTTGTACAAGGACGCTTTTCTAGGTTCATAGTTTTGATTGCTGGCAATGGGCTATCGCTTACATTTGATAATTTGCACAAAGTTGTCATTGTAACTCTGGGTCAGTAAGTATGTGAAAATATCCCAGCATATGGTAGTGATGTTTGACCTGTATGCTTTCAAATTTCATACTTTGTACTTGTTTATCTTCTGTTTTATTGTTGTTACATAAATTATTCACCCCATGAAGCAAGTAAGAAGCCATATGAGAAAAAACAATCCATCAATTATAAATTTATATTATGTTATTTTTGTTTTAAAAAACCCCATGGCCCGACAGCCCTCAAAAGAGCCTGGGCCTATCTCCCGGCTGCCAGTCTCCCTCCCACAATCCTATAATCTTCAACGGGTAATGTGGTGACGTGTGGTTAGCACGTCGAACCTCCAGCCGTTGTAGGAGATTTCCTATTTTTGTTTCAGGACATGGAAATTTTAGGTCATAACTGTATTTGTATTTCCATATAAATCCTTGCCAGAGCCATTGTTTTTCCAAGAATAGCCAAATCTAAGGAAAAGAAAAAATGTTATAGCATTTCACCCTTTTTAAGGAAAGGAAGAGTTCCAACACACACACACACACAGAGAGAGAGAGAGAGAGAGAGAGAGAGAAATTATACCAAAGTAACTCATTTCAGTAGTTCAGTAGTAGCGAGCTAAACTGTCCCTAGTGGAAAACAAAAAGATCCCTTGTGGCTTTTTTCCTCTCGTGGCAGTCGTTCGTTTCCTCTGTTTAGGAGCTTGTGTAAGACAATCAGGAATTCGTAGGAGGCCTTTCTTATTAGAGCCATAAAACCCAGCGTTCTAGTAGATGAACCTCACCTGGTCGCTGGCCATTAATCAGCGAACTTTTCTCAAGGAAATTCTCATGAATTTTAAGTCCTCCTTGAAGAATCCTCCTGACTGTGCGCAGTCAAATGTGGACATTTTAATATTTTCTTCAGTGAGGTACAATTTGTTTTTTAAGTTTGTTCCAAGGAAGGAACACAAATCATCGAGAAATATGGCTAGAAGAGGGGGAAATAAAGTGAAATAGTAAGAGGGAATTTTTGATAATGGGAAGAAAATCAGACACACACGGAGAAAAATATAAAATAGTAGTAAGGAAGAAAAGAGTCCTTCAGCGTGGAGCTCTGTATTAATAACATATCTGATTAAAAGATATTAATTATGAGCGCCACTTGCAGTATGCATTTCGCCACGCACGAAACAAAAGAAAGCGACAGTACATTACGGTAACCACACTGGCCGCGAACTGAGAAACAAGGATGTTAATTTCAACGGTCAATATCCCTCCACTTGACATTTAAAATGTTTACATTCGTTTCTTCGAGGGACAATTGTTTATGTTACAGAACTGTAACGCGACCTCTGAAAATAGGATTATGATGTAAGAAGTTATTTAAACCTTCTTTCACTAAATAAGCAAGTAAAAGGACTTCGCATGTTGTTTTATTTTGCTATTATCACAATATTAAGGAATTTTAATAGTCCCTAATCTTTGTCACTTCTAGACTTGCGTGCCCTAGGATAGCCTAGTGGTAAATCCCCCCATGGAGAACACGCAATGTGCGAATAATGGGTATAGAGCAATGTGAAACGAAATGGAATGTTGGAGAAAGAGACATGTATTGAGTAAGGACATAATAATGTGGAAATAAGAAAAATCGAGGAAAGGGAAAGTTGGATGGACGGAGAAATCAAGACTTCAATTGAAGGAAATAATAATAAAAAAAGGAACATGGGAGCAAAATAAAAGAACGTAGACAAGGGTGATGGTGTTTTTATTCTGACATGCCAGGTCGCAACTAGAGGGAAGAGTGATGGCGGTCGTTCATGCATCATGGAAAGGAGTTGTGGAGTTGGGTACAGAGGATCGAGCAGGCAATGCGCTGTAGCAGAAACGTGTTTTGTGTGAAATCCTGCTTGTCGAACAGGACGAGTTGCTAACCTATCTTTTTTATTATTATTTCTTCTCGTAATAGCTGCAGAGACTTGCAAGGTTACGTCAGGGTTGGGGAAAGCGGAGTTTATCCAGTGTGAATAGGGAATCTGTTGGGAATAGACTGTTGCTGGTAGTACGTATAGGGGCTTCTTGGTAGGAGTTCTAAGTTTCTCCAATCTGAAATTGATTCAGTAATTTAAATAACTACTTGTACTGCTACCACTACCACGTACTACAACAACAGTTACTATCACCATTACCACCGATACTGTCTCCACTACACAAGTGCAACCACCACCACAGTGTCTGCTACATTTACTTCTAGTACTGCCGCCATTACCACTCTTTCCAACTTTTACTGCTCCCACCACCAACATTGTGTACTAAGGGAACTACTACTATTATCAAAGGTGCCAACTTAAAATAAATTGGGAGAGGGCAGGTTGGCATAACCAACACTTTATATATGTAAATATATAATATATCTGCCCCTCTACGTGAAATTGAGGGGGGTGGGGGCAGGAAGTGCGTTTTCTTAAGCTGATTAATTTCCTGCCACGAATATTTTGACCACCCCTCGTATTTTAAAGTTGAACTGGATTCTGATAAATAGTTAAAAATTTTACTTTATATAACACAAGGAAACTTCTGAGAGCAGGGTCGAAAATTTTCTATTTGTGGGGTGGAGGCGTTACTTCCTCTATTATTACGCAAATTTTAAAATACGAACATTTGCTTTCTTGGAGGGAGCGGGTAGCCTACCACCAGTAATTTGTGGCATCTTGGTTTTCTAGCCGTACAAGATTAATCGTGAGAATTAGGGAAATGATAATTAGATCGTCGCGATTAGTCAAAAGTGGCAGAAAAGCTACGCTAATTAACAAAATTCATATCAAATAATAATTAGATTAGATTGATGAAGGATAAAATATAGACCATTGTCCATGCCCAGAAAAGTTTAAATGCATGCATACAAATTTTATTGAACTTTTTTGTCAGTTCATGCACTAACTTTCTTTTTGACTTATGAAGGATTTACAAAGTGACAAAATAGTGCATTTTTTAAAATATGGTTAAAGTTGTAGAAATTATCTGTATTAATGATGTATTTTTCTATTTTTACTTTGATATAATACCAACGTACTACACAATCTTTCTTCTTTTTTTGTTATAATGGTGCAATAACTAAATACTACGAGTATCGTGACGTTTTCCATGCCCTTTTAATCAAGGGTCTATGGAAGAAAATAAAATTCAAATTCAAATTGGACACAATTTCCTTACGCGCCCTTAACTTTACAATCTGTAAGATAACGGCTTTACACATTCTGGTGTTTCGTACGTACCTCCGGGACAGTTTCTTGCAGAGAACGATGCGGCAACACTGCGTAAAGTCGAAGTATGTGTATGTGCCTTGCATAAGCACTGTCATTGCTCTCGGACACGCCTGTTGCTTCGTGTTTACTTAGGAATGGATGTAAGTGATTTATCCACCGACTAACCAACACACACATCTAGTGCCCGCGTGTTTATACAACTGCACTTTGCTAATTGATTGTCGCATTAATTAACTTGACTGTTATTTCATTGGAGGATTCCGCCTTGTCTTCGCGTTGCAAGTTGTTTGCCAAATTCCACTGCAGACGAGTTGTGTGCTTTGGAGCAAGATTGGTGAGGCTTTGTTGCTTTATGTACTTTGAGGCTGTAAATACCATCGTGGAAAACTGCTTGTATTTGCTGAAGTTGTAACTTCACAATTCAATTCGCATTGGAATGTTCGAAATTAGATGTCTGGAAAATGTGACTGCATTTTTTTAATTTTTTTTTTTTGTTTTGGTCGTTGTTCTTGGCGACTAAGGAAAATCTGGTCCATATAAATAGGAAGTTATATCTTGATTCTTTCAAAAGCAACGGACTATTTGTTATTTTCAGATTATATTCTGAAGTAATTATTCGAGAATGGGCAATTTCATTTATATTTCTTTGGCGAATCAATTGTATACCCTGATTGATTCATCCCCGCGCGGGGTTGCTAGTCCCCCATCGGGCGCCTCCCTAGGTGGCAGATAAGGGAACGCCCTCCAGATATGGAGGGTACCGGGTAACCGGGGCGGACCAAAACTAGCAAAAGAAGGGCGGACCAGGCTCAAGAGCTGTGGTGAAAGCAACTGGTCTAAGGGACAGAAACCCGAATCAAATTACATGAGGAGATGGCCCCATAGCCTTGGTAGGCGACCACCTAGGGGAGTAAACTCCAACCTCACCTCGTAAAAAAGCAACTTGTTAAGAAACCTACACATCAGCCTCGGATAAGAATAGGAAACACAGATGACGAACCAGGCAAGAATAAAGTATATGATTGGTCCATAGCAACATTGAACGTCCGAACAATGTTAATACCAGGTAAAATGCAAGAAGTAGCCAATGAAATCACACAATGAAAAATTGATATTGTAGCACTGCAAGAGATCAGATGGCAAGGGCATGGTAAAATAGACAAAAAAGAATACAGTGTATACTATAGCGGAACAACAGTGAAAACAGGACAATGTGGAACAGGGTTTATAATAACAAAAAAACTAAGAGAAAGAGTTTTATCATTCGAACCAATTAATGAGAGGTAAATTCCAAAATATTAGTATACTGTCAGTACATGCTCCAACTAATGAAAAATATGTAGAAAAAGAACACTTCTATGATCAACTAGAAAGAACAATAGAAAATATAGCAAAATATGATATATTAATAATTGCAGGTGATTACAACGCAAAAATAGGAGTGAGAAATAGTGGCACAGATATAATTGGTAACCATTCCCTACACAAAAGCAGTAATGAAAATGGCTTACTTCTAACACAATTCGCAATAAGAAATAGGTTGGTAGTTAAAAGCACCTACTTTCGACATAAGAAGATACATTTGGGCACATGGAAAAAGCCAAAGAGGACCAAATTGTGATTCAGACTATTTTCTTGTTAAAATTAAACTAAGAGCAAGATTAAGCAATAACCCAACCAAACAGAACATACGAAGAACAAAATGGAACTATACAAAACTTGACAATCAAGAAAATAAGATTAATTGCCAAACATCAATTAAAAATAAGTTACAACGAAATACTCAAGAAGAAACAATAGAAGGGAAGGAGAAAAGAATCAAGAAAGTGTTAACAGAAGCTGCAGAAGAAGTAATAGGCAAAGAGAAAACAACAAGGAAGAAAGAGTGGTTTGATAAAGAATGTCAGCAAATAATTAACGAAAAAAATGCTGCAAGAATGAAGATGCTGCAAAGAGAAACAAGAAGTAATTGTAACAAATACAAAGAACTAAGGCAACAGGCAAATAATGTATGTAAGAAAAAGAAAAATAATGGATAAGAAAGAATATCCAAGAAATAGAAAAACTTAGTCGATAGACAGAGATTAAAAAGTTATATGCAGCAATAAAGAGAATAAATAAGGGATATCAACCCAAAGAGATAGGATGTAAAAGGAGAGATGGGAAGATAATAGGATACAAAGAAAGCGTACTAGAAAGATGGACAGGACACTTCCAAGAACAACTATACAATGAAATGTATAGAGAAAAACAAACGCAAGATAACAACGAACAAAACACAGAAGGAACACCAACAAGAGAAGAAGTTGAGAAGATAATAAAATATCTAAAAAACAATAAATTACGAGGAGAAGATGAAATAACAGCAGAAATACTAAAATATTCTGGACCAAATATGATAGAAGAAATATACAAGCTGATAAAACAAATCTGGCAAGGAGAACACACACCAGAAGCATGGAATAATGGAATATTGTGCACAATACACAAGAAAGGTGACAAAACAGAATGTAGTAATTATAGAGGTATCATGTTACTTAATACAACTTACAAAATATTGACTAGCATTATACATAGAAGATTAACAGCAATAACAGAAAATATAATAGGAGAATACCAAGCAGGCTTTAGACAAGGAAGAAGCACCATAGATCAATTATTCACAATAAGACAAATAATGGAAAAACATTATGAACATAATACAAATCTCTACATGTTATTCATAGACTTTTGTAGTGCTTTTGATAGTATTAAAAGGTATAAATTAATGCAAACTATGACAGAATTACAAATACCTAAGAAATTGATTAGATTAACAAACATGACACTGCAACGCACATATTTCAAGGTCAAAATATGGAGCGATATGGGTGAACTAACAGAATATAACACAGGAGTAAAACAAGGAGATGGACTATCTACATGCTTATGTAACATAGCACTACATGGAATAATAAGCAAAATAGACAAATGAGGAACAATATTTACGAAACTTAGCCAAATTAACACATATGCCGACGACGTACTTATAATATCCAGAACAGAAAAATAATTATAGAGAACATATAGAATATTAGAAGAAGAAGCAAATAAAATTGGGTTACAGACAAACATGAACAAAACCAAATTCATACTACTGACACCAAAGCAAGGTAAAAAACGTTACCACCAATTTACAATAGACGGCAAGAAATTCGAAGCAGTAACTAACTTCAAGTATCTTGGAATGACGATAAATGAAAAAAAATAATAATCATGATACAATTAGAGAAAGAATAAACGCAGGGAACAAAGTATATTATGACAATATGCAATTACTAAAAAGCAAGTTCATTAGCAGATATACAAACTATTGATTTACAAAACACTTATAAGGCTTTAATAACTTATGGTGCTGAGGTATTGACAATGAGGATAGAAGACGAACAACAATTAAGGAAAATAGAAAGAAGAATAATCAGAAAAATATATGGACCAATCAAGGGTGGAGATTTTTGGAGAAGTCGAAACAATGAAGAGATAAATTCCATCTTAAAACAAAAGGATATAGTAAGATTTATTAAAGCCAGAAGAATTAGTTGGATGGGTCACATAGAACATATGAATAAGGATAGAATGCCGCGAAGAATCATGTATGAGAGAATGTATTCCATAAGAAGAGGCAAACCAAAACTAAGATGGCGGGATAGTGTCGTACGAGATCTACAAAGAATGAGTGTCCATGGATGGAGGGAATGGATATTGGACCGAGATGCTTGGAGGCTGCTAGTACAGGAGGCCAAACCTCACCCAGAGCTGTAGAGCCAGTTGATAGGGAAAGGTAAGGTAAGATTGATTCATCACGACTGTTAATGTGATTGAATTATAGGCGTGCGCAGACCCTCTGATTAAGGGGGACAAAAGTCTTGATGAAAGTTCAATCGGAGAAAGAAAAACCTCATTTCATCTCACTGTTTTATTGTATTGATGGGCATAGAACAGGGACGTATACAGTGTGTGTCCGGACCCACCGAAAATCACTACATTAGAAGAATTCAAACTTCCGTGCCACTTGTTTGCCCCCCCCCCCATCCTCCTTTATTTCCCCTCTTTGTGGTTCAGAGACTATTTTACAAATAAACATGGTTTCGTACATCAGATTAACAACAACTACACATAATTTATTAATTTCCAAAAGTTGCCCCCCATACCTTTTGCCACATTTTGTCCCGTACTATGGAGTCTTAATGCTGATGCTAAGCCTTGCCCCCTCTGCACTTTTGTCACCCAATCGCCGCTACTGACTTCCAATGTATAGGCAATTTATTCTGTAAACACACAGAGGTAACACAACTAACGAATAAAGAACGAAGTTATATTGGTCAATTTAATAGGAAAATAATGGACCTTCCTCCTCCTCCGTAGTTGCTTGGAATTTTCACCGCCTTGAAAATACTTATTTAAAAAAACAACAAAAAAAACATGATATTGATTAATACCGATGATAAAATTCCTCTACATTAAATTTCTAAGTGAGAGAATTAGGGGGTCAACTGCCCCCTCTTGCCCTCCTGTGCGCACGCATATGGATTGAATTCAAGAGATAACACCTTTAGCCTGGATTATAATCCTTGACCTCTGGATTCTTACACCAACCAGTTTGTATTCCTTACAGTATCAAACATTGAAGCATGCCTAACGCCAGGTTTTGATGGTTGTACGGACCAAAATATTTTACCTTATAAAAATAGTTATGGAATGCGAACAAAGTAATATTCGCATTTTATCATTTGCATACCTTTTTATAAAATCTTAGAAATGTGTTTCTTGTATGCATTACTTTTGACATCTTGACCTTTTGCCATTGAATTGCATCTAGCACCTAAATTTTATTCATAAATTGCCAAATGATGCTAAAATATGGAAGTCTCTTTTCAAATCCTAATTCACGCATCGGTCGTGAAAAAATTATGATTAACTATGGCCCTACATGTTAATTCGGGGTTTGCTCATCATTTCGCACGTTTATTTCAAGGTTTCCACTATTGGCGGTTATCATCAAGCAATCTCTAAGCACTCCGCGAATAATTACAGCTCAAAAGTGTTGTCAACAGAATAACCTAGGGAATTGTTACTGTTACATTATTACGTGATTCAGAAGTTAATGCAGTATAGTCTTGTAGCTAGATTATTGTTTGTATTGCGTCAAGAGAATAATGTCAATACGTGTTCAGATATTTTTGTTTGTAAATACTAATTAGCAGAAATTATGTTGCTTTGGCACCAGTAAGTTTTCATGTCAAATATTGATTTTCTTGATTAAAAAAAAATAGTGGAAAAAGTTTAGCTTGAAGTTAATGTAAGCCTATGTACTCCGAATTTATCTTTGAACCCTCCAATCGTCATTGTACCACATACGTTGTATACAGAGCAACATGAAGTGAAGTGCTTGAGTACAATAGTGTGTAGTCTTTGTAAAGCATGAGTAATATAGTGTTGCATTTAATTAAATAAATATCACTAACAACAACCCGCTATATAATGTAAACAAAGTGGTTTGCGGAGAGCAACCCGTGAAAACGAAGAGAGGAATCGATGAGTCTGGGCAAATGTGTTTACTTATCTCTTAAGCATGCAAAGTATTTACAACCAGCAGTCAACTTCATCTTCCTTCACTCATCAGAACACATGCGTACTGTTCTTTCCAGGTTATACCGATCTTATATTGACAAATCAATAGACAATCGCGTATAAGAGTGATTGCCCTTCTAGTTATACAGATTTCGGATTCGAGCAGTAAGGCCAGGTTGTCTGCCACGATGATTATCTTTCCAAGACTGATTTGCTAATGCAGATGTTAAATGCTAAATGCTGGGCAGTGAAGAGAGAACAGAGAACAGAGGATGTGTTCTCATCGCTTCCATATCCCCTGAGAATAGGTTTTCCAGATTGGTAAGCGGTGAATAAGAAAAAATAATCCTTGATGTTATCCTGGATATTTTCCCTTAGGAACCGAGCATAACCCAAGGATAAGCCTGTCGTTAAGATATTCCGATACTTCATGTGCGTTTCCGTGTGAATCCAGTACATTATTACAGTTTTAATTTGCCCGCTAATTCAAGAGTTAAACCCTATATTAATTTAAGGTTAAACCACAGCTAATACAACCACGTGTATTGGTCAACGCCAAACTGTCACTAAACGCATGGGAGTAAAAGCTTTGGTTCTTCCCGCAAATTGAGATGATCGTCGTGGAAAATAAATCTTGTGTGTGTGTAATTTATCAATAATGAAGAAACATTTTTTTAAAGATCTGCTTTCTCTGGAAGTCATCTACATTTGGAACTATTTTATTAA
This sequence comes from Lepisma saccharinum, assembly GCF_977018435.1. Taxonomy (NCBI): domain Eukaryota; kingdom Metazoa; phylum Arthropoda; class Insecta; order Zygentoma; family Lepismatidae; genus Lepisma; species Lepisma saccharinum. The sequence goes on along the minus strand of NC_139234.1, from coordinate 55,688,720 downwards.
CAATGACCTTGACAAATAAAATCTTAGTGCGTTGTGAAAATTATTCTGTCATGATAAATCATTTATTTATTATAATTGTTCACTGACATGCAACTCAAATGTGGAAATGACTCATTATTAGAATAATGCAGTCATTGGCGCAGCCAAAGGGGGACTTATAGGGGATTAAGATCGTTCCTTCCCAGAGCCTAAAAGAATAATTGTTTACTATCTTTAGACAGTTCCCGAAATAATTATTTTTACGTATCTGTGTATGCATGTAGTTTATTTATTTGAGAATAAGAACTTAGGTTCTATCACACTGGAAAATTCAGCATTGTTTCAGATTGGTTGTTTAAATTTTTGTTTTTAAGTCCACCTCAAGCTAACCGAGATTGGACCTACAGTTTAGAAAGTGGGTACCCAACAACTATGTGCCTTCATGAGATTGTGAATCCATCTTTATAATCAGTCTACTTCCCCAATTCTTCCTTTCTTTGGTAAAAGACAAGCTAGATTCTGAATTTCACATAAAGTCCCTTTACCCCAGCAAGTATCCTGGCTGCACCCTATGAATGCAGTTTTACTAACTGCAAACAGTGAGCCGATAGCCCATATTTCGCTATATTTTTCTTACTTGTGCAGTTTCAACTTCAAAAGTCCTAAGTTTTTGGTTGCTGAAGTTCGCTTCTGTTGTGTCTCTTGCTGGATTGCAACACGCGTTCAAAGCGCCAGAAAAAAAAGACTCATGTTGCAACTTCTTCCACTGTCGTTTCATGAGTCACCAGGTCCACTATTACGCATGTGCTCCTTGCACACACAACCGGAAACACCTTCCTCTTGTCCTTAGCCTTTCAAGAAATGAGGTTGCTTCAAGGTGAAGTTGCCGCATTGTAGACTTCCTGAGAAGTTGCGGCTTTTAACCCCTGGAATTAGAGTTGTTACCGCACTTGAGAATCTTCCCCTATCCCTAATGCCGAAAGACAGGGCCTTGTGTATTGGCGATGGGAAAGGTTCCATTACACCAATGACTAATGCCCGGAAATTGCGTGTCGGCAAGTAAAAAGAAAATGGAGATAGGCAGGCAGAAGGATGCATAATTTTTCTTTTTAAGTTCGCATTACTGCTTCTTTTGTATTCAGCTTCCACTCTCAAAGACAAGAATGCCGATTGGAAGTTGTTGTTTTTTTGTGATAGCGACCTTAGCTAAATAGAGACGTGCATTTGGGCAATGGCGGAAGCAACTGCCTGTTTCACTAAAAACTGCCGAGTTTCTTTGGAACTGCCGTTTTATGCAATTTAAGTAATTGAACCTGCGACTTCCGTGGAAAAGTGGTCGGCGCATTGCAGTACGAAGCCAGAACCCCAAGATTCGAATCATAGTAATGTATGAATGAATTGTTATGTTTGTTCCATCTTCCATTTCATCCTCATCCGTGCGATTAACTTAAGAAAGAGAAATGCGACGTAAAATAATTGAAATAGAAATGAGCAAAGAAAGGATTTCGAGACTCAAACCGAGATTTAGAGAGAACCGAACTAGAGAATGAGAAAAGAGGGAGGAGGAACTTCAGTTTGTTATCTTTATTGTTAATAACAGAAACAAAGTTCATTTAGTTAAATATTCGAAAAGAATAACCGAAGTAAAAACTGCTTTAGATATAAAAAAAAAAAAAAACGAGTGTAAAATACAGGAACTAGGTTATGTTTTTATATTTTACAATTTAATCCAAAGAATAAATAGTTTCACATTTTCAAAGTTCCCCCCAAAAAGAGAACAGTTTTATGCGAGAGGTGAAACAACACAACTTTATGAATAACTTTACACCTAACTTGTAAATCTTGTTCTTGGGCGAGGTTTGTAAAGTTAATAACAAAATGGAATGACTGTGCATTCCAGTACACGAACTGTGTGAAATCTAAGGATATAATGAAAAATAGTTGTTCTGGGTATTCATATTTCTGGTGGATAGAGTAGAAAAGTCTCCCCAAGGATATAATAATAAATATAATAATAATAAATTGGGAATACTTTTTAAAACTATTTATTAGTTCATAACAGTTATTATTGTATTATAATAATAACAATGACAGTAATAATAATCATTGTTATTATTTCTACTGTTCAAGTTTTATCAATGGCCTGACCACAGAAAATTTTCTGGCAACGCCCATGGACTGGACTGCTCAAAACGAAGCAAGAACGAGAGAAGCATTTTCAAATCCTGCCGAGAACTCTATTGGCTTCCTCATTCACGAGACGAGAAGAGACTACGTCGAGTTTCGCCTCATCTCGGTACCATCCTTACACCAAAATATCGAAAATCGAAAGACGAGCATTCGGCATAGCACCAGCTTTTCATTCTGCAGTTCTTGTTTCCTTGAAACACAAAGAGAAATTGTGATCTGCTCTGCGATGGTTATCTCGACCCAACCTCACGGAATTGTATGCCACATCGAAGCAGTCAGTTGTAAGCACAGTTCACCTGGTCTCTCAGAGATCGTGACCAGTTGCAGCTGTTATCAGCTTCTGCTGTTTGTATGTCGTGCATGGAAAGTGGTTCGAGGCTAGAAATTCCGATACAGGAAAGGGCAGAAGGCGAAAGGGTGAAAGGAAAACTGGAAAAATTGATTGTTTCCTTTCATTGGAAGCTAGGAGATAATACACAGTATAAGGATTAAATTGTTTCTTTCTTTCTATAACAAGCGACCCATGCTGTTGAGTAGCATAATTTTATAGGCATGCTTGAAAGTAATATGGAAACCAGATCGCCATATCTTCGAGCATGGTGTCATCGAGACCAGTACGACTAGGTTAAAGGCGGTACGCCGTACCGGCACCTTCTTATAGGTGAGACTAAAAACCAATAAAGGTTTACTTTTATGAAAGAAGTGTGTGTGGTGGAGGGGGGATGTGTGTGTGTAACTACATGCAGGATCATTTATGAACATACCACAGTATTTTAGTGGTTCTTACATGGGATTTATATTGGCATCATAAGAGAGAAGTGTTTTGGGAAAAGAGATGTGAAAGAAACTGTAGAGAATGAGAGAAAGAAAAACAATTAATGAAATCACAGAGAGGGAGAGAGGAAAGGAAAGAAATGAAACAAGTGAGAAACAGATGTGGTAAAGTAACTAAAATAAGCGAGACAAAACACACACACACAGAAAATAGAAAAGCGATAGGTGCAAAAAGAAATATAGAAGAAGAGGAAAAAGAGAGACAGAGAAGGAAGAGGAATAGCATATATAGAGAAAGAAATGGTCAAGAAGAGATGAAGTATACACGAACGAATAGGTACTAAGAGTGACAAGGAAAGAAATAGACAAAAGAGTTACAAGTAAAAGGGAGGGAGGAGGAGGAAGTAGGCAATTTTTCCTTATGCTCATGAGTTCTTATGAACACAATAACAAACCAAGTTGAAGAGTACCGGAACCTTTCTTCCCAGAAAAGAAGCATTGGTAATAAGTAGGGAGACAAATTTATGGTAAATAAAAACTGAGGAGAGCGGTAAATAAAATGTTAGATCAGCGGTATATACCAGCGGTGAAAAAAAAATCGCACACACTTTTTCATGATGAGAGGAAACTACATACAAAAGAGCTATAAATTGATAAACTACTTCATTTTTATATACTGTACACATACACAAGTACTTAGCTGTCCAACCAAAAAGAAAACACCAACACAAAATCACTTCATTTCTAAATTGCATATCTCAAGTGATTTATTCATTGTATGTATTTAAAGGATATCCTCGCTGTCCAACAAATAAAATAATCACTACTGCACATACACAAACACATGTTGAAAATCACATGATGATAAACAAAATTAATTCATGACTGAACACAAATGACACCATTGTTTCCCTTGATGTGCGGGAACAGACTAATCTTATCGCTGCTACAGCTAGCAAGTTTAATGAAACTGGAAGTTGAGTAGACATTCGGGGGAAGAAAGGAATGCAGCTTGACAGGGAGCGAAGTTTTCGAACTGAGATTATGTGCATGGGAAATCCCAATTTGCAGCGTCTTCCTGATGTGATCAAAGATAAAACGTTTTTCAGCTGCAAGTGGTAGGACACTTTAAGCAAACGTTTTAAGCAAAACAAATCGACAGTTTGCGCGCACAACCTTGATTGCCGGTTTTTGCGTGTTTTCTACTTAATTTGATGATATTTCACGGCTATTTCGCGAAAAAGCGTTCATTTCGTGGAAAAGCACACATTTCGCATTACTTCGCGAATGAAACTCATGCATATTTCATCATTGGGGGTGTAGTTACGTGCAGAATGTTCAAAATTGCATCATTTTTTCACATTTCGCGATTTCGCGCATCTCGAAAATTCAATGTCCCTAGTAATAAGTAACCGAGGGTGGAACGAGACCAGGCTGTATGAGACTTTTCAAGGCGAGAACGGAACGATCTCTTCTCTGTACCATCTCTAATTACGCTGCAATATTGCTAATAAAATAACGATGTTTTACTAGCAGCATTAGAAAATTACATTAAAACAATTACCCTTCAGTTTTTAGAGCGCTCGTTTGAATTTAGCTCAGCTGTTGCAAGATTTTTCATATTCTTATGTCTAAGTTAGATTATATAATGGTAAGATCATATTAAGTGGATGTAATAATTACATTATGCTTTCAAGCTGATGTGATTTGCTTGTTTCTTTAATGGATTTTTGTGTCAGGAGAACAAGGAATAATGGTCAGTGAAAAATTACACGCAAAACTTAAAAAAAATTAAAAAAATGATTGTGCGCTTAGTAATCCTTGTCAGCTAGGTTAGTGGAGTGGGATTCTACTTGAAGTTAGAGAGCCCTTAAATATTAGTACGAGCTCCTGCATAGCCTTCTTACCAGTGTCCATTTCCAGTTGTAAAGTCCAAAATTGTTTTGGCATTCCCACAATTTTCTTCTGATTATATTCTTGGCACAAATATTTGCAGTGCAATCAGCGTTGATACAAATGGGAAATCTTTCACTTCTGATTCTTCGATTTAATCAAATTTGATTAATATTTATTCAGTTTTTTCTAAATCTTTGCAATAGGGTGTATCTAAATATAATTATATTTTACGTAAGTATGCAACAACAACAGTCGTTTAAGTTGAGAATGCTTCCTTATCTTCACTACATACTATATGGTGATTGAAATCCGCGAACTTTTCTAGAATTCGATACGGAAGGTAACATCCTGACCTCCTTTCAGGCTCTCGCGACTTGACTTATTTCCAAGGCGTCACTTGACTGTTCTCCGAAAGAACAGAAGGAAAATAACCTAATTTCGCACACCGCCAGGGAACCATGGAGCGACTGCGCCCTCAAGGACCAGAAAGGCTCGTCTGAGTGCAAGGCCGAGATGAGACGCCCGGGAGAACTTGGCGAAATGGCCACTGAACTCTCGCGTCGCTGCCAGACAAATTTGCAGTTTTTTTTTTTTTTCGGGTTCTTTCCTTGACTTCTATTTACATTACTCTTGAGTGTCGGATTCGCTGGACTGTTTGTAGAAAAGTTTAGAAAGTCGTCGTATGAGAACCAGAGGAACGTAACTACAAAAATGAGGTTTTCAGTTTTGTTTCAATAAACTCCTCCTAAGAGTGAGATCGATATATCTCTCTCCACCTCTAATCCTTTGCAGTAAGGATCTCCAGTTTACCGACTATTTTTAATTTTTTTTTTTTTTTAATTTTTTTAAAAGAATCAGACATATTCATAAGAATACATTATTTCCTCTCTCCTGTAAATTTGATAAATTGGAGTTACGTTTCTCTGGTTCTCACGCGACGAGGTGTTGCGGAGAGGCAAGTTTCGAAATGGTTAAAAAAAAAAAAAAACAGCCGACTTTGTCTTGAAACGGGTGTCATCGACCATTTTACTGTTGATGTCTGATTGCGGGGACAGTGGTCCACTATATGTAGATGCTTTAGCACGAGCCAGAGTCATTTTAGACACCTTATCAACGACTATATACCTGTCTGGGGATATTGCCGTCTCTTTTTTTGAATTTAGGTAAAAATGGCAAAGGAAAAAATGGCAAAGTGAAAATGGCAAAAGGAAAAAATGGCAACGGTAGAAATGGCAAGAATAAAAATGGCAAATACAATATAGGCTACCTATTACGATTTTACGTGAAAATTGAGAAATTATGTGTCTTGCATTTCACAGTTTGAAATTAAAATTTAATATAATTTAATGTCTTTTAACATTAATTTGTCTTTGAATGGAAACATTTTATTTGATGTTTCCAAAAATAATGGCGTTTATTTCTTTATTTCTTTTGGCAGGAGTTACTGCCGCTATAGAATCACATACTAATAAAAGTTAATCTTTGTAAATAATTTGAAACATGTGTGATTGATGTAACTTAAGAGGAGTGCAGCATTGAATGGGTTTTCTCATGTTGACTGAAAACAAGTTTATGCTTTGCGCGCACCTGCTGACCAGTCACACATGTTTGTTACTAGTAGGACTTCAAGTCAGCCCTTATCTAACCCCCTCGCACTAAGAGGGACGAACTTGTTTACTTTTTTAAAATGAAAATTGTTAAATCTTGGAAAGCTGGAGATAAGCTCTTCTTTCTACAACAGTCTGATCTGAAGAATGTTATAAGGTGGAGGAACAATTTCAAGTGGAGGAATTCTAAAAACAAAATTATTGAAACAAAATCCTGTGTGTTCCTATGACCATAATCATTCGTCTGAATATGATGCTGTGAAGGAACATATGACAATTAAAATATTCAATAACCTACCAAATGATATTAAAGCAGGAAATATGACAAGTTTCAAAAACAAATTTAAAAAAAACCTATTAGTTAATAACGAATATTATAGAGTAAATTGTAAATTATAGAAATTTTGTAACTATATTTTTTATCTGAACTGTACTGAACCCTCCAAATACCAATGTATATGGTTTATATGGAGTAATGCAATTCAAATTCAAACATCCTACAGAGTAAAGACTGTACCTTTATTGTGGAAGCTAATCAGGTGCATCCAGCAAGAAAATGAAGCTGTGAAAGCGATCATTCTGCACCTGAGAGAGGACAAGTGCCAAAGAAGAAAACTTGCCATTTTCACTTTGGCCATTTTTTCCGTTTGCCATTTTTCCGTTTGCCACTTTTACTATTGCCATTTTTTCCGTTTGCCATTTTTACTTGGCCATTTTTTCTTTTGCCATTTTTACCGGACACACTTTTTTTGGAAAGCTAAATGGGGTGGATCACCGTAAAGCCACCCGCACGCCGGATCCAACACGACGCGACGAGTCATTTGAAAATTGATATTTCTCAAAATTTCCATAGGGGGTGTAGCCCCCTCAGCTCCCCCCTCCGCACGCCAGTGGGTAGGGTAATTGAAACAAATACATATTTTAATAAAATATCTTAAACTCAAACTTATTTTTCTTCAAATGAAACATGTGTGCATAACGTCAGTTTAAAATAAAGATCTGATGTATGCCTAACAAAACAAGAGGTAATTTGTTTTGCTAACTTAATCATGTACAGTCACGGACAGTGCCGGGTTGTAAGGAATACATTGATTTCAATGGAATCGTTACAGGCCAGCAGTGTCCGTGACTGTACATACATCATTCTCAGGTTATTTCTACTACAGCTACATGCAGCTATGCGTTTCACGCAAAGTTATTTAAATAGCGAATAGCTTGACGCATTTGCGTAAGTAGGCTAATATACCTTGTATACAGAATCTGCTGTTACTTTACATTTCGAGACGAAGTCACGTGACTTTCCTATATTTGCAGCAAGATTGTGTCGGGATTTCACCGTTTGTTGCGTGCTTATGGGTTTTTCTGCAGCTCACCTGATAAACGCCAGGTAGTTGTGCCTTTATCGGTGGCCCCATTCCGCTTGTAAATAGCTCTTTCCTTTGTGGGCGGAGTTGATTGCAGGCTCTTTGCGACCTTCGAACAGGATGTAACTTGCAACTTGTTTACGAAGGGTTCTTGTTTCCAGATTTTCCTGGAAATCTCAGTTTCCCCTCCAGGCGCAGAGTTGCCATGTGGGTGCAGGGTAAAATTTTCCCCAAGTGAAAATTAATTGCGGTAAAATGACCCTAGGTTTATATAGGGTATACGTGCAAAGAAGGGTTAAAAGTTTCCTAGATAATAACACCATTATCAGTACTATATTATCAGTACTAAATTAAATTATGTAATACGTAAGTTGGATTTAGACGTATGTGTAATCACGGAAGGTTGGATAAGCGATTCCACACCACAGTCTGCATTTCGCTTGCCGGGCTACGAAGTAATCACACAAAGTAGAAGTAACAAGAGGGGAGGCGGAATTCTTGTGTATTACAAATATGGGTTAAAGATACAGAAAATAGAGATCGGAGTGAACACCGATGATGTCGAAACGCTAAGTTTCATATTATACTACAAAAATGTACGACTTGGCATGTGCGCTGTTTATCGGCCACCCAATGTAGCGTACTCTAAACTGTCGGTACTCGAGGAGGTGATGTCTGAAATATACCCGTCCGTTGATAGATTCTTGTTGCTCGGTGATTTAAATTGCGATTTTTTACAACCAAATAAATCAGAAACGCGGTTTCTAAAATCGATAATATCTTCTTTCGGGCTAACACAAGTTGTAACAAAACCAACGCGCATAACTGAAACTAGCGAAACGCTGCTAGATATTATAGTAATAGATGACGTTACCAGAATGCATGCAACCGACGTCACAGTGCCTATCGGTAAATCGGATCATTGTGTCACGTACATCGACTTAGTTTACGAGAAACCCGCTAATGAGAGAAAATATTTGAGTTACAGAAGCTTCTCCTCTTTCGATATAGACAATTTTGCCGAAGACATAACAAACGTTCAGTGGGAAACACTGCAATCACTTGATACCGTTGACGAAAAAGTAGACTTTTTTAGCTCCAATATTGTACGAATATTTGATTGCCATGCACCTATCAAAACCGCCCGAGTTAAGAGGAAGCGCGTTCCGTGGATAACTCCTAATGTCAAGTTATTAATGCGTATTCGAGACAACGCTCTGAGGAAATTCAAACGGACGAACAACGTTGCCGATTGGAACCACTACAAAGAACTCCGAAATTTTACGACTACCGTTATCCGACAGGAAAAGAAGTCATACTTCTCTTTTAAATTTGGCGCTATTCAATTAAATAAGAAGGAAACGTGGCGTGAACTAAAACAGTGGGGCGTGCTGGATAATAAAAATGTCAATGATAACTTATCCTCACTTGTGAACACAGCACACGAGCTCGATGCTCTCAATAATCATTTTGGGCAAATTAGCAATCTATCTAGTATTCCCACTCAACTAAAAACCCAACAAATTGAGTACTTTGAAAGCCGTAGCTTTACCGATGAAAATAAATTATTTTGTTTTAACACAGTAGCCGAAATTGATGTGCACAAAGCAGTGCATAAAATTAAATCAAACAGTGTTGGAGCAGATGGCATAAACACTAAGATGTTAAAGATTGCACTACCATATGTACTGACTCCATTAACTCACATAATCAATTATTCTTTGTCTAAAGGCGTGTTTCCAGAAACATGGAAAGAAGCGCGAGTCTTGCCTCTTCAAAAGAAAAAAGAGATCAGTTCTTTCGATGACTTAAGGCCCATAAGCCTATTGCCAGTACTCTCTAAAGTACTAGAAAAAATTGTATTTTCGCAACTAATATGTTATGTTGACGCGAACAACTTGTTACCTACAGTTCAATCTGGGTTCCGTGCACGGCATAGCACAGCAACAGCTTTAACAAAAGTTACAGACGATATTCTTTGCGAAATTGACAACCGTTGCTCCACACTTCTCGTATTACTGGATTTTAGTAAAGCTTTCAACACAGTCCAACACGATTTGTTAATATCTAAACTCAAATACTATAAATTTGATTCTGTAGCCGTAAGGTGGTTTGAATCCTACTTACTTAATAGAAAACAGAGAACATTACTTCAAAATTCACCCTCGCAGATCTCCGAAGCTGTAGTTTTAAAAGCAGGGGTTCCGCAGGGATCAATTTTAGGGCCTCTCCTTTTCACCCTCTACACCGCAGACTTAAATAAAGTTATAAAATTTTTCACACCACATTTCTATGCAGATGATACACAACTGTATTTTTCGACTAGACGTACATCGCTAGAAAGTAGTATTTCCTCACTCAACACCGATTTAAATAATATTTACACATGGTGTACATCAAACGGACTTAAGATAAACCCTGAAAAATCACTTTATATGCTAATTGGAACGAAACAATCGCAAAAAAATTCTATTGTTGAGCCAATTGAACTTAAAATTAATAATGAAACCATTCCATGTAAAAACTCAGCAAAAAATCTTGGCTTGATTGTTAACGATACGTTGGACTGGACGGACCACATCAATGCACAATGTAAAAAAGCATATTTTATTCTGAGAAATCTCTACCGTTTCCAAGATCAACTACCTTCAGAATGTAAACTTAGACTAGTTCAATCTTTAATTTTTCCACTATTTGATTATTGTGACACTGTGTATGGGTCCAAACTTGCGAAAAAACTCACCAGAAAAATTCAAATCGCACAAAATGCATGCATCAGATATACTTTTGGCCTGGATAAACGCGATCACATCCTTCCCATCTTAAACAAACATAATATTTTAACAATGGCCAACAGGAGGCTACTACACTATCTATCTTTCATTCATGATCTGCAAACTGAACGTAAACCCGCGTACTTATTTGAAAAACTATGTAATCGCAACACAATTCACAGACACGGGACACGTCGTCACAACGAATTTGACATTCCTCACCATTCGACTACGCTATATACCTCATCCTTTTCTATATCTGCCCCGAAAGCATGGAATGCACTACCAACAAATGTTAAATCCATAAAACTCAATAAGAGTTTCAAAATTAAATTGAAAGAAATGCTTCTACAGGAACAGCAGCAGAACAGTAGCACATACTAGAAATGAACTGGCACTCAACAAACGACAAAACACTCATATTCTATAACTGTAACTATTGGAATTTTATTAATATCTTCAAATTATTATTATTATTATTATTATTTACTTAAATGCAACCTTATGTTAACATTTACATTTATATTTTTTTTCTTTTCACATTTGTATTTTTTTTCTTTTTTAATATTTTCTTGTTCTTTCACATTTATATAATCCTATGACTAATATTACTGAAATGAGAATATTTGTAATTGTAGGTAATGTGATTTTTTTATTTCTCTTTAGTGTAATCAAGCTTTTTTCCATCTGTACTCATATATTATCATATTATATTATATATACTTATATTTCTTATGTAGCTCATGACAAGGGTTAGGTGGTAGAGCAGCCTACGGCTGAACCTCGCCCGCTAAATAAAGGAATTATTATTATTATTATTATTATTATTATATTATACAATTAAAGCACGTGGCAGAAATACCGTTACGTCAGGCAGAGTCGGCCCTGAGGAGGAGCAACTCGTGCACTTGCCCAAGGCCCCGCACTTCAGAAGCCCCCCCACCAAAATATGTTTGTGTACTGTTTTTCACAAGTTTATAGTATGCTGGTGCTTCCAATTTCCCTGACCATGGATTTTTTGACATACTTAAAAATTATTGAAATTGCATTCTAAACAAAGTACTGCATAAAAATCGTGTTCAAATATTTCAATCAAAAATGGCTCATATGCACTCACTATTCTTTTAATTATAAAGTGAAGTCATTATTTTATATTGAAAAATTTAAATTCAGGAAAGCGTCAAAATTCAATGTAAAGTAAACAAACGATAATTATAATAGAGAATGTCTTTGGATGTGATTCAAAATTGCCACCGTCATAGGTATAATAATAATTTGATATCAAATTATTGTAATTAAATATAATTGACGTCGCACCAGTTGCACATCGAAAATGAAAAGAAACACCAATTTAAAAACTTTTATAAGCCTACTAATTCTTTGTTTTGTCCTTGAACATGTTCTGCTTATTGCTCTTTGGTAATAATACGAAATATACATAAATTAATTGTAATAATATTTATATTGTGATTATATAGAACACCGCACTTCAGACCAGGCACGTAGCCAGGAGGAGGGCTAAGGGGACTGAAGCTCCCCCCCGAAATCCTAAAAATATCTAATTTAAATAGTGTATAGTGGTAATTAATTTTACTTCCTTAGCAGGAATAAACATTAGATCGAAAAAGTTAAGTGAATAACAAAGGAACCAGGTTATATTTTTATTTTCTACCATTTAATCCAAAGAATAAATGGATCCACACCACAGCTCTCAAAATGTAGCCTATAGTTTTCTTTGTGAGAAGTTACACAATATAAACTTTATGAGTAAAATTTGGCCCCATCTTTTAAAGCCTTTTTTTTGTACGGAATGTGTAAAAGTTAATAACAAAATACAATAACTATGAATTTCAGTACACTAACTGTACAAAATGTAAGAAAAATTATGGACAACAGTGTTGGATATTCACTCATACTGTGGATCGAATTGCAAAGTCTCTCCATTTATATAATAATAATAAACAATTATAATAATAACAACTAATTTATAGGCCCCGCGTTTACTGTATGCCCCAGGTCCCGCACCCAAATACGGTCGGCCCTGACGTCAGGGAGGCACATATCTAGAAATATGTTTCGGAGGGTTCCGAACCAAGTGGCTCAGGAATAATAATACATTAAATATTTATATTAAATTAAATTAATACTAATTACAATACATAAATGAATATTATATTATTATTACACGAACAGGTAAAAAGACTGTGTAAGAATAGATATATAACAGGGCATATTCATTACGTAGCTTACCTGCAGATCGGAATAATTTACATAAAAACAAGTGAAATAATGTCAAATATATGAATAATTGAATATTTATCGAATAACAAAAATGATGTTACATGTAGTTGGAGAAAAGTAAGTTTCTGATTAATATTTTATGCATATTATTTTGAGTAGTAGTATACATAAACCTTCTTTGTAATGTAATTGAAAGCCGTATGATCTCAATATAATCCTTGCCTTCTAAAAAGTTCAGAGGAAATTAATAACCATCGATAACGCAACAAATGCTAATATTTTCATTACTTAAATTTAGTGCTCCCTCTGTCCCATAATTATAGTCCGATATGCCAAAATGGTAAATTTTTATTTATGTTCTTTTGGATACTTGAGCGGCTAATTTGTACTGATCCTTGAGTAATAACGTTGTGTGACTCATTCCCGCGTTTCATTTTCTTCTTCTGTATACACCAATGTCACAGTCTGAATATCAGACAATTATTATGGGACAACAAACAAAAGTGTACCGGACAATAATTATGGGACAGAGGGAATACTTGGTAAGTCTTTCGGTAGGTCCGGACCCCTAAACCCCCTAAATACGTCCTTCCCGTTCTTCAAAACCGTATGGTTCCAATATAATCCTTGTCTTCCAATAAGTTCATAGGAAATTATACAACAAATGCTAAACGAGTATATTTTTATTATTTAATTTTCGAACTTAATAAGTCTTTCGGGTGAGGGGAGGGGGCCCGGACACCCTAAATACGTCCTTCATGTCCTTCAAAGCAGTATGATTCCAATATAATCCTTGTCTTCCAATAAGTTCAGAGGAATTATACAACAAATGCTAAACGAGTATATTTACATTATTTAATTTAATTTCGGGGGATCCGGACCCCCTGGACCCCCTCTAAATACATCCTTGCGCAGGAGTACAGAGTTCGAATCCTGTGTAAAGTATGGTTGTTTGGTTGAGTTTATAATGGATAAGCTTGATTTGTTGACTTGATTTGTTGTTTTAAGTCCACTTTATGCACAGTAAGGATAATCGAGACTGGACCTGCAGTTTCAAGTGGGATCCGAACCACTTGTGCCTCCACCGGGTATCGAACCCTGGACCCCTTGATTACAAGGCGAAGACGCTACCACTGCGCCATCGGGGAGGCCCTGTAATGGATATGCGCAGAAGGAACTTGGTGCACAAGAAATTAGAAAAGAAGCCGGTCAGCATGGACGATTATTTGCTGAGCGTCTCTTCATCAATAATTACCATTCATTCCAATCGTGGCCACTAGTGAAAATGTCAGGATAAATATCAAAATACACGGATGCAAATATACACATTGCAGAAGAGTGGTATCAGTGATAGTAAAATAATAAATTCAGGAGTTATTTTGACGTCCTAAAATATATATATTCTTTTGAGTATCTTGTTTTGGTGTTATTTTACGTTTTTTGGATCTGTATTATTCGCGACGATGGAGGTAATCCATGCCTTGATGCACAATTTAGTAGGGCTACTAGCTTGTTTCGTTGTTCTCTTAGTGTAGATAGTCCGTGTATACGATTCCAACTAATGGTAGAACATTTTCAAAACTCAAGGTTTGTTCAAAACTGTTTGCTTTATGCATAGATAGGCTAATGGGGATGAGGACCACTATCTCTCCCGACCACGATCGAACCCAGGATCTCTTGATTACAAGGCGACAGTGTTACCTTACCACTACGCCATCGGGGAAACCCTCATTTCCGAAATTGTATTTAGGCTACACATTCATTTACCTTTATTCCAATTCACTAATATGTGAGTAGTGGGTGCAATCGAATCGAGACAATACTTGGCAGTTTCGTCTATTGTCAACTGTGAGAAGGTCGGTCACGTCTCGAAACGTATAAAATATGTACGTACAGCATGTTACTGTATAAACTTCAGCAGTGTATCGAGGAACTAACAAGGAAAAATTCTGTGTTCCTTAAGTGTCAGTGTTTTTAAAAACTTTTGTTTTTCATTCTTGGAACCTGCTCAAATTTTCCCAAGTGTGTTCTTAATCTACGTAATTTAGAAGCGACAGTTGAATAATGCACTACATAACAAATTTAGTAGTTGACAATGGAACTCTTTTGACCTACGTGTTTCACTACTAACCTTCTTTTAGAGAAAATGCAGCTCTCAAGTCTTGTGTTTAGCAGTGTTAACAGTTTTCCGCATTATATTTTTGTTGCAGTGCTCCAGAGACTGAACAAAGGAGTTCATGTTGCACTGCTCACGCGAAGGGATAGCATCCCACAAACAACAAAAGGGAAACAATGATAGGAATAACAGGAAAATAATATACACGCAAACGTGCAACAATAACAATAATAATAATAACAGAAAACATCGTCATCAACAGGAAGCATAAACACGCAATCTTTCTGCAAGAATTCTTTGCTGTATGTTCTAGAACGGAGTCAAACGCTTGGGGGATTTTGTCCTTGCCCCCTACTCCCCCCCCCCGCCTTCTTTGAAAGTAAAACAGCTAAGAGAACGAGAGTCTCCGCCTATAGGATGGTCCCCCCCCCCCCGAAAGACGTACCAAGTACTAAAATAAAATAATGAAAATATACTTGTTTAGCATTTCTATAATCGGGTGTTATTTATTTCCACCAAACTTACTGGAAGGCAAGGATTAGATTGGGATCATACAGCTTTGAATGACAGTACCATGATTTATTTACACTACTACTTATGTATAACATAATCAGGAACTTTTACTTTTTCGTCAACAGGATCTAACACCATTTTTTGTTATTCAATTCTTTACCTTTTTGAAATTAATTTCCTTGCCAGGAATATGCGAATATTTGGCGATATTATGGCACGTACATGTAAGCTAGATAATGAATACTTGCTGTTATATCTCTATTCTTAAACTGTTTACCTATTCATGTATTAATTAATTTACATATTTAATTAATATTAATACTATATACTATTATTATTTCTGAGACACTTGGTTTGGACCCCCGAAATATATTTATTTCTAGATACGTGCCTGGGTGGTATGTTGTTAGCAGTGGTTAGGTTTTTAATTATAATATATATCTTCTCTTCTTGTCATAACCACATCCACTGTCCCTCTGATCTCTACAGAAAACGTGAGTGAAATCGTAGAAAAGATACCAGAGAAACTGAACTGACGAAAGTAGGATACATTATCAACTAAGATGCATTATAATCACTCTCTTGTCCGACCGACTCGCACTGTAACATATTCTCTTGTCACAATTTGATTAATTCGTCTCTCTTGCATCTAACTTTGCTGGTGTCCGGCATGGTTCTCTCGAATTTCTGTTGCACCTCTGGTAGCTGAAGTATCCAAATATTCATAAGATTTGTTTGGAACTGTCTCAAATATGTATCTCATTGTGAGTGATATTCTGTAATATTAGATCTGTTGAGATTTCCTCCTATTCTCCCAGGAGATATCTCGTGTGGATGGCATGTGTAATAGAGAAATGACTTACTGCCGAAGGAAACTACTATCTAGGCAACAGCAAATGTAATTGATACGAAGATTTTCCCTGAATACTGAACGAATTTAAGTTTATATAAAATGTAGAATATCATGTAGTTTTTGAAAAATAATATTTTGTTTAAACAAGCACAATAGCTTTCAGGATCTTAAATTTTGTTGAATTCCGTTTTTCTTTTTAACAGATTTAATATTTTTAATATTTTAGTAACTAATATTGGACTGAGCGACTGACCAAACTTGCAATTCGCCTCCTGCTCACGAGATAATAATTTATTGTGAGATTTAATATCCTACCAACCAAATCTACCCGATGCTGTCCATTTGAATGCATCGTGGGGAATTCTTGTCGGGTAGGTGGCGGATTTGCTAGCCCCGTGTGTGACAGGCTTAATACAACCAACTGAGGGATACGTTTTTTATTGCAAAACGTGTGATGCTGATGCGAGAAAAAAATCTGGCAGCACTCCGTCTTAGTTCGCTCACCTGCTTTACGAGGCTTTCTCAGACAATATGCGTAAGTCTCGGTGCGAAATTGCGAGAATTCTGTGGACCGAGAGAGCCTTTTACTTGGCTGTTTTCCCCTCTGCATGTTCCAGGTGATAACGCCATAAAGAGATTCGACCCCTCCAGGCGCCCACACGCTCCTCCTAACAAGGAAAAGTAACGACGTTATGCTGCTATTCCGAGTTCCCTCGTTCGCCGGGGAAACTTGTTTCAATCTGAGAAAGCAACTCATTAAATTTTTCTCTGCTCAAGACGTTCGCCTAATGGGTGTAGGCGGCAGTTATCACCCTCTCGCTGCACAATGCGCTGACGAACTGCATTCTTACCAGGGATGCTACCGAGAAATCTGGTCTCGTCTCGTGAACAAAGACATCTGTCTCGTTCTCGGTCTTGCCGACCTCCGTGGCGGAGTGGTTATCACTGCGCGCTATTATTTCTTTCCTAGTATGTATACCCACTATTTTTCTTTTCTCATCAACATCTGTCCAACACTCTTCGAATCATCAGCCTGTTTTAAAATCTGCCGCATTCGGTATATTTCTCTATATCCCCTCTCCCTTTCTTTGACACTTCGTCCTCTCCTTTGATTTTTCTCTTTCTCTGGTTTGAACGCTTCTGTTCTTTTCGTATCCCCGGTTGTTATGTATTGCTTTCTTTTCTGTTTACTCTTTCTTTCTCTCTCTCTCCAACATGAGGAAACTGGTCAAGATCGTATTTGTAAATTGTTTGTGTAGCCAGTATTCAATTGCATTCTTAGCTGCTGAGAAAGACGTACGTGTAGTAATATCGAAACAACGGACAATTAAGAATGTTAACCACTACAGGAACAATTCTTATCAATCATATTATTTGTAGGTTTAGATAATTGAACTAGTTTTCCACATATTTTTTACGATATTTCGAAACGCAATTCAGTCCATTAAGATAACGCTGCAACAGTAAAGTTCAGGTGGACATTTCTAATCTCGACAGTAATCACACGAATATATGCATAAGATTTAGAAAAAAAAAACTTATTTTTGAAAGACCACATTTTTTAAAGCGATTCTCCCCCTAAATTTGTTCTGGTAGGTATCTGCTAGGGATGGGCATTCGAATCCGAATTACTCAAACTCGATTTCTGGATTCAATCCTGAATTCCACATTCGAGCCTCGACTCCTGGATTTGAGTCCCGAATCCGATTCCTGCATTCAAATCTCGAATACAAACCTCGAATCCGAATCCTGAATGTGATTCCTGGATTCGAATCCAATCTTCAAAGATTCGGTTACGTTCCCTTCTCAAAAAGGACGAGAAACACTGCCCTACTGAAGCCGTCTCGTAAGTTGGCCACGAGTAAGTTCAGGAAAGAGTCGCACGACAGTCGCTTGTTTATTTGACAGCCACCATGAAAAGACGATTGTATCACCATGTGCTTTCCGAAACTCGCAAGCACAATGCTTATTCATCTCACTGTTCTTTTCGGTTCCATTACGTCATGTCGCTTCACATTATTGTGCGTCCAACAAAGGTTTTTTTCCCCCAACCTTCCGGCGACATTCCTCTGTTTGAATAATGAGCTGTGTGGGTGGGTTTTCCTCCACCCCCCTCCCCCTTGTTATGGAAAATCAGCGTAGGGTCTCCCGGGGCGTTGTACGTAAAGAATGTTCGTCGAGGGTCAAGCGGGGAGGATCGCTAGCCCGTTCCGCCCCAAAAGGTCACGTTCGAGCAACCAAGTGCTAAGACGGCGTTGAATGCAGCGATGTGGTCATCACTAAAAACTCTCCCCTGCATAGTTTGTTGCTACGTTTGTGTCTGAAGTCGAATATGTAGTCTGACTAACTGTGGCTTGAAATCTATTCCGATACTTAGGTTACGAATTCAAATCCCAACATCGTCAGAGTTTTACACATCATGGTTTTCCTCAATTCAGGCAAATGCCCATTTCCTTGTTCCTTTCTTCTCATTGCCCTCTCATCATTTTCTTCGTCGCGTTTAACGTAACGGTAAAATAAGAGACGAAAATCGAATCGCACAACCGAAGCATGTTGGAGCGAAAAGCGAAGTAAAAATAAAATAAATAAATCAAGTCTTACTTCAGTGGTAGATTTTTCTGTCATATACATATACCGCAGTAACGAAATGTACACGTATAAGCCAAATTATCAGTGTTTTCACACTGTATTTGTACCATAAAATTCATGTTATGCATTCAAAGCGCCTTAGTGCAAATGCACGAGAAGCATTTGAGCAATGCGGAAGCTCGAGAGGATTTGCAAGTGTCACGATTTTGCATTATCCCAACACGCTTACTCTCCTTAATTTATAGCTCTTGTTATTGCCTTTTTAACGCGCTTGCGATAATTTGAATAAACCAAGTGCAGTTAGTAGTTTCCAACAATTCACATAAAGATAACTTTTCTCGCGCTTTCTGATAAGCACGTTGTGAAAAATTAACACGTTAAGCACGATTTGCGGTCATTGTATTTAGTTGGTGGAAACGTGGTTTCGCGGAGAAAAGTTCCGAAGGAAGAAGTGTATCCATGTTTTCCAAGGTTTTCCTGTTCGGGAAAAGCCATTAAAGCAACACGTGAGATAAACATTGCATGGCGTGATATTGAAAACTAACTTCGGATCGCATCGTGTGTACTTTAGCGTTTAGCGTCCGTAGAGACATGCATGCAAACGAAAGTAAGGTGGGATTTCAATGCAGATTTGACCATGGCGAAAAGTTGTACGCAGCAGTGCCATCAAGTACAGTAAAATTCACGAATATTACCAGACAAATTGCCCAACGCTATTTTCGTTAATATTTTGGCAGTGTTTGGAAGTACCTAGTTACAAGTAACGCTGAAGGACTCGGGTGTAAAACATGGTAAGTGACATTTTGGTCATTTTTGAGTTACAAAGTAAAATGTGCCACCCTTCAATTTTCGAGTGAAATTGCCATATCATACAATTTGCATTGGACTTAGTAAAGCCTTGTGAAATTGGTAAATACAACACAAAAACTATTTATCTACAGCATAGCTTCTAATAACCCTTTTTCTTAATGAACTCAGAAATGACCAAAATGATACTTACCATGTTTTACAACCGAGCCCTTCAAACAGTTACCTTTCTAGGAATTCTAACCGTTACAAGTTACTTTTCAAGTAAGTAGCTGTAACTGTAATAGAGTTACTTTCTTGTGATAGAAATTATGTTATTAACAGTTTGGAACGTGGTAGTGGATCATGCTGAGCTTAGAATGGATGAGAAAGAAACAGGTGCAAGTGGAATTTATGCTACAACACTGTTCTTTGCATTAATTAATTAAATTCCTTCAAGCAAAGCTAATGCTTTGTTTCACCGTTTTTTAATTTGGTGTAATAATATAAATTGAAGAGATTTTATGGAGGGATAGCGTTGAGATGGACCTAATGGAAATCTGTAAGGATGGAAAAAAATTGGATTGATCTTACCCAGGATAGGGACGGATGGAAGACTTGTGTTGCTGCAGCCTTAAACCTTCGGGTTTAAGAATGCTAGAGAGTGAATATGTGAGTGAGTGAGAAGAGATATTATGTACCAGAAACATAAATAAGAGACAAGTAAATCTGCATATATTTATTTTATTGTAGTTAATGATTATTGGAAGGAAATTTTCGTCAGAAAGTAACTATAAAAGTAATTTACAGTTTCTTTTCAAGTACCACCAACTGTAGCTGAGTAAAAAAGTAACTTTCGGACCCTTAGACCATACGTGTTTTCAAGGAATTGAGTTGTCTTGATGTTGTTGCTGTAGAGGTTGTCGTCAACTGCTGTATTGGCCCTTTGTTTCAGTTCTTGAACATCGCATTGCCTGGTTACATTTATGCATCGCGCTCTACCTACCTATTCGATGCTTGGATCAATTTGATCCGTTTCTGGATTCTATATGTATAATGATTAATGAGATAGGTCGGAGTCCATTAATGTTTCACAGTCAATGTTTAGTCTTAAGGGGATAGTCTACGGCCGCCATCTTGAAAATTCGTCCCATTCCTTTACATGGTAAATTGTCCTCGGGAATTTCGATGATCTGCTTTAGGGCATTGTTCTTCGTACTCGTCCCGTGTGTACTATCACTTTGAAGCATAGATTGCATAATTACATTAAGCGCAAAATAATAATAAATCACATAATGCAGCTCTCACGTCTTTCAACTTAATTTTCTTATTTCACAAGAAGAATATTGAATAACTGACAAGATAGATCACAAGAAGAAACATTTATGCTGCGATTGCTATATTTTTGTCACTGGCAAGTTTTCGTATTATTGTGCAATTATGTAAACATTCCAGGCCTGCAGCGTATTTTTATCGCGGCAAATTGTGCTGCCACCTACCACGCCGCCTGGAACTTCCAGCGGGCGGAGGGATATTTGAGTTGGACAGCTTCTGCTAGCTAGAAGTTTGTCGAGTCTAGCTAGTGCTGTGTGCTCAAATGGCGAGCGGTATAGAATTTGCCCTTGAATAACTCATTGATATTAATTGATTGTCATTTATAAGAATTCTTACAGCAGCACTGCCAGTTGCCCTGTTTGTACCAAAAATTGGTCTCGCAACAAGGACCTGTACACAAGATAGAACACGCACTGGTGGAAACTATCAGGATAAACCTCCTCACCTAGAGAGCAGCCCGCCTGTTACTTACGACCTTTGACGCAAACACAAAACGGCGAGAAATAACAAACTTTCAATGCTGTCACCAATTTGGTGGTTCTCATTTCAAATTCACCAGATTTAGCGGATTGTCGCTAGAGTTGGAAACTATGCTCTATTATATATATATATATATATATATATATATATGTAATAAATTAGCAACTTTAAATAAATATTTGGTTCACTACTTCAAAAATGATATAAGTCTTGAGGGTCCGCCACAACAAAATATATTTAGAGGGTCCGTGGTAAATTAAAGGCTAAAAACTTACGAAATACACTATGGATGCTTTTCAGGAGACATAAACAGATAGAACGGCCGCTTTCACTTCTCTGACAATCTTAAAATGAAAGCAGCCCTCGAATTTCAGGTCGTAAATTTATTGGGTTCATCACGCGGCAGAGTTGCCGATTGCTTTGCAACGACACTTGCCTGACTCATGTAACAAAAAGCGAAAATTCATTGATCGTAACTCACTTTCAGATTTGGGGAAAAGGGCAGGAGGTAGAGGTAATGCGTTTCGTGCTATAATGAGTGAGAATTTGCTACATGAACGCTGATGTTGTTTCCCACCCATGCCGTAACAGGCGTCCATTCTTCCTGTCCTAAGTACAAGGTGGCGCAAAAAGAACGCATGTTTTTGGAATAAGTGTGACGCCGTTGATTTTCAAGATACAAACGTTGCTACGCCTCTTCGCGTATGGTAAGGTAGAGCCCCAAAATGTTGGGCGCCACGTGCTACCCTCCTTCGAGTAAAGTACTTAATTGTTATTTACCACGGCTATAAAAATATCTTAATCTCAGGGGATAGGTTCTTTATTCGAGAATTCCAAATAAGAAAGCGTTTTATAGTCAAAGGGATATAGTTAAATGCGGATCTATATTCTGAAAACTGTACACAATACAGAGAAAAATATATAGCGAAGCTTGTATGTACATAAACTATATATATAAGTTGATTAAAAAATACATAGGTTATATTCTTCTTATATATATATATATATATATATATATATATATGTATGTATGTATGTATCATTAAAAGGAAATCGTCTTCTTCATCTTCTTCAATATAGATGCATTATTCTTCCAATAAGAAAGGCTTCTTCTTCTTCTCTTCTCCTAGTTTGGGAAAAGGCTTCTCCTTCTTTTCTATCTTTGATTAGTGGAAAGGCTTCTTCTTCTTTCATATCTTTGATTTTGGAAAAAGCTTCTTCTTCTTTCCTATCTTTGATTAGTGGAAAGGCTTCTTCTTCTTTTCTATCTTTGATTTGGGAAAAGGCTTCTTCTTCTCCTAGTTTGTGAAAAGGCTTCTTCTTTTCTATTCCTTTGATTAGTTCTTCTTCTTTCCTATCTTTGATGAGTAGAAAGGCTTCTTCTTCTAATTTATTTTATTTCCTTTTAAAGCATAATCTTATTTATTACATATATGTATCTATATATATGTGTGTGTGTATATATACTCTTTCGTTATATGTACACTCATTCCAATAACGTCATCTGGCCTCTTTTACTTTATGTCTTATATATTTTCTTTCCTTTCCTCATGGGTCTTTGTCATTACTCCCTTGGCAATTTTCATAACTGCACTTACTAGATGATGGTACGTCTGTGATTTCCGGATTATAGTTACTTTCTTCTTTTGAAATATCATATCGTAAGCCCAACGGATCATTACTTCTGACTGGTGGTTGGATAGTTTCCCCACCTTCTTGTCTTCTTCGTTCCAATATATATTCCGTTACTCTCTTTCCTGCTCGCTTTCCCCGCTTCTTTGGCATTATACAGCACCACAAGCTATACTTATAGAAATATTAGGGGCGTACTGACAGTAGCGCCACCTCCTATGTAACGAACAAAATGGGGATAGCCCAGGATCGCTAACAGCAAGCGCTGCCTATGGCCCAGTGCGTCTAATAAGGAGCGCAACCGTAAGTGCTTCGGGTCGTCTAATTGGACCCAGCGCCACCGAGGGACGGACAACCAGAAAAAAAAATTGATCACTAGGAAAAAGGATACATTTCTGAATTCATTTGCTCACTTATTAACTTTCCTAATTGTTTCATATATGAGCATATTCCTAATTATCTTAATTGGCTATTTACAACATTTTATTCACTCCTATAATTTTTATACTCTTCCTTTATGTATTTTTCATTTACTATAATATGTATAATCACTCTTCTCCGCTCCTAGTTTCTACAATTAACTCTGCTCCTCTTTATATGGCGCTCTGCCATCTATCGTCGCTCTCTGGAAACATTTCTTCCTTGCGTCTCTCATTGTGTCGTCAGAACTGGCACGTGACGTTTCATTAACACCAAAATCATCGGTAAGAAATGCAGTTTGGATAGGTATACAGTGATGATTTAAGTATGGAAGATGATGTCGGAAAGATAACGCCATCCAAGAGGCGATGCTAAGTGATACACAGGCACCAAGATGTGTGTACTGAAATATTCTCAGACCTATTCTTTGTCTACCATAAGAACGAAGTCAATGTAAATAAAGGCACGTGACTTGGTAGAAGTAGTTGCAGTTGGTTGATTGTTAGCTCAGCTCGCTCAAATCCTACAAATACACCCTGTAAAGAAAAAAGTGGCATCACTGTATTCTAATTACGAATGTTAAAATGTTTTGGATTTACTTCTACGCGTATTTATCTTTTTTGAACAACACGAAATCAATTGATTGAAGCATTTGTCTGGTATTAGTGTGTCGTGGAGTGTTATTCTTTTGTTTGTCTAGTGATTGAAATTTCCGCTAGAGGGCTTTGTAATCAATTAATGCAGTCCTATTGGCGGAAATTCAAAATGCGCTTATTACTAGTGGAGCTCGTAATGTGTTATATTTTGCAAACTGTGTTTATAATTGACAGTTTTCTTACGTTATTATTATTTGGGAGTGTTATGGTAGTTAGTGTGCATTTAGCACAGTTTTCTAGAAAAACATGGCTAGAAAGTGTGACATTTCCTACATAGGGATGGCCATTCTCAGAGAGAGGCCCTAAATAAACATCTTGATGTTCATAAATCTACACAGTTAGTCGTTGCCTGAAAAGCAAGAACAACATGGAAAATTATCACTGAGAAATCATTGTGGCAGAAATAAAAATATATATCAAGTGGATTTTCAGATAAAGAACATGACACTGAAGAATAGAGGAATGATTTTACATCAAATTGTACTTAGACTTCAAAACGAGGTAGGAGTTATCCTTAGCCATACTAGTGTAGTGTCCCAACTAAATGAACAGGGTGTTTCTTAAAAAGTTTCACGTATAGATGATCCTAGACTAATTGAAGCACATAAGAAAGCTAGGCATGAATTTATCAGACGTTACAGTTTATGGAATGGTACAGACTCGGAACAATTGATATTTTCAGACTAAAAACGATTTAAATTGCTGAGGAATGAGAGTTCCATGAAATTATGGGTGTGAAAGGGAGAAGAACTTACAAATACTTGCATTTCAGAGACTCAATAGTGTTGGGGCAGTGTTACGATAGGGTGTTTTTTTTTTTTCTGGGAAAGGCATTCGCAGAATGCATATCTGTACAAGAACTATTAACACTGATGAACATCTGCAAATCCTGAACCGGAAAGTTCTACAAACTGTACAAGATCATTCTTCTGGTTAGAATTTGCATTAGATGATAATGCGACCTTTCACCGTTCACAGCTGGTGAATAATGGTTTCGAGATATGAATATTCAAAGACATTGGTAGCCACCCAACTCTCACAGACATGAACCCCACAGAGAGCTTATGGGCTATTGTGCAAAATACTAGGTAACCAGACCTACAAGCCAAAACACGAAGCACTTGTATATGCTTGGTTTCATTAAATTGACTCCACATATTGTCAAAATCTCATTCGTAGCATGCATCGAAGGTTGGAACTAATTAGGAAGACCAGGGATGGCCACACTTAGTATTAGTCGCTGGATTAACATACTATAATTACAAATGGGCATATCGTGATACATGTAGAGCCTTTGATCAGTCTATATACTTGCAAAATTGCTTTTATACATGTACGTTCTGCAAGCATTATTTACTTTAAATTTGTTAATAGTTCTGCAAAGTGCTTCATATACTTAACCGTGGCTTATATATTGAAGAGATGTAGTATTTTAATTAACAGTTAGGATAATAAATCGTCAAGTTTAAGGTAATCAATAAAAAAATGCAAAAGGGAAATGACGGAAAACTAACAATAATGAAGTGATGCTATTTTTTCTTTACAAAGTATATTGACTGTAGAGAACAGCTTAGTTCAGCTGTATGGCTAAACTATATATAGTTCTTCGTTTCAATGCCTCTACGAGCAAGGATTTCTAGCACGTCATTTGGATTTATTTACACTGACTCCGTTCGTGCACTGAATGGAGACCAGTTCGAATATTTTTTAGGCTTTCAGAAATTCACCGTGCTTCATTTTAAAGAAATTTTTGAACGTTGAAGAAGTTCTGCCACTTGTATTTGACCTCCAGCCAATGTTTTGCTTTATTTATTTATTTTACTTCGCTTTCTTGCCACTTTTAACTAATCGTGAAGATGAGAAAGAGTGATGAGATGATGAAATTGATGAAGGGATACACGCAAAAAACAATGACTAGGCCGGGATTGGAACCCAACCACAATGTGTTTTTTTATCTAGGAAAACAAAAATAAATATGTATATTACACCCGTTGTAGCATATAGATCTGAGTCATGGGAAGTGACAAAAACTGGGGAGAATGCTTTCCGTGTCTTCGAGGGGAAAGTGGTTAGAATGTTTTATGGACCGTACAATGAAGGACTTGGCCACACAAAAGACACATTTGCGTGCCAAAAAAATGATGCTAATAATATTGTCTGGCGCTCATGCTCCATATTTGTGTAAATATTTGTCATATCTCGGGAAAAATTACAAAATATTAATATTTCATCGTCAAATGGTGCAGTCTCATCTGAACATTAACTGATATTGCTTTAGCGATGAACATTGTCCTTACTAAACTTTTCCTTTTAGCTCGAGGTTGTCCCACTCGTCTCAGTTCAAATGTGAATACAAAAAGCTAAGTAATAACAAATAAATGTTAACTTTTCCAAGTTAAAAAAAGTGGCGGCGAAAGGAAGAAATTATACCGGAGCAAGCCGAGGCACCATTTTGTCCGTAATGAACATACAATTTTCAGAAGTAAGTTTGTTTAATTTATTTAATTAGGATGTTCATCTCAGGGTCTTATCTTTCGTGGAGAAACTTTAGACTCCTTTATGACGTTACTGTAGCCAAATGAAATGACTTGTCCACCAACAGTTTGCCGAGAATTGCAAGGTGCAATGCTGGTTCCGCAGTGTTGCCAGGTCTGGTGTAAAACATCAAATATACGCGCTTTTGTATTCAGCCTTTTTCTTTGTTTTGTTTTCGATACTCAACCACTAGAAATAGATCAATCGTGACTAAACGAGTGAATGAATGTGAAGTAGACGAAAGAAACACTTCTTCCACACAACCCGTTGGTTGACAGAATCTATACCAACCACTAAACCACAGAGGTAGGTAAGTTTCCCTCATAATTTGAAATTACAAATTTAAGCGGGCCTATTTTTTTTATATCTTTACGTTATTCGCAACGATGAGGATGAATAGCGAATTGGAAAAATCCGTGCATTGCCCAGAATTCGAACCCCTGACCACTGGACCACTCAAGCACAGAAACCGATTTCAAAGTTAGTGTTTAAACCTACACGTTTTTCAGAAATTACTTCATATAGATGTCGGGGTACTGTGAAATATATATATACATACATACATAATATCAAAATGTAGTGTCTTATATGGAGAGACAGGTAGACAAGAACGTTTCTATTCTGGTCAACTATTTCGGAAACCGCAAATTGGTTGTCACAGCGCGCTACAGTGCCAGGGGTCTTGGGTTCGAATCCTGGCCTGAACATGGGTTTTCTTTGTGCCTCTTCATCAATTTCATCATATCATCACTCATATTCATCCTCCCGATTAGCCAAAAGTGGCAGAAAAGCTAAGAAAAATAGAGCAAATCAAGCAGTAAACTATTTCGGAAATCATCCAGTTTACCAAATTTATAGATCGAAAGGTTTTGGTGATATCGGAACGTCAAAAATGAATCACTTGTTGACCTCCAAAAACTTTATGGCTATAGCATTAACAGTTTCTGAGATACCAATGTATCACATGATGTCGATTGGTGTATAGTTTCTGAGATGATAGGTAACACGGCCAGATAGACGGACACAATCATCGTATAAGGTGCTTTTTCTTGTTTTGCTGATTCGTGTCTTAAAACTGAATCGTATTCTGGCAACCCTGCGGCATCATGGTGTAGCCGGCGAAAAAGACGAATTTTACAAGACCCGGCACAACGTTGATTAAAATCTTTTGAACCGAAGACAACACTGCGCCTGCGCGAATGCAGAGTCATGCCTCGTTCTTTGTTGGCACACAGACCAATGCCCCGGAGGGGCCGAGTTCGATATGTGGGAATTCCCATGTCCAGCAGCTGCTAAGTGAGGATTGCGACGTTGCCGGACTTTCAAGGTGTGCCGTCACGCTGCATTGGAAATGCAGTGACATTTCGCTTCACACGCTCTTCGTAGTTGGGCCGCAGTATGCTTCTGGCAAGAAAATACACGCTTACGGAAAAAACCTCATGGTGTATCCTTGCTCCAGACTACTAGCGTATGCAGGATTTTTTTTTCAAGGGCTGGGATACATAATAAAATAATTCGACTTAAAAGTTGTTCAAAAACAGAAATGGTAATTGGCGACCATTTTAAGAGGGGTTTGCATTTACCACTCTTGTTTTTCCAGAGTCCATAACTGATTTTATTTGAAAACTTTTCGATTTTCTCAAAATTTCGGGAGGAGCTGCAGCCCTATTAGCTCCCCCCGCGTACGCCAGTGCCCCGAACCATGAGATATGCATCGTTCTCGAGATGTAGAACATACATGAATATACAGGGTGTGACAGTAGAACTAAGTAAACCTGGCAACAAGTAAATTTTCATCCCTGCCAGATATGTATACCCTCCTTTTTTCAGATTGATTTGATTTCTGTTACTTCGCTTTTCTGGTACTTTTGGCTGATCGCGAAGAAGGGGGATGAAAAGTGATAATGTGAAATCGCAAACATGAACAGAGAGGACCCAACACAAGCTCCATAGAGGATTATACTGTCTTCAGCCCAGACGCCAGAGCCTCAGGGTGTACTACATGGGATAGAGGTTTGCCATTGGGGTTCTTACAGGGAAGCCTTCGCTTACACCATCCTCCCATCTCAGATGTAAACAAGGGTGCTCCTAAAACCCTTTCGTGTTCCACACCTCAATTCAGCAATTCATATGACCCCCCCTTTTCTCCCAAAACAAAAAGTGTGTGCGTGTGTGTAGTGCTTCCTTTCCGAGAAAAGAGGAAAGAGGTCCCACTATGGTAGGTACCCTTATAAAGCACTGCTATGATGATACAAACGAAAAAATGCTGCAATATATTCAATAAAACACTCAAAATGCTGACCAAGGCAGGTAACTTCGTCTCCTTGTAATCAATGGGTCCCGGGTTCGATACCCGGTGGCGGCCCAAGTGATTCGGATCCCACTTTAAACTGTAGGTCCAGTCCAGAGTGGAATTACTGTGCATAAAGTGGATTTAAAACCAAAACTCAAACTGACCAAGACATAATTTCTTGTAAGGAAACACACTATAAACGTAATACACTTTAAAACGTAAAGTTTCCACCCTCTAACAGGTTCTCCTTCAGGAGACTAAGATATTTAAAGTTTTATTACTGTTATTATTAATGTGAAACTTTGTTTGAAGAAGACCCTGTTAGAGGGTGGAAACATTACGCTTAAAGTGTGTTATTTTACAAATTCTACCTTGGCCAGCAGTTTGAGTGTTTTATTACACATCGAAACAAGGTTTAATAATATATTCATACACGATCGTCCACATTTATATTACTTTCGTTAACACAATTTTTTTTTCACTGAGGCAAAAGATGCCGGTACAGCATACTGTTGCGTCAGGAAAGAAGCAGAAACACACTTCAGAACTTAGAATATGAGTTTGGTTCTTAGAAATGTTTTCGAGAAAGTATTTTCTGATGCAAGCTGAAGGTCATTTCGATGGAGGAAGTATTAGCGCGTAATAGCACGTAATAACTTGCTTTTTGCTACCGTCCCAATACGGGCGTGTTCTCATATACCGTTGGTAGGTTTTTTTTCCTCCTGTTTCGCCAACATTACCTGTGCTAATGAACACTTTCTCTGTGCGGTTGGTACAGCCACGAGCAAAGATACGTTGAGAGTAGCCGCAGAAACATTTTTTTTTACCTCTGATCACATATTTCCAGTGGAGTTAGGTAGCAAAATAACACGAGCTCTGTCAGTAAGTTGATTTTGTATTGCATTACCGACATTTTATTTATCGTAACGATAGCGTTGCATTATCTTGCTTTCTTGTGCATCTCATATTTTCAGGACACACTACTTTCGACCAGAGATGTGCCTCACGCTTAGATTACATCGAGGTACAGTTTACATAGACTACGTAGACAATCTAAACTACATTAAGATTAATATTCAAGGCTTTCATGAAAGGAAAGTGACATTTTCAACTAACGTACTGGCGTAGTGGTAACGTCGTCTCCTTGTAATCAAAGGGGTTCCGGGTTCGATACTCAATGCAGGCACATAGTGGTTCGGATCCCACTTTAAACTGTAGATCCAGTCCCGATTAGCCTTTCTGTGCATAAGGTGGACTTAAAATATCAAATCAAGCAAGCAAGAATGCGATTTACAACAAATTTTCTCTCTTCTCTTTTTATCATCAACTGTGAAAAAGGTTGAATTGTATGAAAAAAAAACAGATGGCAGTCGTGGGCAAAAGTAGTCATTTTCCCATAAAATATTAGAATGTTTCCTATGTTGCGTTTCTTTTTCATCGCTGATAAGTTGTTCGCAATTTTAAAGAAGAGTACAAAAGGTTCTTCTCGCACAGCAGCAACTGATGCGGAATATAATTTTGTTTTAATTCTTCAACACTCTTTCCTAAATCATCACCTTTCGTCATGTTGTTTACATAAACTACGTTATCTACGTGTATAAAATAGTCTACGTGTAGAATGTAGACTATCGTTGTTTACACGTAGACGCACATCATTGCTTTCGGCTTTTGGGAAACTCGTGGTCAGCGAATCGAGTCCCATCGTCAGTATGGTGGATGTCGAGTCCGAAAAAGCCCTATTCCTCTCCTATGGCGTAGTAGGTACACCGAAGTTGCTTGCAATCAAAGGATTGTCGGTTCGACTCAGGATGCTGGTTCGTCACCTAAAGTTTGTTGCTCCCTTAGTGATCCAACCCGGATAAGCGCTTGCCATTCGGACACCTGGGAGCTTAAATAAGTAAATACAGAATATTTTCATAAGGGAGGAAATTGCTTTCATTGTGGGAAGCAATTTACAAATTCGAATCATACGTACCAGCAGTGGCATAATTTGCGAAAAATGGCAGTGTGCTAAGCAAAGCAATTATCATGCAGCTTTCCATCCTGTCCGCACAGCGCCACTGAAACTTGCCCCTTCCAAGGTTTCGAGGAAACACTACAAGCCCAACATGGATGTCAAATGAAGCGGATAACCTCGAACATCCCACATGTTCACTATGCAATAATAAATTTTCCCAGTGTTTGCTGAATATCCGAAAAGCTCTTAACTAAACGGCAGCCACGGGTAGGACTACCAGGCGTTCTTCTTACCCTGTCTTCAATCTTGCGCCCGGGAAGAAATTGGGAGTAAGTGTCCTACATTTTAGGCATCACACCATTTGTATTAAGATATTAAGAAACACGTCTGTGGATTAGGAAACAGGTAAGTAGAGGAAATATCTTATTTGCTATGGGAATTTATTGCTCTACTGTAAATTTAATGCACTACGACATTGGACTCCTACCTAGCCAAATAGCGCTCTCGCCTTTGATGCGAGCAGTCCAGGGTTCGATTTCCTGTGACAGCCTCCAAAATTTCGGCGTTGATCCATCTTCGTGAGTACAATTGGGAGCTATTTGAAAAAAGTAGCGGGCTCCAGTTTCTCAAGCGGCGATGGGACTCGATGCGCTGACCATGCATCATCCAAATGACATCCGCTTGGCAGATCTTACAGTCACCGGTAATGAAAATGGGACACCTGGATCCTGAACAACTCGCTTCCCTGCAAGGCGTTATGTGTGTTGCCTAACTCTTCGGCGATAAGTGGATTTTAATAGCACATTTTCAATTGCAATTTCTTCCACAGCCGTATATTTAGGCAACACACATTACGCCTGGCGTGGGAGCGAGTATTTCAGGATCTAGGTGTCCCATCGTTATTGCCCGTGACTGTACATACTACTGATACTGAGTTTAGTTTAATTTATATTTCCTTATTCGTTTAAGGTGTAACACATTTACGTTATAGTCATACGTATTTAGGGTTTTTCGGAAACAACTTTTGCACGAGATAACACTTTACAGCCAGAGTTATCAGGATCGATTCCTGGTTAAGACTTGGTTATATCATTGTGTTTGTTCCATCCTTCATTTCATGAGTTCATCATTCATCCTCATCGCCGCCATTATCCATAGAGGTGGAATAGCAACGCAAACTAATCGGAATAGAAATAAATAATAAACAATTTAAAACTTTTGGGGTCAGTTGTCCCTCTTTTCCTTGTCTAAAAGAAAAAGTTTATAAAATGAAAACATCTTCCACAAATCAAGTACTCCCCCCCCCCTTTTTAGCCACGTCTGGCTCAGACGTAGATTGTCTTCTATTTGCTTATTATGCAGTACTGGGGGCAGTTAGCCCCTTGTCAGTCTTGTATAACAAACCATTCCTTGTCTTGGATTCGCAAAGCAACAGAGCAACCGCTACCCTACGAAGATGCCGTTAATGCAGCATAAAGCTCCGTTGTTGCAATATGCAGCTAATGTCTTCATCGTGGTCGGGTAATTGCCAAGTTCATGCACCACTTCATCTTTAGTCACCTGTTTGCTTTTACTTCCGGAGTCGTCTTCCATTTCCCTATACAGCTTCCTTTTCATCTCCGTATGTAAGGATGTGGTTATGGTTTCATTCGGTTTGTTTTCCTTTGCGTATTTGTGCAGAACTCGGTTGCTTAAAGTATTTATTATGGGCCTATATATTTCGATGAGATGTTTCTTTCTAAATACCAACGTGCGGAAATGAGCACTGACCAACGTGGTGGTAAATCAGATATCAAATTAATTTGAGTATCGAATTATTAGTTAGTATATTGCATTGTGAATGTATACATTTGGAGCATAATTTTTCTGGCCCTCTTGTAAGTGTAGTCACCCCACATTAAAGATGCACGGGATTTTGAAGTAATCAGATACTAACCCACGTACAGTCAAGAACATTTCTGGGTTGTAACAAACCTAATGACCTGCAAAGAAATTATTACAACCCAGAAGTGTCCATGACTGTACAATAATTTCAAATTAAATGCACTCGAGAATTGATTGCTTAATTGTTTTACACAACGCAAGAAAAATACAGAATTTGGAAAGGGATGGAGAGAATATGAGGAAAGGAGAGAGGAGAATGAGATTAAACAAATAGAGGGAGAAAGAATGAACAAGGAAACGAGAGAGATAAGGGAAAAGAAAGAAACAAACAAAGAGAGGAGAAAGACAAGAAAAGAAAGAAGACAGATAAAATGGAGAAATAAGTATGAAATAAAGAAAAAAGGAACACGAGAGAAAAAGAAAAGAACGAAAACCGTAACGAGAGAGAAGAGCGATAGAGATAAAGTCGAAAATGAGATGTAAAGGGAACGAAATAGGGAGAATAAGAGAGCAAAGCGGCGAGAGAGAGATAGAGATGGGAACGACAAATGGGAAAGAGGAGAGAAATAGAGAGAGAGATGGAGGGAAAGGATTCGAATTGGAAATAGAAATTAAAAGTTGGAAAAATGGCAAATAATACATATTGAAAACATTAATATAAACTATATAAATAACGGAATCCGTAATCATCACACTAACATATTGTAATATCGTAACCGCATTGAGTAAATATCGTTGTTGCCGATATGGACACTGCAAAACCGGTCTCGATGCACCGATATTCCCACCAGACAGTTATTTTTACGATCGCCGCCCTCTCGAGAGCGAACCTTGCCTTCCCATAAGAGAAGCGCGGAGTGGGACGAGGATCACTTTCGTTGCCAGGTGTGGGTCGAATTCAGGGGCGTTGAATCGAGGTTGCGTGGGCCGCGAAGAACGGGAAAGATTCTGGAGCCTCCAGTCGAGGTCGTCAGTCCTCCTCCATGGTCCAGCAGAACAGAGCGCCGACTCTGAGGTGGTGCGACGTCACCGTAGCTGCAGCTTCGGAATCTCCCCCG
The DNA here is from genome assembly GCF_977018435.1 of Lepisma saccharinum. Classification (NCBI taxonomy): domain Eukaryota; kingdom Metazoa; phylum Arthropoda; class Insecta; order Zygentoma; family Lepismatidae; genus Lepisma; species Lepisma saccharinum. The sequence goes on along the minus strand of NC_139234.1, from coordinate 55,654,788 downwards.
GATGGAGCCTTCTACGAGGGGTAAGTTTGCAACCCTTGGATTGTTCTTTCAAGTGCCACTGGGTGTTGACAACCTTGTAAATATGTCTCTAAATGCAGGGTTTTTTTTTCCATCGCACCATGCGAAAGTAAGGACGGGTTTGGAACAACATGCGGGATAAACCTAGGAAACATTTATGTATACATTTTAATAGAAGGGGTATGTTGTGTCGCTCCACCATGTGACGAGCAGCGAAAACACCACTCGTAGAAACTTCGTTTAGATTTATTTGTCGACATAAGTGGTTACATGTGTTCGCGTCTTTGAGCAGGTGGGCGAATTCTGATTCTAGTTTTAATATTTCCATCTTGATTTCTAAACACCCGTTTCGTTCTCGTCTTTGTCTCGAAGGACAAGTCTAAGGGAGAATTCACAACGAAGAAACACGCGACACGCGACACGGGACACGCGATATGCAACATGCAACACGCGACACGAGTGTTTCACACCGAAGAGACAAGATGCACGCGGCAAGCGACATTGGTTTCTTTGCTCAGTTCGCATGATGATACCGATATAATTGCATTAATCAGTTTATTAGTCACCCGAAAATAACGTAACAAGATACATTGTTACATGTAAATTGCGTTGTAAAATTTGTGCAAGTTATTGAAACTTGGGAGAGGCATGTTGCGCACGAGAAAACTGAGAAATAATATGCACTGACCTCAAACTGTATACGTTAGACTTTTCAGCCTGAATAAAGCGAATACCTAAACACTAGAGAAATGGTTCACAACCTTCTTGAAACCATGTCACGGTATTTTTTGTAAGTCAATGTCCTTAGCCGAAGAATTTTCCTCGTAAATCTTTACAGTATTGAAGATTTTATGCATGAATTAGCATGTACCTATGAAATTAAATATTGATAAATAAATTCTAGCATAATCATAAGAGTAATAATAGTTTGATTACGTGTGTAGGATTGTTGACAAATATAAAAATATGAAAGACAAAGTGGTAACGTCGTCTCCTTGTAATTATGTGATCGCGGTTTCGATAACCAGGGAGGCACCGGGCAGATCCAGTTCTGATTAGTCTATTTGTACATATTTGGACTTAAAAAACGAAAACTCACAACTCAAATATGATATTGGGATTATGATAGTTGTCAACCTGTTTCAGCAGAACATTTCGGTGCTCGGTATAGTTGATACTAGGGCACGGTATCGGGTCGCGGCCCGGCGGTTGAAAAACAATGCACTAGAGTACTTTACCATGTTGACTAATATATTTTGGACTAAAGTGCCTCCATAAGCTGACTTTTTCAAATAAAAGCAGTCAGGAAAATGGCCAAAACACGGCCTCTTTTCACGATGTTGAAGGCAAATTACAGCCGATAGATAACTGCATCAAAAACTTGATAAAGGGAAATGAACGTTGTGTTTCAATCTTATAACATCGTTAAAACATTGTACAAATCGATACTTTATTATATCAACGAATTAGAGGTTCAAACATAATGCCGGTTGGGCTATTTTCTAGAGTCTAAATACAGCTCGTTGGAATGAAGCATTCGCTGCGCATGCGCGAACAACAAACTGAAGGAACACGATGCACGCTATTGAGAAAAGGGCACAGTCCGAGAAGCACGTAAGCGACACGCGACACGTGCACCTTGCCGTGTCTCTTCGGTTCGAAAGGTTGCATTGATTACTGAATTCTCCCTTACTGTCGTCTTCAGTCTCGAAATAATAGGCCTAGTTCATAAGGAACATAATACGGCGGATTAACATACAAACTTTTGCAGCGTATAAAGATCATTAAGGCAAGAACAACTTTTCTCAATAACGTTTTTGTGTTTGACGTCTCGTTTTAATACAAGGAAACCTTGCCTATCTCCGTGGTGCAGTGCTTAGCACAGCGCACTATGACGCCAGACGTCCCTTGTTCGAATCCCGGGTTGGGCATGGGTGTTTCTTGTGAATATGTCTTCATCAATTTCATCATATCACCACTCGCTTAACCAAAAGTTGCAGAAAAGCGACGCTAAATAACAAAAATTAAATTAAATACTTTTTCACGAATGTATGTAGCCACGGTGCGCTGGTTCACAATTTCCACCAATCAGTTAACTTAGCAATTACAATAAACACAATGTAACTTGATTTGTCTGAATACGTTTCACAGTACAGTAATTTTGGATAGAAAAATTTTCTCGTCTCGATGTTTGAAAGGACATAAATATGCATATATTAGGATGGGTAGGTGTGAATGTAGACGTTATGTAGATCTAACACGCGTTCTCACTTCTTAACTCTTTGTCTTTCATTTGCGTCTTCCGGTCTCTTTTCCTGTCCCCGTCTTGATATTTATGTTTTGTTCCTACCCTTTCTCTGGTTTACTCTTCTCCTGTCCTTCTCTCTTTCACTCAGCTAATCTTCCTCGGTTAATATTTACTGAATTTAAGAGACGGTTAACATCAGCATTTTCGAGGACAGCAACGTTTGTGGGATGAACTTTTGTGGGCGTTTCTGTTTCGGCAATATTCACAACAGAAAGAAGACATACGGTGCAAACCAAACTACGTAGATTCAAAATCGTTAATGGTGATTGGCTATATTTGCATTTTAATATATGGAAAGCGCATTAATCTATTAAATATATAGCAAAACAACAACAGGTGACGGAGGAACAGTGTGGGAGGGAGACCAGCAGTCGGTAGGTAAGCCAAGGCCCTCACGGGCTGTAGAGCTATGGGTTATTATTATTATATATAGCAAAACAAATTGAATCAGTATGCATGCTTTTACACCAAACTACTAAGATCTCCATTGGTTTTACTTTAATGCTGCCGAAATGCACGCGAATAATAAACGGTCACGATGAATGAATGAATACCTTACTTCATGGTATTTAAATTCAGAATACCTTTCATTTGAGTTTCAAAATACTCCATTTTAGAACTGTTTTACCTTTGTCTAAAAAATCTTCGTTACCGGAGACAAATTGTAAGATATGCGATGATCAATTGCTGCCTCAGGTCCAAATGGTCCAAATCCTGGGTATAGCTATGCACATTAGAGTTTCTCCATTTAGAAATCATCCATTTGCTTACCGGTAGAAATGGGCGAAGTGAAGCAAGAGATTCGTGACTTGTAGTTCACCTTCGACCGCTACGCTCAAACGCCTTAGCAAGTGGTAAAGTGGGTCCATTATGGATACAGGTCCAGCGAAATTAAACCCACTTGAAATACGTAGATGCAAATGTACTATGTAGGCAGTAGTAATCAATTAGGGTGCGACAGTGAAGTCTTGCGTTTCTATTTCTTCAATTTATTCCTGTGTATATCAAGGTTGGAAACAATCTGTCACTTGTTTATGACGGTCTACCAGTGTAATTTTATATCGATTTTTAGGTCATTTTGAGCCCTGTTAGCGTTCGCTTTAACTTCAGAGGGCTCCCTACGTTAGGTGGTGGTCGTTGCAGATCGTCCATATCTCCCGAGACCTGACCAACCTTGTAACACAAGAGCAGAGCTGTGTAAGGGACCTTACCCTCACCCAGTCGCTAAAAATATTGCTGGGATCTTTAGCGGTACCAGTACAAAACGATGTTGAGGCTGCATCTTTTGGAATGTTAGTAACCGCACACTAAATAGCACCGTGGTCGACGAACTAAGTTGAACGAAGGATGCTTGAAAGAGAAAGAGGGTGTGGGGAGCAGTACATCCAAATAAGCATGCCCTTGCAGATTCTCTCTCACGAGCATGCTAAATGCATTTACCTTCTTCCCTCCCACAGGTACGTGTTGCTCAGCCCTCGTCCTCTGTTAATTGGGACGCTTTTGAAGCGGAAATTGCGCGCGTCGCGAAAGGGAAGAAATGCCCGAGCAAGTATGCCCTGCCGTTTCGCAGAAACATTGTCCCCCAGATTTCCCCAGGGGCCCTTTAAGGAGATAAATCTGCCGACGGCGCTGGGAGTTACTTCACTTCCTGTCGACACCTGGATTAATGTGGATTCCGCAAACGAAATCAAGGCGAAAGTAAAGTTAAGGGTTGCCCGGAAAATAATGTACAGCTTCCCCAAAACGTCGCTATCTTTGGGACTTCCATGCAATGACGTGATCGCTTCACAAGAACACCAACTGAAGGAGTGACGTAAAAAATATCTGCCTCATCCTGCCTGCATCACCGACTTGGCACCACGGGATTTTTATCTGCTTTGAGCAATATAAACAGTCTTTCCGGGGGGAAACGTTCACTTCGTATGAAGACATAGTTGAAGATACTCCTGAAGGCTGCAGGATTAGTGGCATCGGGTGGGGAAAATATTCCGAACCAGGCATCCAACATACTCCCACCCTCTGAGTAGTTTACTCAACTTGCAAGATGCCGTGAAGGCCATGAATGAATTTAAAATATATGAGTAATCAGTTGTCGTCGGAGGATATTTTGAAATAAAATACCAATTGTGCAAGATTTTGCGCTGTAAATATTTTGGGTAATATTATAAATATGTGTTCTACCATTGTAATGTAAATTATTTGTCGCAGTAAAACTGTTGAAATTAGTGTAAACAGTATCTTCTTGTATATATCAGCATTCTGAATATGGTGTTATAGGTAGGGATTGGAAGTTGGTGAAGTTCTGTGGGGAGTTTGTGGGGTTCCGTACAGTTAGAACCAGATTTCTTTGATTTTGCAAATTGTTGCAATTGCAATGTGGTAATTTTTTACTATTGGAGGTTTTATTGAATTTTAATTTTTGAAAGATTTCATAAGTGCGTTTTGCTCGTTTATTGAAAGAGACAGAGAGAGATAGATAGAGAGAGAGAGAGAGAGAGAGAGAGAGAGAGAGAGAGAGAGAGAGAGAGAGAAAGAAATAACGCATCTTGTTGGCATCTGTTCACAGATAAGGACGGGAATAGGAAAGGATAGAAGATTTTAACAGCTGGAAATAAATAAGTACCAATGTCCATAATTGTAATTTGTCTTAGTTTAGTACTTTAAACCACCAAACATCTAATTCTAGTATTTCACAAGTAGAGTGAGATTATTTCCGTAACATCTCTGGCTGGTGTGCATTTCCAGCTTGGGAGCGAATCATAACGCCAGAAGCATCTAATTAATCAACAAGCGAGCCGATGACGTCACCTATCGCTAACCCTCTTGCTCACGATCTACACGCCTAATAGGCTTGCAGCCAGCTGGAGATATTACGAAATTAACCCGATTTTGTATTTTATAAAAAGTTCACGTTTGTAAAGGTTTTTCCAATAAGAACGATATTATTTTACAATGAATAAAATAAAAACAATTTCAGATACAACCAAACTTTTTATATTATTTTGTTTATTATACTGTGACAATTCATCATGGCTAAATACACGCTTCAAGAACGTTTGGTTATTATAAAAAAATGGAAATAGACGTTCTATTAAACTTGAAACGGATCATACTTCTCAGACGAAGTTCAATTCTGGTTAAGTGGATATGTTAATAAACCAAATTGTCGTTTTTGGTGTGAAAACAATCCACAAGAGATTCACGAGAAGCCCTTGCATCCGCAAGAGGTGACTATGGTGTGGTTTATGGCATGGTGGCATCATCGGACCATTTGTTTTTCCAAAACGAGGTAGGAGATGCAGGTACAGTGACTGGTGAGCGGTACCGATAGATGTTAACAGATCTTTTGTAGCCAAATTTAGATTAATTTATTTGGAGGGCATGTGGTTCCAACAAGACGGTGCCACATGTCACACTGCTAATGCCACTATCGACGTATTGCAAGAACAGTTTGGTGAAAGGATAATTTCAAGAAATGCAACTGTTGACCTCCAAGAAGTTGTGATTTAACTTCTTTAGATTGCTTTTTGTGGGTTATTTGAAATCTATAGTCTATGCAAACAGACCACGAACCCTTGATGCATTAACATTGAACATCGAACGCTGCATTCGTGTCATTAAGCCCGAGTTAATGCACAAAGTCATCGAAAATTGGGTGCATCGAATTGGGACACTTAAATGATGTGTTATTCAAAACATAATGTAATAAACTATGCTTCAAAATAGTATAAAAAGTTTGGTTTTATCTGAAATAGTTCTTATTTTATTTCATTGTAAAAATCATATCGTTCTTATTGGAAAACCCTATATATTAATATCTACATTTATATGCCATATTTAAAAATATTTTGGGCATATTTTTATAATTTAAGGTTATTTTTAGAATCTTTTAAGCCATCTACTTACTAGTTATAAAGTACTTTTTAAAATACTTATTCCTGCATATTGCTGGGGTTTTCTCAATTCATTTCTGTCGTCTAACAGTAAAACAAAACATATTTTGTTTATGGCTGATAAATCTAACACTGATTTCTTCTTATTTTCAGGTAAGTGTCGTCACTCGAAATGCCGCCTGAATATCAGAGGTAGAGTAACAGAAAATGTTAGTTTTAGAAATATTTTTTAGGGTTTCAGTGTTCTGCATTTTAAAATGGTTGCAAAGGTCGGCGCTGTGCCGAATTGCTTGTAAAATGAGATTTGGAAGAAGGTGTAGGGTTTGTTAACAGCCGGAAAGCAATTCACAAATGCGAGTGTTTCTGTGACTGGACGTGTGTGAATGCTTTGTTGTTGCAGTCTGCGAGGAGAAATTTCCCACGGGATTATTTTTTTTCCAAGGTCGGGTTGACTGCAAACAAACGTGCCACCCCGCGAGTCTGACCATTTTTTTCATCCAATGTTTACTTTTCGAATTACCCTGTGTTTTTCATTACTTTTCTCGTCTTTGCATTAAATCTATTTTTATACATTGCCGTACGCACATTCACTGTCGTGTTTATTTCTGAATTATTTTATTATTTTTCCCTTTTTGCTTTTTTTTTATCATGTTTCTTGTGACTACGAGAATTGTATTTTCCACGTTTGTTCGGGATTACATATAAATATATACTCCCTTTGTCCCATAATTATTGTCCGGTACACTTTTGTTTGTTGTCCCATAATAATTGTACGATATTCAAACTGTGACATTGGTGTATACAGAAGAAGTAAATGAAACACGGGAATGTGTCGTACAACGTTATTACTCAAGGATCAGTACAAATTGGCCGATCAAATATCCAAAAGAATCTAAATAAAATTTACCATTTTGGCATACCGGACAATAATTATGGGACAGAAGGAGTACTTTTTTAGATGTGTCTCATTCACCTTTCCAATCTTCTCCATTGCAGATTTTTTGTACCTTTTTCGCCAACTGGGATCTCATTTGTTTGTAAATTTCTTCATTCCCATTGTACGTCTCCTCAACGGTTGTTGTAGCAAAAAGGACTAACGATGTACGTACATTTATTTATTACTGAGAAATATTGTCATTTTACGCATCAACAAGAACATTTCCTGAGTGGAAATATCGATTGCCCGTTAACACAGATCCGTAGCTAGAATTAACTTCCAAACAAGGTGAGGTCTTCCTAAGTCCAGCACTTAAGTGCTTGGCCACCTAGCCAACTTACTACGAATAAATAAATAGACCTCAGTATTGTTATGTCATTAGTGAAGATACTTCATTACTTCTTCTGAGGCCACTCTTACCTCGGCCTCTGCGAAGGTACGATCTTGCATCGACAAGAATCGTTCTGAAGGGGAAATACGTATATATCTAAACGCCAAGCGGGCCCCAGTGTGCAACCTTCTGCGACACTCCAGTACACTGCTTCCTCACCCCCTCTTGTTGGTCTACGTCCCTTAAACACTGGCGGTGCTAACTGCGCCAGCCTCGAAATTACGCCTGTGACAGAGAGGTAACCTTCGCGCCGTGTTTTCCCGCCGCTAATGTCAGAAGGTCACTGTAGAGTGAGCTCCACTCCTACACAGAACCAAGGACTGTGTTTTTTCTGCATATTTCATTCGCTCACTCACGAGTTTGTTTTCGAATTTCATTGCGGCCTCCCCGATGACGAGGTGGTAACGTCGTCGCCTTGTAATCAAGTGGTCCCGGGTTCGATTCCCGGTGGAGGCACTTTAAACTGTAGGTCCAGTCCCAATTAGCCTTACTGTGCATAAAGTGGACTTAAAACGCCAACTCAATCAATCAATCTAATTTCATTGCTAGCTCGTAATTTGCTTTTTGGTAGACAAGTTGATTGGTTTGCTGGAACGTATATGCGTGCGTATGTATCCATACTCCGCCGTTGTCTTCCGTGGGTGAGCGAGTTGAGTGGTCGATGTGCACAATCCTGCCACCGACGGTTACTGGTTCGAGTCCTCGCCTGGTCATGTCTCAGTGAGGTGCTCTTTCATCAATTACATTTAATCATCATTCATTTTTATCCTTGTGATTAGCTTAAAAGAGGCAGTAAAGTGACATAAAATCCGGATACGTGAGATGGAAGGAGTTGTTTTTACAAATTAGATTCCACATTTAAAAAAAAAGTTTTTTCTTTTTGGTTTCGATTTTGAAAGCTCTTATCAGCTTGAGTTCTCAAAACAGTTTTTTTTTCACTTTTGCATTTTGAAGACCTTATTTCTGCTTTGCTTTGACGCTTTTTTTTCTGATTTTCTGCTTCTGGTTTTATTTTGAGTTTTTCATTTGTGTCTTCACTGTTTATCGACCCCTTGATTACAAGGCGACGGTGCTTCCAGTGTCGAGTTACTGAACCTAGAAGTGATTGATTTGACTTTTTTAACTTCGCTTTTCTTCCACTTTTGAGTAATCGCGAAGATGAGGATGAATGTTGATATGATGAGACGGTTGAAAGGACAATCACGAAACACGAACCCTACGGAGGATTATACTGGTCATAAAGTCCAGACCGCAAAACATCGCTAGTCTAAATCTTGGTTGTTCAGGAGTGTCTGAATTTCATTCCAGCATCATCCTTGGAACTTTCACCAATCCTATCTCCCGATTGCTGTTATTATGTTTATACAGCAACCATACCGGCCACCGTTGCGAAAAAGAAACAAAAAAACTATATTTATCTTACCTCTTCCACACCCTTCATCAGACTCGTGATCACGAAGTTGTTACAAAAGTCAGTGTTGCTGCACTCAGTGGTTACAATTTCCCTTTGATCTACATTTTCCCCTTTCATCGTAGGATGTTCACAACAGCAATCACATAGTTATTAAATATAAATCTAGAATTGTTAAAATAATATCAACATTATTATTATTATTATTTCCATTGATAATGTTCTATTCCGAACGTCAAAGTGAGGATTCACTGCAAACTTTGGTACTTCCAAAATGTCAACGTTCCTTTCACACCCTGAACTGCATTGTGCAGACTAGTGGGGCTCATGTTCTGTCCCTATATGTTTGTGGTTGTCTCTTCACCCATCTCGTCGTCATTCATTCTCATCTTCCCGTTGGGTCAAAAGTGGCAGAAAAGCGAAGTCAAATAAACTAAATCAATGAATCGATTAATCAGATTTCCCTGCAAAATTGATGTTTCCATAAAATTTCTTCTTTTCTATTTTCTCCTAACATTTTATCTTGATTTCCCTGTGTCGAGAGAAATTTCTCTTCATGTGGCAACACTGCAAGAAATTGCCTCTCAACAGAAAATTGCTTCTCCAAGTGTCTGCCAGATTGATTGCTGAGGTTTCGCAAATTCAAGTAGGAGCCACCAGATGGGTCTGGGGTGCTTATGGAACCCGTCGCTCTTTTGTTTCTTGTGGGGTGCTGTTTGGCCTGTTTGCATGGTTGGTCGTCAACTGTTTTCTTGTGGTTGTTTCGACTTCTTGATGACCTACCTCTAGATTCGTGTTCCACAACATTTTTTGAGTAATGCAATGTCAACACCAAGCTCAGTCTTACCAATTAAAAAGTTTTCAACCGAAGGTGCATGCATTTGGAAGGAAAATAACCCTGTTACTTATTGCTAAGAATGTCTTTCACAAGCAGTGGCCTGACACGTTGAGTTTCTGACTCGCGATCTCGTTGCCAAACGTTCTAGGTTCGAATCCTGCCCTAAACGTGGATATTTTGTGTCTCTTTCAAACATTATCCACTCTCATCGTCATCATTAGCCAAAAGGTGGAGAAAAATACGCACCCCCGATGACGTAGCTGTAACGTTGTTGTCTTGTAATCAAGGGATTCCGCGTTAGATATCCGGTGGAGACACACAGTGGTCGGATGCCTCTTTAAACTGTAGGCCCATTCCCGATAAGCCTTTCTGTGCATAAGGTCGATTTAAATACACAACAACAATCTTTGTAGTGTGTTTTTCTGGCGCCATTACTGCTACAAAAACGTAGAATCAATTGACATGTGTAAAAGTACATAACATAAAACTTCATGGTTAAATAAGTGGACCCACAGTTTAGAATGTGATCCTAACCACCCTGCAATATGCAGCGAGTCTCCTGTTCGCTTTAGATTTTCGTGCATGGAAATACCGTAGGCAAAATATGTAATTGCAAGAAAATCCAGCCTCTATACTCTGTCTTGGGAATCTGTGGAGCAAGGCCGCGTAGCGACAGGGCGGAGCGAAGCAACACGCGCTGCTGATAACAGCTGGTAGCCGCAGTCACATTTTCCTCTCACGCGTTCATTGGTCGACCCCTCTAGAGTCACTACTTGCGCAGAGACTTGTTTTTATTCGCTTGCGCCAGAGATTCCCGGGATAGAGTGTAATAATTATTATTATTTGCTAAGAAAAGTTTGTTGCGGGTGAAACAACGTCATTTGGGCAGGACAATCCGACACTATTGCTTTTAAGAAAGAACTTTTTTAAAAAATTACACAATCCAAACCCCATCTACAGGGGAAAAAAAACGGAAAATACCGATTGCCTCGTAGGACAGTGAATTGTAGCTTCCTATCCGACCGACAGCAGAATCCCTGAAGGCCTGTATCCTTGGACCTCAGGGCGTGGTGGCTTCAACAATGAAAACCGTCTTTGGCCTTTCACTCGTCATCGGCCTTTTGGTTGCAACAACAATACAATGGCAAGTTCTCGTGTTCACCGCTGGCATGAAATTAACAAGGAAGGGAAAATAACGTTAAAAAAACTCGCTCTGAAAAAATAAAATAGAAGGTTGGTTTCCGTAATGTTCACCGTCTGCTGCTGTAGTCTGTCTCGAGTTTGGCCGCAGGGTGGTTCTGTTCATTCCCCAACTGCACGAACTCCCGGGTGGTGTACTGCCTTTGTTAGACTTTGTCTCCTGGCCATGAAGATAGGTCGTGGACACGGGTGACCCATAAGACTTCATATGAGAACCAGAGGAACCTAACTCCAAAAATCCTATTACGGTTTTGTTTAACGTATCTTTTCAGAAGAACTGTATTTGGGGTCAGATCTACACATGCGCTCTTCTTATCCTCAACAGTTAGGTGGAGTCACGTATCTCCAGTTTACTGACTCTTTTTAAGAGTCAGACATATCCCTAAAAATACGTTTTTTCCTCCCTCCTGTGATTTTAATACAATTGGAGTTACGTTTCTCTGGTTTTCACTCGATGAAGAGAGACCAATAACCCCTTCTAGAATATATATATACCGTATATAAAAAAATGCTTCCTTACTAATTTCTTTCGTACATTTGAAATTGATTTTTCCCTCTTCCTATTTTTGGCCTTTCTATCCCTGAACTTTCACCTTATTTCTCCTGATTATTTCTTATGCTAACTTTCCTCTCAAGTTTTGTGACTGCTTTTCTCATATTCAGAGGCGCAACCAGAAATGTTTGTTTTGGAGGGGTCAAGTACCAGGATAAACGTGCCAATAATAATAATATATCAATATAAATGGTAAATAATGGCATTGTTATTACTATTAATATTGATATATTATTATTATTTGTTAGTAGTAGTATTAAACACATTATTATCATCGTAAATCACGCAGAAAGAAGGTTGAAGTTGATGCTAAACCATGTGTTGGAACAAGGATTTTGAAATATTTTTTCAGCACGTTCAATTTCACATTAGTTAATGATGGAAAACAAACACACAACCTGTACTTTTGAAAGACAGAAAACGCATGATTAATGCATTCCGAATATAGTTCTTTATGTACACATGACATACGTAACTTTCATGGACAATATATGTTTTACACATATGCAACATGGAGCAACGTAAAATAAGAAAATGCATATGTAATATGTTAACACTAATTGTGTACGTATTGAAAGGTTTTTCATACATGCGTATATTATTTAAATACATAACATACAATCAATTCATCCATCTCATAACAAATCAACAGCAAAAATGATCTAAATTGTCTTTCACTCACATATAAGGGCTTCTATTCCTCAAAACAATTGTTAGTCCATTTAAGACAAAATCTGTGTAGCAACAACAGTCTGAAATAAATATTTGGTCTTCCTTCTATTGTTGGTAATTTACAATGCTTGCGAGCAAAAAAAAAAAAAAAAGAAGGAAAAAAAAAGATCCAATTTATGGGAAATTAAAAAAATATATCGAATAGGACGGAATTTAAATTGTTCGGCGCCTAGGGTCAACTCCCGCTGCCCCCTAGCTATGGCTCTGAACTTGATGAGACTAAGAAAAGCAGGTATTGCGAGCGAAGCGAGCAAGAAAATATTAAGAAATGTATTTTTACTCGCATAAAATTTAAAATCAGAGGGGGCAATTGGCGCTCTGTGCCCCCCCTGCCGTCTGGAAGAAAAATACATAAAAACTAATTCCATCTTGAGTATCCTTTTGTTCTCTTAGATTTTGTTAGCCTTGTTTTTTTTTTACTTCAATGTTTGATCCCCCTAGAACTCACTTCTGTCCAAAGTTGGGGGACAATGCTCCTGCCCCCTCTTTGGTTGTGCCACTGGATGAGACTAAGAAAAGGATGCATTGCGAGCGAAGCGAGCAAGAAAAGTTTACGAAACTTATTTTTATTTCCATAAAATTTGAAATCGAGGGGGCAATTGGTCCTCTGTGCTCCCTACAGCTACCCTTGGCCGTCAATGTTTGCCCCCCCTAGAAGTGACTTCCGTCCAAGGTTGGGGGGGGGGGGCATTTCCCCCCTGTACTTGCGCCACTGCTTATATTCCCCTTTTCTTTCTCTCTCCATCTCTGGCCTCCCTATTTTGTAGAGGTCATGCGGTTGCTTTGTAATCACGGGATCACGGGCTCGATCCCTGGTGAAGGCACAATACACTTGTGGCTTGCATCCCACTTTAAACTGAACGAACAATCAAGATTAGCTTACTTGAGGATCAAGTGAACTTATACGAATTTTGACTGTCCCTCGTTTCTTTTCTCTTTCTATCCAGTTTTAATTTTTTTTCTTTCTTTTTCTCTCTGCTTAACCGCTCCCTCCAGCTGCTGTTAAACTGGCAGAGCTACTCGTACAGCAATGTTCATTCCAAGCAGTAGCTTACGCAGGATTTTATCAAAGGGGGGTATTTCTAAAACTTTCTCCAAATTCACATTGCCATTGTTTTATTATACTTTAATTGATTAATTAATAATATGCCTACTTATAATTAATTAATTTAATTAGTACTAATAATACCACTACTGCTATTATGTAGTAGATATGTACATTAATATATTTATGAAAGTAATAGAACAAAATTACTTTCTAATCATTCGATTTTTAACAAATTCTAGGTGCATTTTTTTGTTTCTTTGTTACGAAATACTTGTCTAGTCAACGAGGTGAGACATTTTAAGTGAAGACAATCCTTAAAAACGAGAAAATATGTTAAAATAAATTTAAATAATCAAAGTATGAAACTCATCCAAGGAGCCGAGGTGGTCTAGTCGATAAGGTGTCTGACAAACACACTGGAGATCCGGCTTCGATTCCCGGAATTGATTGGATTTTTTCTGGGGGCTCCAGGGCTCACCCAGCCTCATATCAATGAGTACCTGTTAGCAACCCTGGGGGTTAAAGGCTGCCGGAGTGTGGTGCTGATCACATTACCTCCAAAATGGCCGAGATCGAGAATGCGTGTGGCGCCACCCTTCATGGCACGGTGCTATATGCAGGAGGAAATTTACATTACCTTTACCTATGGAACTGACCCAGGATGATGATGAGGCACGATGTACGAGAATACATGTTGTTAAATTCCACTGAGTCTATTTAGTGCGGTGGGAACGCCGGAAAATATTTCACTTCCGGCGGAAAACGTGCCCTTTGGGGGGCGGATACTACATTAATTCCCGAACCTAAAACGCCCCAGACCCCAGGTTTTTAAGCCCTCGTTTTTCTGTAATGGCGTCTTCAAAATGGCGGCCATGATGAAGATTCTAAACCTGAAACCTGTTAGTTTATTGCAGTTACTTATTATTCATGACATCTTATTTTCACCTAATTTGCAGTTTATAAATGTATTATGATAATAAGAAATTAAAAAGACCAACTTTATCAAATAGTATTAGATATGGCCGCAAAAAGTCTAAAAATAACTTTTCAGCTATTTGATCGTGTTTTGAATCAAACCTTATGTTTTGGATGTGCCAGAACTCAACAGTAGCATCGAAAATAGTGTCAGACTAAGCCCATGAAATAATATTAGTTGAATTTTTGCCAATCTGTGTATGTACAGGGTGTTTCAAATGTCTTGACACCATAGGACAAGTGCGTTATTAGTGCAGATGGCGAAAAATGGAAAGAGGGGAAAGTTGTTGTAAATGTGAGGTTTTCAATATAACGTGCTTGAACTTTCAACGTAGCATTCACCGTTGAGGCTGTTCGCTCGTACGAGACTCAATGAGAACTGGCATTTCCTTGTTGTCACATGCTACATGCTTAAGGGGGCATTTACATTATCGCAACACCGTATTGTACTCTGTATATTGAGAATGATGACGCAAAATTAGAGGCAAAGTAAGAAGTTTGTGTGTGTGTACAGAAACACATACGCACAAGCACATAACTACAAAACCTGTAATTGGGGCTAATGTTATCTGAAATAGAGGTTGTTTATTAGGGCAAAGTGATATGAACAAAGGATAAAAATTCGAAACGAAAGGGGTCTTAATTTTTCTCTTCTAATCAGGGTAGATCACCACTAAACCTTTTTGCGTTCAGACAACATCTTCTGTTGGCGCAAACCGGAAATACCAACAATAATGACAATTAAGAGGGTAACGGTTCACGCAGACCTCGCCTTTGGTGCCCTACGTTCGCCGTATCGAGTAAGTTGTGTACGTTAATTTGGTACCCGAAGGTCAAACTGTCAACCAGCATTATTACATTACTGTGCTGACGACACTTCGTGAGCGAGTAAGAAGACGACGACCTGATTTGTGGAAAAGCAAGTCATGGATTCTTCATCAGGACAATGTTCCTGTCCAAACGGCATTGTCATTCAAGGCTTTTCTGGCCAAGAATGGGATCCCAGTGTTAGAACATCCACCCTATTCGCCGGATCTCGCACCGTGCTATTTTTTTTACTCCCAAAGATCAAATCAGCACTGAAAGAAATCAGATTTACGACCGTAGAATCTGTGAGGACAAAAGCGACGGAGGTCATGAACATGGTTTCAGAAAATGATTTCCAGCACTGCTACCAGCAATGGAAGATTCGTATGGAGAGGTGTATAGATAGTGCAGGGAGTACTTTGAAGGGGTTAATGTTCGTTTTGTACAAAATAACCGATAAAAGATTTTGTAGCAACAATCCGGTTTCTTTATAGCCACACTTCGTATGTTTTTTTTTATAGAAGGGCTTTTTTCTGGTAAACGGCCCTGTAAAATATTTGAACAATTTGATTAAAGCAAATTAAAAATTATATGTCAATATAATTTCTGATACTGTACATACAGTATCTATGAACCTACTACGGAAATGTTTATTGAGTGTAGTAATGAAACTATAATAATTTCAGTAACTTTTATTCCAGTGAAAATAAAACATTCTGGATGAGATATTTTTTGGTCTGTGGCTGAATTTTGGCAATTTTTTAAATGATAATTTGCAAAATATCAGCTGTCATGTTTATTTACAGTTTATTGATAATGACACTATTTGACATGATTTGTATATAGTAGGTATATTATTCCACACAAAATTTTTCCTATGAAAATTATTGAATTTTAAATCAATAAAAATTTAAGTGTGTTTACAGTTTACATATTACTTTCCTTTCCTATGAGCTTTTCCCCATCAGTACATATATTTTGTTTCCTTTCTTTTCTCTCTTAGAACCTAATAAACACCATTAAATGATTACGAGATTAATGTACTTTCACCAAAAGTTATTTTGATATCTTTATTCATTATCATTTATCATTATTCTATAAATTATTTCTTTAAAGTGATTTCAATCGCGATTTAAATCAACCTGATTTAAATCAATCCAAGTTGATTCGCAGCCTTTAAGAGTATTTGACTGCTAAAATTGTTGGTTGGTTGGTTGATTTAGTTTATTTTACTTCGCGTTTTGTGCCTCTTGGCTAATTTGCGAAGATGGGGATGAGTGATGAAATGATGAAATTGATGAATGGACATTCACAAATAACCAAGCCCGACCAGGATTCGAACCCGGGACCCTTGGCGTCGCAGCGCGATGTGCTAAAATTGTGTAGTACCACACCTATCTTCTGTACTTGATGCGCATTGCACAATATTGATGTTGCACATGCTGTTTTTTTTGTTATGTACGACAGTTTTCTACCACGTGGGTTAATTGCGACGATGAGGATGATACATCCACAACTACTGGCGTACGCAGGATTTTTTTCGGCGGGAGTTGGAATTGAAAGGTGGATTGTACATGGCTGTGTTTTAGGGTAGACTACATACACAAGATATTTAGTGTATTTGGAACTTTCCACTATCAATGCTTTTATTTAAAAAGGTTGATTTTCTCAGAATTTAGGGGGGAGGGGCGGCTGTAGCCCTCACTGCGTACGCCAGTGTCCATATTAATCCACTCCATGATTCAATTAGGGTTCAAACCTGGTACCTCGGGCTTCGTAGCGCGTGAAGATGGCCATTCTTTTTAAATCTCTTTTCATATCTTGTTTTTCGTTTTCTCGTTTCAAATTATTCACTTCTTGATTCCTTTAATCAGGACAGATTAACACAAACATCCCATGTGTTACTCAGTATTCGAATCCGAAACCCCTCACGTCGTAGCTCACTGTTCTGACCAATCCGCCACGGAGGCCAGCATACGCACTGATGCTTCCCGACGTATCATTGTACCATGCTTAAAAAATAAAATTGCCTTATGTGAGGATGGTAATAACCGCCCGAGTGCTCCGAAAGATGGGTGTTGCGAGGTGTTGTGAACGCAGTTTTCATACATAGAAGGAGCTGTTTCAGAACAGTGATAAAGTGGGGCGTGTCCCAAGGAGGCCGAAAGGGGTCCATTTCTCTTCTGGGCTTCTCTGCTCAAGCCATTCCAAGATGCATACGTCTGAGGCAAGTTCTAAAGTTCCTTGACTCTTTAATAAACAGGGAACGAGGTCATCGGACCAAGGTGAGGCCAAGAGCAAAGGTGATGCTTGTGCGATGTGGATGGAAGCAAACACCTTCTCACGGGCTTTCTTTCGTAATCTCGGCAGGTTCATATTTTCATCAGCCATGACGTTGCGGCGTTACGTTGCTAAAGAAGTGTATCTCGCGTGTGGAGTGGCTTCGTGAACATGTGAGTCGAACGGCGTCGGCACTGAGGGGCCTGGTGCGGTGCACACCCAGCTTGCGACAAACTGCAAAACTAAATGCTAGGAGCTCTAAACCTGACCCTCATAGTCTAACCTAGGGATGTGACGAAGCTGAAAATTTACCGATGCCGATGCACTCACCGATAATTTTTGGATATTGCCGATATTTAACCGATTCCGATACATAAGATTATTAAACAGAAATGGGATGTTATTTTCAGCATGACAAAAATAAATTTGCTATGTACATTTCTATTGCATATCATATGTATATACATATATATTCTCAAGAGATGCGAATGTACATTTGCATCTACAAAAGGTGGTTATGTGAACCTTTAAGAAGAACAATGATTCTCAAGAGATTAAACATTAGTACACAAGCAGTTCTTTGAAATGCAAAATGAATTCCTGTTCTGCCAGATTCAACTTCAGAAACACGAGATTTGGAAGCACTTCAGGAAGTAACCTACTTCTTCTCTTATCTCAAATCTGTTCAGCAACACTGAACACTCAATCATTGAATACTGATGCAGCAGGTATTCCCAAGTATTTTCTCAGGACTTGCTTCAGGTTTGAATATTGATTTTTGAATTTCCAATACAACAGCAGATCCTGGTTCAGCAATGTACTGTTTTATTTCCGATTTATAGTTAGGTTGATCCTCTGAATGAGTTTGCAATAATTTTATTACAAAAATGACGAATCATAACCAAATTTTCAATAAATCTTACAAAACTAGAATATAAAACTTATTTGAAGGTAAAGACTATAGTATAATCTGTACCGGTTTAAATATCGGATTTTTGCCGATTCCGATACCGATGCCGATGTGTCAATTTCGGCCGATTTTCATACATCTGTAATCGGCTTTGGCACATCCCTAGTCTAACCATATTATGCATTATTAGAGAAAAGCGGAATTGTAGGTCAGGAGGGTCAGATTTAGAGCTCTTAGCATTTAGTTTTTGAGTTTGTCGCAAGTGTGCTCCCACCACCACCCGACACCTAGTGGGCTCTAGCCCCCCCCCCCCAATCACCTCGTTGTGAAGTAGGCTCTTGCTCACCCAGTAAGAATCACACTCATACGAGTGAGACAGGACTGACGAGGGAGAAAGTCGCTGAAAGAGCTACGTATTTCTATTAAACTATTTATAATATCTAGACAACAGTGAAATAGAACCACACGAAGATTCTGAAATTCTAAGCATATGTAATTTTTAAGATTTTTGCAGGGACGTCGTTAGGGGGGGGCCTGGGGGGGGGCTTTGGCCCCGGCAGTTGTAACTCTGCCCCCCGCAAACAAAATTTTGATCGATTAAAAATTATCCTAAATTAATATTACATATTATTTTCTGGTAAATTTGTAGCAGAGTTGGAAACACTGTTCCGAAGAAAATTTTCGGAAGCAAATGTAGGACAGCAAAATTCCACCCTTTCCTTGCTTACCAGATTATAACCAAGGTCATAAAATCTGCCTGCTTCGAGGTTATTACCCTTGCCCTAAGTTCCTGGAAACCAGAGATCCGACCCTTTTGTTGCAAATGACCCTTCCAATACAGATGGAATCAAGGACTCCGCCGTGGCCGAGCGATCAACAGTAGGTGGTCGAGCGACATAGGCTATGGAGAGAGTTCTCCAGTACTGACATTGTTCTGAGATTTAAAATTGCTGTATGCTTCAGCTTCAGAGCCACAGATTAGCTTTGTGTTCTTGGTTGCGAGAAAGGTCTGCTATCGGGTTCCTACGGTCACTGTGTATTTGTTCGTGTGGGAAGAGTTCTAGCGTTGTTGTGCATTTCCATCTTGAATGGATAAATTTATCAAAACCGGATATTTTAAAACTATCTCAAAACATGTGGAAGATGACGGCAATGAAGAGGGTGTTGGTCCAAGTTCTGACGTTCGAAAGTTAGACAAAACAAGTGAATGTACTAATGTGGAAACAATTACTGATCTTGGGGTAGATAATCCTAGGCAACCACTTTTGCAAAACTATCCAAATACTACGTTCGGAAAGCGAAAGCGGTCATTTCAAATACACTGGTTTGCATCTGCGCCGTGGCTAGAATATAGTGTGGAACTTGACACATGCTTTTGTTTTCCATGCCGTAAATTTGGCACAGATTCAGGATATGCAGAATCAAGTTTCAGGAAAATAGGGATTCGCAACTGGAAGAAACCATGTGAAAAAATTAAGGAAAACGAGGAACGTCCTATCATCTAAAATTCATGGAACTGTGGGCGAATTACAAAGTGAGTACCAATCAGTTTTGTAAAACAATTATATGTGTGTGTGTGTGTGTTCGTAGTTTAACTTAAATAATGAAATATGTATGTGTCTGTATATCGAGTGTTCAAATTGAAAAAATGCTGAGGAGAAAAGTCATATCAGCTTCCCTTTTCAAATTTTGAGATTTGTACCTAAAACATACGGACTGATGGTTCAAGGTAAATAACACAAATTTTCCAATTAATGTACAAGAGTTCAGTAATCACAGATGTCGTCTCAGTGGACTTATATTTCATATCAGAATTATTTTTCTTAGAGGAAGGCAAATTAATCAGGAAATATTTTCTCATCAAATACATATTGTAATTTGTAAACCAACAACAGTATTAATTTTAATGTAAAATTCTGTACAGAAACTGACAATTTATATGCTGATATTAATGTAATATTTACTTGAAGTTGAAAGAAATGATTACGTCAAATTCTTAGCAATAGCAAAATATGATAGAGAATATTTCAGAGGAAAATTCTTTACCTGGTCAGGAGTTAAATTAAAAATTTCAATTTGAACACTGGATGTACTTTGATTTTCGTTTCCTGATTTTACATTACTTTACTGACACTTCTAGCTAATGTCAAAGATATGCCTGGGTTCGATATCTAGTGGACGCACATAGTGGTTTGGATCCAACTTTAAACTGTACGTCCAGTCCCGATTGGCCTATCTGTGCATGAAGAGGACTTAATACAAAAACTCACGGACTCGAACTTAGATCAATTTGGGACAAAATCGTAATTCGGTAGCTAACGTGCTCAGCCACTGAGGCGGCTAGAATTCAATAGGTTTTCATTTTGGCTATTTTACCTTTTTTCCTACCTCGTAGGTTAATTTTTTACAAGTCGATGTGGATGGATGAATGATGGACGGATGGAAAGGTGATGGGAGCATAGACAAACAGAATGAGTCACCAATGGCTGGTGGAGGTTTGAACATGGGATCTCTGATTCCGTAGCCCTTTACGCTTACCACTCCGCCATGAACACTGGAATAAATGAAATAAGTAATGCCATTGTTTAGAATGGATGTCGGGGAGAGTGGAAGCCTAGCTAATAACAATGTACACTAATGCATTGTTGGCATTGCTAGCAGATGTTAACGGTCTACTGATACCTCACACAACGGAGAAATAATCTTTACCTATATTTGCATTGTTTTAAAATATATATATAGCACTGACGAACGAAGGAACAAAGCTAATCTTGATGGTGTAGAGCAGGAATTTCCAAACTTTTTCGTTTCGCCGCGCCATTAGTGTTTCAAGATTTTTTCACGGCGTCCAAATCAGAATGTAGGCCTATCTAATACTTGCTTTGATTGATTGATTGATTGAATTGATGTTTTAAGTCCATTTCATGCACAATAAGGCTAATCGGAACTGGACCTACAGTTTAAAGTGGGATCCGAACCACTATGTGCCTGCACCGGGTAACGAACCCGTGACCCCTTTATTACAAGGTGGTGACTCTAACACTACGCCACGGGGGAGGCCCTATCTAACACTTGTAACGCTCTGTTAGTGTGTATAGGTTGCTTTCCTTAAGTTAAAAAATAAACATATATTTCAAATTCCGAAACATTTTTTATGTAAAATGTTCTAAATAAGAACATGTATTTGGAACAATCATATCAATGACTGAATTTCAGTGAAAATATTGGAACATCTTGCGGCAGCCCCGTACGCCTACCAGGGCGCCCCAGGGCACACTTTGGGAACCACTGGTCTAGAGATTACAATTTCTGTAAAACTGAGTCCGAGGTTTGAATCCTGAAGGAGATATTATTTTCTTTCACTATTACAATAACTGATCCCATTGTCGTCGTAATCAAAAATAGTTTAAAGTCCATTTTATGCTCAAATAGATTAATTGGAACTGGATTTATAATTTAAATTTGACTCCGACCCATTGTGCAATGCGTCTCCATCGGGACTTGAACCTGGCACTCTTTGGTTACAAGACAACGTGGTAAATCTCACCGAGGAGGTCCGCCGTGGTAAACGTGACATTATAATAAATATGCAATATAAAGCAAAAACATGAATTTATTCTTGAGAATGTTAAAAAACAACAACAACAAGAAACAGAACATTTGAGTAGCCAATAATATTCTGCATATTACATATCATAATTGTGATGGCGATTTGTGAGTTTTCCTTCATTAATTGCCATTCATGATCGTCAACATTGCGATTAACTAAAAGTAACAGAAAAGCGGCACAACATTTAAAAATATATAATATACGTAGAATAAAAAAAATAGGTGTGAAACTGAAAAAGAAAGGTAATAACAAGTTGATATTTACTACCTATTTTTTGTGCTTTTTGAAGTTGTCAAATTTTGTCATTTTTGGCGCCAATTTACCTGTCTATTTAGCATGCTTTGTGGCTATTATAAACCCGCTCCCTACTGATAACACGAACTCAAGACAGAAATAAACAAGTGTGAAAACACCTACTTCAGTGTCTTTGTGCATGATACTTGCACAAACCATCAACGTTGTTTTGGGAGAATGCAGGGTGCAAGTTAAGAGGTGCACAATTTTCGAAATTGCCGCAAAAAAAGTGGCACGCATCTATTTTTCCTACTACATCTCGAGGCACTGGTGTACACATGGGGGAGCTGATGCGGCTATAACTCTCCAGAAATTTCTGTCTTTGAGCAACTTTCAAAAGGAAGCTTAAAAGTGGTTAATTATGAAATATGTTATACTGTCTCTCCCCCTCCCCTCTGAAAAAAAACCTGCACACGTTAGTGTCTAGAGGAGAGTTACAAATCACTCGCATAATTTAAAGTGCTGTTTGCACTGGAATACTACTAAATGTGCTAGAATTTAATTTTGACAATAATTTCAATGTTAAAAGCGTCATTATTATTATTAATGTTTTTATAACGTCCTATTATTGTTATAATTACGACCCTGCCTAAATTCACAGCCAGAAATAAGATTGATTGATTGAGTTGTTTTAAGTCCACTTTGTGCACAGTAAGGTTAATCGGGACTGGACCTACAGTTTCAAGTGGGATCCGAACCACTATGTGCCTCCACCTGGTATCGAACACGGGACCCCTTAATTACAAGGGAACGACGGTACCACTGCGCCATCGGGAAGGCCCAGAAATTAGAATAAAACGCGATCTTCTTTCTTCAGGAAAGCAACATCTTGACAGGCGGCCCTAAGACCAGCACAAAGCTTGAATGGAGACAATACAACAAGCTTGTTCAACAAATGTTGGCGAGATGGTTGCGGACAACCAAAGGCGGCACTGCGTCCCAAATACTCTCTGAACTGCCCGTCATAAAATGTTCCTGCGAGACCTATTTCTAATCTGTGGTCACCACTGTATGACTAGACCCCTTTGTGTCGAACCTGACAAATTGCAGGGAGCGGTCTTTCTTACTTTAAGGGATTAAGGGAAGGAAATGGCATTCAAATGACAGGGAAGACTTATCCCTGGGTTGAGTTATTGTACCCCTGCTGTTTCAGTGCACCGTTTCTGTAAGGCAATACGCAAATACGGTTAAATTTTCCCTTTCCCAGTAAACCTTTGTTTTCGATTCATTTTGTTCATTCTGCTAGATTTTGCTTCTATCCAGGGTGCCAAGTACCAGAACAGTCCAATGACCTCGCTGCCTTCGAGCAAGCAATATAGTGAAGAGGTAGGAGGGCTTGGGGAGGGAGGAGGGGCAGATGCAAGAGGACGAAGAAAATGTAGCAGTTTACTTACATGATGACTCGTGAAAGTATTTGTTATTGCCTGTTTGAAAGCATGAAAGGTATGAAATTAGTAATATTTTTCTTGTTCGCTTCGCTTTCAATATAAGCGTTTCTAATAAGTAACAAGTTATAATGGTTACCCCAAAAAACTGTGTATATGTGTGCGTGTATGTAATATGATTTGTTAATGATGACGTACTGGATACCAAATAATGAAAAAAGTAAAGTAATGTGCTCCCCTGTGCTTTTCGCTATGCCATGAAAGCGTATAGGGATGTGTAGTTAGGGCTCCACACTTTCTTGATCACGGCCGAAGGTGGAGGTGATGTGAGCAATCAGCACCACGTCCCTGGCCTCGTTTACCTGCCAGAGTTTTCTCCATGTACCCACTTTATACGTACGACGCTGGGTGGGCACCGGAGCCGCTGGAACAGGTGAAAAAAATCCCGGTATCCTCCAGAATGAATAGGAAAGATCCTACACAGAATAATATATCAGTTTAGCACTTCCACAGAGGATATAGTTCCGATAAAAAAGAAGAGGTTGTCATTGAGACAAGCAGAAAGTAAAATACATTAAGGAAAACTGTAAAGTAATAGCTTAATAGTAATTACATAAATTGATTTGCTTACTGAAAATTGTTGAACTCTAATTTTTATTTGACCTCCCGTATTCACATATACGTATATTATATACACTTCTTAGTAGTTTAATATACCAATGCACTATATATGTAGCAATATTATAATGTAATATTATATATATATATATATATATATATATATATATATATATATATATATATATATATATATATATATCTGTGGTGTGTGTATGTATGTGTGTGTGTACATTACACACACAGAGTTTTTTACCTTTACTGTCTGGAAATATTTACATAGGAACAAATTTCAGATTTGGCCCCCCCGAACTGATCAACCTAGCTACGTCCCTGGATTTTTGTATTATCACAGCGATTTTTATTAAAGGAGAGGTAATTTCAAAAACAGCTGCCCTGATGTAGGCTAAAGGTCCAGGAGAGCCTTAACGTCAACTTTCTGGGGGGGGGGGGGACTTGTTTCGAAAATGTCTGGTGGGTGAACGCAGAATTTTTATACTTGTCTAATTCGATCGGCTTGAAATCTGGCCCACCGAACACTGTAGCTTCCGAAAGAAGTCATGAATTGAGCCAGAAAGAATATTGTGATTAGTTTATTTTGTAATATTTTGAAATTTTTGTACTTACTTTCCTCCCCGCAGTTCAGAGCCTTTGACAAGCTCAACTATAATAAATAACGTGTGAATTGTGCGAGACGATGAAGACTGCAATTCACCTGTAGAATGAGTAAATCGTGGTTTAAATCGTCGTTTTTGTTTAGCAGCTACCGTGAAATAAAATATATTCGGCTTGTTTCAATGTGTGTTAGTTTTTTCTCCCATATTCCAGCTTCAAAAGCGTAAAATTGTAACTTAGTGGCTGTCAATACTGTTGTTCTAAAGTTTCACTAATTAGTAGGCATAGTTTTAGTATTTAAGCCTATCGTGTTTTGCGATGTTGCATACATGTGAATTAAAAAGGGCAAATGTCGTGCTGATTTTTAAACTTTGAAGTTGAAGTATATTCAATATAAAAACCATACTCGCAAGAAATTTTATAATAATAGTTACTTTGGAACCCAACCTCACCCTGTTGGTGCCCAATTATGAGAAAACATTCATATTAACCTTTTTGACGGTTTTGGAACAACATATGAGATTAATCTAACTGGAAAATGCAGTCCAGCGTCCTTTATCCCATCACCGTTCGTTTGTTCATCAGCTTGGTGGTCACGTGATTAGTACTCACCGAGGGGAGTGCAGTCAGAGAGATAAACTCACAGCCTACAGTCCCTTTTTTCACTGGCGGCATTTTTTTTAACAACGTACATACTCTTTACACCCAAAAGTGGACGTTCGAATCGGAAATATTCACTCTGCAGGATGCATTTTGTCGTGCAGTGTGGGAAAAACCATCGCCAAAGACTGAAGCGGTTTAATGGTCTGTGGTTGTTTATTAGCGGACGGTGTTCAGCAAATCAGTGTGAAATGTTTGCTCACCTGGCTGTTGAATTTGCATGGCGCTCTTACAGTTATTGGGCAAATCTATTCGGTAATGGATAGACATACAGGGTGATTCAAAAGTCCCTTAACACACCCTATAATTGTAAAGAAGTTAGGCTGGGTGCAGTTGGTCATGATAGAAACAGGTAAGGCTTAGGGGCTGTTTTCTCACACTTGGAAAAATGAGACATTTGTTACAATCATGCAGTCATAATTTCTTTCCTGATTAAAGATAGGTTGAAACAGCCTTCACCGCTTCATTTCTCTTGAAATTCTAGCCTGATTTGTTATATCACATCATCTCCTTCTCATTTAAAAATTTTGAGTTGAATTCAATATGGCGGACGTCGGCTTGGAACATACCAATATGGTTCCTCCTAGGCCTAACCTGTTTCTATCATGACCAATTGTATCGAGCTTAACTCCTTTACCTTTTATAGGGGATGTTAAGGAGCTTTTGAATCACCCTGTATACAGGGGTAGAAAAACACAGGGCGCCCGGTGGCCATTGAGCCTTGAATTGATAAGAACGTTTTTTTTTCACAAATTTTAAAAATCTGATCGGACAACCAGTTTTTTATTTACAGAATTTCAAAGAGTGCAATCGTTTGCAAAAACTAAGAAAAAATCTGGGCTTTTTTGTTCTTACGTGGCATAGTCGGAAAAAAAATGGTTAGCATAGATTAACGTAGGATTGAATAAGCTAAATTTTGATGTAACTAGTTTCTATGTAGGTCTACTGGTTAATTTTTAATTGGAATCCAAACTCGAGTGTCTATAATTTTTAATCCGACAGTAGGTGAAATAGCAACATCCTACCCTGGGATTCGAACCCAGGATCTGTACTTGGTTATATACAAAAGGATGGTTGACGTGGAAACGATATTGTCGTCAGGTAACGTCGTTGACCATTCCAAACGATTCCGTTAGTCCCCGTGACAGCGATCACTTCCGAAACCGTTATGTTCTTCCTGTCACCGCATTTAGGTGGCATCTCCCAGTTGCTCCTCTCTTGCGTGGTGTCGGGGCGAGGTTTCTTGTTTTTTTTTCTTCTTTCTCTTCGGTGCAGCCGTCCGATCCATTTATGTAGAAGCCTACATCGCCCCGTGTTGCCACTTGCGTCACCTCACCCACCACGTTGGCGCTAAAAGGCTCCGGCCATTCACTTGGAGCTGCAGCAAACAAGGGAAGGCAAGCGCGAAGTACTCCCTCGAAGGATGCCGAAATGTGCACTTAAGATCGCAAACACAAGCGCGCGATTGCTTTTACTTTATTTTACGTCACTTTTCCTCGTTTCTAAGTCAATCGTGACGACGATGATATGCACTGTCGCGAACAAGGTCGTCTTTTGAGAGGGTCCGCCCCCCCCCCCCCCCCGGTCCTAAAGGCTCGGCAAGGCCAAAATGAAATAAGCAAAATA
The DNA here is from genome assembly GCF_977018435.1 of Lepisma saccharinum. Classification (NCBI taxonomy): domain Eukaryota; kingdom Metazoa; phylum Arthropoda; class Insecta; order Zygentoma; family Lepismatidae; genus Lepisma; species Lepisma saccharinum. Next base: position 55,627,679 of record NC_139234.1, on the reverse strand, counting down.
CTTGCTTACTTTTGACAAAAAAAACAAAACGTAACTTGATTTATATCCGCAGAACACAAAGGAAAGAATTAGATTGTGATTATACAGCTTTGTGTTGACAGTATCTGCGAAAATTAATGAGTACCTCTGCTAATAATATTAATAATACGCACAGAAAAAATTGGCTTCGCTTTTCATAAGCTGGATCTGACAGCCTCTTTGGTATTCAATAAATAATCCATGAAATTTTTTATTACTGAGCGGTGGCTCAGTCGGTAACGCGTCTGACGGCCATGCTCAAGGTCCCGGGTTCGATCCCCGGCCGGGGCCCACCCAGGGTCGAATAACATGGGTACCTGGGGGAAACCCTGGGGGGTAAAGGCGGTCAGAGCGTGGTGCTGATCACATCACCCCCACTCACGACCGGATCAAGAAAGTGTGGGGCGTTACCCCCACACCCCCTATACGCCTTCATGGCGTGGTGCTATGCACAGGGGAACACTTTACCTTTACCTTTTTTGGTAGGACAACTGTTTTTATAAAAAAATTAGTGATCTTAAACTTGACATAAGCTAGGTAATGAATACATGTTGGGCACACCCAGAGGCGCAACCACGAATTTTTGTCTTGGGGAGGGGGCAAGTACCAGGATAAACATACTAATAATAATAATTTTAATAATAATGTTAATAATAATAATGTTGTTATAACATTATTATTATTGATTTGCTTTATTTTACTTCGCTTCTTGTGCCACTTTTGGCTAATTTGTGAAGATGGGGATGAGTGATGGCATGATGAAAATGATGAATGGATACTCACAAACATCCATGCCCAAGCCGGGATTCGAACCCAGGACCAACATTATTATTACTATTATTAGTGGTAGTATCAAAGATCTCTTATCCTCGTAAATTACGCAAAAAGGTGGTAGAAGTTTGTGCTCGAACAAGCTATTTGAATTATTTTTTTTAACACGTTCAATTTCACATTATTAACGGAAAACAAGCACATAAACTAATTTTGAAAGACAGAAAATGCTTGATAAATGCATTCCAAATATATAACCCCACAGCGCTACAGCCCTAGGAGGGCCTTGGCTTACCTACCGACTGCTGGTCTCCCTCCCACACTGTTCCTCCGTCACCTTTTATAGCGTGGAGATCTTAGACCAGTATTGGGGTGACGGGTGATCAGCCCGACGAACCCCCCGCTGTTGTTGTAGGTCTTCTTGACCCGGTTACGCTCACTCACTCGGAGCTTCCCAATTTCCTCACGATGGTGGGTTGCCACCGGCCCTATACGTAGGCCGAATAAATTCCGACCAGAGCCGGATTCGAACCTACGCTGTCCCGCAGCGAACGATCTCAAGACGAGAGAACTCCTTAACCCGCTCGGCTACGGAGGATATATGTTTCACATATATGCAACGTGGACACTAAATTGTGTACGTATTCAAAGTTTCTTTAAGAAATATTATGTACAGCATATATTATTTAAATACATTATACAATCAATTCATCCATCTCACAAGAAACCAACAGCAAAAATTACTTAAATTCTCTCTCAAATGTGCACGCTATCTTTCCTCAAAACAATTGTTCATGCATTTAAAACAAAAATGAATTAAGACAAGTCTTATTTCTCTGTCTGGTGATATACAGTACAATACATTACAGCGAAATCAATATTAATAGGGCCCAAATAATTTCACGGAACCCCATGGCATTATATCATTTACAACTTTTGTGTCTCCCCGATGGTATAGTGGTAACATTGTGTATGCATAAAGTAGACTTTTAAAAAAACACAATCAATTTTACAACTTTATTTCATTTAGATCGTTCGGCGCTCAGGGCCGTCTCCTGCCGTTCCCTAGCTAGGGTTCTGAACTTGATAAGACCAAGAAAACGAGGCATTGCGAGCGAAGAGAGCAACAAAATTTTACGAATAGTATTTTCATTTGCATAAAATTTGAATTTGTGGGCGGTAATTGCCCCCTGCAGGTACACTTGCCCGTCAATGTTTGCCCCCCTAGAACTCATTTCCGACCAATGTTGGGGTGGGGGGCAATGCCCCCCCTGCCCCCTGTGGTTGTGCCACTGGGCACACCACGAAAAGTGGTCCTACTCCATGTTAACAAAGTCAATTAATACGGGAAATATTATTGTTTTTAATTCCATTACGGTTTAAATGTTTGCGAATGCCTGCTTCACAGACAAATGAACTCAAAATTTGCTACATTTTTAAAGCAAATAAAAATACAAGCGCAAAAAAAAAAAGTCAAAGCTCAAATTCCAATTTTCATAGTGCAAAATTGCTAATTTTCGAAAATCCCTCTATAACTTTTGCTAAACTTTTATTTTTCAATAATTAAAGCGAAGTGCTAAGTTACTTCCGGTTTACTTCCGGTCTACTTCCGGTTTACTTCCGGTCTACTTCCGGTTTACTTCCGGTCTACTTCCGGAACTTGTTTGTGTGTACAATGCTTTTTGCACTTGGTTATCATCACCTAACATGTTATTAATTGTTTTTTAAAATTAATTACAAATGAAAACTAATAATTAATATTATCTAAAGTTACTAATTAATATTATACAATTAATTGATATAATTTGTTTGTTCTTGTTGCTAGTGTTGGGTAATTATAGTTGTTGCAAAATATACCTCTCGCGTATGACAGTTTCTGAGTTTCGTTGGGTATATATAGACGAATCGAAATTTTACTTGTTATGTTAAATTGTATGTTAGGGTACATGGTAAGAAAAATCATTGTATATTAGAGCGCTCTTTTAATGATTTGCCTATAACTGCATAGAGGCAGCCGTAAATTTAGCATAAAATATCCTGATCCTGTTTCTTCTAGCATTTGCTACGTTTGTTGTGGTGGGATCATTGGGGGAAATGTGATTCTCCCATGATGTCATCTGACTTACTAGCAAAAACGATACGAAGAACAGGTGTGTATGTGGCTTACTAGGATTAGGCTCATGGTAATGAGGTCCTAGTAGCTGAAACGTTGTCGGGGTATTTTGCAAAAAATTTCCTTAAACAGTTAACAAATATAATATATATTTTTTTTTAATTCAGACATTAGATGGATTTTACAAATATATTTAAAAAAATACGTTAGGTAATTGTGGCTTCTACAGCTCGTCGCAAAAATATACCTAAAATTTTATTGTTTTAAGAAGAATCCTAAAAAAATATTTTATATATATAAAACCCAAATTATAAAAATATAGATATAAACCAAAAGTTTACTGATTAATAAATTGAGATTATAAATACAAATATTTTGCTATTTTCAATTATTATTTGAGAATTAGAAGTTGAGAGAAGAGATTTATTAAATAATTAATTTACCTAAAATTTTATTGTTTTAAGAAGAATCCTTCTAAAAAAAATATTTTGTATATATAAAACCCAAATTATAAAAATATAGATATAAAACCCAATTATAAAATATAGATATAAAACCCAATTATAACAAAATGAATAATCAAATTAAAAATCCAAACCAAGATATTTTATATCATGTTGTATATAATACAACACATGTAGATAATGAAGAATTAGATATTCCAAATTTTCTAGCTAAACTTAAACCTAAATTTAAAAATTTAATTTGTGATAAACTTAGACAATATTCTCTCAAATTATATTGTATTTTATCATCAAATTATATTAATCCTGGTAATAAAATAGAAAAATTTTATCATCAGACTCATGTGTTAAAATTATACTATAATGATACTAATAATTTAGATAATATTTATGATAGAATTTGTGAAGAACTTAAGTTACAACAACAACAGTTCGAAAAACAAGATTCAGGTTGGTCTCTTTGTGATACAAACCATGAACTTGAATTGAAAATAGCAAAAAATGCCCCTTTTGGAGGATCTGGTTATATTAAATTACCTAAAGAGATTGAAAACAAATTTGCTGTATTAAATATTCAAAATAATGATAATAAATGTTTCCTCTGGTGCATCATAGCATATTTTCATCCAGTTAAAATTAATAAATATCGTGTCTCCCATTATGAAAAATTTGAATCAGAATTTAAAAAATTCATGTCAGGAATAAAATATCCAGTGCAAATCTCAGATATTGAGAAATTTGAAAAGCAATATCAACAATACAATAAAAAATTAATAAATGTTCATGTTTATGGTTATGATATAAATAATAATATTTATCCACTCAGACACCATCCACCATCTGCTGGTGCACATATCATAAGATTATTATATGTTACAGAGAGAAATAAGAAACACTATTGTCTCATACAAAATCTAACAAAATTGGTGCATAATCAAATAACATCAGATCATCATAAAATTGCTATATGTGATAGATGCTTGTCAAAATTTTATAGAAGAAGTAACAAATCATGTGAACAGCAATTAGAGGAACATATTGAAAAATGTTATTATTATCCCCATGCAACTTACAAATTTCCATCCAAAAGTATAAAATTTTCTAATTATGAATCGCTGGTACAACATCCATTTGTAATCTATGCTGATTTTGAAACAATACAGATACCGATGCAAACATGTCTTCCCGATCCAAATGAATCATATACAACAAATATAGCTAACCATGAATCTTGTGGTTTTGTACTAAAATTAGTAAAAACTTATGAAGAAAATAATCCACAACAATTATTTATTTATAGAGGTAAAAATGCATCTCGAATATTTATTAAAAAACTTAGAGAGTGGGTAAAAGATTTTGCTCCAATTTTATATAATACAAAATTGATGAATAATCTTACACCAGAACAACATCAGAAACCTTATGATACCAAACAATGCAAATATTGTAAAAATAATTTTAATTTATTTAATCCAAAAGTTAAACACCATAACCATTTTAATGGAGAATATATTGAAACAATTTGCAATTCATGTAACTTGAAAATAAAGAAACCAAATTTTATTCCAGTATTTATTCATAATTTACAAAATTTTGATGCACATTTATTTATCAAAGAATTAGGATATGATACAGAAAATATTAATATTATACCACGCAGTAAAGATAAATATATTACCATAGAAAAAACTATCAGATTAGAAAATGGACAAATAATTAAACTTAGGTTTCTAGATTCATATCAGGTTCTATCTAGTAGTTTGGCAAATCTGGTGAAACAATTATCCGATGATGAATTTATTCACACAAGAAAATATTTTAATAATGTTAATATGGAATTGCTAAAAAGAAAAGGAGTTTACCCCTATCAATACATGGATAGTTTTGATAAATTTAATGAGACACAGTTACCACCGAAAAATAAATTTTATAACCATCTTCAGGATGAAGAATGTAGTGAAATAGATTATCAATATGCACAGACAATTTGGAATATATTAAATTGTAAAACAATGGGAGATTATCATGATATCTATTTAAAACTGGATGGTCTTTTGTTAGCCGATGTGTTCGAGATTTTTCGAAATCGTTGTTTCAAGAAATACAATTTGGATCCTGTTTTTTTGTATACAACACCTGGTTTATCCTGGCAAGCTATGCTTTTAAATACAGAGGTTGAAATTGGTCTTGTTACCGATATCGAACAGTTCATGTTTGTTGAATCTGGTAAGCGTGGTGGTATAGTCCAGTGTCCTTTAAGATATGCAAAAGCAAATAATAAATATTTATCTAGAAATTATAATGCTAATAAAAAATTTAAATATATTTTATATATTGACATGAACAATTTATATGGTTATGTCATGAATCAATCACTACCAATTGGCAATTACGAATTGATGACAGATACAGAACTTGAAGACAAAGATTTCTTAAAGTGGTCTGAAGATCATGCAAAAGGTTGTCTACTGGAAGTTGATTTGGAATATCCATCACATCTACATGACCAACACCATGGTTTTGCTATGGCACCAGTTTCTCAAAAAGTACCAGGTACAGAGGAAACAAAATTGATATTATCATTTGAAAATAAAAATAATTATGTACTTCATTATCGACTGTTACAGTATTATTTGAAACATGGTATGAAATTAACAAAAATCCATAAAGGGTTAAAATTTGATCAAGAAAGATGGTTAGCTCAATATATTGAGAAAAATACAAATAATCGAATACAAACAAATTCTAAAGTTGAAAAAAATCTTTATAAATTAATGAGTAATTCCATATATGGAAAATGTTTAGAGAACAAAAGAAATCGAGTGAGGTGTAATTTGGTGTCAGACCGAAAAAAACTTCTGAAACTTATTGCCGACCCTACATATAAAAGTTTTACAAAAATTACTAATAATCTAATTCTTATTGAAAGATCCAACACCAATATAATGTGTGATGCACCGATAGCTGTCGGTGTTACAGTTTTAGAATTATCAAAATTGGAAATGTATAAATTTCATTATGATGTTATGAAACCTAAATACAAAAATAGAATTAAAGTAGCTTATATGGATACTGATAGTTTTGTATATGAGATAGAAACAAATAATTTATACAATGACTTGTTCTCTATAAATAAATATTTTGATTTTAGCAATTATCCAGAAAATCATCCATTATACAATATTGAAAACCAGATGATCCCTGGGAAAATGAAAGATGAGGCAGCAGGGTCCATAATATCAGAATTTGCCGGACTCAGATCGAAAATGTATTGCATGAAAATGGATGGGGAAGAAAAAGAAATTAAAAAAGCTAAGGGTGTAAAACAGGCATGTACAAGAAAACTTGCAATAGATGATTTCAAACAATGTTTAAAAAATAAAAATAAAAAAATATACATGCCTGCCTACCATCTTACTAGTAAATTAGATGGTGTTTATACTACAATAGAAAATAAAATAGCTCTCGATGGGGATGATAATAAATTGCAAGTATTAAATTGCAATATCCATACTAGAGAATATGGACACTATAATACATTAAAAATTTGTTTTAAATGTTATAAATTCAAAAATTAACATAAATATTACAACAATTTAAAATTATTTTATTTTATTATATTTTTATTAAAATTATTCTATAAATTCAAAAAATTAATGCAAATATTACATAATTTATTTTCTATAATTAATACTTTTTTAAATTTTTAATATTTTTTAATTTTTTAATTTTTTTAATTTTTTAATTTTTTTTAATAATACAGCAACCTAACACTGTTAAAATTGTTCTATCACTCTTTCATTTTTTACATCATATATGTATGATTTCTCCACAATTAAAATTGCACTACATATGGTATTTTCAGGTAATGGTTCATGAAATTCACATATTAACTTAATATTAGTTCGATCATTTATAACCACCAATTTTCTTTTTGATGCATTTATTAAAAACATAGGTCTGTGAACTATGAACTCGTCTGGGTTATAATACATATCGATATTTCCTTCAGTTACTCTTTTAAATGCAGAATATGCTTCATATAATTTTAAATAATCTTGTTCTGTAATATTTAAATTGTAATTTTCACGTGGGAATACCTCATTCCTACCATTCTTAAGATATATATTTTTAATTTTACAGTTATCAAATTTGCTGCTATCTTTTTCCTGATTGTCATCTCTTCCTGTCTGAAACAATACGGCTACAAATTCTGGCATGTCATATTGTAGAGATTGGAACTGATTAGTAATGTCGTACTCGAAAAATTTACCCTCTACAGGTTTCTGTATGCATTGATATGTATAAAATTGTATTGGAATTTGAGGATTTTTCAAAATGTTGGATTTGTACTTCAGAGCATAATTCGATTCATATTCAACTATAGGCATGCGTAACTCCATAGACTGGATCACACATTGAGCAACTTCGGGTAAACTAGCGTCGTTGGCTGTTCCATCTGCATTTAAAGTTTTATATCTCATTATAGCATTATAATCATTGGGTGATCTGCGAAATATGATGCTTAAACCACCTTTCCACATAAATTCTTTATAATCGGAGAAAAAACCAAATAGCAATCTCATGGGGAACAGTACTGTGTGACTTTTTGTCATAATTTTTGTTCCAGCTTCGAATCCACCTATTTTATAATATACACTTTCTGATTTTGATAATTTTAATGTTGCCACAGTAGTGGATGTAATTCCAGGACAATCAATCCTGTCAATAACTGTACCATGTTTCCTGACTTCAATTTGTGAGAACAAGAATGGAACAAAATTGTCTATAAGTTTTATATTAGCCCCAGGGAGGGGATATTCTTCACCATTACTTTTCTTGACGATGTCAAATTTTATATACAGATCGGATCTATGAGGATGAATAAAACCATCGCCTATAGTTATGTCAAATTGAATGTCCTTATTCGGTTCATTTAGGTTAGCAAATGTCCTTCTGTTTGGAGGGAATGACTGTAACTCATAACTTTCGATATTTTCCATTTTGGGTATTTATTTATATAATTTTAAATATTAATTTCTATTATTGCAGTGGTATTAGCACCGGCAAAATCGACTATCTCGTTTTTCTCATTTGTAATTCTTATCTCTATGTAATTAACTTTATCATAATAAACAGGAAAATAGATTGGTGAGATTGGGGAATAGAAAATAGGTTCCATAAATTCAGAATTCGGTTTAAATGTAGCAATAATACCTGTTTCCTTGTTAGTACCAATTGAATTTTTTTCGGCTTTGATAATCATTCCTTTAGCAATATTACAGTGAACATTCAACGTCTCGATAGCTAGGAATTTCGGTATAAATTTACCTATGTGTCTAGTACCAGGTTCTAATTTTGAATTGTTCTCAAATCCTAGAAGTTCACCCATGTTAGATAGATCTACTGTTTCATTGGTGGATACAATCTCCACTCTGTGTGTTACAGAATTTTGAGAGAGTAGTACAGTATTAGGAAGTTCAGATTGTAGAGTAGATAAATTATATTGTCCGGGAGGAATAATAATTTTCTCGTTACCTACTAATATAGTATTGTTGTATGATGTTACATTCGGAATCAGATACATGCTGTAGAATGCTCTCAGAGCTATAGATTTTGGATATATAATATCATCGTGGAGATGCAGTTCCAAGATCGAAGTTTCACTAGAAAGATGAAAAATTCCCATACTTTATGTATAATACTGCTTTTTGAAAATCTTGTAATTTTATGTGTGGTATTTTATTTAATATTCTGAGCATCGTAATGCAAATATGGCCACATATAATTTGATCAAAATCTTGTATGCGCTGGTCGTTGTAATAAATATTACAATATTTTAAATAATTAACTAATTCTCTAGGTGGTCTCCCTCCAAAAGAATCGAAAATAAAAGCATTGTTGTTTTGTTTATAATAACAGATCCAGTTGGTACCAATATTTTCGGACTTATCCAAATTGACCACACCACATTCTCGAGAGTGACTATTTTTAGGGAGAGAATCCGACATGAAAACTCCTCTGAAATGTTGAATTTTAAATATTTTAACTAAAGATTCAATGTCTTGGTTCGTGAGCGGCTTTTCTTTTTTTTTAATTTTCTGAGTACTCTGGATTTCACACCACTGCCCCCTCGTAGGGGGCTCTCCATAGCCAGATTATGACGTTTTTGTTCCTCTAATTCGGCTTTATTTTTTTTTGAATCGAGTACAGTTTTTGCAATAGCAGCACTGCCACCAGCTAAACTTCCCACAGCACCCAAAGCAGCTAGGATAGTCGGAATGCTGAATATGGATCCACCACTATGTGCTTTTTTTCTTATATTTTGCAATCGTTTTAATTGTGGTGTACTAAGTAATAACTTCATCCCATTTCCTTTGGATATACATTGTTTTTTTTTTCTCCTGTTGTTTTTTAGTTAAAATTGAATTTACAATTTTTAAATTTTTGAGATCCCGATATGGAATTTGATATACTACTCCTTTCGGTTTCATATTTTTTTAAAATTATTTTTTAAGGGTATTTATTTATATATTAACAAACTAAATTACTAACTAAAATTAACTAATTTTCTACAAACCCCACCCTAATTTTTGTTTTGTGTTCATAGCAATTGTTGTACCCAATGCTGCTATTTTCTCACCCAAAGAAGCATCTCTACTGGTTAATCTTCCAAATGCTGCATGCTCCAATTTTTGATCGGCTGCATGACGATTGTCGAGGTCTGTGTGTGTATTGTATGCAATATCATGATCTTTACAAGCGGCATCAAGTTGATTAATTCCCCTATCTCCTCTTTCTAATCGTTTATCAAGTTTGGTGCCCGGACCACAGTACTGGTAACCAGGTACATGTAATTCGAATGGAAGTTTATTTATAATATCATTAACCAAACCTCGACCTTCTGATACATTCCAGAATTTAGGAGGTAGAGTATTGATAATTTTAATTAAGTATCCTATACCTTTTGGATCATTTACAATAAAATTGGCTAATTTATCACTGATCATGTTTACAATACCTATTTTTTCATTATAGAAATTATTGTTCCCAGCATTTTCTTCTCCGGCTATAACCAGCAATCTATCTATGAGTTTTCTCACATCATCCACCCAGACAAACTCTTTAGGTAAAGTATTATATTGTTTGATACCACTACCGGTTTTAAGTTGGTTCCAGATCGGTTTAATTAGATTTTTGTATTTGTCGCCACTGCTCGATTTAACTCTATTCTGACTGGCATCATTATTTTGGTATAGAGCATCGGACAATATCAAAATTTCGGAGTAACTCTGGTAATCTTCATCTGTGTAATCTTTAGGGTGTTTCTTGGTAATCAGTTCCCACAACCCTATAGTTCCCGGGTATCTCGACCAACTATTTCTTTCACCCAAATTTATTTTCACATCATCGCCTTGAAATGTTACTCTAGATTTCCCAATTTTCCATACTACACCTTCATTTGGTTCCACGGTCGGATACAATCCAAACACTTCATCTTTTTCAAATTTTCCTGTACTTAGGTAATCTCTTGCCAGAGGACCCAACTCAATTTTCTCAGGTTCACCTATAGTTTTAATAGGCGGCTGTTGGAGTGTTAGGGGAGTATTGATACTAGATAATGGTGTAGGAGGAAAATCTGCATAATTTTTAGCAGTAAGAGGTACCAATTCATTTATGAGGTTTTTATTTTGTTCTGTCACACCTTTAATTTCTTTACCAAGACCACTGATTGCATCTATAATTGGCTGATCTTGACGTTTGTGTTGTTCATAGAATCCTCGATTTTCTGATTTCCAACCTTTGAATCGTTTGGTGAGGTACTCACGTAATTTAGAATTGTCTTCTATTTTGTGTTTTGTCATTTTTTTGATTAGAGGTTATTTTTATAACGTTTTAACGTTTTTTATATCGATTTAACGTTCATGAAATCGTTGATTTTGTTTCTATATTTTCCATTGTTAGGTTTTCTAGTCATGTCGATTGTAACAAATCCAAAATCATAATCGTTCCAACAGGATGAACAAAATTTGGAAAATTGGTCGTAATTTAAATCTCCCCCCACATAATCATCATGAACATGTTTAAGGTTAGTGTGATCTTGACGAAACAAACATATTAAATTTGAATTATCCCTCAGTAACTGTTTGGGAATCTTAGAATATGTTTGAGCCAAATAAAAACAATCTATTCCTCTGTGTCGACCTTGAGTGAAGAAATTTCGAATTACATTTTGATTTTCCACAATCACATCATCGAATACCACAACAGAATTTTCTAAACAGTGGTCGAGAGGTTTAATTTCTGATCCAAATGTGGCTATACCCAGTCCCTTATACAATTTCATGAGTTGCTGGTATTTTGGTTGTTCTAAACTTTTTGAGAATACATACAGGTGCCTATTTTTCCAGTCTAACCAATTAGGCGCAAGCAAGAAATTATCTACCAGCAGTGTAGTTTTACCACAACCGGATGGGCCTACAATAAGACACCTAATATTGTCTGGTAACAACTCACCATTTTTTTTACTAGTTTCTAACTAACTCTGGCAAACGTTGCACAACGTTCCAAGTTGGTATCATAGAATCACCTGGTTTGCCTCTATCCAACTTTTTTCTGGCAATCCCAGCCATTTTACATACAATTTGTTATTCTTTTTCTTTAATATTTTTTCAATAAGATATGTATCTGGATATTTTGTTTTACTGAGTTCCTCTTCATAAAATCTTCCTTTCAGTATTTTATTATAATTATCTTTTAATATATAAGTATACCTGTTGCCTGGTAAAACTCGAACCACTGTAAACAATTCGGTGCTCCAATTTTTTGTGTAACTTTTCTCAAATAAATGCTTAAATTTACTAACTCGCACCTTATCTCCTATTTTAAATCTGGGTTTCTCTGTTGTGTATTTATACTTATGACAGTAAACAGTAGAAATCAATCGTTGTTTATCAGATTTAGTTACCTCGGCAGGTTTCATATGTATGGTTCTATGCATGGAATTATTGTAATTATGTACTAGGTCAGGTAAAATTTCTACCCATTTATAGTTGCCCTGTAGAGTAAATTGTTTCCACATGAGATTTTTTAATGTTCTGTTGAATCGTTCTACTATACTTGCTTTAAGGTCACTGTATGTAGAATAATGTTTAATATTTATGTTGATTCATTAATTTGGTAAATGTGGAATTGTAAAATTCTTTTCCTCTATCTGTGTGCAAATAATTCGGTATCCTACCTTGCTCGAAAATAAATTTGAAAGCTTCAGCGACACAAGTTGCTGTTTTAGATTTTATAGGAATTGCCCATGCATATTTGCTAAATGTATCTATCACGGTAAGTAAATATTTGTAACCATGATTTATCTTATGTAAATTTTTTAAAACCCCCGTAGACATTTCTATCAGATCACCCTCCCACAGATCATCTATGCTTTTTGTTACCACAGATAATCGTTTGTAATTACGACGGGCTGGTCTGTGTAATTCATTAACTATACCTTGTCTAGACATCTAGTGCGAAGAGAAAATATTACATAAAATGGATTAACCTCAGGGTATAATTGTCTTATGTCAAAAATTAATTTATCACCAGTTTCAATATGAAAAAGCGATAATTGTTCATCCTCATGTATTTTATATTTGTTGGCAGATTCATCCCAGTATGCTATAGGTATTTGAACTGCTTTGTGTATACCATCTTTTCTTATTATAGTAAATTTGGGAACTTCGACATGTTTTATATTATTTAAAAATCTAAACTTCAAAAATCTAAGTTGGCCATCAACAAAAAATTCGTGTGCCTGTGCGTACGGGTATAATTTGTAAACATTACCTGCATTAACATATGTCCAGTGCCCACGAGTGTTTGGAATACTTTGTAACCTAACAATTTCCATAGAATAAAACTGACGAGAATCTGCATCGTCTAATCTGCTTAATACCGGTTCCAGGTGTTCGCTGATAGTACGAACCAACTCATCGTAACCCGGTTTAATTTTCACATCCACATATACCTGTTTGAATTGTTCTTTCAAATCATGCAATTGATTGGCGAAATTCGATAAGTTCGATTCTTGTGCTGCTTCAATGGTGCTAATTTGCACTTTAATGTTCGAGATAATCTGCTGTAAACTTTCTACTAGTTTCAATTTCGAACTCTGGCTAGCGAGATCGTGTACTTGATTTCTGATGTCCATAAATAATAAGTTTAGTTCATTGATTATTTGGTTGGTGGGAAGATTAGCAACAGTTTCTTTGATTTGTGCAATTTCCCCCTGAATATTTTTAATATCTTCAGATTTGAGTATTCGATTTACCGCTCTCTTCATGGCTCTTATTTCCTGTGAAGTAGGCAACCCTGCTACAGTATTCTGAAGTGTGGTCTGAGTTAATTTTACAGCATCCAGTTCGGTTGCAGATGCAACAGTTTTCAAAATTTCTTGCAGTTGGGTTATGTCATCTTGAGTAGGCGTAGATTGCTGCAGTGTTTCTAACTTATTCTGTATGTCATCTATGAGATGGTGGAAATGAGATAATTCAGATTCGGTATTGAGATTTTCTAATTTAGCAACTTGTTGTTGTACTAGGGCTAAAGTTTCGGTGATACCTGGCAATTTTGATTCCAGAGTTTCCTGTACAGTAATTAATTCATTTTTCATAGTTTTAAGAGTATCTTCGATGTGAGCTATGGTTGCTTGTATCTTACCAAAATCCTCAAAAGTTTCCAGCTGCAATTTAATGTTTGTTACACTACGAGCAATGGCATTGAGTTCAGTAGATGAAGGCAAATTATGAATAAAATCTTCCAAATTTTGAAGTTTGGTTTGAACTTCGGTTATGGCTGAATGCAGTTCATCTGTCTGCAGTTCTATTTTAATATTTTCCAGTGTAGGAATCTCGAAAGATTGAACCTGTTCTCGTAATTTGGTAATACTCGCATTTACTTGTTCAAATTCCTCTTGAGTTTTGATACCCTGGACAATGGTTTGCAGTTCGGTGCGAATACTATTCGCTTGCTCGTTTAATTGCTGTTTCAATTGTTCGGTATTGGTTATCTGCACTTGTCGAAATTTATCGAGTTCATTTTTTAATTTGGCTACACTTTCCTCCAAGTTTTGAAGATTGTCTATGGATGCTAAATTGGTATATTTTTCCAGTAGAGATTTGAGTTCTCCATCAATTTTTACTATGGGGTCAATCAGTTGAGTTTGAAGATTTGTGATTTCTGCTTGTATATTCACATTTAATGAATTTTGTAAAATTAATAAATCTGATTTAAGTTTTTTTAGACGTTCATCTAATCTAGCAATATCATTGGAATTATCCGGTATTTCCTGTCTTCTCCTGTTCCCAAATATGTCCATAATATATTTGTTATTTTATTTATTTATTATTATTTTGTTTTTTGGTATTTTATATATTTCATAAATTCATAGATTATTCTTATTTCGATGAAGAGAGGAATTAATTTATTATACTCCCCAATTGTTTCAGCATACAGGAATTCACCTGCTTGCACTTCGTATGTTGTGTCGGGACTAATTGCATTATGCCTAATTCTATACAAATTCCGACCTATGTGTACAAGTGCTGCATTGGATGGAGAGATACTTATTTGCATTTTCCCACTGACAGGAATTTTATATGATGGTTTGTTATTATTGAATACATGTAATTGTTTCCCTGTTTCTTCATCAATTTGGTACCAGATACTATTTAGATGAATGATGACCAAACTTCTCAGTTTACTAAGAATATTTTTTATAATATCCATGTTGACTGGAATTTTCTCTATTTGTTGAATATGTTGTTTCTTAAACCCAAACACATTCATTGGCATAATTAGAAATATTTATATGGTTATTTTATTAATATATTTGCATGAAATATGTTGAGGTTTAGGATTCTTCTCAAAACTATAAAATTTTAGATAATTAATTATTTTAACAAACCTAACAGTATAAGAAATAAAAATTAGTACACATATGGTGATATAGAGATATACAAATACAGAATCTTCGGTTCAGATCTCAACCGAATAGATGCTGGGGTATTTTGCTAAAATTTGTAATAATTTATAAGTAGACCGGAAGTAGACCGGAAGTAAACCGGAAGTAAACCGGAAGTAGACCGGAAGTAAACCGGAAGTAACTTAGCACTTCGCTTTAATTATTGAAAAATAAAAGTTTAGCAAAAGTTATAGAGGGATTTTCGAAAATTAGCAATTTTGCACTATGAAAATTGGAATTTGAACTTTGACTTTTTTTTTTGCGCTTGTATTGTGTCATTTTTGTAACAGTCAAAGTTCGATTTTGAGTATATTACTGTATAGGTGTACACAATAAAAGTAAACCAAAATTTTTGGGGTGATCTAGAACGAAGAGTTTACCCTACTTTTCTCTTGTACAAATGTTTATTGTTTTTAATCTAAATTTATGTAATTTACCTATCACTGATAATGTCAGGATAGTGCCTAACCTGTATATAACTTATCTTGTTAAGAGCTGTTGCCATGGCAATTACGATTGTGTTTTGTCTTGACTTTGAAGTTCGGGCTCGGTTTTTTTAAATAGAGTGATCAAGTTGAATTATAAGAAGTTTAATTTCTTTGAGTGAAATGGATTATATGTTAGGCATATAAGTATTTAGTTTGCAAAGAAGTAAAATCGACTTCCTTTTCCTTAGTGCAAACTTAACTTTGATTTTATTTGACGAACTAACAGAGAGATATTACCCAATACCCTTAGAGGCATCACGTGAATGCTTTCGAGTCTTTCATGTGAACTTATTATTTGCTCTTTTAGTTAAATCATGTTCTTTTGACTAAAGAACGTGTCAACTTTATGCACAGAAAAGCTAATCGCAACTGGGCGATAGTTTAAAGTGGAATCCGGACCACAATGTGCCTCCACTTGGTGCGTTGCTAAAGTTGGATTAATTGAAGTTACTACTGGCCTACTGCGTAATATATTAACAGCAGGCTACATAAACTGACAATTGCTCCCCTCGATTTCAAATTTTATACAAATAAAAGTACAGTTCGTAAAATGTTCTTGCTCGCTTTGCTTGCAATATCTGCTTTTCTTACAGTCTCACTTTCTAGGGGGCGGCGGGAGTCGGACCTGAGAGCCGAACGATCTAAATGAAAAAAAAAAGTGTAAAACAGAATGCCATAGCGCCACCTTAAACTTATGCTTATTATTTTTTCAATCTTTTTACCTGTTCATGTAAAAATATTAATAACAATAATAATTATTAGTTGACGTATTTATTATTATTTTAATCTTATTAACGTTATTATTATTATTATTATTATTATTATTATATTGTCATGCCAAAACCACGACTGTGCAAATATTTCTTTTACACGTAAGTGCAGTTTCTATTTTTTTGGTGATAGATTCCTTATGCTAACTTATGTGATCTAATCACACATTTTGCAGATGACATCATTTATCCAAATGTACATTGGCGTACGCAGGGGAGAGGCTGATGGGATGCAGCCCCTCCCAAAATTTATGAAAATCAAAATTTTCAAATGAAGGAAGTAAAGAACTCGGGAAAACCAAAGTGGTAAATGCTAATTTCCCTTCAGACTACCTCCTATTACCATTTTTGTCTTCGAACAACTTTTAAATCGAAAGATAATTGCGGTTACGAAATATAACGCAGCTATGTAATATCCATCTTTTAAATTCCAGCCCCCTCCGAAATAAAATCCTGCGCACGCCAGTGCAAATGTATAATTTGTTCCCCCCCCCCCAGGAAATTGAATATTAAAATGCTTTTATTTCAAAGTAAGATGCAGCATATTCGGAGTTTTTGCATTGTTGCGACGACATGTGAGACACTTACATGAACTGAATGAAAAGACAAACACAATGAAAGAGATCCATGCTCTGCCATATACTCGAACCCGGGATCTTCGAAACCGAAATCTTGAGTGGAAAAAGATTTTCCATCGAGGCGACTCATTTGCTCCATTATTAGTTCATTCTGTCGCTTAATTATGGCATCTACAATGAAGGAGAAGTGCAAGTGAACGTGTGAGAACGAAGTGTAATTTCGAATCAATGAACGTGAAACGGTTATGTGTGAACTACCAAGTACTACTGCTGCTGTCAATGAAGCGTGAGTTAACTGTTTCATTGTCGATCAATTGTGTATGACAATTGCAACGGCATTCACTGGTTCGTGCATATTGAGCAGTCCGTGCGAGAATATTGTCTGTTGCTTTGAAACTGTTGGCGCTAGCTGCTTGCATGTTTGTGTGTAATAAGTATGTCTACATTTCGTCACTAAAAGCATTAGTCCGGTAATGTGCCACCGTCTGCAGTGGCAGTGATTCTGCTCCCCACAGATTTTTTTTCCACTTCTGTCCCGGCACCATGGCTAAATCTTGTCTATCAAGAAAAGCAAACTGTCCACCCCCCTCCCAAGTTTTTACACCCAATCGCTGCTACTGAACGTCTGCATGCGTTGTTTACGCATGTCTGCACATATATTCCATTGCTATGTAGTATACATAGCCAGCGAAAACTATATTAAACATTAATTTGCAATACTGTTTTGAATGAAAATTGCAATTTTCCAATAATGTTGATTCATATCCAAATAAAGAAAAAGAGATCTATTTGCAACAGATTTTGCATTCTCTTCGAACGGTTGAAAGGGACGACCTTTTGAAGTCACCCAGATGCCAACCTCTCTTCCACGTAGTACACCTTGGAGGACTACATATTGCAGACTAACGAGGCTCTGACGTCTGAACTCGCAGTCAGTATAAACTTCTTGTCCATAATCAATCAGTTTCTGATTGTCCTATCATCAATTTTATCTTGTCGCAATTCATCCTTATCTTCGTGATTAGGCGAAAGTGTCAGAAAGCGATGTAAAATAAAGCATTTTCTCTCTCAAGCACCATCGGTTTGGAAATACCAGAATGTTGATCATAAACCTGTGGCAATCGTAAGACAAAAGTAGTACGTTTTCCTATTAATAAATCATGATCATTCGTATAGTCTGTTTGACTTTGTAGAAAATTATTTGAAATTTTAAAGAAGAGTACAAAGTACTTCTCACGCCTCTTCAACAATTGCCGACCTCCGTGGCGAGTGGTTAGCACAGCGCGCCACGTCATCAGGGACCCCGAGTTTCATCGTATCATCACTCATCCTCATCGTCACGATTGGCCAAATGTAGCAGAAAATGATGCTAGAAATCATATCAATCTTCTTCAACAATTGCAATGCAGGATCATTCATTTATCAGTTACGTTGTTAAGTTGACGTTCGTCGCCATAGTCTATATTATTTACGATTATATAGTCTATACTTAGATTGTATACAGACGCACAACACTTCATGCAGCATTGCATTGAATGTTCCCTTCGTTTACCCATTATTGCACTACAGGATTTCATGTGATCTAATCTGAATCTTAATAAATGCCCTATGCGAGGAAGAACGTAGTTGGAATACTCTCCAGTAATATGCACCCCCCCCCTCCCCCGCTGGCTCTTCGTCTCCTTCATTTTGTTCCTCTCTTGCACTGCCTTTTTATTCTCGTGCTCCCTCCATCCCACTGTCTTTCTGTCATTCTCTTCTCTCTTTTTCACCCACGCTTTTTTCTGTCTTTCAATTCTTCCCTATCTCTCTCTCTCACACAAAAACGTAGCTCCAAGATGTCCTGAGGGACGCCTGGTTTGTGCGATTTTAGATGGAAAAAAGAGTACCGCAGCTGGGAAAAGATTACCCCGAGCCTATAAGCAGGTGCCTTTGTTCTCATGAGGGTTTCCCCATCCCCTCAGAAAAAAAATAGTAAAGGGAAAGAGGAAAATACTTTGAACCAACAATACTCCACCGTCGTACTTTTCGATTTTCATTTCTTTGCTAAGGAAATCACCGATGGACTGAATTGGGTGTCTGCAGTATTCGAACGCTAGTGTAAGAGATCTCAGGGAAAGCACTTCGAGCCCAGAGTTCAGGGGTTTGAATCCCAGATCTGACTGTTCTAACATAATTAGGCGCGTGTGCGTGGATGATCGTTTTCTGCCTATGGGAAACTGGAGCATTCTATCGTTTGGTGGACCCTTCTGAGATCGTAAATGTATTTTTCGAATTGTAGCCACACATAACATAGTTTTATGACTAAAGGAGAAGAAACTTGTCTCGAGGACCAGGCCCGGAATTAGCGTAGGGGAGGGGGGAAATGAAAACAAGAGGGAGATACATGAATGTGAGTAAAGTTTGTTTTAAGTCCACTTGTATAGGTCAATTGAAACTGGACCTATAGTTTAAAAATACCCGAAATACAGTCCCATGTGTTTTCAACAGGGGTTGAACCCGAAGGCTCGACTGCGCTACTGGCCGGTCAGGACAGATGTTTTCAAATTTTCCTCTTTCGACAAACCTCTAGGATATTCCAAAATCTGAAAATACATCTGAGGATAAGGTAAGATTAATCTCAACAAATTCAATTTCTACCGCTTTTGGCAGCATGACAAGATCAAGGGAATTTAAAGTTATGTCAATTATTAATAGCATATGTATCAAGAGCAGCGTAGTCGGTGATAGCTATGCCATCTGTTGAGGAAATCAACACATACATCGCGTCAGCTTTATGATGTGTACGGGAAGCTTGCGTCTCGTAAAAGGTTAGAAAAAATTGGAAGCTTGGAGAGAGTGAAGTAAAACAGCAACGATCTTTTTTTTTCTTTTTTTTAGAAGAATCAACTTATCTTTTACTTTGTCGAAGTTTACTCTGTATTACCGCTTTCTTTGTAGAGTATTCACGCGAATCTTCATATTGTTTGCTTTCGCTATTGCCTGTAGCTTCGCTTCTACGTATGCCTTTTAAATTATTGATAATATCTAGACAGCAGCGAAAGCAGACAGCAAAAATATTCACGTAAATGCTTTAGAGGAATTCTAAGCACATGCATTTTTGAGATTTTTAAATATCATAACGGATTTCCAAAAGACGAGGAAAATTTTAAAACAGCTGCCCTGGCTTCGTCCAAAGGACGACAGCGTTACCACTACGCAATCAGGGATGCCCATAAGTGAGTAAAAGTATGAGAAACTTCTAACCTTCATAAATAACCTGACGTATTAGTAAAAATAGTACATAATGTATAGAACCCAGTGTATTTGTTTACTAGTGGAAATCTTGTGGCTTTTTTGACGCTATGCCTGGGATTCTTCCGCTTCAACTTAAAGTTCCGCAAAGATTTTTCTTGTCAACTTGGAGCCCATTATTGGAACAATATTGAAGATTTTGCTGCTGGGGACGCTCCGTACACTCGCGAGAAAGTTGATTTTTTGTTTTGTTGTTGAAGATTGCTTTTAGCTCGCGGTGATGTGTTATAGCGAAGTTATGGATGGTTTTGTGTGGTACTATTCATCACATTTTAACGTGGTTGCTAATAGTAACCTTACGATTTTATCTTAGGTGTTTTAGATTGTATTCAATTGTCTGTGGGGCATCTTTTCTGTGCCCTCTTTATTTTTGTTTGTGATTGTCCTTTGATCCATTTCAATATAATCACCTTTTAATTATCATCGTCGCTGTTAGCCATTGTTGTCCGAAAAACAAAGTAAAATAAATACAAATACATCTTCTCTGATAAGTTACATTCCAAGAGCAACGTAGTCGGTGATCGTTACGCCATCTGTTGAGGAAATCAACACTTACATCGCGTCAGCTTTATGATGTGTACGGGAAGCTGGCGTCTCGTAAAAGGTTAGAAAAAAATTGGAAGCTTGCAGAGAGAGAAGAAAAAGTACGAAAGAAAGAAAGATGCTTAAAACCCGTTTCCTTTGTTTCGTTCTTGTTCCTGTCAACATCGTGACTCGATGCCTGGTCTGGCTTTATCGCTGGGACTGAAGTTTCGGCACCGCTTCGGAATTATTGCCATCGACTCGCTCTGTAAAGATGGCTTAGATACTTTCGCCACCGGAAACAATGCCCCCAATTTTTTTAATGTCGCAGTTAATTTCCGCCATGAAATTCATATTGTCCAGTCTTTTCCGATGAAGCCATTGACTTCTGTCTAAGACGCTTCACAGATAGAAGTGCATCCTTGCCAGACACTCCAAGGGGATTGCTCGAGGCGTCCTCGGGGGTTGCAGCTAAACGTGATGTCCTGGGTTTCGAATCTTGCAAAAAGCGTGGATGTGGCATTGCTTTTGTCCCGGCATCTATTTCAGTAACTCACCATTCATCCTCATCGTCGCGATGTAATCAAAGATGCAGTGACGCCAGTACTCTATAGCTGGGTAAATATTAGTAACCGTTTTGTATGAAATTATACTTCCAAAGGCTTAGTTTTATGCAAATTTTGTGCTCACCTCAAAATGTATTCGTGAGTTCGGATTGCATATGTATAGCTATAAACGTGATGGAAATGAAGACATTTTGCGAAATGTCGTCGCTGTGCAATGGAACCTTAGAAAGGGGCAGATCTGGTTTGAGAAGAGTCAAGTTGGCAACATTTGTCCAGGAACAAATTCTTCCATCCTCTCTTCTGCATTAGGTATTCATCCGCCGTGGGTGTTTCTCCCAGTATGCTCAAGTTTCGCTTGGTTCTCTTCCTTCCACAGGAGGAGGGGGAGGAGGAAATCTCGTGCTTTTTTTATTCTCTCCTCGAAGTTCGGAGTTCGACCGTTGATGCGATAAAAGCCGGTTTTATTGTCCGCTCGCAAGACTATGTCATTTCCTGAAGCAACCTGTAGTCTTCCGTTGGCAGAAGATGCTCCTGGACTCTCGATCACGGCCTCAGCTGCTCTTTATTGCGTTCACGCGTTACGCACTCTTTACAATTCGGGATTCAGCAGAATTCAGTTCTACTTTGTGCACACACACACCCACACCCACAAACTCTTATTGGACCTGAATACTAACTTTTAAACTATTATTACTTAATCGGGTTACATACCGTTCGGTAATAAAATGCCTAATTCTTATTTTTAAATACCTGCATTTGACTGCTCTTGCCTATTTTTACATCGCTTTTTGGCTTCTTTAGGCCGATGAGGTCAGGTGAAAATGATGAAGGAACACTCAGAAGGCACATCTGTGTCCAGGCTAGACTGAAACCCGGAATTTTCGATGACGACATTGTCTTGTTCAATTCAAAGCTTCTCCTCCTGATGGTAATGGATGTAGCCTCTGCAGCAGAATGAAGTCAGGAGTCGTAGGTTCCAATCATGGATACTAAAGCAAGGACGTTACATTGCGTTTGTTCTTTCCTATATTTATTGAGTTGGGTATTTCTCACGGTCGCGATTAAGCTAGAGAAGTATTGCTTTACACAGATCAAATATATTCTATTGTACATACATATCAATCAATGGAGAATAACTACATCAACACGAGCACTCATACCAAGTTCTGAACTATTTTTATCTTGCTAATGTATAGATTGATCATGCCAAAACATTTAATATGTTTTTTGTAATCCTATATTACCACGTTTAATGAGCTTGGATTTCACATATCACGTCATGATGTGGAAATCCATTGTGCACATTTTATGCTTTAATGCATATGAATTACCCCGTCTTAATTGTTACCATAACTATTACGGCAGTAAGAGTTGAAACACACACACGCATATATGTATCTATGTATACTGCTATGCGTGTGTGTGAATGAGTGAAGAGCACCTTCACTGCAAATTAGATCACAAGATATATAGATTTGTTTGTGTGGCGTTATGTACCTGTGCAGCGTTCATTTTTGCCTTGTCGCCCCGCTGCGCATTGCGGGTTGAACTTTTGATCTCGAGTGCACGTTATGTTTTAAATGGCCCTACAGAGGGCACCATTTATCCACTCTTTCTCATAAAGAAACGTATCCTGATGCAGAGAGGGGGAAAAAGCCCGTCCCCATTTTGGGAGCCGGCGGATCAAAAAGAAAGGTTTAATTTTTAGAACGAAGGTGCAAACGAAATTGAAGCCATGCGAGATGTCCTTCGGTCCTCGTAATTGAATTAATTACAGAGAATTAGCCGCTGGTTAACAGGCGACTGGAATAGCACACTGCATTACAAAGCGACGGGAACAGATATACCTATAATTTATTTATGGCTGTTAGAGGGATATCTAGTCTCGTAGGGTATAATAGCCGTTACGTAGCTTCGAATGGCTCTTCTCGTTCCTACTAACCTTCCCTCTGACGTCACAGCTTACTGTGTATATCTGTAGGATTGAAATTGTTGGAATGGAATGGTCTGTTTCATCACTTGTGTGTATACGCTTTTTATTTATTTTCCGTCCCATTATTTAAAAAAAAATGCTGTGAAAACTGCAGGGGAGCTGTTATATCTCGTGTGCAAGTTCGTTCAATGGGCAAGTTTTATTGTGTGGTAAAGAGTGGATAGGCCATTGTCACATATATTCGTAATATTTAACGAATTATTTCCAAACTGTAATTATGATTTAAATGGAAAACCTTTTCAAAAGTTGTGCGTATTATATCCTTGCTTTAGAAAAAAAAAGAACCTCGTTTCGACATGAGAAGGACATCCAATATATATGTATATAAAGCCCCAATCCCACCACTGGCAGACTGACTGACTCACTGACATAAATCTTCTCCACGAAGGAAGCCCCGGAGGCGAAAAATGCCCGCTTACGACCCCCCATGAAATCGTCCCAAAAGGCCGAGAAAATTAAGAAATCGCTCACTTTGCCCTTCCTTAAGGGTGAAAATATCATTTTTTCACGTCCATAGCAACCGTTGCCACGGGCATTTTTTTGCAGCACACATTGTTCCCTTCAATTCTTAATTGTCGAGATACATTATATTTGTCACAGATCTACAACACACACATGAATTAACTCCTGGCTTTGAAAAGGTGGCTCAAATAAGGGTGACATCTACATAATAAGGAGTTTCAGCCCAGATAGAATTACGTATATATTGGTAAACTCGATGCGAAAATATTTACATCGTGGTTGTTTTAATTAAATGTTTAGAGGCATAATAACAAACTATTCTTTAGAGCTTGCCGTGCTTGTTGTTGTCCATGGAAACGGACGTTGCTAGGGAACTTAAAGAGAGTTTATTTTAACTCCGAAAACTACTGTAAGGGAATTATGCTAGACTTTTCGAATTTCGAAAAACGAGCAACAGAATTTATTACAGACGAGAGGTAGGAATTTGAGGGGAATGACGGAAAACAGTTATTATCCAATTACGTTAAAAAATGTGAAAAAGACAAAAGACGTAACTATATTTCAATTTAGTCGCTATTGAATTCGGCCACGTCGAAAGTACACGAGTCTTTCTATAATTGTAAACCTAATCACTTTCAGTTCCGCAGACTTATGAAACGCCCTGTGTATGTGTGTATAGCTATACCTAATATAAAATTGTCTTGTGGATGGTTGCTCCATACACAGGGACGTAGCTAGGTTGATCAGTTTGGGGGGGGGGGGCAAACGTAAGATTTTTTTCTATCAAACTATTATAAATGAACAAACTATTTATACACCATATAGGCCTATGCTGTATACATACATTATATATGTGTGTGTGTGTGTGTGTGTGTGTGTGTGTGTGTGTGTGTGTGTGTGTGTGTATAGTCTTGGAAAGAACAGGATCAATGGCCTCCTCGGTGGCGCATTGGTAGCATCGTCGCCTTGTAATCATGGGGTTTCGGGTTCGATACCCGGTGGATGCTCATTGTGGTTCGGATCCCACTTTACACTGTAGAAACAGTCCCGATTAGCCTTACTGTGTATAAAGTGGACTTAAAACACCAACTCAATCAATCAATAAATTGGAAAGGAACATCATTTTCTTCTGTAGCCCCCAACAGTCTACGGATATACTCTTGCGAAATACACAGCCATTATTCGGGAAACTAAATGCAGAATGAACTCATTAGCTTAATGGCTGATACACCAAGAACAATGTTCTTAGTCTTTAGATTTGTAAATTTGCTGGAAGAAAATTGAGAAGTAGATGAAACCCTTTTCCGTGGTTTTAGATATGAAGTGCTGGAACCAGGTTTACAAGTATTGGCAACAGTGCAAATATGAAATGTGTGCGTAATGAGTTCAAGCTAGGCATCTCATGTAAACAGTTCATACCGGAATGGAATCCGGTATCTGTTAGTTCAAGGGCGGGCCCGAGTCTTCTATGACATCTGACCGTTCACTTGGGAAATGATGACGATAAGAAATTATATGCACATGTCTAAATTTCTTAAAATTAATCTTATTTGTGTGTGGAAAACTGAATATATGGTGGCACTGGATAAAACAAAGTTCCCACATGCTCAAATGATTACGCTCTCGTCTTTGGTTCGGCAGGTTCAACAACCTGCCCGGGTTCGATTCCCGAGGGAGGCACATAGTTGTTCGGATCTCACTTTAAACTGTAGGTCCAGTCCCGATTAGCCTTACTGTGCATAAAGTGGACTTAAAACACCAGCTCAATTAATCAATCAATCGAAAGGTTCAAGGTTCGGTCGCTGGTGGTCAGTCCGGTAGCCAGAATTTGATTTCGGAAGGGGCTTATTCCTTACCGGCAGCCGCCATCTAAAGACGAAAAGGTTGGATGGAGGGGTAAATGCGCTGAAGATGAATTTCTTGGTATATTGCAACTTACCATATACAAGAGGTTTAATCCTATTAATGAAGTAAATTTAATTACTACTACACATTATTAAAATCAGATATTTGTAGGATTTTGGGAAAGGACCGCAGCCCCCGAGTCCCTTCCCTGGGTATGTGCCTGCTTGTATCAGTTCCAAAATTTCTGTGCTGTTCCAACATCGTGATCGTGAGGGCAATTTGGGAAGTACTTGAAAGTGATATGGAAGCAAATTCTGCTCTCGAAACTATGGGACTCGAGGTGATGACCACGCACAACCGAATGAAAGAACTCTTCGCAGGCCTTGTCCCTCAATATTAATTTTACTGACTAATTGTAAGTTTTTCTCGGCCTCCTCGATGACGCAGTGGTAGCGTCGCCGCCTTGCAATCAAGGGGTCCCGGGTTCGATACCCGGTGGATGCACATAGTGGTTCGGATCCCCGATTAGCCTTACTGTGCATACAGTGGACTTAAAACACTAACTCGATAATTGGAAGGTTTTAGAAGAACTAAACATGGCTTGTTATGCATCGTACAAGTTTTCTTCTTTTCACCTTACTTTTACAGTTTTTCTTCCTACGAATTCCACTGAGTATAACACGCTACGAAACCAGAGGTCCAAGGTTCGGACATTGGAAAGGTATGGTTGTATCATGATGTCCCAGCGCCATTTCTTCGGCTCATCATTCATCCTCATCGTCGCATTTTACCCAAGAGGTAGAAAAGCGGCGTAATATAGAAATATATAAATGATTGATTTGGTTTATTTTACTTCGCTTTTCTGACACTTTTTGGCTAATCGTGAAGATGAAGATTACAATGATAATGTGAAATTGATGAGGGGACCATCATAAAGAACACACACGCCCAGTCCGGGATTCGAACCCAGGACCCCTGGCATCGTAATGCACCTTGTTAACCGCTGCACAACAAATAGAAACAGAAAATGCTTGATAAGTTATTTGCTTCTCCATAACTCATGATTATATTATAAGTATTATTCGCTGTATGACTAGGGATTAATTGTAGCCAACCTAGCCAACCTAGCCACCTAAGCAGCACCAGCTTCCGCATTTGCAGGTGGAGGATAAATGAAGAAAAATCACAGAAAGTCAGAAATATATACAAATTTTGTAACATAATACTTATCGAGCACGCAGACGGCTGTAAAAACAATTGCTACATACCTAGTTTCCTTCCTTAATTGAAATGTGGTTTATTCTTCATAAAACATGAGATCAACCACCCTGGGAGTCGAACCCAGGATCTTGTGTGGTAGTCAGACTCTCTTTTAGAATGCCAATATGTTGGATATTTGGTCGATCAGTCGATCCTGATCCATTGTTTCCAGAGGAAGACAATGTGGCAGCATCTTATTCGACATTTTACTCGCGATGTAGGGAAGCGAGATCACAAACACGTCGTGATGCTATCTTCTCGCGTTTACAGAAGTCCACCGCTCGGACAACAAATCCTACTTCAAACTGACAGATATCAACTGTCCACCAAATCAACAGATGAACCAACCGCTTCGATGTTTCTCCGAATTTTCAGAAAGTGGCATTTCCCTCCTTGCAAGGCAGGTCATTAGCAGGAGGGTTGAGTGCATGTGAGAAAAATCGCTATGTCATTCATTCCCGCGCCGAAAAGGGACAAGCAATATAATTCTGTTCTTGGAATTTGAAACGCATGGGGATATCTTTTCTGAACCATAAAATAATTAACGCAGAAAGTTCTAGCCACCCGTAGCTAAATCTTCCTGTTTCTGTCGTATTTTTGGCGCCCATGGTGCCAGTGCAGGCCAGATGAAGAGAAAGTGCGGGTTTGGGGGGGGGGGGATCCTGGATCTGGTGTGCAGCAGGGAGGAAAAGTGCATTTTCAATAGGTCTCCGACTTCCCTGACCGGGGTGGACCACAAAACCATTAACTGCATCCCCTCCCAATACATCTGTTTGTGTTCAACAAGCAAGAAAGAACGAAATAGGAAAGAACTGCCTTGCTTGGGTTCGTGCTACTGAAAATTGAAGAAGTGGATCAAACTGCAAGCAAAATTTACTGAAGAATTATTTTGCAATATTTGTCATCAAAGTAAAATTTCCAGCAAATACAGAACAGTTTCCCGGGGCCACGTGGACGTTTGCCGGGGCCAGTGCCCCAGCGTGCCCCCCCTAACGACGTCCCTGTCCATACATATATAAATCGTGTAAGCGGATTCAATTTATTGCACTTTTATCCTGTAACCAGTGGCGTGTCCAAGGAGGAGTTAACGGGAGTCATAACCCCCCTTTGATCCAGTATTCCTGAAAAAAAAAAAGTAATAACGTCAAAGATGGTAAAATGAGGGCTGACTAATAGAAAAAGTATACGTAACTCTCCTTTTCGAAAATCCTAGACACGGCACTGCTTTTAGCAATACATTTTTTCCCCCGGGTTACAGATTGCTATAGGAAGGAGCAATGCAATGCAGGTAACAATAAACAGAAGTATGAAAGGTGTACCGTAACTGATGTTTTCAACAACAAGACGTGTTCCGAAGCTTGAACTCGAAAACACTGTTCGTGAGGTGATAAACTGCAATTGAGACAGCCCCGCTGCCTTGTGCGGAGCGAACCGTGGCTCTTGCAACCACCCGTTAACCGTGATTGACGGATATTCGTTCTCTCCTGTGGGACTGCTAACGAGATGGGGATTGGGAGAACTCTTCGCTCTGGCGGTAATTAGGGACTGACACTCGAAAATAGCGCCTCCGAGAGGAAGCGGTTCGAAATTGAATTTCCCACTTCGGATACAAGGGATTCGAAGATGCCCCGGGTGGTGATAATGAGTTTTGCATTTTTTATATAATGAGGGATAAGCTACGAAGTAGGCATTGCCAGTTGATGACTATAATATGACTGGAAATTGATCCTCATCGAGTGTCGTTCAAGAGGGAGATAATGCTGAGAAAATAAAGGGTGTTTTAAGTGCATTTGCAGTACACAGACGAAACGAAATTGTATTAATTAACAAAACACGTTTGATCAAGGATTTCGGTAATCGCAAACAAACATTTTTGTACCCTTTACTATGCTGGTCGCATCTTCAGCTGGAGGCTGGGAAACAGAGAATCGGCGATCGGTTGAATTTTCTTCGCCTGACATCGGGCAGTTTTGATTCACAAGGCACCGAACGCTCTTAGCGGGACGAAAAATATGAGCGTTGGATACACCACATGTTGCCAAACGCACTCGAAAGCGAGAAAGTTCTCTGATAACGGTATTGATTGATTGATTTCCTTTATTTTAGTTCGCTTTTCGTTCCACTTCTAGTTAAGTTGCAAAGATGGGGTGAGTGATGATATGATGAAATTGATGAATAGACACTCACAAACATCCATGCCCAGGCCAGGATTCGAACCCGGGACCCCTGGTGTCGTAGCGCGATGTGCTAACCACTCCACCACGGGGGCCGGCTCTAATGACGGTATTGTCAGCACTAGAAATCAACAGGGGTTAATGGTACAACTGCACACGTGGTCCTGGACAATGAATTTTTCGGAACGACCACCCACAGATAGGTATGCAACTGGCATAAACAGAAATACACTTGTCAACGTTGTAATGGGAGAACGATGTTACCCCTACAGCTTTTACTTCGCAACTAAGTTTGTTGCCACCCATCGAGCCACCCCCCCCCCCACCAAATTCAATTGGGGAAGATCCATGAAGGTCAGCCCCCAGCTGGAAATGTGACCAGTATAAATTTGGTAATTTGGACCGTGGCGGACTGGTTAGGGATCACGGGTTCACATCCCGGCCTGATGATTGGTGTTCTTTGTGAGAGTCCCTTCATCAATTTCATCACAATTAGCCAAAAGTGAGAAATGCGAAGTAAAATTAAACCAATTTTCCCGTTCTAGCAGCTACGCGGCAGTTGCCAGTTGACTATGATCGAGCACCACTCTCTTCTGTGAGCCTTCTGGGGGCAGCATTTCCACCTTAAACTGTTTATTTTATTTATTTATTTCTGCTTTATAGATATGGCGAAGTTTCGGCTATTATGCCTTTTCTTTCACTTAACCATCTACTTCTGTAATTTTTACATCGCTTTGCTAATAAAAAATAGGAAATAATAAATAAAATAATTAAAAGGAATACAATGCGTGACGTATTACGCTCAAGTTTCTTCTATTGCTTGACCTATTCTAGTACGGACGAATCAAAAAGTAAGTTACACCCGAGCAGTGTTCCTGTACTAAAAGAGATAAAATAATTGCCCTTGGTGGCAACACTGTCCGGAATGTATTCTCCCCATACCCAAAGCAGCCAAGCTGCATCTGGTTTAGTATGCGAGTAGTCACCGTGTGAATATAGCACGTCGTATTGAAGTGGCGTCCAACATTGAGGTGCACTCTGACGTCCGATTTTTGTGGGCAAGACATAATCGGAGTGAAATCCATCGCCAAATTGTCGAGGTGTATGGTGAGAATGCAATGTTACAACCCCTCATCAGAAAATAGTGCCAGATGTTCGAAGAGGAAAGAACGAACATGAATGACGAACAGCGTGTTGGGCAGCCTGCTACTGTGAACGCTATCGACAAAACGGAGCGTGTGAATGCAATCATCCTTGCCAACTGCCACGTGAAAATTAAAAGAGATTGCAAGTGAACTGGACATATCCTACGATAGTGTGTCTGTGCTGATTCATGACCAGTTGGGTGCATCGTAAACTGTGCTCTCACTGGGTGCTGCGAATGCTAACCGATGAGCACAAAAGAATCTCAGAATCCAGAGAATCGTGTTCGTGACCTCCTGCAGAGAAAACACTTCCCGTGAAGACCATTTCATAAGCATCCATGAAAATTACCTCTATCCTAATGCACCTTGTATGTCCTTGAAACGATTTCAAGACCTTGGTACGGAAGTTTGTCTTCTCACGAGATTACTTCATACCAGGGGGCAGAGTCGGAGGCGAAAATTCACCCTCTTGAGAGTGCAAGAGATTTCTTCTTTCTTTTTGAGTTCTAAATGGTGAATTTCCAACTTCCCTCAAGTTGATAATTTTAAACATGATAATTATTAACTTACGCCATGTGTGGAACTAGATACCTGGTCACTGCGTAAGGTGCGATAACGCTAGAATATCCTTATTGCAGTTTGATTTTACCCCCACTTGATGCACAGAAAGGCTAATCGGCACTGGATCCATCTAAAGTTTAAAATAAGACCCGAATCACCATGTGCCTCCA
This sequence comes from Lepisma saccharinum, assembly GCF_977018435.1. NCBI lineage: Eukaryota > Metazoa > Arthropoda > Insecta > Zygentoma > Lepismatidae > Lepisma > Lepisma saccharinum. The sequence continues at coordinate 55,596,472 of NC_139234.1, read as the reverse complement.
TCGGGTATCGAACACGGGACCCTTTGATTACACATAGAGACGACGTTACAAATTCGTCATCGGGGAGGCTCATGAAGATTAGAGGAAATAAAACAATCTCAAATTAGAATATCCATTTATTTTTATCCGTGTAAGAATGTTTTATCTTAGATGCAAATTGTGTTAACGGTTTCATCCATCTTCAGAACTTAATTTGGACTTACTTTTTTATATTTAGGATATAATTTTAAATGCTTCCTTTCTGTGCCCAGAAGTTTAATACAAAAGGAGAGTATTTTTTTAAAAAAAAATCTTCCATACTTTTTATCTTTCCAGATTCATACACTTTATTGTACCTTTTCTAGAATATTATTATTGTTGGTATATTTGTATTTTCTTATTTTGTGCAACTTTTCTGCCTTTACGTTAATCGCGACGATGAGGATGAATGATGATAAGATGCAATAGACGAAGGAAGACACAAGGGAACGCTAAAGCCATGTCAATGTGCTCGGCAAAATAGAATTGTTGAATTGTTGTTTAAGTCCACTTTATGCACAGAAGGGCTAATCGGGACTGGACCTACAGTTTAAAGTGGAATCCGAACCACTATGCCATGTGCCTCCACCAGGTATCGAACCCGGGACTCCTTGGTTACAATGCGACTACGATACCACTACGCCATCAAGAAGGCCCCCGGCAACATAGAGAACAATTTTATTATCGATATATATGTATACCGAATACTGCACGTGCAAGTGTAATATTATTAATTTTCCTGTTGTTTTTTTTACCACTATTTCTATAGCTAATTTCATTAGGCTTCCATATTTGTGCATCTGCGAATGGCGGGGAGCTATATAGATCCCGCCTCAGTGAAGAGGAATGGATTTCCGCGACAGTGTTATTTCCAGGAATTCGTAAAGGTGCTTCAAACTTTTCCCTCCTCCCTCTTAATTGGGTCTTGGATTACGGAAAGCCGGTACGGATTTAATCAAAAGGCGGTCTTAATTTAAGGTTCATTGATTTGCCTCTGTCGGCCTCGTAAGCGAGTCGGTTGTTCCTCGCGTGAATTGCAGATTCTGAGTTCCGTTCAATACCAGCCCAGTACTCGGAAGTGCTATAATTAGAGACCGGATTTCTGCACACTGTATAGACGGGTGGACAGAGGGGTACCAAGAACCAGTGCAGTCGCCAGAGATTTTTTGGAGGTCTCTCTTTCTCTGTCTCTCCATTACACCTTTCTCCTCTCTCTCTCTGGCCCCCTCCCTCCCAAAGTATTTCTACCCATATTTCTTTCTTCCTAACATTCGTTCTCATTTTCCCTTTCTTTCTGTCGTGTCCTTTTTCTCTGTTCTCTGCACCATCACTTCATCATTATTTTTCTGTTGTCTTATTATTTGTGTATTTTTCTCTCTTTGTTATTTCCGTGTCGCTGTGCGCGTGTGATTCTTGCTCAGCTTAAAATATGTTTTCTGAAACCATTTCTTTTAGTCTGTCTCTCACCTTCACCTGCACACTCACGCTCAGTTGGATTCCTCTCTGCCTCTTTTCTGTCTTTTCTCCCTCCCACTCTCTCTCACGCGCGCTCTTCTCTTTTCTTACCTTTCTCCGTTGATTCGTGTGTTTCTCGTACCTTTTATCTCTCACCTTTCTCTTCTTTGTATCTTTCTCTCTTTCTTTTCTTGACACCTTTCTTTTTCCTTCTTTCTTTCTACTATTCTCTTACTTTTTTTAATCTCTCTCTCTCTTTCTATATTTCTTTCCCTTTTTCTTTGTATCTTTCTTTCCCTTAACACTTCCTTTCCTTTGTATCTTTCTCTCCCTTTTTTTCTTGGTATCCTTTTCTCCCTTATTTTATCTTCTTTGTATATTTCTCTTACTTTTTCTTTTTCTTTGAATATATATCTCCCGTTGTGTCTTTCTACCTCTAACTTTTCTCTTGCTTGTTGTCCTCTTTGTTTCTCTTTTTTCTTTTCCCTTGCTTCTGTTCCCTCCTTTTTTCTGCATTCCTTCTTGCTCTCGTATCTCTCTGTTTGTTTTCTATTTCTATTTCTCTCCTTCCACTCCTTACACGACACAATATCTTCTTCGTTGAAAGGAATTTAAATTGGTATTTTCTGAAAGTTTCCGTCTCGTACCTCCAATTACGTGGAGTTGGTTGAAGTGGAAGTTTAGGAAGTGTGTGCCGACAGCACTGTTTTGTCACAGAGTCCTTTATCCTTCTTCTGCCTTTTGCTCGCTCTTTGGAGGTTATTAGCTTAGGCCACAACAGCGCTTTCTTCATGATGACCGTTGTGCTTACGAGGCATGCCAGGCCCATCTCAACCGCACAATACAATTACGGAGACATCTTCGACTTCATTTTAACGACGTTCCATTGAACGTAATCAACCCGTGGGCTGCAGCGACAGGCAAAGCCACTAAACTGTGAATTTTCTAAAATGCAACCTCTTTGTCTTCAGTACCTTAATACCCAAGATCCTCGCTTCAAGAAAACGTATCTCATCACATTGGATGATTCTTTCAAGGGAACAATATTCGTCAATCGGAGTTCCGATCTTTACCTTAACTTTGGGTAAAATATTCGTGCAATATTTGCAAGAATCTTTCATACCCCTAAGAGGTGTTTGATTGAACTGAAATCATCCTTACCGTCACTGTTAGTTAAAATTGGTACACAAACATCGCAAGATATGACAAAAAGGAAGGTTGTAAAGTGGGATGCATAAGAATTATCAAGCAAATTGTCCATCGCCTTGTTTATTCTCGTGTGTGTACCCCTGAGAGCCTCAAGAATTGAAACGAAATGCCAAGTAAGTTGCTCATAACCTCTGCACCAGCATACGTATAAATCAATTCCTTATAAACCCACAGGATGCAAGACAAAACTTGACGAAAATAGTCGTGGACAATTTGCCGATTAATACTTCTGCATTTCAGTGTACACTCGCCTCAGTAGTACCGCGCTTCCCTTCCTTATTCAGCATTTCTGTCTTATGGTGCAGTTCGACCGGCATTATTCAATTGTTTTTAAGTACAATTTACTATTACTTCTTGTAATTAGTCTTTGATCCTTCTTAGTGAAAGTGAAAACTTTTCCAATTCATTTTATAAAACGTTAAATGAGTGCATCAAAAATTGAGTTTTATAGGCTAAATTACACAGTAATACTAAATTCGTTGACCGCGGAGTGGTAAGTACAGCGCGCTACGACGCCAGAGGTCCCGGGTTCGATAGTGCCTATGGGCATGCTGGGTGCTATTTCATCATATCGTCACTCATCTTCATCATCGCAATTAGCCAAAAGGGCAGGAAAGCGACGCTAAATAACAAGAATCGAATCAATTCGTTGACTGTACTGAGACCCTTTTAGGTTGGCTAGTGTCGACTCGCGTCCATCGGGTGGGGGGTATCCATGCCACTGAAAAGGCATCTTGCTATTATCTGTTAACGGGCGGTTGCGGCTTTGAAAATCCCGATGCAGTACCTAATCTTGCACGTTCCGAGCCCAAAGGCTCAAAGCGAAATCTGCTTTAACCAGTCCAGAAGGAGCCCTGATGCGTCCCCAGGCTTATATTCCAGGAAGTCTTCCGATTTTCCAGGGCCCCGCCGCGACCAACTTCGCTAAGGGTGAGTGATGCCTTCCTTCCTCCGCCAAGGTTTCCTGAGGAGCTCTCGCCGCAAATTCTAGAATCCATCAGCCGCAGTGGTTCCATGGCAACGGTATCCTGCATCCCACCGGATGCCTCGTGAGACTAGGCGACACTCGCTCTCTCTCAGTTTCCAATTCAGTAGCTGCGCCCCCGAAATTCCTTGCACGGAGGCGGAATAAGCTTCCAAATGAAGCCTGTGCCTAGTGATGTTCTCTTGTATGTAAACAACATGGTGTGCTTAACAGCAGGTGATGTAGATCTGACACACGATCATTGGCGGTGCTAAAAGGATTCAAAGGAGTTCTTGAGGTAGAGAACAAAAATACAAACACGGGAGGAGAAGATATGAGAAAGGGGGAGTATATAAAGCAGGATAAAAGAGGGATAGAAAGACAAAAGAGAAACATACAAAGTAAAGAAAAAGAGAGACAAAAATACGAAGAATATGAAAAAGGAGTCAAAGAAAGATACAAAGAAAAGAAAAGGGAGAAAAGATACAAAGAAAAGAAAAAGGTAGAGAAATATATAAATAAAATAAAAAGGAGAGAAAGATACAAAGAAAAGAAAAGAGAGAAAGATACAAAGATAAGAAAAAGAAAGTGAAAGATACAAAGAAAAGGAAAAGGGGGTGAAAGATACAAAGGAAAGATAAAGTGATAGAAAGATACAAAGAAAAGGAAAGGGGAGAGGGATATACAAAGAAAAGAAACAGGGAGCACCGTTTCTCACCGCGATCTCTCAGCAGCAATGCAGTACTAATGGTAATCTCATGCTTTTTGTGGTGGTAAAGTGAGATTTTGGTGATAGTAGGCGTATCCAAACTGTACGTAATATGTATACAACTTTCGTTATAATAATCAATTAAAAAACAATATATCTTAACACGGTTACTAACAATTTCTCTTCTAGGGCCTCTATGATGGTGTGGTGGTAACATCGTCGCCTTGTATTCAAGGAATCCTGGGTTCGATACCCGGTGCAGCAGGCACATAGTGGTTCGGACACCACTTTAAACTGTAAGCCCAATCCCGATTAGCGTCTCTTTACATAAAGACTCAAATATTTCTCCCTCTATTCAGTGATCCTGTTGGCGTTGTTTACGATACTACCAATCACCTGACTAATCCGCTAAGTATGGGGTTGAATAAATATATAAGCAGGGGATGTTGCAGTTCATTGCAGTCCCCGTAAAATGGCACGCAGTCCTAGTTTCTAGATTCTAGAGTCTGCTAATATCTAGTGCCATCAAGATTTCTACAATTAATTCATTTTTTATCGTCAGAAATGGTGCAAATATAAAAACGATATTGTTTAGTAAAGTCTAGACCAAAATATTAATAGTTACAAAGTTGTAACAATTTTTTGGTTATATCGTCTTTTGGTTTTGAGGAAATATTCTGTACATCATCATTCTTTTAAGCATAGGCGTAACTTGGGACCTAACTTTGTCGAGGCAGAATCGAACTTGGAGCTTAACTTGCTTTTAAGGAATGTTTTACCTTTATGGAAACAGCTGCCTAGTTCTTGGGGACAATACCGCAAATGGCTGGCTCTCGACAGAGCAGCTCTTGCCACAAAGTAGAGTTAACAGAAGAGGAAGTTAAACGCGAATTTAAGTAGCTGAAAAGTTACCTTAAATTGTGGTTTCCCCGGTGCTTCTCCTGCCATGGAGTAATACCTCCCCCACGCCTCGGCCCTTTTAATTACGGAAAATGACAAAATTAAGAACCGCGCAGCTAGAGAAGATGGAAAACAATTCCCCACGAATGCGAAGTCATGCCTCGGTGCAAATGACCATCTCCTTCCTGTCCAGGGAACGCAATTTGCATGCGAATTGCGCGTGATGAGGTTACCCAGAAGTCCAGTGTTCATTATTCCCGTTCCTTCCTCCGAAACGGTCCCTTTGTTGGTCACGTCTTCCACACATATCTCGGAAATCATTCCAGAAAGAAGTAAAAAAAAGGGCCCCGTTTTTTGGGGAGTTCACTCTTGTACGGTAATCTCTTGTGGGCGATTAAAGGGAGGAAATCATGAATTAATTTGTCCTTTTTTTCTTTCTTTCAGGCGCCTGAAGGCAGAGCTTCAGTTCCTCCGGCGAAAGGGAGCGCTGAAGCCCGATTGGGATCCCGGACGTGCCTGTGCACGTTGCAGAGCGGAACTTGGAAGGATTATCAACCGGGGTGCGTTCTGCAGGGCTTGCAGGCTTCGCGTCTGCAAAGCATGCCGGGAGTACAATGTCAGAGGGACGGACTGGATATGCTCTGTCTGCCACAAGCACATGTAAGTTGTCAGTCTCTCCCTTTGTACTTTGAAAGGTAACCAATGTTATATATATTTTTTTATTGTTGCTTTACCCCATGCGCTGGTTTGGTGGTATACCTTGTTCTATCCCAACCAACATTGGCAACACACCAATACGAAAAGTGCTGTTTGAACTCTGAATCACACTAAATTGTGTTGTGATCTATTTTTATTAATTATTTTCGGATGACTAGTTTTGTTCACTTCATGCATATAGGCTTCGCCAGACATTTTTATAGGTGTGGCCAGACCGTGATATAAAATTGAATAGTGCAATGATAACAATAATAAAAATATTTTTTATTGCCAATCGATTATTATTTATTATTGTCGTAACCTTGGGAGAGACTTCTACATGAACAACCGTACGAATGAAAATCCAACACAACTGGTTTCCTTTATATTTCTTACATTGAAATATACTTAAATGCATAGTTATTTTGTTATTAATTTCCACACCTCGTTCAAGAAAAGTCTTTGAAATCCATGAAAACATGTGGTTCAGAAAAATTTTTTAGTTTCGTTATTCTGGTGGAACACTAATTATAGTTAATTACATTTTAATCGGTTATTGACTATAATAATAATAATAATAGTAATAATAATAACCTTTTGTTTTTTCCTCTAATTCAAAATAAAGGCAGTTTCCAAGGTGCAAACCTGCTCAGCTCTTTCTCCTAACGCCCATGTTTATGCATCTACTGTTGAAATTTTGAACTTGCGTTATTGATCATTTACTATATTAGTAATTTTAAGTAACATTTGAAATATTTTCCACAAAATTAATTACAATGGTTCAATCACCAATATGGGTTCAAAATTGAACTTAAAAAAGTTTGAGAATATTAGCTAACTGCGAACGGGGGGCCTGCTTGTGGTACTTGTGTGTCATCCCCAACTTTATACCAATTGACTCCCGTTAAAATGTTCCTCATGAGCATAAATTGGCAGAACAAAGAAAACATGAAAAGAAGAGGATGGGTCGGAGTGTCCCTGGGTCTGTATACTCCCTATTGTTTGAAGCATGTCCGCAGGTGATGTAGAAATATTTATATTTACTCAAAATACCGTCCGTTGAATTATTTTTCCAGGGACGCACGTATGCAGATTATGCTAGATTCTACCATTATGCTAAGCACATGGGTGCTAGGTGTCAACAAAGGTCAAATTCTGCTAGGGTTGGCATCAGTGGTTCTGACTTCAAAACAGAAGCTCTTTTCACTCATAATTTTTCGTTTTGCGCAGGTGTCTTGAGTCTAGTGCACATTCGATGCGAGTCTATAAACACCTACGTTGTAAAAGAAGCTCCTCCCACTCGTTAACATTTGGTTCTTTGCGCACGCGCAGTATGCTACAGCACATCTCGTTGCGCAACTCTCTACATTGTAGGTCCACTGGCTATAATATAACTTGATGAAATCGATAGAAGTTTAAAGTTGTTTGAGATTGTTTTATGTAAAGTCTCTGAAAATCTGTCCAAATCTCGAAGGGTTTGGTCTCGTTCTAGTCTTGAATTTCGAGGCGAGACCGAGAACGTGACGGACGTGCTTAAAATCGATAGTAGATCGAGACTTCTTGTCGATGGAGTTCTCTATGAGACAGAGCCAAGATGAGCTATACCAGGGTTGGCTAAACCTCGTTTCACGAGCCACAGGACGTAATGTATACGGCTCGTGAAATATTTCCCTGAGTTTTTTTTCTTTCCACCGTAATTGATATTTAAAAATTTAAATTTAATTTTAAAAATCGAGGTTTATAATTACTCATCGGATATAAATGGGGAATCCCAGGATTAAGTGGTAATTGCATTTTTTCTATTTACTTTATCCAGATACATGACTCCTTCATAAGGTGTACTTTCCCAAGTAAATCTAACAAGGCGTCGTGAAATGTTTCTTCCAACTGTGTGGAAATCGTAACGAACAGTTGGCAACAGCGTCAGGGCGTTCGAAAACCCCGTATGAATAATGGATGCATGATGAAGTCCACTGAAATCGTTAACTCCAGCGTCTGTCTACAGGTGTCGCATTGTTGCTTTCGCGCTCTCTCTCCTCCCCCTCGCTAGGTGAGAAATTTATATCTCACGCAACGTTCTCTTTACTTTTCCACGCTATCAGTTGCCGCGTTATAAAGAAACGATCTTCACTTTTTTAAAAAGGAATCCGGACGCTGATCATGTTACCCTGCTGTGTAGTGCGAGTGCAGAAGTAAATCATGTTTTGTTTCATCAGGTAGGCGAAGTGGCATTGAAAATTAATTGACGACATCTCAGAACTTTTTCATCGGTGCTGTAACTTAATGAATTCCCTCTCGCCTCGTGAATGAGCAAGTTCGTCTTGTTGTCGGTGTGCAAAGGGGGTGACCCTTTCTGAAAGAACTCAAACGTCAACCTCTTTTACACGTAGTACACCCTGCGCCGCATTTTGGAGACTAACGAGTCTCTGGCGTCTGAACTCACCGCCAGTGTAATCCTCTGTGGAGCTCGTTTTGAGTTAGGTGACCAGATTTTTAGAACAACAAAACAGGACATTTTTCATATTTCCTGAAATCAAAACGGGTGAAACGGGACTGCAAAATGTACACATTTTAATATTAAAAAATTGTCTCGTCATAAATATTTATGCTTGAAAACTAATTAAGTTAATAAATACTGTGAAAATAACCTACATAATATGGTGATATGCATTGCACTCCAGCCAAGCAGTGTTTAAGAATTAGAAGTCATTCATTGATATTTTGCCGAATATATTTTCTTGAAAACATCCTTCTTTTCAAGTAACATTTTGTAAACGTTTACATACGTGTAATTAGAGTTCACCTTACTAATCAGCATAGCGTTCAAAGTTTGTACTGAAAGACCATTTTGGTCATTTGGCAACAAATCATTCATGTACGAAAACACTCGTTCGGTGAGGCCATTACTTCAAGGTAAACAGAGACGAGACTCCAATATTTTAAGAAAATGGGAACATGGCACATTGTTGATATTGAAATGTGAAATAATTTTTACTCAATAATGTTGTAATTCATAGTAATAGAGAAGGTGTATTCTTGCAGTACTTCTATGCGTATAAGTTATTGTGACAAAAACGGGACATTTTGGCGCCCCATTTTACGTTGTAATAAAATCGGGAAAGACTCAAAAAAAGAGACTGTCCAAGCTAATACGGGACAGGAACGCCTGGTCACTTTAGTGTTCAGTCCTGTCCATGTGCGTGATTGGTCTGTGTTACCAGTTTTATCATATTATCTTTCATCCTCATCTTTGTGATTAGTCTAAAGTAAAAGTGTAAAGTATGTAAAAGTCTGGCTTAAATGGATATTGCTTTATATTAATTATTACGACCCACTCAGACATGCTAAGGGAGAATCACTTGGTATTAGCATCGTGTAAAATGCTTCGTAAATTGGGTCTACAAAAACGGATGTGCGTAATCGGAAATACGATTATTAAACGATTAATGACCAAATGCATTAAATTGTTATCATCTATTCATATTCAAGCAATAAAGAAGTTCCGAATACATTTGCCCCTTAAATTTACAGTCAATTGCGCAAACACAAAATTCCAATGTTCATTTGGTAAGTGCGTAATACGAGGTCGACATCATCTTCTTGCATACTGGTATGGCAGAAATCTCGACGAGTCTTTTAAGTATTCTTGAGCTTTAAAGCTTATTTCTCATCATTTGAGTGATTGCATTTCCCAAATTTTCGTCCTCCCATTTTGATGTGGCTTTTGGTTTCAGCGACCGAGGCTTATGCAGTTGGTTCCTCGTTTTATGGGGAATATTTTACATTTAACTGCCTGTAACAGGGCCCAAAGGGTCGTTGGAGTATTAGGAATCTTTTTAATGTCGCCCTTCCCAACTTCGCAAGGCAGCAGCGGAAGAACAGGCAATAATAAGCCATCGCGCACTCTGATCTCTTCGGCAGCTTTATGGAGACTTCCGAACTATAGAGGTCTTGGGGATCGCACCTTAACTCTTGTAACGACCCCCCCCCCCCTTCTCCGCGAGAGGTAATGGGGATCCAATATGGCGGATCAAACTGTCCTCTTTGTCTCTGCGGTGGTAATTGAGGCATTTTAGTGGCAGTTTCTTCGGAACGGAGTTTGAATCAAACGTCTCGGAGCTTTTGTCGTCATTCTAAATGGCTTGGCTTCAGCCTGTTCCCTCACGATATTGGCTTTTGATTCCTGTGCTTCTCACTAATCTCTGATTTTCTCGGTCCGAATGACTTCCGAAGGGCCAAAGCAAGGTTCCCGAAATTTCTATTTCACGACGCTTTTCTATCACTTTGACTAAGCGCAACGATTACGATGATTAGATGAAATTAATGAAGGGATACTCACAAAGAAACATTTATGCCCAGGCTATGACTAAAATCCAGGATCATCGGTGAAGGGATTGCAGTTTTCATGTAATATTAACGAATATGTGCACAATATGATTTATGATTATGGATATGTAAGCCAACACCTAACGATTAAAATGCTTTATATTTTACAAATGGACATGTTCTAAGAATGAAGTATTATTTTATTTCTAAACTGCTCAAAACAATTATTGGATCGTGGAATATATTCGTAGGGTGATGTATCGTCAATGACATTTTGACCGAAAAATGGAATGTTGTCATTGTGTGAAGTGAAATAGTAATACGAAAGTACTTTCTCTACGAATTTGTTGCAAGATAATATATTCAAAAATATACCAAAATAAGTGAACAACGTGACCTAAAAGGACTGCAGACGTTGTATTTCAAGGAACACCAAACAAATCTCACAGCCTATATGTTGCTCTTGAAAGGCACTTAAAAATATGATGAAACTAAATTCGCGAATCAAAAGCTAACTGTCGATAATATATGGCCCATTAAATCTTGAAAAATATTTTGTACGAAATTTCGTTCAATTTATGAAACATGAACATGTTATTTTGATATTATGTAAAACATCAAGGTAGGCTCCTCCCAAAATATAATCTTGGGTACGCCATTGGTAGATACAGATTGAGATTCATTTTTTGCTCGTTCGGAGCTCTTAAATCTGGATGACATGAACTTTATTGTTCTGTGTAAGACAACAGTAAAGTAACCAGTGCCAACACTGGGAACACCGACTTCAAGATTTCTAAGGTTGAACAAACTCGAAACGTTCACAAAAGGAATGTCAGTGATTCTATGAGATTTTTTCTTACACTTCTTCGGATCTGGCTCTTTTTTCTTGTCTAAAGTTTTTGTCCTTCCTTTTCTTTCACATCTCTCCTGTCAAAAGTTTTTGAAATTCAGCACTGTCTCGCCCAGGAGATATATTCCGTCGTTGGTCTGAGAAAGCGTTGATTAGATTATGGCCAGCTAAATGAAGACATTTTTCGCTTTCGCTTTGAATGGCTGAACGTCGTGCCAGATTCTTCAGGAAAAAATAAAGGATTAAGAAAAATATGGCTGCACCATTAAACTTTACTTTTGAAGGTATCTATTCGCGATTTATGCTATCTGAAATGACATCTGTCGGGAGATGTTAGAACTTTTCCGAGGATGCTTGTTTCGCCAAGTGGCTGCAAAGAGAAATCACAGGAAAAGTACATTGATTTGATTATCGAGTGAGTACAAGAACTCTAGCTATGTATTTACAAATTTAGTTTCAAATCGTTACCTCCCTCCCTCCCCCAAAATAGGGACCATAAAAGTGTTTAGCGTGAGTGAATTTCTAGCAGGAAAACCTCTGGTAGGTAGAACGAATTGCCAAAATAGAGAAGGGGGTATACACGTAATACCCAGTGTTAAAAATCCCGTGCGCCGAGCGTTTGATGGTGATTGACATTTTAATCTGCAAAGCTTTTCTCGGCATGATCTCCGTCGCTCTTGGAGGATCAATATTCCAATGGACCAAATCTTGAGAAGTTTCCCGATACCCGATAAGAAAAGCCGATTTACATTAGGAAACCAATTCTGATTTACGTCCTGTGTGTAACTTGAGGAAATAGCGAGGCGAGCTTACTTCTACCCGTTTTTCTTTTAGGAAAACGTTCAAGATTTCAAAGAAAAGAAAAATCCATGTTCCTCAGCTGTATCCCGGATAATTGTAATGGTAGTGTATTGCATCGTGTGGGAAATGAAACAGTAAATTCATTCTAAGATGGTCCCTATCACAGAGATGTTTTATTTATTTTTGTTGAATTTAAATATTTGTGATAAAATCCTTAGAAAAATATTTTGACCTAAAAGGGATGAGGAGACTGGCGAGTGGAGAAGGTTACAGAATTTAGAACCGCATAATTGTATTCATGTCCAGATATTATTAGAATAATTAAATGAAGAAGACTTAGGTGAGCAGGCCATGTGGCACGAATGGGAGAGGAATGAAGAGTTTACAGGATTCTTGTTGGGAAACATGATGTAAGAGACCTGTAGGAAGACCGAGACGAAGATGTAGGGATAACGTTGAGATTGACCTAAAGGAAATCGGTAAGAATGGAAAAGATTGGATTGATCTTGCCCAGGATAGGAACAGAGGGAAGGCCTGTGTTGCTGCAGCCATAAACGTTCGGATTTAAAAAGGCTAGAGAGTTAGTTAGTTAGTGATAAAATAATAATGAACTGGACACAAAATCGATTACGGAACTGCAAACGAGTTTGCATTTAGGTTTATAATTTTTGTATTTAGTTTTACTATCAGCGTTGTCTGATAAATATATTCTATGCCATCTCCAAACAAGTTAAATGTGACTTGTCAAAGTTGCGTGTCGAAGAATTCCTTTCCTTACCTTTTCTATTATCTTTCCATGTGTATGATGTTATTTTTCGGGTTTAGGAAAGCTGGGGCAAGAACTTATGGGCTACCGTTCCAGTAGTCTTGGATAACCCATCCCTGGGCAGACCACTGACCTGTGAAAGCAGCCTTCTACTCCCGAAAGATGGTAACAGATTGAGTCTCGCAAATTTCAGATTTAAAATATCGACAGGAACAAAACCTAAACCACTGACTATATTTTCAAGGGTCAAAGTTATGAAAATGTACCAAAAAAAAAAAAAAAAAAAAAACAACGGTTCGGATCCAGGCATCTGCCATACTGTGCCATTGCTCTATCATGCCAATCCGGTATGTCAGTAACGTATTTTCTAGTTTCTGAACATTTTCCTCAAAGTTTCTATGAAGCAATATTGTTAGATCATTAACAAGTATAAGAACGAAAATGACAGCGTTGTACTATTTCCTCATCAGTAATTTCAACGCAAAACCGAAAAATTGGACGTTGTTGTCTGGAGGATTCAGAAAGGCGGGGGCGGCGACGGTGGGCTGCGAAGGTTGTGCTGTCGCACCCGTTAGTTTTATTCAGCATTCCTTTTTCAAAACTTATTTACAACCGAAAACACGTATCAACCCTTGCAGCGTCATTTTACGTTATGACTTATTAAAAGCATGTCGTCATCTTGAGCTTCGAATATTAGCGACTGAAGGAGTCCGCTATTGTTGCATGCAAGAGTCAAGCCACTGATCCAAATCTAGAAGAGAAGCATTATGTGCTTTCTTCTACTGGCGGCAGTGGCTGTTGTCTTTCGTGAATATTTTTGTTAAGAATTGTTTCTTTTTGTGTGCATTCAGTTGGTTTTCGATAACTCCCTGCAGCTTAGTGTGAGTTGTTTTTTTCTTTCTTGAGCATTGCTTATAATAGCAAGGATGATTTTTCTTTTATTTTCTTTATTCATTTTTGCATTTCACTGCATAGTTCAATACGATTGTAATTTGTTGTTGTATATTTACACTACATGGCCACTTTTTTGCAGCGTAAAACTCAATGTATCTATGTCATTAGTTTTGCCTTTGAGAAGCCTTGTTCCTTTCAGTCACAGGAAGCAAATATGAAATATGCCACTAGTAGCCTTCAGTTTCATTGGCATATTTTCATAGAAACCTACTAAAAGTGTATTGCTATTTTCCAATTCCTTGTCTTTTTTGTTCTTTTTGCACTAAAATTGTCAAGGGCTCACAGGATTCGCAAGCTTGTTGCCCTAAGTGTGCATGCGTGTGACATGTTTTTTTTTTTCATTTTCAACTTCGCACCGCTTAAATTTCATTTCGCACCCCTCAGCACCCCTAGATGATAAATCCTAGCGCCGCCCCTGCAGAAAGATTGAAGAAGAAAACAAACTACGTAGTTGTCAATTCTGACGAGAACTTTGCCGAATGATGAGCAGCTTCAGAGTAAGTAGATCTTGCTCTGCATCTGCACCCAAATTCCTTCGAAGCCTCTGCTACATTAGCGACTCCCCCTATTACGCAACGAAGCATTGCGACATGCTTTGCGGCGCGTGATCTGAATGCTGAAAACAGCGGCGCTCATTGTCTTCGGCCATTGTGCGCCACTTCATTCATCAAAAAGCACGTGCTGTTCTGTTGCCTCGATTGTTCCTGGGAGATGCCTCATCCGTGGCTTTGGCGCTCAGAGGCCAACTGTCAAGTCCGAAGAGCGTTGATGAATTGTGCCCCGTTGTTCGACGTTGTAATTATCCTCAATTATGTCCACGCAGAAATGAAAGAGGAATTTACTTGTAGATCATATCAGTTGTTCTCCGTATGTCAATGGTGATTGTATTTCCGACTCTTATAATTATTATTATTTTCAAGCACTTCCCAGCCCTAGCGTACGCAGAGGGGAGGCTGAAGGGGCTAGAGCTCCCTCCGAAATTTTGAGAAAAATCAACGTTTTCAGACAAAAGCAGTAAAGAACTCTGGATATAACCAAATGCAAACTCGGCTTAAAATGACCCCGATTGTAATTTTTGAGAGAGGAATGTTTTTAATATACGAAATATCTTATTGTGTATGCCACCCCCCTGGAAAGCAACTTTGCACTATTCACTTTTACAATTCCAGCCCCTCCCGAAAAAAATCCTGGCTACGCCAGTTCTTCCCAGCCGTCGTAGTTGTGTGTGTGCGTTTGCTATTTTCGTGCAATTCCCACCATTTACTTAATTTTAATTTGTTTTCTAATAAAGTAATTATTTTTCGACTCCTCTCATTGGCTGAGTGAATTCAAAAATACTGTATTTACCCGATAGCAGTATAGGTGTAACTGCCAGAAATAAAGCAAGGGGTGGGCCATATATATCCGATGCGGGCACATTCCGACGAGATGATATCAACGAAACTTGACAGTCTCGCGCCGTCTCGTGTGTGAGGACGTCTGTCTCGTTCTGTCTCGAGTCACATCAAATAAGTAATATATATATATATATATATATATATATATATATATATATATATATATATATATATATATATATATATATATAGCGTATCAGTGCACAAACGTTCACAGAGTACAAAGGTCATTAAGGCAATTTTTCTGCTGAGAACTATCGAGAAAACGGAATTTTATCCTTAATGTATGCAACCACGCAGAACAAATCCAGTTGCCACTAATGAATTAACTTCGCCATTACGATGAACGAAAATAATTGGTCCATTTATAAATAATCAGGTGGGTATCCACTAGGTATATCTGAACAAGACACGTAGTAAAGTAATCTTAATTTTCAAATATTACATATTATAATTTACCAAAGTCTCGATGTTTTTTAAGATCAGTCTTTTTCCTCTTCTGAACGTTTGTCTCGCTCCCTGTGTCATCCCAACATTTGAACAGGGATTTATCCAGAAACAATCTAAGGATGAGTGAAGGTATATTTGGGAGACGTAAAAAGAATACTCAAATGATGAAAACAATAACCTATTGTGTAAAAATTTTAAGGAAGAGAATAGGTATATCACTGCGCCTCAACCGTTTAGGATTCCACTTTTAAAGTGCAAGTCCAGTGCCAAGGAGTTAAGCAAACTTTTAATACCAGCTTGCTCGTTCTGCTACACGTCGCTGCGATGAATAGCTAAGGCGAGGGAAAGTCGAAGCAGCGATGTCTGTTCGGAGATAATTGAATTTGTCACAATGGGATGAGAGAGCAGAATGTATTCGTGCACTTAGATGCGCCAAATGAGATCGAGGAGTGAAAGCGAACCTGGAAGAGGTCGAGTGCCAGGAACAGCCAAGGGATGCCGAGGGACGTTTCCTAGTCCACCATCTCGAAAGGTATTCGTTATCCCTCTTCCTGGTGGTCCCATGTAATCAAGAGGTCTCTGGTTATATATTTTAAGTATGTCAAACCTAGGGCTCGGAAGTTGCTGATCTAAAAAATCTCAGAAAATGATGTATAGAATGCCTTAAAATTATTTAAAAATTACCTTTTTTTTTTAAATAACCTAAAAATACTTTTTGCTCTTAAAATGAAAGCTTGAATTTTGCATAAACCACAAGAGAGTAGTTGAGAAATTCATAAGAACCCGTTGTTTGGTGGTTTTAACTAGAGAAGCAAAGTGAAGAAGCAATTAAGTGCTAATGTATTATTATTATTTTTACTTCAAGGTTACATAAAATACACAGCCAGGTTTTTCTGCATAATTAATTCACCTTCTTTCAGAGTGGGCTTGCACGATACAGTAGTCGGTCAGCATCTCGAAGTAAAGTTGCGTTCGCGTATGTTAAGTTTGCATTGGCCATATTTTTGTGTATAATCGAAGTGGTGTACTTGTTAGATAATTTAAATGTGTAAGTTATGCTACCAAATGCATGAAAAAACAGGGCAGGAGAAAAAAAAAAAACAACTTAAAAGATGATTAAAAATGCAACAAAAACTTGCAAAAAATACTGAAAAATGAACTAAAAGCAGGAAAAGCGTGGAAAATGTAAAATAAAAATAAATTTTCTGGTTCTAATTGAAGGGAGATGGACTATTATCACGTTTTGTATTGTCTCCAAGGCCCATAAAAAAATATGATTTTTTTCATAAACTTCCTTGCCGTAGTCAAAGCAACACATTTAATCAGGAAAAATCAGATTAGTTGCTTAATTGGAAACACCAGTGTCCTATAATCTCGTAATAAGTTGTACGCAAATAATTATTTTGATCTAGCGAGTGGCCTCCATTTGTCGTGCATGATAATGCGCTGTCCATTTCCTTATAAGGTCAGTTGGAATCCTGTTGCGCGCCCATACCAATAGATGTCTCTGGCGGGAATCAATCATGACGAACGGCAGTTGTTTTTAAATTTGATAAATATGGCTGGGGGCTCGTTGGGACAATGGTTACGCAAAATTTAATTGGATCGGGTGTGAACAGCACGCGGCAGACTCACTTGCTGGTTTCGTGTCGATGGGTCGGAAACCTGGAATTCAATTTTCATGCGATTTGAGCTTACAATGGATTGTGGTCGCGGCTTCATTACGAGTGTTTTGTTTTCCTCTACCTAGCTTGGTTGCAGTGTGATTATGCAATAAGCTGTAGCAGAATTTTCTTTTGAGTTTCGAGTTTTGTTTTTAAGTCTTCTTATATGCACAGGTAGGCTAATTGGGACTGGAGCTACAGATTAAAGTTAGATCCGAACCACTATGTGCCTCCACCGGGTATTGTATCCGGAACCCCTTGAGGAGAATTTTCTTGAAATTTAGTGGGCTCATTGATTGATTGATTGATTGATTGATTGATTTGGATTATTTTCCTATCCGTTTCATCCACTTTTGCCTAATCGTGAAGACGAGGATATGTGATGAAACTGATGAAGGCATTCTCACGAAGAACACCCATCCCCAGATCGGGATTCGAACCCCGGCGTCGTAACGCGCTGTGCTAACCACTCCGCCACGGAAGTCGGAGATTGTGTCATTGAAGAAGAGACGCTCACAGAGGAATTCCCATGCCACAACCGATACTCGAACATTGAACAACCACTATTAAAGGCCCACGCATTGTCAGAATTGGAACCTCAAGCTTCACAGTGCGTCGTGCTAACCACTACACGGCGAAGACCGGCTAATATTATTCTTCCGGAGCAATCGACCTCCATAACGGGACACGTGATTAACTTCCCGGCGAGGCAATAACAGTATTTTTAATGCGGGAACATTAGCTTCTCGTCTGTTTACTGTTTACACGCCGGGACAAATTAGCATCTTTCTAAAAGGTTCTCGAGACAATGCCACAAGTTCTTGACGATCATTAGGACGGGATCTCGTTTGTAGATACAGCGCCGTAATTACAAAGTGCGGGAGAGTTTCTGCTCTGAAATTTTGTCCGCAGATGTTATCTCCCGCAAGTTCCTTTGTCCGATTGAAGATGTCGCGAGGCGCAACGCACGGGAACAGTTTCATTGCGGTGGGGATGGATATGTAGGTAACGGCGGAAGGGGAGATTGAAGACATTGTTCGTTTGTCCTATTTCCCGTGTTGGAAATTTATTTGGGATCATTTCTAAGATCTATAAATGCCGGTAGGCTCTATTAACATCGGAAAACAGTTTGATTTGTGTAGACAAGATTTAATTCAAGTTACTGCTTCATAACAACAGATGCACGTATATTGCAAAATCATGTAGCAATTTAAGCTAAGAGATTGCTACTATTTTCATATAATTATGTAGGTATTAAATAAGTTCCTACAATAAAGGTGTCCTGAAAGTCACACTTAAAGATTTTTAAAATAAGGCTATTATTTTTCGTAATTAAAACAGTAAATGACGTGTCAAGGTTTTTATTGGAGGAGAGGTGGAAAGTGGACCATGGTGTAAAGTAAGGGGGTGCCAAAAATTCACCTCTCCCGGGTTAAAAATTTATTTGAGTCGCCTCTGGGGGGATTTTCGGATAGTAGGTATAGCCCGACCCACAATCAGGTTGGAGTACATGTTGACATTTTATCCCAGAATGAAGATAAACTCTTTAGATATAATGAACCACCAGAAATGTTCCGTTCCAGGTTACCTGGTTCCGAAAATATGATGAAGTGAGAACCGGGTATCCGGATCCGGAACCGATAATGAAGTACCCGGACCCGAAAGTAAAATTCGTACCGTGATCTGGAACTGAAAATTGGATACCCGGAAATCTTGGGTAGAAATATCTGGGGCCGAAAATCGGTTTCCGAAAAAGGAATATTAAAACCATGTTTGGTTTTTCAAAACCTGCTCCAGCTTTCTGATTTCGATACTTTGTATATTTTTCGATTTCTGTTTACAAAATAGTTTTTTTCGGTTACAGTTTTCAAAACATTCGTACGCGTATTTCAATTCATTTGTTTTTGTTTTTCGATGAAACCAAAAATCTAATGTGTAAAATATTTTCAACAGCACAAATACAAACACCCACACTACGGATAGTTAAATTACCCAACTTGGATAGGTTGAATTCAGAGTCTCATTGTCAAAGATATTACGTGTGAGGTATGACTATGAGTATGTGGATGTGTGTGTGTGTGTGTGTGTGTGTGTGTGTGTGTGTTCTTATACTTTGATCAGTAATTGCTTTGCCTAATCTATTAATTTAATCAGTAACTCCAGGAATTTTCTACGTCCCAGGGTTAAGGGGGAAGGGAGGGGAACGAAATGTGTTTCAAGATAGTTGACCAAGTTTTGTTCCACTAGACCTTGCACTGGAAAGCTGATTATCCTCTCCTGATACTACAAACATGTTTGTTGAAGGTTGAGAAAATTGCAGTAACCGACTCGATGTGTTGTTTTTACTCATGCGCCATGTCAAGAGTCCCCTGGTGACAGGAGAAACATTACACTTGTTAAATTGAAAGTTCGAATGGCAGCAGTAGCCTACGTGCTTTCTACGTTGCTTTCGCTTGAGTGTGAAACATTTATTAAGGTAAGTGCTTAGCTTTCGTCTAGGAGAGCGTTTGACAAACAGAGCATTGGTAGAAATATTTTACTTGCTTCCCAATGAGGATACTAAAAGATTCCTAAAGCCGGTGGCCATATTGGAAAATGGCGGCCAATTTTAGGTTTTTGGCTCATATACATTGGCGGTTGCAAATACGGGAAAACGTATGTGTTCCTATTCCTGTATTTTTTTCATATTCCTAACCATTTTCATATTTCACAAGTGTTTTGCTGTCAATAATAAAGAAAAATGACGAGTGACCCTCTAACATGGATGTCCGCAGGATTTTTTATGTGGAGGGGCAAAAAAATGTATTTTTTTCCGGGGGGAGGGCAAACGAGTCATATTTCCCTTCATGATAATGTTGCCCCTCAAAAAATAGTTTATTAAGTTTGAAGATATATCATGTTAATGCAACACCCTTTCAATCATTAACATAAATTACTGTGGCTGAAATGAAATTATATTTGTGACATTCATTTTCCAGGTGTGGGCCGTGTGTCACCACCCTAGTATTTTCACATATAATTTAGATTTGGGATTATGTCATTAGTCCTCTATAATTATATATACTAATGGCTGACAATTTGACTACCTTGCTTTTTGAACTATTCGCCCAACTCAGAGGCCTTTGTGAGAAGTACAAAAATTAAAAAGGTAAATTTAACAATTTATTGATGAAATAACTATTAGAAATTGGTCATATGTAACAGCAGTAACGTCAACAATAGAAATCTTCCAATAACAAATTTAGTATAATATATACATATCCGATTTACATTAATTTAAATCACAAATCCAACCAACCCATTTCATACAAGGCCAAATAGATGTACCGGACTTAGATTGTGTTCAATATTCGATATTATTGTTCCGTATATAATATATTAGTCAGCACTTTTGGATAGAGAGATCGTAAATCTAATTGGATACCAAATGAACAAGACTAGTAAGTATCTGCCAATCTGAAATGACCATCTGCGCAATGGTAGTATTAAACATGGAATAACTAAATAGTGCACAAATGAAACTAATTAACTAATTGAAGTATTATAATTCTTAAAATAAACTTAAATATATATTAATTATACCACCATTACACAGATGACAATCTCAGCTAACCGATTCCACCAGTCCAAGGTAGAGCTAGGACATGTAACCCCAACCGCTGCCAGAGTAAAAGAGAGAGTAAAAGAGAGAGAGAGAGAGAGAGAGAGAGAGAGAGAGAGAGAGAGAGAGAGAGAGAGAGAGAGAGCGAGCTAGCTCCGCAAGCCACGCAAGAGCCCTCCCTTTCCATAGTCACATGATTGGTGACGTATTACTTCTTCGAACAAGGTAAACAAATGAATATCGAACTGCACACAATCTAATTTATGTTCCTTTGCGAGCGAGGAATAGAGTTACAAAATTCCCTCTCCCCCTTTAAATATAAGTAAGAAGCATTTCATCGCCCGCAAAGAAACACATGGTACTTACAAAACACCATACATTCAAATCCACAAATCATTTGTGTCCTGGTACTTTCGGTCCTCAGGTTCATTTATTAATTAATAGTTGACATTTGATCGATCTTTTTCATTCCAAACGAAATCCTTAATATACAAAAATACCAAGAAACAATACCTTCATACGTACGTACATAACATTTAAAATTCCAATTTCAACAACATTAGAATATATATTTTTTTTATATACGTAACAAAAACAACACAGGGTACCCATTGTAACAGACATGAAAACAAACAAAAAAATCAAATTGATTTTTCTAGGTCTCTTACTCTGGTAATGAATTGCTATTGCTATTATTACTGGATGGAAGAGTAACAGGCATTTCATAAAACTTCTTTATCTTCGAGACATGCACTCTCTTAAACTTATTTTGATCTGAGCAATGTTTTACTAAGACGGACACATTAGTTAAAAATTTCACAATTTCATATGGCCCTGTATATTTATAAGATAATTTACGTGTTATATTCTCAACTTTTTTTGATATAACTTGGTTTTGCACCATTACTTTGTCACCTACAGCAAAATTTACAGGACTAAATTTCCTCTTATAGAGTTCCTCCCTCTTTTTCCAAGCTTTCTTTAAGTTTTGAAATGCCTGGTACAACCTCTCTTTTTGTTCATTGTCAGAAATAACTTCATTTTCATCTTTTAATTGCCATCTAATGCATAACATATCGCTTAAATCTCTACCAAGAAAAAGCTGGGCAGGTGTAAATTTTGTAGCATAACTGATACATGAATTATGTGAATATTGTATTTCTTTTAATGCATTTACCCATTTGGTTTGATCTTTAGCAAACAATGCTCTCAAGCTATACTTTAAGTGAGATATATATTTTTCAGCCATATTTGCCTGACTATTGTAAGGACTTATCGTTGTATGTTTAATGCCCAAATTAAACAAGAATGATTCAAAGAATTGCGAAACAAAATATGAGGCATTATCAGAAGTGATCTCACTCGGAAATCCATATGTTAAGAATATATTATATAATTTCTGTACAATGACCTTTGATGACAACATCTTTAATGGTTCGTAGATAACAAATTTTGAAAATGCACAGACTACAACTAATATAAATTTAAATCCTTTTGATGGCACCAGTGGACCGACACAATCAATATGATATTTTTGGCATGGAGCAGAAATAATTTCAGATGACAATGTATTTACCACTGCAACATTTCTACTTCTACTTTGTTGACAAACATCACAGGCTTGTACCATATCTTTAACATCTTTAGCCATCCTTACCCAAGTTAGATGTTTTTGTATTTTCTTTAGTGTCTTCAACCAACCCATGTGAGCACCTTGTATAACATTACTATGAAAATAAGTAATTACATATCTACGCAAGTGTTCAGGAACAACAATTCTATATGGCATAGTATTAGATTTAGTTCTATAGAACAAGACATTCTTTACTAATTTGTAATGCTGTACTACTTCATTCGCTTTCAATTTATCAATGATTTCTTTTAGATTTTTATCTTTTAGTTGTTCATCAGATATGGATACTGACAATAAGGGATGAGCCCACATGCTCAAGTTAATACCATCTAATTCACTTACATCTAGTTCTTCAGTATTAAACTCCTTACCATCAAACATTCTGGATAAAGTATCTGCTAACTTATTACTTGTGGTCGGTATATGCTCTATTTGAAACTTATACATGGATAGCTTTTCTAAATATCTAGCATATTTTGGGTATTTGGATGCTCTTTTTATCATCCATGCAACACTCATATTGTCTATTTGCAATAGAAATGGTTGGCATCTCAAATAAGGATCAAATCTATCTAAAGCTAACATTAAAGACTCCAATTCTACCTGATATATGGTTTTATTTTTATCAGCTTCTTTCATTCGCTTAGAATAGAAGAAGACAGGTCTTAAATTCCTATCCTCATCTTCTTGCAATAAAATAGAACCATAGCCTGATAAAGACCCATCAGCCTGAACTATAAATGGCTTGTCCATATCTGGTAATTTCAATATTACATTTTCTTCAAATGCTAACTTAATTGTATCGAGCGCATTTTGCTGTAAAGAACCCCAATAAAATTTTTGTTTCACAGATTTTACATCATTTAATGGTGAAATTATTTTCTGAAAGTCAGGAATAAATCTTGAAAAATAATTTATAAACCCTAACAATTTATTTAATCCTCTCAAGGATTTGGGAGCTGGCAAATTTCTAATTGCATCGATCCGCGAAGGATCCATACATAGATTTCCATTACTCACTTCAAACCCTAAGAATTTTATTTTTGTCTGGCCCAATTGCATTTTTTGAGGTGATATTGTTATTCCATAATTTCTGAATCTTTCAAACAATATCTTCAGATGATTTATATGAGATTCTTCATCATCTGATACAATTAAAATGTCATCACAATAGTAAGTAAGAAATGTGCCCCTTAAATCTCCTAAGACCATGTCCATAGCTCTTGCTAGACATGCACTTCCTACACGTAAACCAAATGGCAGAAATTTATACCTAAAATGGCCTGTTTTTGTTACAAAACTAGTTACGTCTCGAGATTCTTCTGCAAGTAAGATATGGTGATAACTAGATTTAATATCAACAACAGAATAAATTTTTCCCTTGCTCAAAAAACTTAAGGTGTCTTCTAAGTTATTTGGAGGAAAACCATCCCATAAAATATGATCATTTACCTTATTATAATCAATGACCATTCTTTTAGATCCATTTTTTCCGTACACAATAAATGCTGGAGAAGCATATGCTCCATTAGTAGGTTCAATAACACCTTGCTTTAACAAATTATCAATAATTTCTTCCATTTCCTTTTCTTTCTTTGGACCCAAATTATATGGCATCATTCTCACTGGAATATTGTCTGTTAATTGAATACGGTATTCGAAACCTTTAATGTGTCCAATAGAATCACTAATAACGTCAGAAAATTGATTTTTAAGCTCACCTAGTTTTTCTTCAAAATCCTGCGAAAGCTCGTTCATAACTCCACAAAATCCATCCGGAACTGAAGTACTGGAAATTGACGTAAAGGGTTTCCTGAATTGATTTCCTGGAACTTGTCCACTTCTTGTTTGCTGTGGAGCACGCTGTTGACCACGTCTTGCCTGATTGAATTGAGAAGCATTCCTTGAAAATCCACTTGTTCTTGGCTGCTGCTGGTTGTATCTTCTTTGTTGTAGATTACCATTGTTAACAGGGGGTAAAGACACAGGTGCATTAATAAAGTTCTCCTGGAAAGATACATTTTGAATATTAAAACTTGAACAGTTCCATTTAATTGGCAAAACCACTCCGCCGTTGTTGAAACTAACTTCTTGTTTCGGCATATTTATGGCCATTTTCGATTTTATTTGAAATTTCACACCCAGTATACAGTCAACAGGCAAATTGTCACTTACATAAAAAGTTTGTGGCCACGATAAATAATCGCACTTCACATTTAATGTTACTTTTTGGTGAAAATATATGTATGTTCCGTTCCCCACTTTTAATTTATCATTGCACTCATTGATCTTCAATTGTCTCTTAAGATTTAGTTTATGAATCACATCTCTCCTGATAATTGAATCTGTACAGTCAGTGTCTATGCAAGCATTTAATGTTTGATTTTCTAGAACAATAGGGACAAACACTGCAACCACGGTATCACTTTCTTTCGGAGAATTTGCAAATGCTGGCATGAAGGTTTTATTCTGTCTATAGGGGCAACTTTTCATTACATGTCCTGCCTTATAACATTGTCTGCAAATTATTGGTTTACTTTCCCCTATGTTACGTAATTTGTCACTAGAAGTAATTGATCTGAAATCTTTAACGATTCTCTGATGTTTCTGCAATAATTGTAATCTAGCTTTTAGATCACACACGCACGAAGGGACACCATTCAAAATAAAATGTTCAGAATAGTTAGGGAGCATTCTTTCAATTAAGCACTGAATAAGCTCTTCTTCAGGCCACCCCAAATCTACTAAAACTGCAGCCCTCCATCGATTTTCAAAAAATTCTACTACATCTTCATTTTTGTCTTGGATACGAAATATGAACTTATTAACAATGAGTTCTTTTCCTAACGTTGTTACAAATTTATCCATTATTTTTTGAACAATTGCAGACCAAGATAGATCACTACCTATAAGTTTCCATATTACGTCACTTATTTTACATGGCAACTTATGTAAAGCAGAGAGAAGTATTTATCTTGCTGGAAAAATATCCTTTTCAATTATGCTGTTTATATGCCATATAAAATCAAACAGATTAAGAGGATTTTCATCCATTACTGAGGGGACATTGTTAATCAAAGTTAAGAGAGTTTGACTAGCGACATTACTTGTTATTTTCTTAATACAACTACCAGCAAAAATTGGAGAATTATGCCCCCCGTTATGTATCTCATCATCACTGGAATCAGAAAAGTCAATTAAATTCTTGGAAGGACGTTTATTTACCCACTTATGCCTACAAGGCATTCGATCATACGATCTTTTAACCTCAACTTTCACTTCCGGTCGAGACACACCTGGCCGTGACGAACTCATCGCCACCTGTTCCTGACCTTCACAATACATCGTGGAAGAAATCGGCTGTATTCCTAATGCACTAGACGGATCTAAATAACCAGTTTGATCTAATGTTTGCAATAGAGAATTTGATTCATTTAAGTTCATCTTTTTTCCCTAAAATTTACTTTTCAAAATGTTACGTACTTCCCACATTGAACAAAACCATGCTCTTCTCTGTCACCACCCTAGTATTTTCACATATAATTTAGATTTGGGATTATGTCATTAGTCCTCTATAATTATATATACTAATGGCTGACAATTTGACTACCTTGCTTATTGAACTATTCGCCCAACTCAGAGGCCTTTGTGAGAAGTACAAAAATTAAAAAGGTAAATTTAACAATTTATTGATGAAATAACTATTAGAAATTGGTCATATGTAACAGCAGTAACGTCAACAATAGAAATCTTCCAATAACAAATTTAGTATAATATATACATATCCGATTTACATTAATTTAAATCACAAATCCAACCAACCCATTTCATACAAGGCCAAATAGATGTACCGGACTTAGATTGTGTTCAATATTCGATATTATTGTTCCGTATATAATATATTAGTCAGCACTTTTGGATAGAGAGATCGTAAATCTAATTGGATACCAAATGAACAAGACTAGTAAGTATCTGCCAATCTGAAATGACCATCTGCGCAATGGTAGTATTAAACATGGAATAACTAAATAGTGCACAAATGAAACTAATTAACTAATTGAAGTATTATAATTCTTAAAATAAACTTAAATATATATTAATTATACCACCATTACACAGATGACAATCTCAGCTAACCGATTCCACCAGTCCAAGGTAGAGCTAGGACATGTAACCCCAACCGCTGCCAGAGTAAAAGAGAGAGAGAGAGAGAGAGAGAGAGAGAGAGAGAGAGAGAAAGAGAGAGAGAGCTAGCTCCGCAAGCCACGCAAGAGCCCTCCCTTTCCATAGTCACATGATTGGTGACGTATTACTTCTTCGAACAAGGTAAACAAATGAATATCGAACTGCACACAATCTAATTTATGTTCCTTTGCGAGCGAGGAATAGAGTTACACGTGAACCCCTCCCCTCTTCCGGACGTTTATGCTCACAAATAAATTTGATTTGTTTCAAATATGAGCCGAAAACCTACAATTGACCTCCATATTCCAATAGAGCTTCGAATTCACAGGATTTAAGTATGATCGTTAAAAAGGCGACATTTCCGACAATTTGTTACCTAATACCCATTTTTAGTGGATAAAAAGCGGACCTACAAATGGAGGGACAACATTTTAAAACATTTTCGTCATGCACAGAGGAGAGAGAAGTGCGTTCATATCCTTACTGGAGATTGGCACCGATTCTTGAATAGGGATTGCTCTTGTGCAAACAGTGTGAGTCATTCGAGGCAAATGTAGAAGCTCCTAATCGACTTTATAAATAATGGATTCGTTCACAGGTTAGGGCGTAAGGAGCGACCTCCTGGTAAATCACTTAAAAGTCTACCTCACTTCCACGTAATGCACCCGCGTAACTGCTCATTGCAGCTGAACGAGGCTCTGGCGCCTGAACCCACGGCCAGGATAACCCTTTATGGAGCAGTGTTGTCCTTTGTGTGCTGAGTGCCCCTTTACAGCCTCACAGCGTTTACCCTAGGTAAGGAGATTTTATGCTCAGAGACAGTTTAAGTACTTGATAAAGGCACGAAGAACAGTTTCGATGTCCAGCCAGATGCGAGGACCTGAAACTTCTTCTTTCCCGCCGCAAGCTGGGTTTGTAGGAGGGGAGAAAACTTAGCTTTACACTTACGAGAGTATTATTTTACTCGTTCTCTTGGGAATATAAAGTCCCTATCACACGGAACTGGATTTCTAGTTGGAATGCTCTAGTTGACGCTGGACTGGCTACCCATTTGCTAGTTTTCGCCTCACACGGTACTTGTTAATACCGTACTTGTCGATAGTCTTTCGTTCCCATAATGGCGGCCGCGCGAGATGTAAACAACGTATCACTTCACACTTTTAAAATACGATAACTATCCAACCGAGAAAATTATCGCATCGCATTAAATGGTTTTAGGTAGAGAAGAACGGCGCTGATAAAATACATACTTTACAACGTTTACTATACACGTATGGAAGAATATTTTAGCTTTTTCAATTGTACACATGCCTTTCGTGTTGTATGCACTCGGAAGCCACAGACAAAAAAAGGCTACTTTACAATCTCACAGATTATCTTCACATGGCCAAACTATGCTCTGATTGGATGTTCCACAGAATCTAGTCGAAAAAGTTAGTAGCAATTAGAACATGTCCTATTCCTCAAAACCAGTCAAGTAGTCAGCCAGGCGGCCATGATTACTACCCAGAAAGTCAGTTCATCGCCAACTAGGGCATTCCAACTAGAAATCCAGTTCCGTGTGATAAGGGCTTAAAACTTCCGATGGTGTAGAAAAACATGAACTGAAAGAGGACAGGTGGAAGATTGTGTTGTGCAAACAGGGTCTGCCCCTAATTTCGTTTTAGTTAAGGGGCTTATCCCCGTATTGTTGTTGTTGAGTTGGTGTTTTAAGTCCACTTTATGCACAGTAAGGCTAATCGGGACTGGACCTACAGTTTTAAGTGGGATCCGAACCGCGTGTGCCTCCACCGGGTATCGAACCCGGTACCCCTTGATTACAAGGCGACGACGCTACCAATGTTATCCCCGTATTGCGTGACGGGTAAAAATAACCTGTGCGCTGATGTGCTCATACTTCAGTCAATCGTTCACAGGTTACAATGAGAAACTCCACAATGAAAGTCAGTCCTTGAGCAGTTCAACAAGAGTCGTATGTTAAGCAACATCTCAGTCGTTCTCCTGCCACCACCATCTTTCGCGTTCTCTGCTCCAAGAGGAGCCTCACTTAAAACAATGTTCACAGCCCCGCGGGGCCTTTGAAGAGAGCCGTTGCCATGGCGACAGTGCGAGCATCAAGAGCGGAAGGATCGGAAAATCGGCGGAACGTTATTTATTGGAGGAATGCTTCCTTTGTGTAGGGAAATCGCCGCTTTTGTTTTCGCTCGCGGTGACGGAAGATTATGAAAGTTTTTGTTATGTCGTTGTCGTCGGGGAGGGATGGCGAACTAATATGCGAAGCCCGTTCTGGAGCGTCTAGTGTGCTTGAACCTACCCCGCTTTAAAATTATACAAACAAGATATTATTTGACCACTGCAGTGCAGATCGCTAGGAGTGGTGGTCAAGGTCGCAGGATATTTTCTCAGGAAGGCAGGGTCTTCAAAGTGGGAGACGTGGGGGTGATGGTGTACACCCCCCCCCCCTTCGCGTTAAGAAAATTCTCATAAAAAGCATCATAGAGTAGAGACCACTTAATCTGCTGATTTTCACGCTGCAATTTCACCACTCGAATTATATGATGTCTTTCCAGATATCTCCGGGGGGCAAGTGCTTCCCTCTGAGAGCACCTTTCGGGGTGGTTCATATTGGACGGCGCAGAAGTCTGATTAAGAGTTCTGTAAAGCATCGAATATAGTGTGTATTTAAATACTCGGTGCTTTGTTGTTTTTTATATTTGTATTTAGTTTCTTAAATACCTTCACGAATTCCACTTTTGTCTTTAATAATTAGTTTTTAAATACGCAGCCGCTCTTAAAGTAAATAGAGAGAGAGACACTAACACTGAACAGGAAAATTATATACATACATATATATATATATATATATATATATATATTAAAAAAAGTGCTTTTATTCACTTGAAACCCATAATAGATACATTCACGCTTTCTTTGGTAAAGGGAGTAACTAACTAACTCTCTAGCCTTCTAAAACCCGAAGGTTCATGGCTGCAGCAATAAAAGCCTTCCATCTGTCCCTATCCTGATCAAGATCTATATACTCTTTTCTTCCCTACCAATTTCTTTTAGATCCATCTCAACGTTATCCCTCCATCTTCGTCTTGGCCTTCCTACAGGTCTCTTACCATCAGGTTTCCCAATAAGAATCCTGTAAACTCCTCTTTCCTCTCCCATTCGTGTTACATGGCCTGCCACCTAAGTCTTCTTGATTTAATCATTCTAATAATATCTGGACATGAATACAAATTATGTAGTTCTAAATTATGTAACCTTCTCCGCTCACCTGTCTTTCTCATCTCTTTTAGGTCCAAATATTTTCCTAAGGATCTTATTTTCAAATACTCTCAATTTGTGTTCCTCTTTCAATGTAAGGGACCAAGTTTCGCATCCATATAATAATACAGGCAAAATTACTGTTTTGTATATTTTAACTTTTAGTTTCTTAGATATTAAACGAGAAGACAAAAGTTTATGAAGAGAGAAGTAACATACATTCCCTGAATTAAGCCTGCTTTTTATTTCCTCTTTAATATAATTTTCATTTGTTAGTATTACTCCTAAGTACTTGAATTTGGAAACTGGTTCAAACGAGTTGTTATCAATAATTAGATTTTGATTATTACCTAACACTTGGTTTCGGCCTGTAAGCATATATTTAGTTTTGGTTTCAGCCTGTACAGCTTCCTCCTGAATAAATTGGTATATATTACCCTTGCTTACTTAACTTATTAAATTTCTCTTCGCTAACTTCCAAACCTATCTCTTTAGCTGCTTTGAAAAATATTTTAACATTATTCTTAATTGTATTTATATCATCTCCTAATTCCTAATAAGTCTACATCATCGGCATATGCTAACAACTGAGTCACACCGTTTAATTTTAGTCCTTCTTTAGTTTCTCTTACCTTCCTAACAGCATATTCTAATGCAAAATTAAAGAGCAATGGATTGTAAATTTGTCAAACACATTAATACCCACACAAATTTTACTTTCTGTTTCACTGGTGCATACTTTTATCATACTAACAAGCTTCTTAGGTATTCCAAACTCGACTAATATATTATATAATTGATCTCTTTTGACTGAATCATATGCTTTCTTGAAATCAATGAATAGCTGATGCACACTTTGATTATATTTCCACTTTTTCTCAAGTGTCTGTCAGATGAGAAAAATTTGATCTGTAGTTGATCTGTTACGTTTAAATCCACATTGATAATCACCTATAATTTCATTAGCATATGAGGTTAGTCTTGTTAGAAGAATGTTAGATAATATTTTATATGTTGTTGAGAGTAGGGAATTCCACGGTAATTATTGCAGTTCATTTAATCACCTTTTTTAAACACAGGAACATTTATGGATTCTTTCCACTGTTGAGGGATTTCTTCTTTATTCCATATTAAACAAATTAATTTATGAATTTGACATATTAACGAATTTCCACCATATTTAATGAACTCAGCTGGTATTAAATCAATGCCAGGTGCTTTTTTTTATTATTTAGCCTTTTAATAGCATCTTTAACTTCTGTCAAGTTAGGTTCTGGAACTAAAGGTTCTGCTGTGTGCACTTCATTTACTTCTGATTTATCTCCTGCATGAACATTTAAGAGGTCATTAAAGTTGTTCTTCCATCTACGTATTTAAAATATCGCTTGGATCGGCCAAAAAGTCACCGTTTTTATCATTTATCAAGTTTACTTTAGGTTGCCACCCCTTTCTAAATTCATTTACACCTTTATATAAATCTCTGACATTCTTGTTTTTGCTGTTTCTTTCAATTTCGTTAATTTTACTTTTCAAGTCATCTCTTTTTTTACTTCTAAACGTGCAGTTAACTTCTCGCTTTATTCTATTATAATTGCTTAGATTTGTATTATCAGAGTTATTTAACCACCTAAGTCTAGCCTGATTTCTTATTTCTATTAGATTATAACATTCGTTATGAAACCATGGCTTACTTTTTTTGGTTTATGGTATCCTGTACTTTCTTTAGCTGCTGATTCTATTGCATTATATGTGCTCCCAATTCTTATTTACGTCTGTTTCAGTTATATTTTCATCATCATTTAAATCCTGCAAAACATCGAATCTATTTGACAGTTTAATTTGGTAATCTTTCTTAATTCTTTCATCAGCAAATTTCCCTGTATTAAATTTTAGAGCTTTTAGATTTTGTTGCTTATGATTTATCACTGCGAGTCTTTCTCTTAATTTAGCAATTACTAAATAATGGCCACTGGCACAATCAGCACCTCTATGTGAACGAACGTCAATTATACTAGTATGCCTTCTCTTATCAATGAGATATGATCTATCTGATTATGAGTTTTACCATCTGGAGAAGACCAGGTATATTTATGGATATCTTTATGTTTAAAAGTGGTACTTTTCACAATTAAATTCTTTGAGATTGCAAAAGTAATTAATCTTATACCATTATCATTACTTAATTCATGAAGACTTTCTTTACCAATCGTGGGTTTAAATGTCTCTTCTTTACCAATCTGTGCATTAGAATCACCTAACAGAACTTTCATATCATACTGGGAAAATTTATCAAAGACCTGTTCTAACTCTGCATAAAATTCATCTTTATCTTCCGTTGGTGCATGTATGTTTATTAAATTAATTTTACACCACCTACCCTGTAAAACTGCATATGATATCCTATCATTAAAAAATTCTACTGTTTTAAGAGCAGAGATAATTGTATTATTTATGAAGAAGCGTGTTCCAAAATTATGATTCTCAGTACCACCATAGAAAAAAGTATAATTTTTAGTTTTACAATTCCCTTCTCCTGGCCACCTAAATTGCTGGACAGCTACTACATCTAATTTATACTTCACTATCTCATTAACTGTACATTGAAATGCCCCAAGTTGGTAAAGACTCA
Source organism: Lepisma saccharinum (assembly GCF_977018435.1). Lineage (NCBI taxonomy): Eukaryota > Metazoa > Arthropoda > Insecta > Zygentoma > Lepismatidae > Lepisma > Lepisma saccharinum. The sequence continues at coordinate 55,563,992 of NC_139234.1, read as the reverse complement.
GAACATTCCAAGTGCCTAATTTAATATCCTTATTCCTAATGTAGATCTTATCCTTAGTCCAAGGAACTCCCAAAGTAGTCCCCGCCCGGAGATCCGAATGGGAGACTATTTTACCTCCGGAATATTTTACCTTGGTAACATCCATGGCCTCATATTGATGTTTCTTGACATGTCTTTTTACAGTGCCGAGTTGTCAGCTCTACGCGTAACCCCCAATATGAATGGGGGACCGCACCTGTCGTTGGTCAGCGGCTCCCTCGGATCTAGCTGGGAGGATCACATAGTAGTCCACCAACCGTACCCCACTTCTGCCAATTGTGGGACGGTCATAGAGCCATGACAGGACAGCTCTGTAAATCCCAACAGAGCAAAATGTTGACCATTTCACTCTGTTGGTTGACTAACTGCAGTGAACTAGTCACTGGGCGATGAGGTCGTCTCATCCCTACGCCGAAATTAATGCCAAATAGATAAGGAATTGAATATTTATTAAATATAAATAGCAACGTATATAACATATAACGTAGCAACATTACTATAAAAATGTTTAGGAAAGAAAAAAATTATGAAGAATGTATTTTTCAAGAGATCATCACACAACACAGTAAAGACAATGAAAAAAACAACTTAAAATCGATCTCTCGTAGCTCTTGAGGGCTTGGCTACAATCAGTAACATTTGGCATTAGGGAAGCAGATCCTGAGAAATTAAGGAAACCAAGAATTCAATGCTTCTACATGGAACGTTGTACTGAAAAAATGAGCACCCTGCCTGATATTGTTTATATATTATATATACGTATAATATATACATAAAATATTCATGTGTGGATAAAATAACTAGCCAAGATTCCAGACATTGTAAATCTGAACAGCATGCCCTTCATCAAGTACCTCTTCAGGAAGGGGCTCTTGTCGAAGGAGATCCACGACGACCTGACCATGGCATTGGGGGACAAGGCACCATCATGTAACTCTGTGAAGAAACTGGTATGAAATTTCAAACATGGACAATTTGGCCTGGAGGATGACCAAAGGTCAGGCTGACCAATTTCTGTGACTACACCTCAGATCATTGACGCCAACCAGAGGATGATTCTTGATGATCACCGAATACCATTCCGACAGATAGAGGAACTACACACAGGCCCGTAGCTAGAACTGATCTCCAGGGGGGCTTTGTAAACCAAGTCCCATTTCTCAAAAGTTTAACAGTATTAAATGAAGGTAAATTATGTGTGTCGGGGTCATTAAGTTAATTTAAAATATAAAATTTAGAAATATCATACAAATACTACAGTTTTTGTAAAAGGACTTGGTTGGTTTATTTAATTTTATGTAATTATGTTATTTTTACGCAGCTTTTCTGCCACTTTTGGCCAATAGCGACCATGAGAATGAATGATGATGAGAGAAAAATTGACAAAGCAGAATTTCAAAGGAACACACGTGCCCAGACAACGATGACGACAACGTTAGTGGATGTACAGTCACTGGCAGTAAAAATGGGACAACTAGATCCTGAAATTCTGGTTTGCCTGCAAGGCGTTATGTGTGCTGCCTAACTCTACGGCGATGAGCTGACTTCAATAGTAACTTGAGAGGGTGAGAGAGTGAGTGTACAATAGAAAATTATGCTATTACCTGAAAGTTAGGCAACACACTGCAGGAAAACCAGCATTTCAGGTGTCCAATTTTTATTGTGGTGGTGGAGACACTTAGTGGTTCGGATCCCACTTTAAACCAGGGTTGTTAAAGTTCCAGGAACCAATAAATTCTAATGGGTTCTATTGGGTTCTTCTGCAGGACCGGAACCTTTTTTCTCTCGCACAATTTAAATTCGGTCCAAGTTGCGTATTGTATCATTGAAAAAAGGTTCCTGGACCGTATTTAAATTCATGAGGAAAAAGATTCCTGGACCGAATTTGAATACTTTAAACACAAAAAGGTTCTTTACGGTCTAGAACCTATTTACACTTGCTGATTTTCTCTCCTGGACCGGAATTCAATTTATTTAAAATTCCTGGAACTTTAATAACCCTGCTTTAAACTGTAGACCCAGTGCCAATTTGTCTATCTGTGAATAAATGCGCATTCAAAACAAATCAAGTCAAACGTGGGAAGGTGAGACGAATATTTGCTTCCATAATTTAAATTTCCTACAACTCAAATCCCGAAGTCGCTATCTTAATGCCCAGATCTCGATATTCTTCATCCAAAACCGGAATTCTGCACTCGAGTCATGAATTCGCATCTCCAATCCCAAATGCAATATAATTCGCCGTAGAAGCCTCGGGGGTTCGAATCCGCAACACCTTGGAAGCTCGAAGGATTCCCGTTTCATTTCGTTGTGACGTGTTCGGACATCGATCAATGGACTCCTTTCAGTCTCTCCACCGCGTTCATCACAGCCTGTCAGCATCCTCTATAGGATTCCGTCCCTTATCTCGCAATCCCGGAAATAGGAGCCCCTTTCAGCGGGCGTTAACCGGAAGCTCGATCCCAATAACATCTTCCACCCTCAACCCCCTCCCCCTCCCCCAGCACGTTGTGTTGGTGAAATGAATGGTATGGAACGACGAGCAAAATAGATGCCAAAGAGATGCTGAGGAAATTATACTGTAGGATATTTTGCTGCATCCCCTACCCTATATTGTGTGGCTGCCAATCCCGAAAATTAAACTCGCTCCACTCTTATTGATGTCAGGATGACACGCATGTCAGTTTTCAATGCGTTGATCTTTCTTGTGGTAACTAAATACATGCACTTGCATGGATTTTAATCAAACTTTCTATTTCCACTGCACAAGATTCTATCAGACACTTCTTTTAAAACAAGACTTAAGCCATAGTCATCTATCTTGACAGTACCTATGAACAATTGACAGAATCTACAAACAAAAAAAAAGTGCTGTGAAGAAACAAACTTTTGGCGATCAACAATTTTTTTTATTTATCTGTGAAACATTTCTTGTTTCGCAAGAGAAAATTCGTCAGGGAGTTTTTTCTTTAATTTTTTCGCTATTCATCCTCTTCGTTGCGATTTGCTTAAAATTGAAGAAAAACTACGCACAACACCGGCACACTTTACCTTCATATTTGGTTTGGTTTTTTTCTGCCACTATTGGCTAATCGCGAAGATAAGAATGAGTGATAAATGTGAGGAAATTGATGAAGGGACACTCGCAAAGATGAAGCATTCCTAGGCCGGGATTCTAACCCGGGACCCCTTGCGTCGTAGCGCGCTGTACTAACCAGCATGGGCATGGGTGTTCTTTCTGAGTGTCCTTTCATCTGTTTCATCATATCATTACCCACCCTCATTTTGGCGATTAGCCAAAAGTGGCACAAAAGCGAAGTAAAATAAACCAAATCAATCATAAGTGGAAGAAAAGCGACGCTAAAGAACAAATTAAATGAAATCAAAATTACATGCAGTGAACTCCTTTACACATATAGCACCGAGCAATGCAGTAGAGAGAAGGGTGTTGCAGGCATTTGAGGATATCCTCCAGAAATAATCTGTCGACCGTGAACTAGCTATTTGAAAGACACAAATTCCCTGCACCCTTTCTTGCCTTTCTTGTTTCGTCTGTACAAGGTGGAGAAATTGTATATTGCTTTTTCCTCTTTCTTTCTTTCCTCTCGCATGTTTGCAGCTCATTCATCGTGCTGTTCCTTTTGCAGGGAAATCCAGGCAGCCACAGGGGAGTGGATGAACGAATTCGTGCGTCGACCAAGCAGACGGAGAGACAACCGGGTGTATGTGCCTCCAGCAGACGTAGTCAAGAGAAGCATCCGCAGGTCCTGGACGATATCAAGTAAGCATATTATTTTACACCAGTGCATACGCTAACTTTCGTGAAACATGCAAACCATGTTCCCATTAACTTTGGATTATGTTTCCAATATATGAATGTAGTCAATTAACTTCTACAAAAAAAAAAATCATAGGTAATGACAGAACACCCATAATTGGTATAAAAGAGACATATTACCACATAGAAGGCATTTTTAAAATAAAAAGATATGAAACGCATATTTTAATGAATGCATTTGAACGTAGAGGCTTCAGTAGTATTTTTATAGGTTACAGTACAGCATGTTATTGTATTTTAGTTTATTGTTGATATTGCTTTTGTGTATATCTTCTCGTATACCCTTAACAACTTTAATAATACTGCTAATTACATGAAAACTAGGAAAAAGCAGGAAGTATACGTAATGGATAAGGTTAACCAGAGAGTAAACGGCGTATACCGCCCTGTTTTACACCTTGTCTTGTATTGTATGCACATCCTTATTTCCACACTGTAATTCTGCTCATACAGAAGAATACAAAATTATGTTGCCAATTGACAATTGCGTGTATTTGTGAGCTTCAGATACATTGGTCCACAAACACAATGAAGAAACAATTTATCGTTGAAGTGATCCTTTTCATCCGAATTCATTACATTCACATCCATTCTGCTAATAATATCAATAGTTATCACTATTCCTTGTACTTCATTCATAGCTAACTTTCCCCAGAAATTAATGAAATATATATGTTTTCAATTTTTGCATTGAGAGATCATACATATTCTAGTGATAATAATATTTAGATTGATTCATTTGTCCTCTGGTTACTGCTGATACCGTTCTTCTTCACTGAATCCTCTATGAATGTTAGATTTTTATCGTGTAGCTATGCAACCATGCTGCATAGGCTCACAGTTGATCGCTAATGAATTAACTTATCAATTATAATAAACAAAATGCATGTTATTTCTAAAATAGTGATATATGTATATTCACATTTGCATCTGAATAACCTTCACGGTGAAGTAATTTTAGTTCTGTAATATACATTCTCGAACGAGACCGAGAATCTCATCCCGATTTTCCAGAGTTCTGTCTCGTTCTCGGATGCTAATAAAATTAGGACAGACTCCCTGTAAAACATGCCAAGGAAGATGCGACGGCATCAAACTGCTGTAAGATTTTTTTACTTTACACTATCATTTCGAGCGTAAGAGACGTATTAAGAAAAATATCTCAACCAGGCCGAACGCTGAAGAGCTTTAGTAGATACATAGGAGTGTTGACTAAATGCTTTTATTCGCCTGTTTTGGTAACTTCACAATATTGCTAATTTTTCCCACTTGTGAAAAATACTCGATGACAGTAATTATTTCAGTTTCACTTACAGTAATTTACGTTAATTTTTATAAAAGACTGAAAAATACAAGTTAGACCGGCACGGACCGTTGTAAGAACACGATATGTTGAAACTGAATTAGTATTTTTTTTTTTAATTGCCTTACTTGCCCGCCCCCAGAATAAAAATCTAGCTCCCCCTCTCCCGCCCCTCCACACACATGTACACGCTTCTTTTTTTTTAAAAAAAAACTGCAGTAGCGCATGCATAATAATAACAAACTTTTGTTTCACCGTTTCGGTTTATGCTTTTGAAACGACTCTAGCAATACGATAGTTTCTACCGAGTCTGCACGTTTCACGCCTCCAAGTGATCGTTGCGCGAACTACAATCGTCGTTGGAGCAATGAGTTTGCAGCTGCTGCCATCTCCGAGGAGAAACTCCAACTATTACGAGGCTTGCCATTCAAGCGGACCATCAAGTCGAGAATGGCGCTTCTCAATGTTACGTTCACGGAACATTACCTGTCAACATTTTTTGAAACAGCCCATACAGGATGCGGCATTATGAGGCCTTTGTTCCAATGCGAACACACCGGGAGTCGGGTGAGGTACCAAATGAAACGTGTTCTGTTCACGGAGGTCTGCGACACCCAAGATCAGTGGCGAAGCGTGGAGTTGCTAGCAGGGTAGGCACAAGAGTGCGATAATATCCATTACTTGCCTAAATCTGTAAAAAAGAAAGGGGGGGGGCTATGTCATGGAGAGTGGGTCAATGTCTCTCCAGGCCGCTTCTTTACTTGTCAGTGGCGTGACGTTTTCAAAAGTGTTGTTACCGGCCATCAGTACGATAATTATGTCTTAGACGTTCTCCTCCCGCCCACCAGATGTCATCGATCTAGATTTTTGTTCATTTTTTTTTGTATATTTTCAACCCCTGATTTATGCACGCACCTCCACAAAGAACTACCAATCATGAGACATCGCGAAAATCCAACGAATAGTGCTCGAGCCCTGTTGTCAATTCTTCATCATTTTTTTCTAAATTTATTTATTTTGCAATGAGGTGAAAAGGGCTAGAAGAACCCCATAATTTTCGGGCCAGTATGACGTCTGTGCCGTAAGGAGACGACAGAATTCCGCACTTTCAGCGACTGTCAGTTTGGTACATTCTACTGTTGCCAACTTAGTTTTTTTTAGCAAGACTTCCTCGCACCGAGGAAAACACCATTGTTATCTGTTGTCTAACTGAAGGAATGGTTGTAGTTAATTCCAGTCTTGGCTTTCTAGATAAATGAATTTCTGATACTTGTATGTGCAAGTAAACATAATTTAAATTTTGGATATTTTCGTCTCATTTGTTCTGCTCTATGTTAATCGTGACGATGAGAATATATGGAGAATGAATTAAAGAGGATAAGGAAACATTGACATGGCCACAATTAGGTCACCTGGCTTCGTAACGTGTTAGGATGACCACCACGGGGCTTTCAAGAAAAGAAAAAAAAAACATAGGTAAAGGTGACCTATCTCATTCAGTGTGAATACTTCGCATCCTACTTTGTTCTACCCACCTTTACGTGATAATAGAACATAGGATCCTTGTTTGGGACCCTTCTATGATGGCAACACGAAATATTACTATGTAATATATAAACGTTATAATAAATGTAGTTGCTTGAGAGAATAGAATCCCAACTTGAGAGAATAGAATCCCAATTTTTAGGCGCAATTTAGCTCTTTTCTACCAATCCAAAGTGACAACACTGGCCTGTTCCGCCAGACCTGAAACAGACATGGCCCCCGCAATAACCCCATAACACTCTTTGTCCTAAACCCAAAAAAAGTCTTCGCTTGTGTCGGCTGCATAAAAAAATGTCTGCTTGTAATATCTATTCGACGACAGTGTTAACGCATTAAATAACGTTTCAACAGCGTTACCCCCACACCCCCTATACGCCTTCATGGCATGGTGCTAAGCACAGGGGAGCACTTTACCTTTTTACCTTTACCTTCAACAACTTTTATTTTTTAAAAAAAAATTGCTGCCACTTGTCACTGCTACTTGCAAAGGAAAATAGAGTTGAAAACATTTTAGAAATTATTGTTATAAGAAGGAAACATGAAAGACCAAAAGTGGCCTACCTTCCGATGTTTGCATCTTCACTCAATTAAGAACTCGATTGTTCTTGCATTTTAGTCCATCACTTCCTTGCATAAATCTGATCATCGCCGCACACGACACGAATCACAAACAAAAGCTCTACAGCCACGAACCTCGCGCTCCGAGCCACGCTCCCTTGTAGCGGCCTGTGCAGGAGACAAGTTTTCACAGAGAGGGAACAAGTTAGGGAATCCCCGTTCACGATAAAAATAAATTACTCTATTTCCAGTGAAAGTAAAACTACTTTGTAAATATAAGGCGTAACTAGCGTTTTAATTTACATAATTTGGTATGAAGACTTACTTTAGAAATATAAGTTCTTTAGACTTTCTGTTTACGCTACGGTGTTGGGTGAATCGACAAGACCATCAGCACTCTGACCAGAAAACGAAGTCAGAACTACAGTACTCCGTAATTTTCAATTTCACTTACGCTTGTCGATGAAAGGAAGGAAAACCTTTGTTTCGTACAAAATATGGAGAATGAACAATGAAATAGAAATCTTTCTGCACGAACACAGGCTAATGTTTATAAAAAAATGCTGGTACACCACAAATTTCCAATCCTGGCGGAAATGCAGTGTTGCTGATATTCTGTTCGGCCTACTGGGTAACACCGCGAGGCCGGCCTCACGAGCACGTTATAAGCATACGTACAGTACTCGTAAGATTAGGCTTCCCGCATATACGACCGTAGGACGGAATGTGAAGAGAAGAGGCCCCAGCAAATGTGCCTCGCTCCGTGGAAAGTTCGTATACTGGACAAGGTTTCGATTTTTTTTGTAATTATCATAAATGAAAATTCCAAACTTTTGCATTGCATTACATATGTTTTGACGAAATAAGTAAATACACCTTTAAAAGAGTAATGGCGTGGGTAGGCCCGGCCTCCTGGCCTCATAGGACGCTTCGCCACTGCCCAAGAGGCATAGGTGGACATGAACTGAGAACGCTCGAATTGGAAATACTGTATTTGCCTTCTGTACAGCATTGACGCTATTACGAGCAGCGTTGTTAATACGTTCTCCTGGATTCGATTCCAAAATCTTTCGTGTTTGTGACAAAGTAAGGTTTAATACTTTAAAACGTTACAACTACAATTTCCCGGGTGGAGGCATATCGCTTTAAACTGTAGTTCCAGTCCTGATTAACCTATCTGTTTATAAGGTGGATTTTTTATACCTTTTTTTAAATAAAACAAACAAACCAAAAAATCTCAACAAATGCTATTAATTTGGAAATAATTTACGTACATAAAGAACATACAATTATAAAATAGGCAAACAATACAAAGAGAGGGAAGAGGTGGGAAAATTAACAAGGAAAAAGTATGCAAAAGATGATTCAAATGGGAGAATGCAAGAAACGAGAAAGTTTAACAGCAGATGAATATTGGAGGACAAGAGTATGCAGAAGTCGGGAAAATCTGGACTATATATTAATTGGCGTAACTTGGTGAGGGGAAGGGGTGCACTTGTCTTCTTCCCCAAATTTTCAGTTATATTAACATTTACAAGTTAAGGGTGCTTTTGTTAACCTCCTGTGTTCCTGAGGAGCAAATATTTGTGATTTTGCAAATGTAACAGTTATTGAGCAAATAATGCTGGACGCTAAATCCGAAGTTCGATCCTGTCCCCTCGAAATTAGTCCCCAAGTTACGCCCATGTACTATATATTCCAGGGCGAATTTCACGAAAAAGTGACCTACATTTAGGTAATGCTAAACAACAAAGGGAAATACACCATCGTGTACTTCAGAATCATCATCCCTAACTTCAGACGTACAAAAGTGACAGAAAGTACATTTTCTTGTGGCCAACATCTGTGTCATGAGCTTCCTCTTCACAGAGAAAGGGGAAAAGTAAACAGTGTTCAACAACTTCGACCTGTTCCGCGGTAAATGCGACAGCATATGAAACGTAGGAGGAGATTGCATAATGAAAAATAACGACGAAAAAAGTGCAAGTCGCGCGGGTGTAAAGACAGCAATTGCACGTCGCGCGCATGCGTGTTCGCGCACGGGACAATGATATGACTCAACCTTCGGTACACGTGACGTAAGGAGGTCTGTGTTTCCAGTGCTCGTTGAAATCGCGTGTGTGGCATCGCTGCGTGCATATTCTTCTTTTGTCTTGTTGTAAGTTGCCGTTTTATTTTAATATTTTTGATATGTGTTGCACGGTGTAAGTGCAACGAGCTTTACTAGCAGCTTTGTCATCAGGGGTGCCCACAGGGGGGGGGGGGGATTATGGCGCAGGTTGCGCCATGGAATTTGGGGGGGGGAGTTTTCTCTTCAAATAATATAAAATTCAACATTTATATATTTTTTTCCAAAATATATGTCAAGATTTTACACCTTAAATGCACCATATTTAATCCATTAGATGAAGAGAAGAGAGTGTTTAAGGGTATTATCGAAGGTGGGCAGGAGAGTTATCCAAATTGTACATACTAGGCTTTAATTGGGAGGGGTACTGAATTATTTTGGGGGGGGGGCAGTGTCAAGGTATTTCTGTAGTGGAGGAGAGAGAGTTCGAATATTAAATTTTGGAGGCTGTATTTAGCGATATGGTATCCACACGCTTTCGACCCCGAACGTGCCGAAGGAGAAGCCGCAAAAGACTAAGAAAGTATTGGCATCCTATTAAATTAACATTATTGAAAGCCTGCAAAGAAATGGATGTAAAAATTTTCTTGCTCTCTTCCCTCGCACTCCTGTGCTGCTAGGATGCGTGTCTGGCTCTTTAATTAGGTGAATGTGATTTTTTTATACTATAGCTGCATTACGAGACAAGCGATATTCTCGATTATGATGAACGATTTTAGGGGCGGTCTTGAGTGATGGGCCCCCTGTTTAGGGAGGAGGGGCAGATCAAGTATAGTGTTCAGTAAAGCAAAGACAAAATTTACTTTCGGTAGACACGCTGTCGTAATTAAATACTTTGTGGGGATTACGATATGGTTTAAGGGCGCGAATGATACGATTTGGGGGGCGCATGACGAATTTGAGGGGACGCATGACATGATTTTGGGGGGAATGCGGCATTGGCATGGGGAGAGGGATGGACACCCTTGTTTGTCATAGTGTGGAAATCGTCGAGTTTAACTTTCGTTACCGTCTTTTCGTTAGATGTTAGACCAATGAAGGGCGCCCCGCAAGGGAGGGGGACCACTCGCCCCCCGACCCCCGGAGATATCTGGGAAAAGTTCATGTAATTCGAATGGTGAAGTTGTAGCGATATTTTATTAGAAAAAATATTGTTTTCTGCGATTTGTGCTGTCAGTTACAGCAATTAACTGCAGGGAAGATTTGCCACTAAGCCGCAAGCTCAGGGAACCGCACAAAAATGAGACGCTGAAGGAGCAGAAGTGACATAGGCAATATTGTAATAATAGCAAAATAAAACAACATAAATTGACTTTGAGCCTATCATTCATCACTTTACTGCCATGAAAGCCAGAAGTTTTAGGCTAGCGTTCTCTTGTTAAATCAAAGTGTATTGTTCTATCGAAGTTGAATGAATAATTTTCAATCAGATGCCTATATTTTAAGATTTACAAGTGTTATTAATACAGAACATGCAATTCGTGGAAGTGTAGAACCATTATAACAAAACTGTTAATATTATTGTTATTAAAAAAATATTAATAATGTCCAAAGGGCCCAAATGGATAACCTAGGTCTAGGAGCCCAAAAGGATAGCCTAGGGGCCCAAATTTTATAACCCACCCGATTAACTCCCATGCCTAACAAAATAACGAAAAAACGTTTTTATAAGAGACATTACATAGAATCATGTTCACCGCCGTTTTGGGAAGGAAATATTAATAATCCTGACGTTCAGGACTGAAAAAATTCTCCAGGTGGGGAAAGTTTCGAAATTTCTCGATGCGGTGAAACTTTCGAATTGTACACACTATTTCTCCTTCAAGTTATTGTTTTTACACTTCTGGAATAAAACCTTGATTTCAAGAAATTTCAGTGCAGAAAATATGAAGATTTAATCACATTTAAATAAGATCACTTGGAATTTCTCGGCTGTTCGAGATTACGAAAAGTCGGGATCTGACCTTGATAATTTACATCTTCTTACTTTGAATTATTACTGTTTTTTTATATAATACCCTTCGGCAATGTTGCATCATATGGTGCCTTTTGATTGTTACAGTTACCGGTGTGGCCTGCCCAAAAAGGCAGGAATCTTGCGATGCGTTTAAATATTCTCTGCCAGGACAATTTTGACGTGACTGTGTATGGTCTCTTTATATTTCAAGATTATTCGCGACGAGGAAGGAAAGATGATTGCTTATTGAAGTTTCCAAGCCACCCAACTCCCTTTTTTGAGCGCATGCTACAATTCGGAGACCAGTGTGGTTTAAAATTTAGAAAAGGCTTTTGAAATTTCCGTGTTTCGACGTCGAAATCTATAAGCACTTCTTGCTGCAATATGACGTCCCAGAGGTACGATTTTATTGTTAAAACTAATACGGGTTTAATTATAGTTGTGTTGAATTTATTGGTCCGATTCAGATATTGTACTGGGTCTTTTTTCTTCTTTTTTTTAGCATGTTTCTTTAAAGGATAGGAAAGTCTCCATTTTTATATGTTCCGGAGTTCAATTTTGTACCATCAGAGTGGAAAAAAATCAGGCCGCGATTACGCTAGGTTAAAGATAGGGAGAACAGTTACCTTCTGTGCCTCTGTTCCTTATTTCTGGCTTCCACATGCTTGATAATTTTCTCCGATGCTCTTTTATTCACGCAAGACGGGTCAAGGTGATATTTCTTCCTTAATATATATGCAAAATATTGGCACGCTGCATAAATTATGCTTTATATCCCATCACATACATGTTCCACAAGTGCCACATGTTCTTCAATAAACAATGCGTGAAACATTGTCTCCAGCAGGGTAAAACCTTATGTAATGAAAGCTAGTATAATTCGCCTTTTGGTGCGTTGCCTGTCTTCCAGTTATCTCCTTGAAAACCCACCTTTTCTTTGTCTTTGAGGAATTTCGATTACTGCTTTCAGATCTTAGCTGTAGACATTTGAAAAATGCTTTCTTATTTGCATGAAGAATTACGCAGAAATACAGGGGGCGACAGCGTTCACAGAGTTCTTTGAAGTCGCAGTTATGTCTGGAAAAAGTATTTTTATTGATTGACCTTAGTACGTAATTGTACAGAAAGGCAAAAGCGTATCCAGGGGGCGGGTCCAGTAAGTTCGGAACCCTCTCCCCCAAAAGAATCCTTTCTTCTTTAAGGAAATACTATGATAGATTCAGCATACTTTCCGACGAGACACTTGATGTGGCAGGTATAGAACATTCTCTCTGTGTGCACGGTTTGTGGATTCTGAAAAAAAAATCCACGAAACGCTTTTTTTAGTTTCACACTGGGTAGTGGTATACCAGCAGAAAATCTGACTTCAGTGGGAAACTGTTTTGTTACAGTAAGTGAAGTATGTCAGGTTTTTTTTTTTTTTTTTTTTAGAAATAATACATGAAGAGGTGAAATACTAAAAACCAAATATATTGCATTATGTACCAGACAGTACAAACGAACTATTGTAATTGTGTGAAACTCTATTTCTAGAAAAAACATGATTTACTTCATGTTCTTGTTAAATTTCTACAACCTTGTCGGTTAAGGGGAAATCTCCGAGTGAACCATCCCAAGCAAGCGATCTTCCAGCCGCAGTTGAAAAGGAGACTTTCTTAAGTATACTCTTTATCTGAGAAAAGTTTTGCAGTTTCACTGTACAAAGTATTTAGAGCCCTCATCACAATTTAGCCTCTGCTCTTTCTTACCAAAGAGAAGTCACAGAACAGACTTCGGGAGATTTCAGATGAAGAGTTTAGCCAAATATTTCAAACTGCTTCTGAAATGTGTCAACAGACATTCAATTCTGAAATTGCTATTCCAACAATAACAAAACACACACTAAATACCCGAGATAACTATTCTCGTACTATTCTGGAGGGGTGGACGCTTCATTGGCCTTGGTGGATGGACACCTCTATTGCCAAGTTCAGACTTAGTGTCCATCTAACCAACCTGGGCGTCCCCGATGGTGCAGTAATAGCGTCGTCGCCTTGTAATCAAGGGTTCCCGGGTTCGATACCCGGTGGAGGCACACAGTGATTCGGATCCCACTTGGTCCAGTCCCGATTAGTCTTACTGTGCATAAAGTAGACTTAATACACCAAATCAACAACAACGATCTAACCAACCTACACGTTTCTTGTGAACGCGAATACACGTAGAATATCAGCACTCTGCCATGAAAACGTCTGTGAAAAACAGCTGCTTTTGTCTCAGGTTGGTGAGTTGTTATGTTGCAGAATGGCGTCCTTTTTTAATCCACAAGGCTGCAGACGTTCCGGCAGGGAAATCTTTGATAACTGAGCCATTAATGGTTATGCATTCAATTCCATTTTCTTTGAGGAAGATAAAAACATCCGTGGCAGGGATAAAAATAATTTTCTTTTGCCAGGGATATATGTTTCTGTGGGGGAGAAATCCCCGGCACCCCCCCCCCCTTTCCGTTAATTCGCACACTGCACAGAATAACAACAAAACAATAACTGAAGCACACAGTCTGTTGTAAATAGCAATCATGTACAGTATAACGACACTGTTGTCGGCCGCACATTGTTGCCATCATCATCATAATTTACTACTCAAATTAGGCTATGAACGCTGTTGCACCCTGTATGTATATTTTAAAATATTAATGGGTTCATTTTCATGCATATTTCGTACATTTCTGGCGCGTTACTGTTCATAAGCCATCAGCCTATAGTGTTGTATTATTGTGGAAATATATTAATTTGTTCATCAAGGACGCTTCGTGATTAGTATTCTACGTTTTCGAATTCCGAGCGATGTGTGTCCAAATTGGAGTTTATGCTCAGATAGGTTAATCGGGAATGGATCTACAGTTTAGAGTGTGATCCTAACCAGTGTCCGGGCCTCCCCGATGGCGCAGTGGTAGCGTCGTCACCATGTAATCAAGGGGTCCCGGGTTCGATACCCGGTGGAGGCACAAGTGGTTCGGATCCCACTTTAAACTGTAGGTCCAGTCCCGATTAGCCTTACTGTGCATAAAGTGGACTTAAAACACTAAATCAATTAATCAAACTAACCAGTGTCCAACGTGCCCCCACCAGTTATCGAATCCGCCGGGACCATTGCAAGGCGACATCGTTATCACTACGCCATCGCGGAGGGTTGGTGTGTGTGTGTTCATTCACCCCGTTACATCCATATTGATTGATTGATTTGGTGTTTTAAATCCACTTTATGCACAGTAAGGCTAATCGGGACGGGACCTACAGCTTAAAGTGGGATCCGAACAACTTTGCGCCTCCACCGGGTATCGAACCCGGGACCCCTTGATTACATGGTGACGACGCTACCACTGCGCCATTGGGAGGCCCTGCACATTCATATTTTGAAATTGGGTGCATATTTATTTAACTACTGTCAAAAAGCACGTGAAGATTATATTTAAATATACCATCTGGGTGTATTTATATATTTCTATTTATCGTATATTACGCCGCTTTTCTGCTTCTTTGGACCACAGCAACGGTGATGATCAGATGAAGTTGATGAGGAAAGAATATAGCAGCGACAGAGCCGTGCCATATCCACGCAGGGACTCGCACTCGTAAAGAAAGACCAATGGTATACTATAAAAAGGATTCCTGATGTAATTGAAACTTCTCTTTTTTCAGGCCGGTAAATGAGAATGAAAGATTTTATCAAGCTGCAATTCAGGATCGACGAGACATAAGCCTATTTCGTGGTAGGAAAAAAAATTCTCGTCCGTTTCGAATATCCATTTTTCAGTTTTTAAAGCAACGATTTCGAACTTTTGCAAGGTCTCCTCGATGGCGTGGTGGTAATGCTATTGTCTCGTAATTAAGGGTTTCAGAGTTCAATTCTGGGTGGAGACACCTTACACAGTGGTTTGCATACTACTATAAAGTATAGTTCGAATCTCCATTAGCTTCTCGGGGTGTAAGGGTTGGTCGTTTCTGAAGACACCAAAATGTCAACCAACCTCACTTCCACGTAATACACCCTCGACTGGATCTTGCATACTAACGAGGCTCTGGCGTCTGGAACTACAGCCAGGATAATCCTCTGTAGGGCTCGTGTTGTATACTCCCTACATGTTTGTGATTGTCACATCACCATTCATCCTCATCTTCGCGATTAGCCAAAAGTGGCAGAAAAGCGAAATAAAATAAACTAAATCAATCAAACAGTCAATCAATCTATTACCCTCTCTGTGAATAAAGTGCACTTGAAACAAAGTTTTGAACTTTTGGAGGCTGTAGCTCTCGGAACTTTTCTCCTTTCTATTCATGTCCTTTCTGCAGTCATTTTGAGTTGCAAGTTGACCGAAAATAACTTTAAAAATATCTTTACAAACGCAGTGTATAATTCAGCCGACGGATATGACTACTTCGAAGACTGACATGCTACTTTGCAGCTCTCTAAAGGCGTTACACACGGAAGCAGCCGTAAGTGAATTAGTTCGTGAGCGATTAATTTTTTTAAAAAAATGCAAACTTCAATGTAAATTGCAAAACTCCGAATCACCTCATTGTTTCCAACTACATTATATGTCGGTCTCATTCATTGTACTTTCTTTGTTTCTGTACCCAAGCTCAATCGTTCGGCTGTAGTAACATTGCATTGAGTTTCTTTGTTTGAGTTTTTGCAATGCAAAAATAAGGGGGGAAAAGAGAAGTCGAAAGTATTTGATGAACAGAAAAGTATGCTAAGCATGCAGTCACAGGAGGTTATGCATAAGTAGATTTTTTTAATGATCTGTGTGATTTATTACCTCTCATTTGTAGCATAAATACTTGAAACACACCTCCTTCAGAGGATACTGGAAATATCTTACGTACCATCCAGTTGTGCAGCAAAAGAATAGGATAAGTGATCAAAGTGGTCGCGTAGCAATGGAAGCTTACGGGAAATATTTTCATTTTTAATTGTCCATATCTTGGTTCTATTAACCATTTGCAGCAGAATAATAAGCAAAACGCAAGGAATAAGACCTAGGCAATAATATGAAGAAGTTTACATCACGCAATTACAATAAATGGCGTTATACAAATCAAACAAAAAGTAATCACGACTATCCTCTTATATCGCCCCTACATTGAAACCTGAAGTTGCGTATGGGTAAATAAATACAATTTTACGTATTAAATATTTCGCTACCACACCAATACTTATTATCCTTCATACCTTCCAATTTTCACAGATGTTTGTTATTAATAATTTGTTCATTATAATTTATATATCTAGTATACATAGGATGTCGCTGTCGCTGTTGTTATATGACGTCGCTTTTCTACGTATTTAGGGTAACCGCAACAATAAAAATGAATGATAAATTTGATGGGCTAGATGAGTGTGGCAAGCACTGGTGTACGCAGGGGGGGCTTAAGGGGCTGCAGCCCGCCGAAATTCTTAGAAAATAAAAAATCAAATGAAGAGAGTAATGAAGTAAAAAAAAACTTTAAAATGACCCCCAATAACTAATTTTGTGTTTGAATAACTTTTAAAACGAAGGATTAAAATGGTAATTGGAGCTCGTATCTAATGAAAATAGAACAGCGACAACGGGATATCAGCGAAATTGATTTTCGGCGATACATTCTATGAACCAATTAGATTCATGGCACTGAACCCGCGTACAATTTGAATTGAATTAACATAATCCTTGAGTGAGGTGGAAATGGGTTTTGGATTATTTTTTTTTTGTAGATGTGAAAATCTTTAAACTAGTGATGCAAACATGCTTTCGCTTACATTAAAGTTTACACTATGGTAAAATTGCAGAAATATTCTACCTAAACTGATTTGTGTTTAAAAAACCGTAACATCAAAATATGTTTTTTAGAAATTAATAAATAAATAATAAATGAATAAAATGCAATGTCGTGGGAAAGCGTAATCCCTTAATAAATTCAAGGAAACTCGTGCCAGCTCGATGGCGAATCTGGTCAACCGCGTGTTCGACTTTGAATCCCATCACTGGAGTTCCCGACTTGGAGTCACGTCGTGGGCATTGATGTTCTTTGTGCCTGCCCTTTCATCAATTTTATGTGATCAACACTCATCGCCGCGATTAACCAAAAGTGGTAAAAAAGCGACGTCAAATAACAAATACATGAACAATAGGCCTGGCCTCTGTCTTGGTTTAGCAATGTGATTTGTTAATCACTATACGGTGGAGGCCGAGGCGGAAATAAATATCAGTAAGAATAAAAATTCATTACAACTTACCCTTCCTGGAGACTTATGATTTTGAAGACGATGCTACCCACTGTCGTCTTTTTCTTGCTGCACTTGCTTCCATGGACTTGAGTTTCATTAGTTTATTCAAATGTCGAATTCTAATAAAAGTTCTTGTTCTGACATACAGGGAAATAATCTTTTCGTTAACTTCAGGAAATTTTGACTGAAGTACTGTCTTTAGAGTGTCCATAACTTTATGTTGCTTGGAAACAGTTGACCCATGGAAGGATGCAAACACAATCTCAAATTGAATAACTTTTTCCATATCCGAACCACTACGTGCCTCCACCGGGTACCGAACCGGAATCCCTCGATTATAAGTCGATGACGCCACCACTACGGGATCGGGGAGGCCCTCAAAATAGAAATAGATGTGGTGCCAGATTCCTTAAAGCCCCAATTGGTACACTCTGCAACAGCACAAGAATGTTTACCTTTGGCACGCTTATTCATGGTACAGACACCGAATGCACGTAATACCACCTAAAATTACTCGCTTTAATATTCAAGACAAACAGCACAAGCACTTCTGTAAACGAATACCTGATCGCTACTACTGGACCTGCAGATTTTTCTGACATCTGGGAGAAATCTGTGCCTCAAAGTTGGCTTATACCGAACAATGAAAGCCATGTCGCTTTCGGAAACTGGAAGCAATTACTTTCCATTTGAATGTACCCAACTCCAGGTATAAACCCCTCGGTGTACGTCAAATCGTCTATCGTATATCCCTTACCTGGAGGAATCGCTAGTGTAACGCTCTATGAACTCAGAAGCGAACCCTGGTTGAGGTATGGGTGTGTATCATTGTGTCTTATCTATTTCGTGTTTCATTTTCATTTCATTGCCCTAGTTTGCTCTATATGTCAAAAAGCGACGTGAAATAATAAAACAGATTGATTGAATTGGCGTTTTAAGTCCAGCTTATGTACATTGAGGCTAATTGTACCTACAGTTTAAAGTGGGATCCGAACCACTACGTGCCTCCACCGGGTACCGAACCCGGGATCCCTCGATTATAAGGCGATGACGCCACCACTACGCCATCCGGGATGCCCTCAAAATAGAAATAGATGAGAACGTTAATTGGTTCAGTAACGATCTCGCTACCCAGCGAAGGTTTAAGGCTCGAGTCCCGCCTGGACATTGTGTCCCTTTGCGGGTGTCCATCTATTTCATCTATTCATTACTCATCCTATCCTTCCAATTAGGTAAAAGTTACAGGAAAGCAACCCAAAAAGAAGAAAAAAATATTTGCCTCGTAATGACGCAATTTGACAAGGACGACCGCAAGATTTTCTCACAGGAGAGGCAGCAGTGCTCAAAGAGGGAAAGGTTTTGGAATGCTATCTCTCTAGTTAAGAAAATCCTCTTAAAGAAAATTCCCCCACTAGGATAAATTGCATAGACATCTTCCACCCACTGCATTTTGTCTATGATTTTGAAATATACTCGTACTTATTATGTTATGCAGCAGTAACTTCAATTAATTCTTGTCAACAATAAGTCGCCCTTGCAAAGAAGTTGCTGAAATTCTACTGCTGGAAATTTTTAAAAATACAACACTACCTGAATACATGTACAATATATTGACATAATTTGATGCATGTTTCTTCCGTATCAAAAAAAAACACTACGTGTTAAATAAAAATTAAAAAGAAGGATACTGTTATAGACATTCGTATTATTGAAACTGGTGGCAATATTTGCATTCATACGGCTTAGACGTTTATTATTGCGTAACTGTAACTTCATAATAATAATAGTTTTATTCACACGAACACAACACCGACATTTTGGAGCTTCCCGTGGATGCAACTCGACAGAACCCAAAGACTACAAAAAAGCCTAAATATAGGGTCGTTACACACACACAATATACGTATATATATATATCCTGAGTGCCCAATTGTATTAATTTTACATACTAGTGACTAGCGAGGCTCTGGCGTCTGGACTCGTGGCCAGTATAATCCTCGGTGGGGCTCGTATGATTGTCCCTTCATCCGCATCATTTTATCACGATTCATCCTCATCTTCGCGATTAGCCAGAAGTAGCAGAAAAACGAAATAATAAGAAATCAATACGTATGTATGTGTCGTTCATTTAAAGACGAATTTCTACTGGGTTGATCGCTACTATGAGGATGAATGATGAACTAATGAGTGGAGAATGAGACAAGCATTGCTATATGCCTTACTATGGTTCAAACTTGGGCCTCTGGCTTCCTAAAGCGTTATGCTGTCATGGAGACCCGTTATATACATGTAGAGGGACTTACTTAATCCTTTCCGTTCAATCTTACTCTCTCGATCCTGTTGCAGTTATGTCCATGCTATAATTAATTAAGTTAGTAAACTATTTGCATGAAAATATCCGCACGAGACTCTACTCCCACCCCCCTGCAGCACACACAGGCATTTCAAATTGTTTCACTTTACGATTTTTCGGGTGTTCTATCTATTGTGCTCGTCTCAAGATGAGACTCTCATCTAATAATCATTTAACTTCATTGCTGTGTCTCGTAATCAAGGGGTCCCGGGGTCGATACCCTGTGAAGGCACGTGGTGGTTCGGATTCCACTTTAACCTGTAGGTCCAGTCCCGATTAGGCTTACTGTGCATAAAGTGGACTTCAAACACCAAATCAACCAATCAGCCAACCAACCAACTTTATTGCTGCATGTAGAAGTGTAGACAAATAGTGTTAAAGAACCAAAGACATTGATTCCCTTTTTGCTGAATTCAGCATGAATTTGTTCGTTTGCCATCCTCAGTTAACTTGAGAAGGTACGAGAAAGCAGTGAAGAAGAACTACATGTTATAAACATTGCTTCCCAAGAGTTATAATCGCATCTATGAGGCGATAAACTTGTATGATTTTACATGTTATTAAGCGGCCCGCAGCTGAGGGATCCCCTTTTTGACGTCACTCTAGCAGAAGACCTTCACGTTCCGCCGTAGCGCGGGAAGCCGGAATAGCACCCCCTGCCAAAACACAGCCAGGGCCGGATTAAGGTGGGTGCTATTGATGTTGCAGCATTAGGCCCATTCCTGAAATAGGCCCAGATGAAAACAGAAGAGAATGTTCCGAAAGCTGAACAGTTTTCTTTTGCTATATTAAACTGAAGATAAATCTTAGAATGAAATTTTGGAGCCCCAATATCGGACGGCTAGACACAGCGATACTTATTATAGAGTTACTATTATTCTTTAAGCATCAGGCCCAATTTCGTCTTAATCAGGCCCTGAGCACAGCGTCTTAGACCGCACGGCCACGGAGGAAGACACCTAAAATATTCATATCGATATCAAAAATTATGTTGATGTCAAATGCTGTTTTGGAATTTAATTAATGCAAAACAGTTTCTTCAAGTAAATATAGGGTTCCAAAGTAACGGGTTCTAGAATTTTACAAAATCTCATCAAAAGCACATAGTGAAAATGTCTTTCAGTTTCAAGTTTTCTACCTATTGAGTGTGGCTTTACTTCCATTGTTGGTATGCTCGTTTTTCAACACTCATGCATTGTTTTTGCTTTCAGACCCTTCTTCCTGGTCCGGACCCCGCAGTTCTCCTGAGCTCAGGTCGTACAGCAGCTTGTCGTCCCCTCGCCACAACCAGCTCCCAGTAGACCAGCCCCCGGGCGACGAGAACAGGCCTCCTTGGATCCGCCACCAATCTCCGTCGCCGCGACTGCGCCACCACAGCCCTTCGCTCTCCAAGGCCCCACCGGGGCACCGGCCGCCCCAGGCGTTCAGGGCGCCGCTTGACCCCCGCCCCGCCGATCAGAATCCCTCGCGCTCCCCCAGGGCGGTTCCCAGGAGGGTGGTGTTCGGGCAGCACTCTCTGGACCGCCGACTGGGGCCCGCTACGGAATTCGCCCCCTCGTCGCTACCAAGGTTGCCCCACCTCGGCGTCAGCGTCGATCACAGAAGCAGGAGGGACTTCGTGCTGCACAGGCAGGAAGCGGAAAAGGAAGTGGACCCGCCCTCTCAGGCGGTCGACGGCACCCCGAAAGAGAATGCGAACCCGGGATTCCACCCCGTGCCGCCCCCCAGGCGCAAGAGCCCGCTCGGGAAGCAGCAGAACGTGAAGGAAGAGGAGCCCGTGCCGAGGCAGCGACGTTCGAGCTCCGTTTCCGACTCCGGCGTCTTCGAGCCCAGGGGCGACAGCTCGCCCTCGCCGGCGCCCTCCCGACGGGACAGCTCCGGGGAGGATTTCGACATCGAGCCGCTCAGCGGGACGGTCTTCCGGAAGGTCACAATCAAGAAGAGGAAACAGGAGAAGCACAATATTGACACGAGTGAGTACTTCATCTTTTTTGCACTCTTTGGCTGTATTTTCCGCTTATCTAACATACTGGGTGTCTGTTTACATTCTCAACAGTTTAGACTGCAATATCTGCTTTTGCCACTGTTGAGGTTCGACTACATTTCTGCCCTTACCTCTCCCCCAGCGTTGTACCCGAGGTACCCATTTATTTGAGCCTGGGTGCAGGGACAAACCCGAAAAAATCCTGACATTAGTTCACCCACACAGGAAATCCAATCCAGGTCTCCCGCGTGGCAGTCATACGCTCTATTGACTAGACCACCGCGGCTTCACTATACAGACTAGTTTGTTTGTTTTTCTTTAGAAAATGAGAGTTTTCAACTCAACTAATAAGGATTTTTTGTGTGATTTTGAGGGCATTTCCAGCCACTCTCAAGCTCGATGCCCCCTGATGGCTATGCCACTAGTATTTCTGCATCAGGTTTACCGTAGAACACTGAATATTGGTATGCGATCGCCCCTATCGCCATCCGCGTGGATCCGCACCTGAGAAGAACGGAGGTAATATGGGCGGAGAAGTGGATATTTTGACAACGTAGTGCAATTTGGCCGGGGGAGGGGAAGGGAGGGGGAGAAAAGTATCCATCTGAAAGAGTTTTCCATAGTCGTTGTTTCTCCCAACTATAATATCTTGGAGTGGGTTGCCTGACTAACGGTTAGTTGGTGGACACACAGTTTACGTTTCCTTACTGCGTACGCATCTATCTTTTCATCAATTGAAGCATTTGAGCGAGATGTTGAGCGGAACAGAAAAAATAATCGGTGAACGAAGTTATGGCTGCACGACTTTTGGAGCGCCCTGTACAAGCTAGTTCGAAAAAAGAACTAGCAGGAAACTTCCGGACAATATCATGTTGAAACTTGGAAGTGTTTGAGATAAGAAGCTCAGGTTCATCACAGAAGTAACTGGAGTGACATTGCTTGTCCATTAGCCCTCCCGCATATTGCGAAGACGAACAATTTTCAATCTTTCTTCTGATTGGTACCTGCAAGCAATCAAATGTCATCCAAGAATTTCTGCTAATAATGGTTGGAAAGTAAACAGACACTCGGTGCAGTACATAAAGGTGTAGATTCTATGCATGCAAACTATTTACAGCTTGCTCCTTAACATTGTATAGGGTTGGTGTAGCTGTAGTTTTTCTCCGTCTGTCTTTGGTGCGTGTAAGTCTTCATCTTCCACAATGCAGGGTTTTGTCCAAATGAACAATCCTTGTTTTGACCCGGATGTGCTATCAGCTTGACAATATCCTCACGATATTTCCTGTCGGCATTTTTTCACGATATAGCAAAGCCTATGTACCACGAGAGGCATTAGTTCGCTCCAAGTGTGCGGCCTAATGGGGTGCAGTTGCAACTGTAGGTGGAAATCAACCCAAAAACCGGAATGAAAATAGACTTTCGTTTTGAAGAGAGGCATTTGGAAAATTCGTTCAATTGAAGCGGTCACTGTGAATCGGTGAATAGCACATTTGTATTTTTGTTAATTAGCGTTGGCCTTCTTCCATTTGTGGCTAATCGACACGATGAGGGTGAGTGATGATGAAATGAAGTTGATGAAGGGAGACTCGTGCATGGCGAGATGGAAAGTCGACGATTTAATCTGCTCGACTCTCGAACCGATGAATAGCATACACATCGACAATTTACGATTGATATTGAAATCCTTTGCTCATAGTTTGAGCTCAGTAATCCCCTAAATGTATAAGTGTGCCAGCCAGACCAGCTAAAAAAATCAAAAAGTAAAATAACCGCAATTTGCCAGGTTGATTGATTGAGTTCGTGTTTTAAGTCCACTTTATGCACAGTAAAGCTAATTGTGACTGGATCTACAATTTTAAAGTGGGATCAGAACAACTATGGGCCTCCACCGGTTATCGAACCCGGGGCCCCTTGATTACAAGGCGACGACGCTACCACTGCGTCATCGGGATGCCACCAGCGCTGTCGAGCCAGGGATTATTATATTATACAGGGTGTCATTTTAATGACGCCCACGGACCACAGACTCGTATAGAGGACATCAGAACAAACAACTTTTCTCAGTAACATTGTTCTCGTTGGTGCGTCGATTCGACGCTACAGCCGTTGAAAAAAAAACGTTTTTCCGCCTGGTTGCTGGCAACCCAACACAACGTTTGATCGTATCTGTGACGTCATTTCCTGCGGCGAAACCGCACGGCAGAATTGCAAGGAACACAAATTTTGTGAAAAATGACAAACTACCAACTACATTATTAGCTGTAAAACGAAGCGAGAAACGCGTCCAGGAAACCGAATAGCCTACCAGCCAAGAAGATCAGCAGTCATCTCAGGGGAAGGGGGAAGTGAACCAACGATATGAGAAATGATAAAAACCGCGTATTGAAATTCTACTCTGAAGGATAATATTATTATAATTATGCTTAATCCATTAATTTCTCAAATATGCGTCAACTTATGTTACATTCTTGTGAAACCTTCATTTAAGAAGAGCACTCGAATTGCCATTTGGGGAAAATTTGAGAAGGTGTCCAACGTATGCCACATGAAAGTTCCCAACACACTTACAAACACACACACACACATAAAACTCTCAGTGCTATATCATGGAGGTTGACGTGCTACGGATCGATCTACATCAGTTTAATGATATGATATACCTTTATTTTAATAACTTACGAATGGAGTTTATATCTGTATTCACGATTAATAAACAGTATAGAAGCTTCCATGAACATTGCATCAGAAACTTAAAATATGTGTTTAATATAATATAAAGTAATTCCGAATTTATCTTCAAGGTATAGCGATATATTTTGATTTTACCTATAGAAAGCATTTTACCCAATTTGAATAGGACGAACTTAGTATTTGTACAAGATAACATTACACAAAATTGTAATCGACATAACTAGTATCTTGTCAAATTGCTATTTTTCCAACACAAATTTCTCTGTATTCATTTGTTAGAATAGTCGGAAGATCGATCGAAGTCATATGCTTCAGAAACTTGAAAACGTCTTTAGTCCACGAAATTTACAGACGTAGCTGGTGTATTTTGGGAATTATCAAGAGGTAGCCAATGGTTCTATCGTTCACTCGAACAGACATGTGGGCGGGCAACTTGAAAGGTCGATTTTAGAAAAATTATAAATTTTCTAATTTTCGAGGCATCGACAGCCAAAGAAAGAACAAGTAGCTGATAGCCGACTCCCTTGGCCTTCACGTTTTAGCAAGACATCTGAGTTTGCAGAATTCCACTGCATGGTAAATGGCCAATAAAAAAAAAAAAGCTATGTTACAAGCAATAAAACAGTCGCTGAATATTCGGGAAAATATTGCAGCGGGAGAATTAGCAAGGCTTTAATGACCGAAGGCGGACAAAGGGAGATCGGAAATGGAAGGAAACGGCAGCGTTACGATCCAGGAAAAACGAAGTTATTAATGTGCTTGTGGTGTTTTTCTACTTGGAAGGAAGTTAGCTGCAGATGTTGCTTGTGGGATTCGTGACGTCAAAATCCTATTTTCTATGCAAGGTGTTACAGGCGATCTCCGTCAGTGCTGTCAAAATAATCGTGCACCAGTTTTTTGGTTATTGAAATGTGTTCATTTGAACCAGTGGAGGTAGGCCACCCGTGACGACGATGTGATCAGAACCACGATTTAGGTGATTTGACAGACACAGGTACCCTAAAGTTCAGAGGTTAAGTGAGCCCCAGAGCCACTATATACAAAAAATCCTACCGGAGATCGCCCACCCCGGGAATCAAACCCGGGTCTCCTGCGTGGTACCCAGACGTACTTACCGACTGAACCACCGCTGTTATAGTATATACTATAACTTATACACTATAACTTATATAGTATAGTATATAAATCCCAACCTTTGGAACGGGAAATGTTCACAATTTCTCAACAAAATCAAAATCTGGAAGTCATCACGTTATTTCTGAAGCACTCTTAACTTGCATTTTTTTCGGAAAATCATTGTACGAAGGCACCTCCCCCCCCCCCCTCCAAATTCCCAAACACACACAATACCAGTACCGACATTCCGGATCCTATACACCCATACTTAAAAATAAACAAATAAATCATAAAATCTCTCTTGTATTTTTCACTTAACATATTTTCCCTCTCAGATATATTCTTTCGGTTTTTATTTATCCTCCACCGGGTTCGGAAGTTGTCAAGCGTTTGCTCTTTATCTTCTCCATAATCCAATTTTCGTATATTGTCTTGTGGAGAAGAGAAAAGATGCACTTTACGCAAGCTCGTTGTCATGTTCTGTTAGTTCCAAACGATCCCAACAGGTAGCAGCACAACCTTCTCAAGTCACGTCAAGTTAGCCTTGCGTGCCGCAGCGCGGCGCTGCCATTCACTTTCGCGGAGAGCGATCATTTTGCTGACGTAACGCGAGATAAAGAAGTTGCGATTCCGAGACCTGGTTAATCAGCCTTTTGTTTGTATTTTCCACTTCGAGGCTCTGTGTTCCGTGGCTTTTAAATTACGCAACGGACGAATCAAGTTCCGAGGCAAAGACGTGCTTCAAGCTGAGAGCATTGTTTTCCCACATTGCCATCAGGCCGCTGACATCAATTGAATAGTAGAAATAATAATATGTTATTTGTATTGCCAATTGATTAATATTAATAATGATATATCCCTTGGGAGACTCTTCTATTACCTCCACCAGTTGAGGGATAGTTCAGCAGCTCCAGCGCATATTATCCTTTATTTTTTACATTTTACATTCAATACGCTGATAGTTCCATTTTGTTATTAACTTTTACACATCTCGTTCAAGAAAAGTCTTTGAAAGTTAGGGTTAATTTTAGTCTTATAGATCTTTCATTTTTTTTTAAATATTGGGCATTCATGCAAACCCTTGCGTACGCAGGAATTTTTTTTATACGTTTTAGGGGAAGCGAGGTACACAATATACTATTTCGTAATTACCATTTTTAACCTTCGTTGTGAAAGTTGTTCAAAGAGAAAAATAGTAATCGTGGGGTCATTTTAAGCGTGTTTGCAATTACCACGTTGGTTTTAACCGACTTAACTGTTGATTTTCTCAAAATTTCGGAGAAAGTTGTAGCCCCATCAGTTCCCCCCTGCGTACATCATTGCGTGCAAATATTTAGTGTTTGGATTAAGTGCTAGAATATGAAAACAGCTTGCGCTCAATTTTTCGACTTAACGCATTTTTACTTTGGTTATTCTGTTACAATGCTGATTAATTAATTAATTTCCAAGGAGGGTTCGACCCCCTACTTGTGTGACGCCAGTGCTTGCTACCTAATGATTGATTGATTTGTTTATTTCGCGTCGCTTTTCGGCTACTTTTGGCTAATCGCGACGATGAGAATTAGTGATGATATAATACAATTGATTAAGGGACACTCACAATTTACTATTAACGTAAATACAAAATTATTTCGCGTAAACGGGTTGATAGTGTTAAACACAAAGGTTGTTTTGAGTCCACGACTCCACATTATGCTCAGATGGGCCAATCAGTTTTAAGGTTGACTCTGAAACACTGTGCAATGCCCCTCTGCCCTTAATTACAAAGGGACAGCGTTACCACTATGCTTCGGGTGGCTTTGTGTTAAATTCAATCACAATCTCTATTGTTTTTCTTATTATTATTATTAGAGAAAGAGAGAAGACAAACACAAGCATACGTGGGGGAGGGGGCAAGCGAATCCGATTTAAAAAATAAGGGTGGAAATCTTATCGGTTGCATTAATCTGAACTCTGATATATTTTTTGAAAATAATATTTATACAGTGTGGTATGAAAAATTTCCAAGTAAGTGTAAGGGGGGGTAGTAACTTTCGTATTTTAACCGCTCCTTTTACAAGTACTGCACTACCTCGTTCTTAGTGGATATCACGCTGCGTTGAAATCAGTTGGTATCGGTTGAGAGAAAAAAATATAAAATTTCCACTGAAGTCGATAGAAGAATTGGTTATGTCCAGTTTAGACTGCTTGATAACATTGTTAATATTTAAATATGAGAGGAACCGCGCGTACTTGCACGAACTGTACAACTGTGACGAAGACAATACTGTTTTAAGGAGATTTTCCCCTCTTTGTATCGCACTAACTTAAAACGTATTTTCTGTTTAGCACTTAGTTAATTCAAGAACATAACACAGATTTAGTGCGTAAGTTTCTAGGTGTTTTTTTTTCTAACAGCAGCGATGTAGTGAGGAGTTGCTGGGTGCATGTGGTGGTAGTTGCTGTGTGGCTGGCTGCATGGGGGTTGGAGAGTGTGGTGGAGCCTTTAGTGCATGGTCAGAGGGTGTAGCCGGGCCAGAGTCCTCTGACACTAACAGAACGTCTTCCCTTCCTCTTTAGTCTCTGGTGGTTTCTTCTCCCCGTCGCAAAGATGTTTCAGCATACCAAACCTTTCAGCTGCAGTGTTCTTCGTGCTAAGGACTGAGTTCTTCCAGCCGTGGAGCGTGGTGCTGATGCCACCACGGTCTGTCGACACTGCGAGAATACCCTTCTCTGTTACCTTGTAACCTTGAAGTCAAGCACTTTACAGCGGCTGCATCATGAAAAAATATGCAGTGAAATTTGAGTAATTAATACTAAAAACTCTACTTCTGGTGCCCAGAAAGTTGTTGTCTCAACACTTTCGCATACATATGTCTTTTAAAGGTAAATAACAATCGAGAAGTTTCTACAATCAAATGATGACACGCTCCCTCGCTAAATCTCTCTCTCTCTACATTATCATACACGTGTACAAGTATATAGACGAAACAAACAATAAGCACCAGTTGCTTGAATAACTTTCATTATGTGGAAATATTGAATTTCTATCTCCAGTTTTGATCATTGGCTTTCACAACATCTAAACAGACATCCTCTGTTTTCCTTCTCCCTTATTTATGACTGTTAAATGTCCTCTACATGACAGACGAGAAAAAAGACAACGGTTACATGTATATGCTGTAAACATGTATGTGCTGAAACGTTGAGATGAAACATTCCTTGGCACCGAAAGTAGACAATTTCTAATATTAATTACACGGCAATATGCAAAGGTTTAAGGTATTGAAACATCCTTGATCGGAATTTTCATGTCGGGAAATGGTGCTGTTTTTGGAAAAATGACGACGAGAAAATTGAAAGAGTGCTTTTTTTTTCTGTTCCGAAGGCCCCCAACATACCGTGTCGGCATCGCCCGTTGTGAAGCGGTCCAGAAGAACATTCCACCACCACGAGAAGATAACGGTGACGGAGCTCAGCCGAAAGGTCACCCCGCTGACCCAGGAGGAAGGTGGCGACTCCGGTCCCCCGAGCAGGGGCGGAAGGGAGGAGGGAGGTTCTTCGCCTGCGAGTGCAGCGGCTTATCTCCTGGACTATGTCTTGGACGCGGGAAAGATCCAACCGGAAGGGGACGACTACAAACTTGTCTTCATAAGCTCCGATTCGTCGTCCAAGGGTTCGAACTCGGACGCCGATGCGCACTCGGTCGCCAGTTCAGATGCTGCTGGAGGAGGCTTCATCGAGGATTGCGACTGGGACTACTTCGATTCCGGAGCGGCGAGGTCTTTCAAGAGGATGGGGGACTCCAAGGTCCCGTCACCGTCGCCCATCCGGGTGGACTGGGGCTTCAGGACGACCCCCAGGTCCGGCACCAAGAGCGTCGACCGGAGCCCGGAACCCGCGCGCAGCCGGACATTGCCGTTGCAGAACAAGAGGACCGAGGCCGGAAGGTCCTGGAGGAGAACTCCGGTCGACCTGAGCAGCAGCTCCGAGGATATGTCGTTCGTGGTCAGGGCGGGCGACCGGTTCAAGACGGACGAGAGCCTCAACAGTTCGGCGTCTTCCGACGTCCCCGTGGACCAGATGCTGGGAGGGAGTTACCTTGAACCTTCCCAAGCGAGGTCGTCCTACGCGCAGAACGCCAAGGCTTACACCCAGGCGTACCTCAACCGTCACTTCAGCAGGTCCGACTCGAGGCGCTCCAGCGGCGAGAGGAGTCTGGAAGAGATCACCTTCTCCGACCACTGCGTTCAGTACCAAGAAGAATCCGAGCAGGAGCTGCGAGAATATCGGGATCGAGTCCTGGCCGAGATCCACAGCTACACCTCTCGCAGCCTGAGCGAGAGCGATCTCTATCAGCTGTTCGCGCCGGGCGACGGATTCGAGAGCCGGTTCGGAGATGCCGACGGGGAGGGGCGTGGCCCCGAATCACGTGATAAGTCGAGACTGGTCCAAAGTCCTCGAGCCCGGCAACACCTGTCCGGCGATCAAGGAGGAAAAAGTGGTTCGCCGAGCAGTTTCCCAGATGGCAGCATACGTTTGACCGGAGAGAGGAATCCTCCACGTCAAGAGGCCAGAAGAGGCGGCGAAGCTCAGTGGAAGTGGTCCCCGTGCGAAACGTGCGGCGCCGAGACGCTGCCCAGAGGGAGCGTGCCAGTGCCAGTGCCAGTTCCGGTGCCTGTTCCGGTCCCCGTCCCGTTCCCGGTGTTCCAGCAGCAGCAAAATGGCGGCGCCCTGGTGGAGCTCGGCAGCACCGAAGACACGGTGAGCGTCGCGGACATCGTGTACCTCGGCGATTCGCGCGGTTCGGTCAGGATTCGAATCCGGAGTTTCCAGCGTCCCGCAGTGTCGCAAGTGTTCGTCGGGCCGTGGTTCATGTGGCAGCAGCAGAGACAAGTCCCGCATCCTTTCGGCGGCGGCGTTGCGTGTTCGAAACCCGGAGAGCAGGCGCAGGTCACGGATGGTCAACCGGAGGAAGGGGCGTGCAGCATGGAGGACGACGCGATCGAGAAGAAAGAAGAAACGTCGGTGAAGGACGAAGAAGAGGTGAAAGACGAAGTGAAAATGTGCGACGCGGAAGCAGCACTTGAGAGTGAACCGCTAATCGAGGATCAAAATAAACTAGACAGTGTTGCCATATTGAGTGTCGAGCATGCTGACCAGGGAGAAGAGGTCATCGATGACGTAAACGCTCCGCATTCCACCGCTTCCGAACCGGCCGGCGGAGACGTCGCGGCTATGGAAGAACAAGTTGATGAAACTGATTTCAAAAACGACTTGGAAGATAAAATTGAGGCGCACGTCAGCGTAGAAACGCGTTCCGGGCGCACCGACGCACAGGAGGAAGAGCAAGAGGCAGAGGTGGAAGTTAAAAGGCCGCCACGAAGAAAGAGAAAAGCAATAACGAGTAACTATGACGTCACGGTTGAAGAGACGCCTCAGGATCAGGTGTCTGACGACGGTGAGAATGAGGGTAAAGCAACAACCGAAGAATCGGCGAAGAGTATGCAAACAGAAGAGACGGAAAGCGTCGTTTCCTCCACCTTTGACGTTTCCGACGTGGCCAGCGACGACGAGACCAGCAGCGGAGGGGAGCTCGACCTGCCCACGGGACCCTCCTCCGAAATTTCGTCCATGGTTGGGGAAAGCACAGATTCGGACGACGAAGGATTTTCCCACGTGTTTGTGGTCAATTCCGGTGGCAGCTCTTCCGAGGACGAAGGAGAGGAAGAGGATACGGACGAAGCAGAACAGGCAAGCACGAACGAACTTCCAGACGAGCAAGTAAGTGCGTCCGAAACTTTGGATTCGGAGAAGGAAGAAGCAACTAAGGAGAACGAAGAGAATCACGATCTTCCAACGTTAAGTGAACATGTTGCCAGTACGAAAACGGAGGTACATACCGAGGGGCAGCCCACGCCAGAAATTGAGGACGGGTCTTGTTTTGATGCGAAGGAAGACAGCGCAGAGATGCAATCAGAAAGCGAAAATGGCGATCACGATGCAAACTGCGCTGAACCGCAATTAGAGGAGCCAGTCACGCATTTGCAGGCCACGCCAGATGAACAACAAGAGAGCGATGCACAGCCTCTTAACACTGAATCAACAGCGGATGATGAAAACCCGAAGGTCCATGTTGAAGAGCATTCTAGCGTCATAATGAATTCAGAGATTGCAACACTTATCGATGAAATTATCGAAGCAGTGTTTAGTTCTTATGAAGCTGATGTGCAGAATGTGTCAATTTCGGACACCGAGGACTTAAAAAGCCCCACTTCAGTTCAAGATGTTGACACTGTTGCTCCTATTACAAATAACATCGAAAAAACCGAAAGTAATGTCGATGTGGTGGTGTCGGAGGAGAAATGTGGCAACACTGGTGAAAATGTAGCTGATGGTAAACAACACGGCTGTGAGGATTTCGCTGAGAAGGAAGAATCGTGTTCTACTGTAAATTTAATAAATGAAGAAATGGCGTTGGAATCCGAGGTTGTTGCCATAGAACAAACAGCATGCGGCGACGCAGTTCTTGAAACGCAAGATAAGGAGATATCAGAGGAGATAAGCCCTGAAGAGAAACTTGATAACGCATCCATTGACACCTCGCACGTAGAGCAAGAATGCATGATCGATAACCCGCATGATGACGTCAGTTCTGATGTTGACGTCATTACCGAAAACTTGCCAATTGAAGAAGCGGCCGACTTGCAAAGCTCTGAAAGACTGACGGACGATATAGGCGAATCTGCCACCACCGATAGCATTGCAGAGACACTTTCAGAACAGGCCACGTCTGAAATTACCGAAACATCCGTTTCAGATGCTGAAATTCCGAAGGACGCGTTGTGCAATGCTGGCGATTCATTAGAGAATGTGGCCGAACCTTCACATGTTGATAGACTTTCCCCAATCATGAAAGATGAGTCGTCATTGGAGGGCTCCACTTCAAGCAACGACAACGAAACCGCACCGGAGATTGTAAACGAAAACGATGCCCCGTCCACCTTCCCCTCCCCTCCGGAAGACGTCAGTGACCTCCGACAGTTGGTAATTCAAGAGAGCGCCGCTTTACCTGCTGAGGGCGTTAGTGATGCAGTACCTGGCGCTGAGCCAGGTGAGGTGTCCGCGAGGCCGCCAGTTGCGAGTGCATTGGAAGAAGGGGAGAGTGCTGCCTGTGTGGAAGTGCTTCACGTGGAGGAAGAGAGTGCGCCAGTTGTTGACTTAACAGAGGATGGCAACACTGTCGAGCAAAGTGACCACGCGGATGACAGTTCGAGTGACCTAGTGTCCGGTGTCGGTGATGGTGGTTTTTTGGTGGCCGGTAGTGCAGCGTTGAGATTCGACGTTTTCAGGGCGTCGACGCCGGACCGCGGGCGTCGCAGTGACTCAGATGGACTGTCGAGCGGGGAAGACAAGTTGGAATCCGACACCGATTCCCAAGACACCGTGATCGAAGGCCCTGCCTACCAAAAGCTCCGGCAGTTCGCGTTGCGTCAAAAGTTGGCTCTCGCCAACCAGGAGCTCGCGAGCGGCGACGATTCGGCGCTGCGAAAGGGAAACTCCGGGTCCTACACCAGTTACGTGATGATCACGCAAGAATCCGGGAACATCGAGAATAAGGCAAAACCGGAAGAAGACCGGAATCGCGTGACAGTCAGCGTCGAAAGCAACGTGAGCGTCGTCGAGGTTGGCCCCGCAGTGAGCGTTGTCACCAACGAAACCACGACCGTGGTGACCACGGAAGCGGAGAATGAGGACGCCACGGGCGGTGCTGTTGTCGTGCGACACACAAACTGGGCCTCGTCCGAGGAGGAGCTGCACCAGTTGGTATCCTCAGCGAGAGACGAAGTGAGGGCTCAGCGCGCCGATCCGGAGAGCCCGGAGCCTGGAGGACTAGCCAATTACTTCAGGACCACCTTGGAGACGGGGTTGCCGACGACCCCGGCCCGGAAACCGGAGATCAAGACGCGGAAAGTGATGCCGCGTCGCGAGATAGTGACGGACGAGGACGTCAGGGTTGTCACGGACAACACCACGATGTCCGCGGTCGTTAACGGAGCCACCGAGAGCTTCAGCGAGGGCGACGAGGTTTCGGAAGTGCCGATCTACGAGGAGGGTCTCGCGGACGACGATTCGTGGGTCGAGGACGGGAGGGACTCGGATTTCGAGAACGCCGAGGTCGACTCGAATTACAGCGAGTCCGTATCTTCCGGCGACGAGGCGTATTTCGACCACGAGGAAGAACTGCGCGGCTACGACAGGGCGATCGACTTCACCCTCCACACGATAATCGAGGAGAGTTGCGAGGAGAGCGACTACGAGCGGAAACCGAAAGAAAATGACAAGCGGAAATCCGACCCCACGGACCTGGAGAACTACTTCTACGACCTCGGTGGTGGACCCATGGACCCAAACAAGAAGTTCGCGAACGAGGAGAGCGAATTCAGTGACACCGTCTCCGAAACCTCAAGCTCCATCCACAGCGAAGGTTTGGACTCCCTCGGAGGAGAGGGGGAGGACGGGTACGTGGACCCGGCCGAAATTGCCTCCTCCCGTCTGGAGAAGTACTTCATGACCAACTTTTTGGGGTTTGATCGATCCAAAGTGGGCATGGACCAGCTGTCGGACAACACCGACGAGAGCGGAAGCGTAGGGAGCGACAGCGAGGGACATCCAAGTCCGGAGCAACGCCGAAAGCGTCTGGTGAGAGCCCGCGGCGCTTCGAGGCACTCAGACAGAGCCGACAGCCTGGCCAGCGACGTCTCGACGACCGAACAGCTGGACGACCGCTCCACACAAGACGGAGAGGGCTCGTCCACGGAAACGGACACCAACGACGAAATCGCTTTCGAAAAATCAGACGGCCAGTTCGACACCATAAAGAGAAAGAAGAAGAAGAGGAACGCTGGTTCGTCTTCGTCCTCTGCCGTCGTCGCAGAGGCCACGAACCTTCCTGTCGTCGCCGCAGAACGGAAGGCAGCAGTTATAGAAGCCGCCGAGGCTAGAAAAGAAGCAGCGGTTCGCTCGCAAACGCCAAGCGAAGCGACAGATTCCATAGAAACCGTCGTGCCAACGGAAGAACCCGAAACGTCGACAACGCCCGTTGCAGAACCGAAGGAGGATTCTCTCTCGGACGCCGAAGACGGTTCCAAGACGCCTCAACCGGATTTCGAACCGGAACCCCAAGAGCTTGTCGCCGGTAGAAAACACCAGAGTCGCGACAGTGGCTTCATCGGTAGCTGCGACGACCTTCTTAAGGAAGAAAGAAGCGACAGCGACCCCAGAAGCAGGTTTTCATCTGAAACGAGCGGCTCCGAGAACGAACCGGACAAGGCGGCCGCAAAGACTGAAGAGAAGACGGACGACACCCAGCCCGCAGACAAGAAGAACGAAGCAGAGACGAACATCATCAATGAAGTGCGCGAATACAAAGTCGTCACTTTGGACCGTAGCGAGTCCAAATCGTCCCGCAGCAGCAGCGTCGGGTCCGCGGACTCGTCCGTGTCCAACTCCGGGTTCCCCAGGAACAAGCTGACCCGGAAGGACAGCTTCAACAACTGGAGCTCGGACGAAGAGACCAACCTCATGATGTCGAAGATGAGGGCTTTCTTCAAGACGATGATCATGACCGGAGGCGGGAAGCCACAAAGTTGCATCGGGGAAAAGTCGCAGAAAATCAAACCTCCCCAATTGTTATACTTCGAGAGCGAACTCACGCGTCTCATGAAGACGGTTCCGGGCATCAAGGACGAGCAAGTGAGGGAGATCGTGGAGTACCTGAGCAGCGAGGACACGTGGAGCGACTCCTACGATTCCTCAGATTACACCAGCAGCGACTTGGAGGGTGCCTACGCGGCGGCGTTCGACAACCATCTCCCTGACCTCGCCCTGAAGTCGGAATTGCAGGAACAGATATCCGCCAGCTGCCAGGAGATCATCCAGAAGTTCGACAAGAGCATCGTGGACGACGAGAACATGAGGGCGGCCGTGCCTCCGGTGACCGACCCCGAGGACCCGTCCTTCAACAGGGAGACGGCGTTCGTTTACCAGAAGCTGGTGGCTTCCTTCAGCAAGATGGCCGGCACGGACACCCTGAGCAGTTCGGACGCGTCCACGCCGCACAGCTCTCCTCCGCTGATCGCGAAGGTGATGCACCACATCGGGAACAAACTGGTGGCCCTCATGCACGAAGTCTCCGCGGGTGGAGACACAGCTTTCAACAGCGGCGACAGCAGCAGCAACAACTCCCAGCACGGGTACAGGTTCTCCCCGAAAGAGTTCCTCCACGATTCGATCACCTCTAGTCCCAGAGTGTCCGGAAACAGGTACAGGAGGGCGCTCAGGCGAATAGACTTAGATTCCGGCTCTTTGAGCGAGAAGAGCTCCGTCACGTCGCACAGTTTCGAATCCGAGGACAGCCCGACCGACACGGAGCGGTCCACGGAATCCGATACTCCGGACGAAAAGCCGATGCTGATCACCAGGCCACCTTCGGAGGACCCTGTCCCGCCTTGCAGCCCGAATCTTCCCAGGAGCAAGTCTCACGACCTGGGACTGTGGCAGCGGTTGGTCATCGAAGACGGGGACAGGCGCGTCGTCGGGGGCCCCGTTCGAGACCTGAAAGAGTCCCTGAGGTCGTCCAGCAGCGGGGTGTCGGACATCGCAGAAGAACGCGAGGACGAGAGGTTCAGCTGGAGGGGCAGTTTCGAGTCCGCCCTGGCGGCAGATTCCAGAACGAAGCTCTCTTTGGAGGCGAAGAGAAGGAGCACCGGGTCAGGTTCGGGGTCGGCCAGCGACCTCTTCTCCAGCAGCGACCAGCTGGACAGGCGAGGACGCGTCAGGAGCTGCGGAAGCATCAGCACGAGTTCCAGAGGGTCCCGGGGGTCCCTCCCTGGCCCTCGGGCGCGACTGTCCGCGAGCGGCGACCTCCTGGCCTACACGCCGCCGACGGAACGCGATTCGGCGGCCAGTCCCGACCTCGACCCCGAACGGGACTTCGGACTGTCCGGCGAACTCACGAGGAGACGACGCAGCGTCCCGGACACCGGCGGGGACGTCCGGTCCATCACCTTACCCAGGAGCAACACGGTGGTGAGCGCGAGCACAAACTCCCTCCCGCGGCTCCCCACCACCGTCACCACCATCCACAAGTCCCAGAGCATGTTGGTGGGGGTGCAGCAGCAGCTCCACCATCTCCAACAGCAGCAACAGCACTACCACCCGGCGTCTGTGAAATCGGCCAGGTACAGACCTCCTGGTTACCGACCGCCGCCGGTTCCTCCCAAGAGGACGGTGTCCGCGCCGGGACTCGCTCAAGGACCGAAGGAGAGGAAGAATCAACACCAGCAGCCTGGGGGTGAGTACATGTCTCTTTAAACGATACTAACACGTAGATTCCGTAACGTGATTCGTACATTTAACAGTCTGTTTACGGTGCTTCTGCATATCCATGAAGTTTACAAAGTTTCGCTGATCAGTATACAAACAATCCGGGTTTGAAGCTCGCTGGACAAATGAGGCTTATCTTACAGTTGGGTGCTACTGCAAACACCTTGGACAGCGACTCTGTAGATTCATCTAAACTCCTCCTTTTGCATCTTCATGGTGCGGTTCTAAGGTGCAACAGAGCACAACTTCCGGACAACACCTCTCCTCCATCTCACCGTTTATTAAAAAAAATAACGAGCAGCTCATCTATTTGATTGAAAAGGGCCTCCAGGATGGCGTATCGATTACGTCAGCGCTTTGGAATCAAGGGGTCCCGGGTTCGATACCCTGTGGAGGCACATTGCACGGTTGTTTGGATGCCACCTTAAACTGTAGGTCCAGTCCCGATTATCCTATCTGTTCATAAAGTGGACTTAAAACCGCAATTCAGTTCAATTCTATTTGATTGAAACAAACAGGCAATAATATTTGGACATTACTTAGGAAGGGTAGAAACGAAATGCCCTGTTTCTGTATTTATTTTGATTGGTTACGTCGCTTTTCTAATTCTTGGGTTAGTCGCGACGATGATGTAATAGATGGGAAAATAAGCACAATGATACATCCGTGCCTTACACATTTGAGTTGATTTGGTGTTTTAAGTCCACTTTGTGCACAGTAAGGCTAATCGGCACTGGACCTACAGTTTAAAGTGTGATCCGAACCACTATGTGCCTCCACCGGGTATCGAATCCGGGACCCCTTGATTACAAGGCGACGACGCTACCACTGCGCCATCGGCGAGGCCCCTATGTGCCTTACACATGATTCGAACCTGGGACTCCTTTTTTTTTAAAGAACCTTGCGCTAACCTTCACTGTTAGTTTGAGTGCTTAAAGATATGTTATAAGCTTGAATGTTAGATTCGAAAGACAGGTGCGGGGTTTCAATCAATAATCGTCGAAGTAACAATATTCGCGTGGCAGCTAGAGAATGGCACAGTCCAAACGTCTTCCACAACGTTGCGGCTAACAGTATTCCCATATGATCAAGAGTCCTCACGTTTGATTCCCGCGAGAAGCACATATCTATGATTCGGTCTCCTGAGAGTTGCATCGTACCTTGACGGCGTGGAGGTGATGTGATCAGCACCACGCCCCTTTCCGTGTTGGTCCCCAGGCACGGGGTTAGTCACAAAGCGGGGCCAAAGCTATAGGGTATATCGGCAAAGGATTTTCTTGATGATCCGTGACACGATGCTATGAGAATTCCTTTCCTCAAATTTATAGATTTCAACGTTAGCTAAATGGTGCTACATCATTTGTTTTTCATTTGTCGTTACAAACACACCGTAAAACGAAACTAGTACATATGGTGAATAAATCAGTAGACGTAATTTGTTTCAGTGCTAGTGGTAATTTTATTTCGCTTGAGATAATTTGAATTTCGGCAAAGTGGCAACTGTTTGATTACGTCGCTTTTCTGCAACCTTTTGCTAGTCGCGACGATGAGGATGAGTGGTGATATTATGAAATTGATAGACACTCATAAAGAACGCCCATGCCCAGGTTGAGATTCTAATCCAGGTCCCCTGGTGTGATACGAGGGTTGCTGGAAAAGTAGCGCGCTGTGCTCCATGGAGGTCGGCCCCTACTTATGTTGCTTGTAATCCTGAAAGTGACGAAAGCCTGTCTTTTTTAAAGTTTCTTTTCACTTTTAAGTTCATTTTATGCACAGTTAGGCTAATCAGGACTGGACCTACTGCTTAAATTGGGATCCGAACGTGCCTTCACCTGATATTGATTTGTTTTATTTTACTTCGCTTCTTGTGTCACTTTTGGCTAATTTGCGAAGATGAGGATGAGTGATGATGTGATGAAATTGATGAATGGATACTCACAAACATCCATGGCCAGGCCGGCATTCGAACCCGGGACCCCTGGCGTTGTAGCGCGATTTGCTCATCTGGTATTCAATCCTAGACATCTCAATTACAAGGTGAGGTCATTACCACTACGCAGTCTGTATCTTTATTATTTAGTCTTATCCCAGAAAATGAAATTTTATAACAAATGAAAAAGAAAAGTGTATTTCGGGTTTCTAATTTTCGTCTATTTGCCTAACAGCATTTAGGGGTGACATATTTCAAGGTTCGAATTGCCTTCTGTTCATTCTTATTATTGCCATCAGCCAAAGTGGAAGAAAAGCAACACTATATAACAAAGAATTTCAAATACAAATACTGAACCAAGGAAACTAAAGGGCGACACTGATGGCGTAGTAATCAAGGGGTACCGGATTCGAACCTCTTGTGAAGGTTTAATCGCTCGGATCGCACTTTAAAATGTGGGACTGGTCCTGGGCATAAAGTGTACTTAAACTTGGATAAGGAAACTGAAAGTATTCGCTCCTGGCCTTCGTTAATTTTACCGTCCACCATATCGCCTTGAACGAATTCTGGCGAAAGCATCAACTTTTCTTGGTACGAGCGGATCCCGTTCGCAACCAACGAGCCTGAAAGCAGAACCATGCAAGCAACAGAGGCGCCTGCATGTGGAGAAGATACGGCGTTGCCTACCCTCCCAGTTCCACCGGTCGTAGCACAGTAACTGGCGCAGTGAGGCATTCCACTATTCGACCTGATTCACTTCTCGATAGATTCGAGGAATGGAAATTTGCCGTTGCGGAAAAAGAAAAAAAAAAGACGAACCGTTGAGAAAGCGGGCGCGAGCGTAGCTGCCATTTTCTTTCAAAGCGAAGGCGGAGTTTGTGTAGTCTCGACTCATTGGAAATTGAAGCAAGTGGTCCGTGCGGTAATCAGTCGATTCTCTGTACATCGAGATTCGAACATTTTTAATGGAGGATTTTGTATTTTTTACTCGCAAGCCAGGGGAAAGACCCAGAAAGTTTTTAATTATTTCACAAAAAATTTAAATTGTTTATCGTATTTCGGCATGTGGTCATGTCAAACCCTCTCATACCAGTTATTCACACAGTCCCTACCCATTTGAAATTTCATTCGCAAGAGTGCACCAAAACCTTTTTCATTTTTTGAAAATGTATTGTTTATTGATTGTTTTTTATTGATTTAGTTTATTTTACTTCGCGTTTTGTGCCGTTTGGCTAATTTGCGAAGATGGGGATGAGTGATGAAATGATGAAATTGATGAATGGACATTCACAAACAACCAAGCCCGAGCGGGATTCGAACCCGTGACCCTTGGCGTCGCAGCGCGATGTACTAACCACTCGGCCACAGTGTCCGGCGAAAATTTACTGAAAATATTCATTGTGCATTGTTCTCAGGGCCCATAAAATGAACTAAAGACAGTACGTATGTAAATATAGCATATGTTAGATTTTGATGTTTGAAACAGTCCAGTTATAAGGGCATATTTTTCAGATTATAGTGCATATTTTGTAAAATTTTATGTCATAAGAGCATATTTTATTTGGCATATTTTGGTGATTTTTAGGTCATAAAAATACTAGCCCTAATAATAATAATAATAATAATAATAATTTGATCACTCTCAGTAAAGTTCGCGTTTTCGTGAAGATTAAGGGAGCTAACTTGTCGGTTTTCATGTTTATTAAAACTTTCAAGTTAAGGATATATTTTTAACCTCAGTCCTGGGACGTGAGAAATAAAGAGTAATTTTAAGATTTCTCTAATTAACAGTCATTTAGAAAATAGTCCTGAACGCTGTTTTTACGGGATGGACAACTTTTCAACATCTCCCCCCAAATTACGTCCACGAGCATAAGCATAATTTTGTTTGCATATTTCTTGTCGGTAAAGGGTCATTCCACGTCAAATCATCCAGGCCATGTCACCCACCATCTCCGATTTTCATGAAATTCGGTATACTTATAGAACTTTTGATGCTGATTACAAAAATGACAATTTTTTTTAGATTGGTCAAGGGGTTCAGAAATTACGCGATTTTAAAAATCCCCCTGTACGCCACATGCGGCTCTACTTTGAATGACACGCATTAGGCTATAAATTATAGTATCTTCTCTCAGGTTTGCCGTAGAAACTTCAAGTTTGATTTCTTTTGCTCAGGATAGTGTAAGCTTTCATTTAAATAAGGTTTCTGATCAGTGTATCAATAATCATGTATTTTATGTATAGTTTCATGTATTTTTTTAGAAAAATAAATGACTAACTTCAAGAGCGAATTTCGTGCAATGCCCCCCCTTCAATTTCACCCAAATTTTATATGCAGGTAGCTGAGAGTGGGTACTAATGCTTGATGGAAAAATTGGGATGGGCGGTTCAGAGACAGGGTGATAAAAAAATCATTTGCATTAAAAGTTAATCTTATTAAAAATACTTACGTATTTAGCACAAAGTCTGAAGTACAATATGTTTTGAGGTATAATATTCAAAATTTCTGTTCACTATGTGTGAAGGTAAGCATAGTCGTAACCTGGTGGGGGCAAAGGGAATCATTTTCTCTATCCAAAATTTATAGATTAATTAAAACCTACAAGTTAAATATATTTTCTGAACCTCCTGGCACTTGAGGAACAAAAAAAAATAGATTAATTATTGTGATTTTTCACATGTATTTAGCAAATAATCTTTGACACTATTTTTATGGGACTGAAAACTTTGATTCTCTCAACCAAATATAGTTCCCAAGTTCCCAAGTTACGCCCATGAAGATAGTACCGAAAAATACTTACTCGATTGTATTCTATGCATTGCCAAAATTTCATGCACTATAAATTGTGCCGTTCACATTTTCTTTTCCCAACTGTAAAAAAAATATATACCTGTACCTTCTCTGGATGCTACGTAAAAGGATTTTCTTGGAATTGCTGGCCTGTCAAGGAAGCTATGCTTTGTTGCATGCTAACTTCATCCTCGCTTTACTTCAATTTATATCTACTTGTATGTGAAAACTTCAGTGTTTTAGGTGGACTGTCGAGCTAGGAAACAGTCATCGTTGAAGGAGTAGATCTTTGGATCTTGTTGAACTTGGAACGGAGGAGAAAGAAATAGGTGGAAGTGGAATCAATGACACCATATTCAAAATACCGTGGTCAGCATACAAATGATTTCTTAATTAA
Organism: Lepisma saccharinum; assembly: GCF_977018435.1. Classification (NCBI taxonomy): domain Eukaryota; kingdom Metazoa; phylum Arthropoda; class Insecta; order Zygentoma; family Lepismatidae; genus Lepisma; species Lepisma saccharinum. The sequence continues at coordinate 55,521,743 of NC_139234.1, read as the reverse complement.
AATCGTTCAAGCAAAGTTGATTGTGTTTCATCATTTATTTGCAGTAGTAATGTAAGCATATGAAGACATATTATGTACTAGAAACGCAATTTGTAATTTTTACACAAATCAAGGATCATTAACTGTAAGTTTCTTTTACAGTAACTGTAAAGTAACTCACAGTTACTTTGAAAGTACCAGTAACTGCAACTGAGTTACTTTTTAAATAAGTAACTGAAACTCGGATACTTACAAAAAGTAACTTACCGAACACTGTAAATAGCCTGTAGCCTAAGTTCAAAATAGTGAATATTTAATCTTCCTGGTGCTGTTGTATAGTACTTTGCAATCGCTGACACATTGTACTGCGGGTTGTTGTCATTTCACTTTACGTGATTAATAAGAAATGTATGCCTCTAATACTATTTCTATGGAATTGGTACTTCATTGCTGAACTTGTGACTTGATGTCTATACAAGTCTTCTAAGTGTTCCAACCACCCCATCACAAGGAGATTTTCTGTGGTATGTGGCATAAAAAGCTCAATTTGGAAAAACTTCAATCAGCACAGATGTGTATTATTAATTCTTACTTCATATTACGTATCTCCGTGAAGAGTAGCAAAACAAAATTCCATATTGAGATAAAATGCACAAAAAGAAGAATGTTCTCGAAGAAAATTTACTAAACTTGGGAATGCTAATGATTATATTTAAAAAAATTGAAGACAGTTGAAACTAACTTAGATACAGTGGAACCTCGATTTTACGTTGTCCAGGGGACCAAGCTGAAAAAATCTTGAATGCGAGAAAATGTAAAACCGAGGAAAATTTCTAAGCAATTTGCTATGTTGGGACCACCAAGATTGAATGTAAAATGCAGGAAAATGTAAAATCGAGGAACTTGAAATCTGGGTTCCACTGCAATTATTATTTGTAGGTTTTTATTAATCTATAAATTTTGGAGGGGGGAAATGCTTCCCTTTGTCCCCGCCAGATTACGACTATGCTTACCTTCACACATAGTGAACAGAAATTTTGAATATTATACCTCAAAACATATTGTACTTCAGACTTTGTGCTAAATACATATGTATTTTTAATAAGATTAACTTTTAATGCAAATGATTTTTTTATCACCCTGTCTCTGAACCGCCCATCCCAATTTTTCCCTCAAGCATTAGTACCCACTCTCAGCTACCTGCATATAAAATTTGGGTGAAATTGAAGGGGGGCATTGCACGAAATTCGCTCTTGAAGTTAGTCATTTATTTTTCTAAAAAAATACATGAAACTATACATAAAATGCATGATTATTGATACACTGATCAGAAACCTTATTTAAATGAAAGCTTACACTATCCTGAGCAAAAGAAATCAAACTTGAAGTTTCTACGGCAAACCTGAGAGAAGATACTATAATTTATAGCCTAATGCGTGTCATTCAAAGTAGAGCCGCATGTGGCGTACAGGGAGATTTTTAAAATCGCGTAATTTCTGAACCCCTTGACCAATCTAAAAAAAAATTGTCATTTTTGTAATCAGCATGAAAAGTTCTATAAGTATACTGAATTTCATCAAAATCGGAGATGGTGGGTGACATTTTCACAAAATTCTGGATGATTTGACATGGAATGACCCTAAAGGAAAATTATAACCAGTAGGAGTCAGACTGAAGAGTTTGGATATTATCAGGATTCAGAGTGGTGACAAGTATTTAAGGAAAAAACAGGTCGCAGGTAGAACTAACGCAAGCAGGTAGATAGCATCTCGCAGGACGTTCTCTGTCTTTTCATCGCCATTGTTGCCAGTGGGACCCCACTGAAAAGGAGGTTGCGTCATTTGTATTGCGTTTGTGTTGAAGAACTTAGGTGACGTAAGCAACTTCTTTGTTTTCTCTTGATAGCAGATTGTGCATCTCCTTTTCAGACACCAACGCCGCTCAGTTCATTGAGAATGCTCTGTTTCGGTAATGTAAGCAATTATGCACTCCTCTCTCTTCGCCTTTCAATAAACCTCGGGTGTGAAGAGTCTTCTCTCTCTCTCTCATTTGCTTACTTATTCTCCAATTCTTTATTTATACGTATTCCCCCATTTTCCCCTTTTGCCTAGCGCTACAAAACCAGGGGTCCCGGATTCGAATCCAGGCTCGGGCATGGATGTTCTTTTCGAGCGTCCCTTCAAATAATCACTCATCCTCATCGTCGCGATTCTTCCGTGGCGGAGTGCTTAGCACAGCGTGCTACAACGCAAGGAGTCCTGGGTTATAATTCCGGCCTGGGCATGAATTTTCATTGTCCCTTCATCAATTTCATCATATCATCACTCATCCTCATCTTCGCAATTAGCCAAAAGTGGCAGAAAAGCGACGATAAATGACAATCAAATCCTTTCTGTCTTGATTCTGACTTTTGTTTCTCTATTTTAGAAACTAATTTCATCACTCCTTCTCCAGGTTAAGTCCACTTTATGCTCAGGTGCGCTAATCGAGACTGCACTTAGAGTTTAAAGTGTGATCCAAACCAATGATCAACGTGACTCCACTAGGGATCGAACCCAAAACCCCTATATCACTTCTTACTTCCTTTTCGCTCCTGCATTCCCCTTAATATCTCTCTCTTTTTTAAAATCTTGCTCCATGGTTGCTAACTTAACATGATCCATAAACATGAAGACACAGTTTTCAATAAAGAAATGTATAGCGGAAGAGTGAGAGAGCATGAAAATACTTGCAACTTCATACTTCATATTGACCTTCATTACATAACCAACATTGTTGTTGTTATCGTTAAGCTTTAACTTTTCGCACTGGCTAAGGTTCCCTGTGTAGGAGTGTGCGTTCTCATAAAAATGTATGGTAATCAAGTAATGCACAGCGAAAGGGGGCTCGAGCCTTCAATCACACGTTGCCCATGCGTTGTCCCACTTTGCAAGCCAAAGCCAGACACAAGCAGACCCCGGTATTGGTTACAATCAGCAAAACATATGCGCCTGTTCTGCGTTGTTCCATTGTTTTCAGTTATCGGAGCACCTGGTTGCTGTGGGTGATAGCGGGCGCGTGACTCATGGCAAACAGATGGAGCAGAAGCGAAGCATTCACGCTTCACAGGCAACCTGGTTTGTCTTTCGTCGCTCTCGATAAATGCTTCAATGGAGGCAACAGCGCAACGTTACGTGGCATACTAAAGACGTGGCCAACTTCAGTCCCCTAATTGGTGTTTACGTTTCTTATTTATGCCTATTTAGGCTAATCTCTACGATGAGGATGAAAGCAGAGCTGTAGTCGAGTCATAGCTAAAATCAGTGGCGCAACCACAAGGTGGGCATTGCCCCCACAACCGTGGCCTGGGCACCGAACGATCTAAATGAAAAAAGTTGTAAAAGAGAGAATGGCATGGCGTCTCGTGAAATTATTTGCGCCCTGTTAAATCAATATTGTTTAAGTTTACCAAAAATTGGATCTCAAAATTTTCTTCCTCGCTTCGCTCGCAATATGTTGTTTCTGTAATGCATTGTAAATTACCACAGTAAGACACAGTAAGATTTTCTTTTAAATCCATGAACAATTGTTTGGAGGAAAGAGAGCGTGAATATTTGAGAGACATTTTATATAATTTTTGCTATTGGTTTAATATGAGGTATAATATGTACAAAAATATTATACTCGGGATGCATTTATCGTGCATTTTCCAAAATACAGTTTGTGTGCTTGTTTTCCATTATTAGTTAATGTGAAATTGAACATTGAAAAAAATGTTTCAAATAGTTCGTTCCAACACAAATGTTTTGGCACCGACTTCTACCCCCTTTTTTGCGTAATTTATGAGGTAAATAACGTCTTTGATACTACTAATACTAATAATAATGGTATTATTATTGTTGTTGGTATTATTATTATGGTTGTTGTTATGATTATTCGTACGTTTATCCTGGTACTTGCCTCCCCACAAACAAAAATTCGTGGTTGCGCCTCTGGCCAGTACTGAAAGTACTGTTCTGTTTGTTCCCGACAAAAATTAAAAGCTGATTTGTGACTTACGGTTGCAAGGGTAAGAATTGAAATTTTGCGCGAATTTTCAACCGACGCTGTGCAAGACGTCACAGGGCATTGTAATGCTTTTATTCTTTCATTGTTCTATTATCAGTGATTTTTGTGTAGTTCGGAATGCGAAATGTCGAACGATCCCTTTTTCTTCTGCGTAATTTGTAAGCAACGAGCAGTCCGACGCGGATGATGTTCGTAATTGTTCAGTTTTATCGCCCGTTCACGTGAACTGTGAGTTACATGTGCTTCACGGTTACCGATAAAAAGAATAGAAGCTATTGTGAAATCATGGTGCGTATTTACGTCCTTTTCCTGTTTATATCTAGTTACATGGAAAAGTACACCTTAAGACATAGGCCCGACTTCAGGGAAAGCGGCTAGGCACTATAATTCGCCAAGGAGCAGATATTATATATATATATATATATATATATATATATATATATATATATATATATAACACACACACATATAAATCGTTGATTTGTCGCTCATCCCCATCTCTTGGACGTTGCCGAGTTTCTGCCTATAAGAATTTTCATTGGGTTTTCCACTATACCTTATTGGTTAATGTGCGTCATAATGAAGGGTACCAGGGCCTCCCCGATACGTTTCAGTGATTGCGGCATTTCAAGTGTAGCTATAGGTCCCGATTAGCGTCTTATATGAAGTAGATTTGTTTTCTGTTTCGTTCTGCGTGTTTTTTGTTTCCAGACATCAGGTCCAGTGTTCGTGTGAGACACGTGCTACGCCATAGATGAAGCGAAACCAAAAACATGTATGCTCACATGATTTGCGTTACGTGAAGCTGTACCTTCTCCATTATGGTATCAAGACCTGCCAACCCCGTGCTGTGTCAATCGAAGCAGAAATCAAACTTTTGCTTACAGATTGAGATCTGTTTGTTCCCTGTAAAAAATGAACTGTTCAATTTCACCCGTTGAGGTGTTTTATTGCGGTCAGTGCGCTGCAAGCAACACGTGTAGACCTAGAGAAATGGTTTCCAAGGTAGGTAAATGAAGGGCATGTTAAAATATGCAGAGTTTCTGGTCGGGAGTCGAAACCCGTAGAAATTAATTAAGTAAGCCGACACCTAAAAAAGTTATATTTAGGCTCTCTCTCGTGGCTCTAGTGCCACGTGTTTCTTTACCGTGGCTAACCGTGACGACATTGTTACTTTTCTGTACGTCTAGGTTGCATAATGGGCAAGGGTTGATTTCCACCCCCAATAACCAAACGATTATAATCGAAATAAATTCACAAAAGTAGTGCACGGTTTTATATGTGCGTGTGTGTTTGTGTTCGAAATGTGGTATACTTCGTAAGCCGTGTTTAAAGTTGGATCGAAATTTATCTGTACCGGGAATCGAACACGAGACCCTATTTTCTCCATTAGAAGGGTCTGTGGAGGAGTCTTTAGAAGTAGCCGTTGCAATCTCCTAGAACAAATTGCTTTCATATATATTACAAAAAAAGAATCAGTTTTTGCAAGGATTAGGAAGAAAATAAGTCCCTTTTCAGGTTGCAAATGTAGGCTACCTTTTCCTGCAGTCCAATTCGCGTTCGCATTTTTTTTGTGCCTTGTCTTCTTGTCCTTTGTCGGTTACAGCACATAACATTCTTTTGTGGCGTCGTCGGTAGCCGGTAATATGGGGTAATAATTCCGTGGTGACAAATAGGCATGCCTCTTTTCTTCTGATTTGTTGGTCCTTTTAAGCGTTGGCCTGGCTTTTTCTTTCCTTGAAAGATATGAATGCCCGTAACAACCACCGTTGCCAACTTGGCACGTTTGGAACCAGATTTTGTCCTAGTTAGCTCCCCAAAATTACATAAAAGCCTCAAGGACAGGTTTTAACTACATTAAGAATTATCTAGAACCGTCAGTGTATTACTTCATTCGTGCTATCTCAGGAAAGCTATTGGTATTTTCGCGTTATGCCACTCGTTCGCATTATGAAGTATCATAAATACATGTACAGTAAAAACATTTCTTTCTCGCACGCTCATTATATTAATCAGAGTGGTCCCCGGGTTCGAATCCCGGCGTGGGCATGGGTGTTCTTTGAGAGACTACAGTTTCATCATATCATCACTCATCCTCATCGTCTCGGTCAGCCAAAAGTGGAAGATAAACGACGATAAATAGCAGATGATTTCAAATTGTTATTGAAAGTATTATGGGCACGCCGACACGGAAATTGTGTGTTCCATTTTCCAATACGCAGCGGCCTCTTCGATAGGATGGTTTCTAACGACGTTATCTTGTATTGAATCGGACTTGCGTTCGATTTCCGACGGAAGCAGCAGGTGTAATGAATCGAATTCCACTTTAAACTGTACAAAACTGTGAAACTTTAATTTTGCAATATAAGAATCTTAAGAACAGAAGCTTCTTCGAATCAACAATTCATACAGTATAGAATTTCATGAAGATGAAATCCTTATAAAAAAAAACCATGTAAAACACATTTTAAGTTTTAAAAAAGATGGGGCTTTGTAGAGAACGCAGACTAAAACAGAGGAGTTAAGACGTCATGTCCTCTTTCGGCTTCAAGAATGCAGCAGAAGTACTTCATTTGATTGAATAATTGATTGATTTAGTTTATTTTACTTCGCTTTTCTGCCACTTTTCGCTAATGGCAAAGCTGAGGATGAATGGTGATATGATTACATTAATGAAGGGACACTCACCAAGAACACCCATGCCCAGGCCGGAATTCGAACCCGCGTCCCCTTGCGTCGTAGCGCGTTGTGCTAACCACTCCGCCACGCAGACCGGCGGAAGTACTTCGTGGAAGAGACGTTGACTTTTGAGGGCCTCCCGAAAAGATCAACTAATGTGTATGCTCCGTATTCAAACGGAATAATCCCCTACTTGGAATGTACCTGTATTGTGAACCTTAGGGCGTTGACATGATTTAAGTCCCTTAAAGCAAGTCGTAGGGCCTCCTGGAAGGCGTAGTGGTAAAGTCGTCGCCTTTTAATCAAGAGGCCTGGTTTGATACCTGGTGAAGTCACATAGTTTCGGAACCAATTTGAAACTGTAGGTCCAGTCCCGATTAGCATATCTGGGCATAAAGTGGCTGGATTGAGAGTAATCCTTAACTTTAAGCAAAGCCCTTTTTTCTAATAATCTTATTTGGCAACACTGTTTGTCAGTCACCCAGAGCAAAGTGTGTTTTGAGGCTGCCGGACTTTGGTGGCATTGGTGCGAGACGCCAGAACGTTTTTTTCTTAGCTTTACTTTCTGAACACGAACTTCCTTACGTGATTACTTATGTGTTTATTCCCCTCCTCACTCCGTTGTGCAGAAATTATCTCTTTATGTATTTGGCCTCCATTCCCCATGGTTGTGATTCCCTTTTTTATTGTTTTTGTGTTTACGGCTCCTGGTGTCGTGGTTCAAGTTTCCAGGTCGTAGCCGTTGGAGTAGCTTTGCTGTAGTATGCTAATACTAACCTCAAGTTTTTAGCAACTTTAGATTTTAGCAGGGGTTTTTTTTTCGAATTTTGTTCGGGCAGAATTTTCTACTCGACAATAAAGGTAATATCGCATTCATGGACGTTCTTAAGGATGGGGAATAAAGAAAAATGCCTACCTACTCTTCCATTTTATTTGTATCTCCATTTTGGTTTTGTTTTCATGTATTCTTTCTTAACCGTAACGGAGTAGTTATCACAGCTCAGTACGACGCCAGGGTTCCGGGTGAGAATCCCGGCCTGGGCATGTGTGTTCGTTGTGTCTCTTCAATGCCATCATTTAATGCATCATGATCTTCTGAATTAGCCAAACGTGGCAGAGAAGTGCAGTAAAATAAATGAAATCAATCAATGAGTTCTCTTTCTTTCTCGGTCTTAATGTTTTTTGGTCACGCTCGCTCATTTATTTTTATTTATTTTCCTTCTCGTTTTCTATGCTGTTGTCTTCTTTGCCCCCACTCCCTCCTTTCTTTACTTCGGATATAAATTTACCGTCTTTCCCTTCTGTTTTGTTTATATATATATATATATATATATATATATATTTATTTATTTTCTCACTTCGTATGTGTTTTTAACTTCATTTTCTTTGAGGGGGACAAAAGGGATAAACATAATTTTGTTTTGCCGGGGATATTTTTTTTGGGGGAAGGGGATCTCCTTCGTTAATTCGTACACTGTATGTAAGGAATTTTATGTTCACCAAAATGGATTAAGGGGTCAACCCTTGACGACACCTGGTGCAGATACATGTTATTTTAAACATTCCTGTTAATATCCGCGAAAAACAAGAGAAATTTTTGCCACTCAAGGTGGCGGTCCAATCCGTGTTCATCGTTCTTCTTTAATCCAGAAACTAATTACGCCAAGTTAAAACCTGACATTCCGACCCACCCTCGTGTAAAGAAGGAAAATAATTCAAAATATACATCTTTATATTTCGTGTAGAAAACTCCGCCAGCGACTTTCCACCGAAGAGAAATCTCCCATGATGCACTGGAGTTCTCACGCGACGCCACAAAGAAGACTCCCATTGAGCAGACACCGCATATTAAAGGAAAGGAATGGGATGAATTACGCACATGCTATAAAAAAACTACCTTTCTTCTTTTTCTTCCTCCACGGAATTTGTTAAGTCAAGAACAATGTCGGTGCTTCTCCCACAAATTATTTACCTCCTAGTTTTACGAAGGAGGCTTTAATAGCAGATCTTTGCTGTCTTTTTCGGAGCGAAATGTAGGTTGGCACGCTCGCTTCCATGCATTATAAAAGCGCGCGTACGTGAAAATGTAAATCAAGGTCTACGGTTCGTTGTAGCGTTGTAAGCAGGGCATTAAACTTGGGTGCACTGCTCTCGTGCCTACCACCTCTATCAAATGTGCTGCTGCTATTTCCATTTATATTAAATTCGGTAGTTAGTTATTCGTATGTGAAAATCAAGAGAAACCTGCAGAGTCCAACAGGACTCGAACCTGGGTCTGCGGTGTTCTGTGCCATTGCTCTAACTTAGCTAAAGTTTGATGTCGAAGATAATGATGAGTGATGGTATTTTGAAATTGATGAAGGGTTACTCATAAATAATAAGCATCTGGATTCGAAGCTTGGATCCCTGGCGTCGGACCGTCCTTCGCTAACCACTTCGCCACGGAGATCGGTGCTAAAGGGCAGAGTCACCTATTCGTAGTTTATTCTGGGGTGTCAGAAGTAGAGTTGCTAGATAGGCGATAGTCATCCCTTCTCCTCTTTACCCTTTGGAATGTCTGAATGAATTACACAGACGTTTCTTCAATATAGTTCCATGTTTGCACATCGTATTTCTTTATAATTTAATCCTTTTGAGCAGGCTCATTATCTTGGAATCCATCAACACTAGGCAAGCACAGGCACCTTTCAACCCATTGGGTGAGAATGGAAAAGGGATTTCATAAAGCAACGTATTCTCTGACTTTATCGTATTTCTTTTAAATATTAACAATTTTTCAACTTTTAAAATTTTGAATGATGATTGCGTCTGTGAAAACCCTCCGCTCTCACATTCACACTAGTTCGTTTTCATAACAGTTGCGTACTAATTACAATAATACCTAGTTGTAGTGTATGATTAGAACAATGAGTGAATTCGAGTATAACACCGCAAAAGCAACTTTTTTTTGGCCACATGATCATTCCTCCTGCCATCTACAGCCAAGAGAAACAACGCGTCTGTGCTAGAACGTTGTTTCAACCGATCTTGCTCAGTGAAGCTTGAATCTAGTAATTGCATTGAAGCATCTTGTTCAATTTTTATGGAACCATATAAACAACTTGATATCGTCCATTGAGAATGTAAAGGTTCTCTCTCCAAATTGTAATCAACTTGAGATATTTTGACTGTGGTCGATTTAGGAATCAATTCTTTCATCTCTGCTATCGTCTGGTGCCTACATACAGCCAATATTGATGTATTGAGAGTGTTTTTGGTTCATCTATAAAATTTGGAAGCAGCTACGAGAATGTAAACTCCACCAGCTAATGAAACCTTATGTTAATTTCCCTCAACCAACCACAAGCGCCATCCGAGTATGAGATAAAAAAACACTTGCATTCTAACCTCGATCACTTGTGGGGACTGCTTAGAAGTAGTAGTGGACTTCGGTTCTTACTCTTGTTCTTAACAGACAAAAATTTTGAATAATTGCGAAATCCAAAGTAGTTGATTGATTGAATTTATTTACTTTACTTTGCTACCGAATGACAATTTTTTTAATGAAATTGTTTCATCTTTATTATAGAACAACTAACCATCGGGTAGATCGAACACTGCCACTCTCAAATCAAAGTTAGTGTCGCGTGCAATTGCTCTGCTGTATCTAAAATTGAAATAATGAATTACAGCATAAATACTTAACAAAACAACTACTTCTTTTTAGAGAGGCTTCAATATACGAGCCTTTGCAATGATACAAACTTTCAGCGCAATGGTGACAAAGGGCCAATTAATGTATCATGTCAAATTTTGAAGGTCTCTTCTGAAAAAAGGAAAAATTGGACATATATACATTCTCAGTGGACGATATGCATCAAACCACTCCCAGCCTTTTGCGCCAGGGACAGACGCTTCCAATATGGCGGTGAAAAAGCCGCCGTGTGAGATTGCACTCTTCGTTTGCATTGCAACGCCGCTCTGGGAGTAACTTTCTCCGTTTCTCATATCTCCATTTATTCCGGTCGTAATTTTTTTTCAGTTCGTTACCATGCAGAAATATGCTGCAGACACAAAGATATATCTGTTAAACGAAGTTAACGGGCTGGAAAGGACCATGGTGGTGATAGAAGAATTGCAGGAAATGAGCAAGCATCATTTTTAAAGACCGATTGTCTTTATAGCAATAAGAGATAATTAGCAGCCTTAGAAACGTGGCGAAAAAATTCGAAATATTATTTTTCTTTCAATTTGCACAATAAGGAAAACATTTCTTTGTAGAAAGCGACGAAATTGTACGAGTCTGACACATAATCGTTGTAAGGAAAATATCGTGCATATTATACTGAGAGTCAGATTAAGGTTATTGGTAAATGGTAACACTGTTAAGCCTTGTTTCCATGTTAATAAAACATAAGATGCTGAAAAAGGCAAAAAATTTATTGTATAAAAAATATACACTAAAAACGTGTTTCCACCCTCTAACAGGGTCAGACCAAGATTCACAATAAATAAATAAATTTACACATTCCTCTGAAGAAAACCCTGTTAGAGGGTGGAAACGTTACGTTTTTAGTGTATATTTTGTATACAATAAAAATTTGACTTGGTCAGCATTTTATGTTTTATTATTGGTAAATGTATAAATATAAAGGAAAACGTTTTGGACACGGCTCTCCAAATTTGGTATATGTTTTGTCTGTTCACCCCATTCCCTCGCACAGGGAATTGTGTTTCATCGTAATGTACTGCTTGCTTGCAAAGGAGCGTGCAAGAGGGAAACACCCTAAGATGATAATAAAAATTAAAGCCGATTTCAACAAATGCTCATGTTGGAAAACAAAACAAGACCTTGGATTTTTAACCCTTTCAGACCTGTTTTTCATTGATAACTCTTTCTACTTAGTCAAAAAGCTTTGTTAATTATAAAATCACATAATTTTGTAAAATAGTAACGGGGGCGGGGGATACTTGCCCCCTTTCACGGTCCAAATTTGAATAAAATTGGCAGGTAAAGGTAACTTTGCCGACCTGTCTTAATCGTAGGTAGCCTATTGGTACAACATTTGTATATTTATTATTTAGCTTCGCTTTTCTTCCACTTTTGGCTAATCGCGACGGAGCGATGATATGGTCGTATAGATAAAAGGACACTAAAGAATATACATGCCCAAGCCGGGATTCGAACCCGTGCTTGTACTTAATCGTAAGTGAAATGAAAACTTGTCGGTAAGAGTGGCTGTGGAAATGATGTCATTGTGCCGTCTGTGTACAAGGTAGAATGAAAGGGATATATTTTTTCTGCTTTACAGACATGCATAAGTTAGTAGCCATTGGCTATTATGTTGGGGGGGGGGGGGCGTAAAGTTTTATAGCTGCCTCCTTGTTTCATCTCCCCAAACGGGTTGGCACCTCCGGAGAATGAGTCCTTGAAAAGGTTTATGGATGGAAGATTGGAAGTCGAAACTTGCGAGATAGCAGAAAGGAAAAAGTAAAACTGCAAGAAAAGAAAATGCCAACGCTGTAGCAGCATCGTGCTTTCGTGCATTGCCACGTTCTTCTCTCGATGGCATTCGTTCGTGTCCTTTTAAAGGGCTTCTCGTTTTCTCCAGTTCCTAACAACACGGAGAGACCACACCAGGTCACGACCGCCACCAGCTTAACGTTGCAGTTTCCAAAAACGCTCCACTTTCCCATTCATGAAGGTCTTGCCCTAGTCTTTTCGGTCACCCGAAGACCGCACGCAGACAACGATTGCGGTTCGCTCGCGTGCGTAACTTGACGCCGTGACTGCAGATCCTCTACGTGTCTTTTCCCCTCTTTTTATCTGGAGTGAGTCTTTCTCAAGCGAATATCTATGGAAGGAGAGCAATGGCTCTTGTGGCGTGGGCACTGCTGTAAAACTATAGTTGTACAGCCATGTCAGTTGCAATTTTAGAGTAGTTACCGAGTGAAAGTCATATACAACGTTATTGTACGTTATCAACTGTGTATAAAAAAGTCTTCCTGCACCTATTCACGTAATTGTCCACCATTATTGACTCTGCATGCACGAGAGCTTGCCACAACATTCATCATTACACTATTGCTGGTGTTATGCCTTGAATTTCTGCACGGATGTTCTCCTTGAGCTGTTGCATTATCTGTGGTTTGATCCGTTCTTTGACGTTTTCCCAAAGAAAAAGGTCTGCTGCTAACAAATCATGCGAACTTGGCGGCCAATGGATGTATGCATTTCGTGAAATGATTCGATATCCGAAATGGTGCGAAGCAGTAGCGTACGCAGGATTTCATCAAGGGGGGGGGGATTACTAAAACTTTCTCCAAATTCACATTACCATTGTTTTATTATACTTTAATTAATTAATAATATTTATAATTAATTAATAATACCTATAATTAATTGGTTTAATTACTACTAATAATAGCTGCAGCTGCTGTTACTACTAATATCACTACTATTGTTAAGTAGTAGAGATCTACATAAATATATTTATGAAGGCAATAGAAAAAAAATACTTTCTAGTCATTCGATTGTTAACAAATTCTAGGAGCATTTTTTGTTTCTTTGTTACGAAATAATTGTCTAGTCAACGGTTATTTATATATGATAGGTGAGATATTTTAAGTGTGAAGAAAATCCATAAAAACAATCAAATATATTAAATTAATTGAAATAATCAAAATATGAAACTCATCCAAGGAGCCGCGGTAGTCTAGTCTGACAACTTCGCGGGAGATCGCCGGAATTGGTTGGAAAATATCCAGCCTTGTCCCCGCACCCAGCCTCCAATGGGTACCTGAGAACAACCCTGGGGTGATAAACGCTGCCGGAGCATGGTGCTGATCACATCACCCGCATAATGGCCGAGATTGAGAATGTGTGGGGCCCCACCATACCACTACACGTGCCTTCATGACACGGTGCTATATACACGGGGAAATTTACATTACCTTTACCTATGGAACTCACCCAGGATGATGATGAGGCGCGAGAATATATGTTGCTAAATTCCACTCCACTGAGTCTATGTTTTTGTTCAAAAGTAAGTTTATAGACATTCCAACACATTTATCACTTCTAAGTGATTCACAAAGCACTTCTTCAACATTATTTAATGATGTGAATGTAGACTCAGCATCACTTAAGAGTTCACAAGGGGATGCGAAACAGAACCGGGAAGAATGTTCGCAATAACGTCGGCACACTGCGACGAAGCAAGGAATTTTCACAATTTTGGCGATAGTCACTGCGCGACTTTTTTTTAAACTTTGCGGCCGCTTAGACTGTTTAGACATATCGACGGATCCCAAACTACACTGTAAAGATTTATGAGAAACGCGCCAATACCGCTCTCAAAGTCTACTATGCACAGGCACGATAATTCACATCTGGTTGTCTCGTTGTTCTTACCAACAAAACGTTTCACAATAGTTAAGCTTACTGTAGTTCGAATTCAGAAATTCAAATGTACAGCACGAACAATGGAAAGGCGGCTGGTGATTGTGTATTCTTCTAGGCCTAGCATTTGTCATTAGCAGCTTACAACGAACCAAGGACTTTATTTAGGTAAAGCTCATTGTTCACAGAAAAAAATGCATGTTCTTTGAACATTGTTGCAGCTGATGTACAAAACAACTTTTTTCTTTTAAATCATATTTAATTTTCAAGAATTCGTGTTTATTTTCAAGGCATTCACTATTAAAGATGCGTGTGTTTGGAATGTTGTGCTTTTCTCCATGCTGTATGGGAATAATAATTCAAATTATTATTATTATTATTAGTAGTATTGTTAGTCGGCCGCGGTGGCTCAGTCGGTAACGCGTCTGACTACCATGCTAAAGGTCCCGGGTTCGATCCCCGACCGGTTCAAATCCGGGAACTTTTCTAACGATGGAAGCGGCCCCGGCGCCCACCCAGCGTCGAATAACATGGGTACCTGGGGGAAACCCTGGGGGGTAAAGGCGGTCAGGGGCGTGATGCTGATCACATCACCCCCACTCACGACCGGATCAAGAATGTGTGGGTCGTTACCCCCACACCCCCTATACGCCTTCATGGCGTGGTGCTAAGCACAGGGGAGCACTTTACTTTTACCTTTTTTATTAGTATTGTTAATATTATTATTATTACTACTAATATTATTATTATGTCGAAGATCTTTGACTTTGATAAATTAGCCATTTTATTTTTTTCCTACAGCATTTTCCATAATATTTCAAAAGCTCCCCTTGCGTACGCCACTGGTGCGAAGGAGCGCCATCGTGTCCCTGGCTGTTTGCGCTGTGGTTCCATCTTGCTCAAAGATAGATAACAAAGAGCTTAGATATTCCCATAATTATCATGGTCATTATTCAGTGTTGTAATTATCATGGTCATTATTCAGTGTTGTAACTCCTTCGTGAATTATAGTCCATCCTGTATATGTACCTATTGTGTGTGAGAGAGCGAGTATCTATCTACTTCTTTTCCTCTCTCTCTTCTCAGAAATGTGAGGAAAGAGAAGGAAACCTTTTTATTTTTTTCTAATCTCTCTCCGTCTCTCGGTCACTGCCATCAGAACAAAATAGCCTCCGCCACAAGTATCACCCCACAATGCAGACATTTTACCAGTTTAGCTACAAAATAACTTGATGATACCCCATACTCGCCTGATCTAGCCCTCCAGCCTATTACATGTACTCTAAATTGAAAGGTCACTTGGAAAGGCCGAGATTTCCAGAACAATCCTGCTGTGTGCGGGATCATATTCTTTCCAGGGATTTGATCTGTTGCAGGATCGTTGTAAGAAGTTCATTGCTCTTCTCAGAGAGGGCGTTAAATAAACTGATGTCGCTTCGAGGGATTAGGAGGTCTGTCCATGTTCGTGAAATAAAGCACCTTTCGATTTTCCTTTCAACACGCCTCGAGTGTGAAGTGAAGGGATCCACAGTTCGATTCTTTCGCTCGGGAATATTCCTAATCGTCGATGGCGGAGACGGAAAAGTAGGCTAATTAACGCACCTAACGCCAGGAGAGTATCGTAAAGTGTATTCATGAAAGTAAATAAATCATGTGCATCGAAGGCTGCGATGATATCACCTCGTTAGTAAACATGAATACTTATTATGTCGTCGCAGGTCACCCTTTGAAGCTTCTTCGCTGCCTTAGTTTCGAAACGGGTGTGTTGCGGACACGGACGACTTGCGTTGTGGAACACGCGTGCGATCACGCCTCAGACGCACTGGAAAAGTTTACGCATGAGGAGAAGAGAATGTGGGTGCTCGTTCTTTGAGGACATCGTCATAGATTGGTGTGGTATCCAGACGGAATCCACCGGTTAGAACTTGAGATGGGAACGACATGTTGAAACCAGACAGAGTCTCTCGTCTAGTTCAAGGCTGTTAGAATGTAAGGTTTATGAAATTTTAGTTTTGATTAGTTTACTTCGCTTTTGTGCCACTTTTGGTTAATCGCGAAGATAAGGATTAATGGTAATAGGATGAGATGGATCTCAAACATGTATGAACGACACAACATACGCTCGACAGAGGATTATACTGGATGCGAGTCCAGGCGCCAGAACCTCGCTAGTCTGCGAAATGCAGTCCAGGGACCCGAGGTTGGTATTTGGGTGTCTTCAGAAAAGGGTCATCCTTAACCAATGAAATTGCTTTAGCATGCATCTTATCCAGACATAGCAATAAGGTGGTTTATACGTCCTGTTTAATGTGTTTTTGGAACTATTTTTTTAACACTCTTTTGTAATATTATTTTCGAGACTCGAGACGAGAGTGACAATGAAATAGGATTTCTCATTCACGAGATCGTTTCAGATTAAAGTAGATTAAGATCATAAACCTTGTTCTTTCTTTCTTTTTCATTTCTCTATTCCTTCTTTCTGTTTCATTTCTCCATTCCTTAATTCTCTTCCACCTTTTTCCATCTCTTCATCCCTATTTTCCTTTCTCTCTCTCTCTTCTTATGTTCTTCTCTCTCTTCCACCTTGTCTTTCTCGGTTTCATTCTCGTCTCGATTTTTTAAGAGGTGGTTTCGGTACCATGCCTAGCTGGTATACACGTGCAGCACGGCTTTCATAACTCATAAGCATACGTGAGCATGAACATTCCCTCCTGCGCGTCATTGTCATTGAAGGGAACCTCACATGGTACTTGATCTACATGTTATCTGCTTATTGCAAAATGCCTTGACACAGTTTTTAGATGCATCTGCGCGTGACGCCAAACAACAGAGAAAAGGCCAAGTTAAGCCCACATTATTTCCCCCATATGTTTCAATGCCATACCGACATAACATTACAAATGTCGTGAAATTTATTGCATCCATCACAAGAGATACTGCTTCATTCACGTACGATGATTATTTTCCTTGCAAAAGTTCTTCACTCTTGTTTTAAATCACATATTGACAGAGAGAACGAATGATCCCCGCCTTCTAGTAGTTAATCGTAGTTTAATATAAGCCGCAAAAGTTGTTTTGTGATTTCATCTGTGCGTCGCGGTTTATCTAATGGTACAGGTAGGCAAATAGAAGTAAACAAGAAATTGAATTATTCGAAGCATTTGCATTGTTTTAGGTGTTAACTCAGATTCTTCAGTGTACAGTCATGCATTCTTCTGGGTTGTAGCAATCCCATTTAAAGTATTTGAGGCTGTTACAACCCAGAAGTGTCTGTACATGAAATAATTCGATGCCGATTCCTATGAATTTCTATTTGTTCTGGTGCTGAAACCAAGTATGTACTGGACTAAAATGTAAGGAATACGAATACTTGGTCCAGTCGCTAGATAACTTCTGAATGAACTGCATTCGACAAATTGATTTCCAGAGCTCTGCTGTTGAAAATTGACGCAGGTAGAACGGGTGAAAATAACTTTTGGAGATCGATGGGTTTAGTGTAAGGACGTCGCATCGTCAAACCTCTTCGGATCATGCAATTGGATTTCCCTGAAGCATTGGCGACTAGGAGATGCACAAAATGAAAGCGACGCGTTTGGGTGCATTGTAGATTCGCCACGGCTTCTGAGAGTTCGTCACCTTGGTGGCAATACCCCCCCCCCCCCCCCGGCCGTCTTCAGGTCTTTCTCCATTAGCCAGGCCACGTTCCGAACTGGCGCCGAATATTTACTGCGGAATGATAAAGAGCTAGATAACAAAAGAAGCGTAGGTTTGGAACAGTAATGGTGTCATCTCGGTTGTACAGACTTAATGAGAGTCACGTGATATCACGTGGCAGTGATAATATAACAGGGCTAAATGATTCAGAGAGCAAAAGAATTACGTGACAAAGTCAGGTGAAAATGGTGAGGGGGTAATTGAATTATAAATAAATGGTAATATTTTGAAGTTACTTCTGTCTTACGACAAAAAGGGGGGAAACCCCGAAGTGGGCCCTCCCCCACCCGCATACATTCGAGGGTACGCAGTTATCCTGGTGCCTTTAAATAAACCAGGACGTCAGTTGCTCTGGATTTATCGGTTCTCCCGCTTTTCTTTTCTTTAAATTCTTTATTTATAATATACAATTACATATATATTACAAAAGGAAAGAATAGAAATAAAACAATGTTACACACATAATTTGGTTATGATATGTTTCATGTTATAATAGTTAAATGTGTATTAATATCAAGACTTACTTTGGTATCCAGAACAAGTCGTCTCTGTTAGCATATGGATAGTTTGGAATTTGGTTAGTTATTGTATGGATGTTATTTTATGTTATGTTTAATATTCTATTCGGGGGGGGGGGGGGGTTGCGAATAAGTAAATGAAATGAAACCATTCTGGTATCGAGAACAGTTGTAAATATGTTGTGAGAGTAGCAATTGAATGAATATGTAGGTACTAGGTCCGGTGATATGGTAATTGTTTATTAGTTGGGTTATGTGAATTGAGATTCGTTTGTTTTACACTTTGCAATAGGGTATTTGATCCACTCTGGTTTTCCACACTAGGTCATATTTCTAGTATTCCGTGTTTGTTTATTTACTATTTTCTTTACAATCGGGCTATGATACGTTACAGAAATATGAATTACATGGTGATTAGAAAATCACATTGTTGAAGATAAACAAGGATATTTCTCCTCCACTAAGATGAATGTTACAAAACTAAAGTTTCCAAATAAAGATTCCCAACATGGATGCAGAATAGTGAAAAATGACTTGTCTCGTTGTTACACGTAGAATGAAGCTGAGGACATATTATTCAGTTCTCCTCATTCCTTATATTATCCCCCTCTTCTCGTAATTTCCGAGATGCATCAAGAGCGTGGAGACTTTCTGCCTCGTCAACCTGGGCACCATCTGGCCTGATATAATTGGTCATGCCATGTGGTGATGTGAGAGCAGGTCTCAGGCGCCAGAAGGTATTACAAGGCGAGCTATTACAGTAATTATTCTTTCTCCTCCATGCAGAAGGTGTTCTCTCTGAGGAGTCAGCCTCTTTCCACTTGTAGAACTTTGGTTCCCCGTTTGGCTTCCTTCAATGGTATATATTTTTTTCTTTTTCTTTTTTATCTGACTTAGATGAGGTAGACCAAGAGATCTTAGCTTGGTGAAGCTTATACTTTAAACCTCCTTGGAATGTATATTTTCAATATTTACAGCGAGATAGTTAGAATCTTAACAAATATGATACCATTAGTGCCTTGATAATGTTACACATTAAAATGCCCCAGTTCTAGTGCTTTTGTCTGATGTACTAAAGAGAAAATGGGCGACTAGGCTTTTTTTTTTGCGCAAACAGCTATATTTTAATTGATTGATTTGGTTTATTTTACTTCGCTTTGCTGCCACTTTAGACTAATCGCGAAGATGATGATGAGTGGTGATAATGATGGTTGATGAAGGGACATTCACCAAGAACATCCCATGCCCAGTCCGGGATTTAACCCCAGGCGTCATAACGCGCTGTGCTAACCACTTGCTATATTTTGATAATATATCCAGGTACAAATATCTAAATGGTGACATTTGATATTTCTAGGCATTCGATCGATTTTCTAATATCTTAGTTGGGACACAGTAAATCGCGAGGAAAAAAGCTAACATTTTAAGGTCCAACGGTGGAACTCCATCGTAAATGGGACTTTCCCTTATTTGCGGCTACCCGGAGTTCTGCAAACGCCCGTATACTTTCGCTTGGAAGGTTCAAGAGTACTGAGTACTTCGCCGCGGAATATGTGTTTGCATCTGTACTGCACCCACTAACTGCTGTGTAACGGTTCTAGAAAGGGTGAAAGTGCTTTCATGAGGCTACAACTTGCCAATTATGCAGAAATATTGCGATGTGGCCTGTCAGCTTATTGTGAGAAAAGCAAAGAAATATGTTTTGAACGAGTATGTTGTGTGCAAATCAGTTGTTTTTTTTAAGGCCTCTTTGTAATTATTAACAGTAATAATAACAGTTTGTAATAAAATGTAAAGACTCTGAATTTGAATTAAAAAGTGATGTTGCATCAGTCTGGTGCCACATTCACCGATAAATGTGTTTCACAGACTTTTCTTGCTTTCGATATCGGATCTGCTACCGTTTCTTTCAAGTAGCTCCCCAATTGTCCCCACGATGCCGGCTCAACACCGGAATCTTGGAGCTCCCGTGGGAATCGAACCCGGGAGAATTCTCATCAGAGACGAGAGCGCCAACTACGTACACTGTTACGCGTGAATTCTAATTGATGTTGACGCCTCCTCCAGAAGAGACATTACCCGCCTGCAGGGACGGCACCAGGGGTGGGCACGGGTGGGCAAGCGCCCACCCAAAAATTCCTGTGCCCACCCGATTGCCCACCCAATCAAATTCAATAAGTACATATACTTGGAGATAGCTATATGAATGATTCGATAAATAAGTGTATTCTGGTGTTCATAACATATATATTTTACTTGTGAATATTATCTGTGCTAGAAATATTCACATATTATCAACCCATAAAAAGCCAATTTTGTCATTAGAAAGTGAAAGTAAATACTAGAGCTATTGAAACAAAAATTGTGATAAAATGAATACTTCCATTATTAAAACCAGCTAGTAGGCTTAGGAAGCTCAAAATTATGCAGGGTATGATCAAGATTAGATCAGAATTTAGGGTGAACTTGAGGACTGTAGCTCCGAGCCTCCACATACGTATGTAAATCCCGCCCTGGGTATGGTTAAAATAATCTCCAAATAAACAAATAAAATCATCATCTTAGCCTTACTTCCTCCGGCAACACAATACATTATTTTGACTTTTTAATTATTATTATTAGAATAATTTAATCAAGAAGACTTAGATGGGCAGGCCATGTGACACAAATAGCAGAGGAAAAAAATAGTTTACAGGATTCTTGTTGGGAAACCTGATGGTAAGAGACCAGTAGGAAGGCCAAGACGAGGATGGAGGGGTAACGTTGAGATAGACCTAAAAGAAATCGGCAAGGATCGAAAAAATTGGATTGATCTTGCCCCGAATAGGGACAGATGGAAGGCTTCTGTTGCTGAAGCCATAAACCTTCGGGTTTAAGTATGCTAGAGAGTATAATATAGTTTGTATTTAGATCGGAATTAAAATTCCAGAAGTGTCCCTTTTTCTATTTCATTACAATTTTTATATACTTGTTATCTTCAAATATCAATATGGTATGCGAAATATCAACTTTATATTCATTCTACTAATAAGAAGGAATCACAATAATCACTACAATACTGCAGTGAATAAATTTTAATAAACCAGTTATGTATGGAAAAAGCTACATAATTATTCAATTGCTAATGAGTGGTTTATCCTATTTAGAAATCCTCTTTCCACACATAAATTTTGCCACATGAATCAGCCGAAA
Organism: Lepisma saccharinum; assembly: GCF_977018435.1. NCBI lineage: Eukaryota > Metazoa > Arthropoda > Insecta > Zygentoma > Lepismatidae > Lepisma > Lepisma saccharinum. The sequence continues at coordinate 55,500,233 of NC_139234.1, read as the reverse complement.
ATGTCGACAGAATCTGTAGATGTAGATGAAGTAGAGAAAAAAAGTTATGTCACGAAGTATCCAGAAAGCGATTTTATTAGTTTGTTTTTAAATTCACTTTTATACTCAGATAGGCTAATTGGGACTAAACCTACAGTTTAACGTGGAACCAGTGTGCATTGTGCTTCCACCAAAGGAGGAGGGAGTCGATCACAAGACCTCTTCATTATAATGCGTCAGCGTTATGCCTTTGTGGAAAAATATACAGAAAGAACTCGCACCAAACGTGGCATTTTATCACTACAGAAGATGCGTCCATTTTAGGAGGGCGATTGCCTGAGACAAATATTTGAGACTTTCGGAAAACAACATCATTGTTCACGGAATTAGCTGCCTTGATCTACTAATGAAACGCTGTGCAATTGAAACTACCATCTCAACTTTCTAAGAGGTATGAACTAATGCAACTCCATTTTTGGAAGAGTAAGTTGTGGTTGATTTGTTATATTTAACCTTTAAACCTTTCGAAAGTAACCCCTCTCTCGCCGCGGCCTTTGCGCGCGATTTTTAAATTTTTACACTTATTTCAGAAAAACGTTATATCTCTGAGACTATTTGAGCAATCTACTTCGGATAACTTTTGTTTGAAAACAAAAACATCGGAGCACGCGACCATGTACAATTCAGAAAGCCCAAGTGTAAAAACGGGGTTGGGAGGGGCCAAGTCCCCAAATTTCAATGAAAAAATCTGACGTTCGCCCCCTCTTCTTCCGTTATTTTGGAAAAGGGCGCAAACTTTTGCATTGTTTTCAAAGAATAGATTTTTTGCAACAAAGGGAACTTAACTTCTTTCAAGTCTCTAGTCCTCATACAGGCTGAAATATGACGCAATATGTCAAATTAGAGAATAAATTAGTATATCTCGGAGACTATTTGAGCAATCTACTTCGGATAACTTTTGTTTGAAAGCAAAAACACCGGAGCACGCGACCGTGTACAAATCCGAAAGCCCAAGTGAGAAAAACGGGGTTAGCCTTTCGTTAGCCTAGGAATACTTCATGGACAATGAACAAAGAATTTGATTTCCGTGTGTGTTTTAAATCATTCCTAATAAGACGTTCATTTTAATCCAAACATTCAGTGGCGGCGATTAGGAGGACCGGGAAGTGGGGGATGCAGTTCCATCGCCAAATTTTGCCACTTTTTGCCCCCGCACTATGGCCTCTTTATGCTAAGCCTTTTGTACCAAGAAAAAGTATATTGTCTTTGCCCCTCAAATGGTGGCACCCAATCGCCGCTACTACAAACATTGAGATAGATTTCACAGTTGTACAAACCTTGTAAGCAAAGAAAAGTGACCCCTAAGGAGTAAAAGAACTCTTTCAGTTAAAAACTCATACGATGAAAATACTATGCTCAGGAACATGCATTTAAATTACGAGAAACTTCACGATTATCTACCGTCGCACTTTCTATCATTGTGAAGTATGTGCCTTGTATTTGCAACACAAGCTTAAACCTAATTCACATTTATTTCACTGTATTAACATGCATGAAAGAATGTGATTAGAATGTATGGCTGCGCATGGGTAAACACTTCCTTGAAATAATTGTGTCCATCAGACAAAGCGAAAGGAAATGGAACAAGATGCGTGATTAGATTAGAAAAGAATAAAAAGAAAACAAAAAAAGGGAAGGGAAAAGAAGTAAGAAGAAAATCGGGAGTGTAAGAGAGAGGAGATACATACGTCTTACATACACCATATAAACTATATATGGTCTTACATTTATACTGCCCACCCTAATCTATCAATAAGGAGATTCTGCCCACCCGGTCGAAAATTTCTGGCGCCGCCCCTGCCCGCCTGTGAATTCTAATTGATGTTGACGCCTACTCCAGAAGAGACATTACCCGCCTGCAAAGGAGAATTGTAAATATGCGCTTGATCAAGCCTTCTTGCATTTTTATTTTGTTACTTTTTCACTTTTGGCTAATCGCGATCATGAGGATGATCAGACGAAGGGCTACTTGCAAAGAACACCCATATCCCGGCCGGGATACGAACTCGGTGAGAGATCGAATGTCGACTATCGGACTTTTCTGTACGCTCTGAACGTGACTTGAAGGGCTCCTGGGCTCGATTCTCGACATTCATGTAAATGTTCGTAATTATGATCACGATCCTAGTTTCGAGAAGTCCCTATTAATAGACTGAAGATAGGAAAGAAAACAATGCTTTATGCTGTGCAACATTTTAACAGCGATATGTTACGAGATGCTACAATTGGAAGAGGCTCGTGTACCAGCAATGTGTCTTTTTTGTTCATAGGTCCGTGACCTTCCACGAAAAAGCACACAAAACAGAACCATCTCTGGTTCTTCTAAAAACATGACGCAACAGCATTCCTTAGCCCAAACGAGATGTGTTGCTGGCGACAGACCTCAAAATGTCGCTGCTCACGGATGTGGAGTAGGGTACACGTTGTGTCCACGTCTTCCCTATTAAAATATTCCTTCGAGGTTCCAACTTTTTAACGTGGACAGTTATATATAATGTTGTTTTGTTGTGTGTTTAGAATATTGCATATTCACAGAAACGTTAAATACATGATAGCAAGAATATCGTTTCATTTTGCTACTCGTCCACGTAGTACACCTAGCGAGGCTCTGGCGTCTGGACGAACAGCAAGTATAATCAATCCTCTGTGGGGCTCGTGTTGTGTGGTCCGTGTGTTTGTGATTGCCCCTTCATCCATTCAATCTTGTCACCGATCATCCTAATCTTCGCAATTAGTCAAAATTGGCAGAAATGCGAAGTAAAATAAATCAAAACGTTCATTCTTTTTGTTACTTTTGAGTGACGTCAGAGCAAGGTATTGAAGTCATAAAGGAAATTAGTATGTACGGTACGTACATACTCTATACTGAAATAACTCTTAAAGAAGGTAAAGCAATGAATGTTTGAGATACTGTTTTCGGTCCAAAACATTGCCGCAATTTAGGTTTGACACTAAAATGTTGACTAATAACTAGAATTCGATTTTTTTATGTATTGTTTGCAGCTTGTTTAGTCGAAGAATTTTGGGCATTCCTTCTCAATATCCATTCGTCAATTTCATCGTATAATCATCATTCATCCCGATCTTTACGATTTGCCAAAAGCATCAAAAAAGCGAAGTAAAACAAACCAAAAGAAATAAATCATAACGTGGCTTAATTTCCCGTTCGATTCCGTGTTACGTCTCCACTGGGACCTTGGGAGAAGCCACCTCCGACACCTGAAATCGCGAGTGGCCTCGGTTGCTGGGAAAGGAAGGAAGAGGATCCCATCACGTGATCTGATGAAAACACGGAAGATGCTACGCTCTCCAAGATAAAATGCAAGCGTCAATGTTGCCAGCCTGCTGGCGTTCTCATGCCTGGCCCTGAACAGAGGATAATTGAACGTCTTGAATGGAATAACCCAACCGCTTTATTGCTTTGACATTTCCGGCTTTAATTGCATCCGCTGATATATCTGCGGGGGCTCCGTGAATTAAAACAACGAGGATATTGTCCCGTGTACGGTATTTCTTGCGTAGATTCCATTGTCAGACTCAGTGACGGCGATTGGGTGCCAAAACTGGGGTGCAAGGGCAGTTTACTTGACAAGGCTTAGCATGAAAATGGTCATAGCTCCGGAAGGGGGCTCCCCAAATCGTCGCCATTGTAGTGCAATGAAATTGAGGAACAGTTACTGACACACATCACGATTTCCCAAAAGGGATAAAGTATGTAAAATTCAAATATTTACTCATTCGTCACACGAATTGTAATTAAATTCGAACTTTTTTGCAAACTGCAAAATTTAAATTCAGAGGCGTTGCCATGGAGGGTGCCAGGATTGCACCATTGTGTTTACATCAGACTATCAGTTTTTATTCCAATAGTTTTGATTTTTGATTGGGTGTTTTAAGTCCACTTTATGCACCGTAAGGCTAATCGGGACTGGGCCTACAATTTAAAGTGGAACCCGAACCACTATGTGCCTCCACCGGGTGTCGAACCCAGGACTCCTTGATTACAAGGCGATGACGCTACCACTGCGCCATCAGGGAGGCCCTTTATTCCAATAGTAATATCAAAACTAATAAATGAATATATACATGGAAGCAAGTTTACTGCAATACATTTAGCGATAAAATAATGTGATCCTTCAGTGTAGGTCGCAATAGACATGTCCAAAGTGTAGTCCAGTCTCGACATAATCTGTTTCTTTACGACTATTCAAAAAACAATCGATTTTAAAACAGTAATGCGCAATTTGCCTCATAGTTTTATGAGTTAGTGGGCCACAATATTACTTATTTTAAAAAAATGCAATACTACCTTGTCCGTTACCTGTAAAGGATCGATACATATATGAATAGCGTTCTTTTTATGTAAATATCGCACCCAATAAGCACCCCTAGTTTTCAGATTCTAGCTCCGCCCATGTTTACAATTAATGCATGTAAGTTGAAATTATTTTATTTTTGAGATTAATCATGATGGCAGGCACGTTTCATTCAATAAACAATTCTTCGCTCGTGGAATTGTTTGAAAATTCCGTTAGTAATTTAATTTAAAGATAAGTTGGATAATAATAATAGTAATTTAGCAAGGACAGAAATGCAATTTTGCATTTAACGTGTCATAATTAACAACCATACATTTACTATATCCTTTGTATGTTGCTTCCTGATATTAATACATGAAAGGCGGTCTCCCCGATGTGACAGTGGTAGCGTTGTCGCCTTGTAATCAAGGAGTCCCAGGTTCGATTCCTGGTGGAGGCACATAGTGATTCGGATCCCACTTTAAACTGTAGGTCCAGTCCCGATTAGCCTTACTGTGCATAAAGTGGACTTAAAACAACAAATCAATACATGAAAGGCGCTAAAGCTGCGTCAGTTACTGTCCCATTGTAAACCTCAACCATTTGCTGATAGGGCGTCAGGGTGTTGAAAATATGTGTTTGTTCTAAGGTTTGCATCACCGAAATTGCAAGTTCGATAATACATTTTCTTGGAGGTCGTCTCTATTGTTTTATTCTCTGTGACGTCAGCAGCATGTTAACCAGCCATGAATTCTATTTAGTAAGTATCTGAATCGCTGGCATTAATCGTGCTCTGTAGACGAGGCTTGTATTTCAACAATAGGATCAAAAATCCATATATCATGGAAGCAGGCGTTCAATGCTACGATAGCTCATTTTTCCAGAGGCGGCTTAAGACTGTATATCATGGAAAGGCCTTTTCCGAATTCGCCTTCCTTCTGCCGATAGAGCGCGCGCACAGCGTTTACACCACCAGATGTTTTGTCCAGGCCCACTTCCCGAGGGCCTCAAGAACACGCCTCCTCCGGTACACGGGCAGTTAGTGATTGACAGGTCGTAAAACCCTTGTCATTTCTTTTCTCAGACATGTCCTAGGTTTTGCTGTTCGGGTCGATTGGCATCTTCATTGCCAAAAGCTGATCCTACCATTTCGTGTCAAAATTCCAGACGATAATATAGAGTCGTGCAGCAACAATATGTGGCTTGTAACATAGGTAATTGTGGAAGCTTCTCTTCAACGAAAAAGGAGTCCCAGTAGTCTTACTATTTGACCTCCGGGGCGAGGTAGTTAGCACAGCGCGCTACGACAGCAGGGGTCCCGGGTTCGAATCCCGAGTAAGACATGGATGTTTATGTTCTGAATGTGAATGTTAAAAAATATGAAACTGAGTAAATACTGATAGATGAGAATAGCAGAGAAAATATGACATCGGACTGCCACGTAGTAAACCCAGGTTCGATTCTCAGTGTGAATGATTTCAAGCAGAAAATTTTCCAACATTATCCTTGCATAAAACCAACTCTGTGAATGTATTTGATCTATTTTTATAAAACTTTCACTGATACGCAATATATGCACTAATTTAATCAAACTTTCATATTTTAATTAATAGGATTAGGTCTAAAGCAAAATATGGCCATTTAATACCATGTGGTCCAAAAAGATAATAATTGAGAAAATGGTCAACTTTTTCTATTTATATAGCCTATATTTTTGTTGTTGTAACCCCTATGCAAGAGTAGTATTTTCCTTTACATGACTTCGTTTAAAAATTGCGGCCCTGTTTGACTTATGATTTGCGGCACTTTTAGCCTTTGTAGACAGTTGCAGTAATTATGATAACTCATCTAAGAAAAATTATAACTTGGGTAAAAAAACATTGTTTTCAGTACATTTCAAGCTACATTGTATGTTTCGTGTATTTTTTCAACATAGTATTGATTTTGACCAAAATTCAAAGTTTAGGATATTTTTGTTAGGGAAGTTATGTAATATCAGAGTATTTCGGCTGAATTACTGTTATAGCTCTTTGATCGTTTCTTGATTCTCTTTTTCAAAATTTTGAGCCCAGATGTCTCCGATCGGGGAGCTAAAAAAATTGATATTTACAGCGTAAAGATTACTCTATGGCAGGTACCTGTGAAACAAAAAATTCCAGATTGATATTTCATGGATAACAAACCTACAACGGGGGAGGGATTGGTCAAAAACAGGCATTTTACATTATTATTTACAAAGAAATGTTTGCTTTTTAATAATCATGTAATTAGAATTATTGTATTTATTAATTACATCATGCGAATGGCGTAATAAGTCCGTTAGTAGTGTTACGAATTAAAATTTCCTTTTTCTTTCTCCCATTAGTTATGAAGAACTTCATCCCGGCTCGACAAATGTCACAAGGTCTTTCAAACTAAAAAATAGACTGCTTTATGCCAAATTTAAGTCAGATTACGTGTCAGTAAGCAGTTTTTTTACCTGTTTAGACATCTACTTCAACTGCGACATTTGTCCGAACGGGAAGTTTACCGATTCTGGCCTATGTTAACTTATTCTTTATAGAATTACAACAAAATTGGTTGCTTTGTTATTTTATTGTAATTTTGAAAAATCCAATTATGTATAAAAAGATGTTTTGTTACTATAATTAACTACTTGTATTTGAAAGAAATTGGTAAAGCCACCAACCTGCATTATGCAATGTGTCTTGAAGGCATATTGGTGGGTGGGTGGCTCTTTACATATTCACAGTCTCGGTTATTTATCTATGCTCCCACGTAGTTATATAGTAGAGTCCCTTGTACTTAGATGCACCCCATGCAGTGGGAGAGCCCACTTTCCTCACCCTCTCCTCCGGGAATCGAACGGCAGTCAAGCTCTCCTATCGACTGTCTTTATCCTCCCAAAACTAATTTCCGAAATAAAGTATGACCGATTTTGAATCAGCTGCAACACAAACAACATTGGAGATATTGAATCGGTAGAGAAAACCCGATTTGCAGGTTGTAAACTTATATTGGCTCCCGAGCGTTCGTGTATATAAATACAACCCCCCCCCCCCATTTTTTATAATTCTCTAGGCATTGAATTAGTAATGGAGGTTAGTATATTGAATCTCTCACCCGAAATTCATTATAAAATTTTAAAATGAATTCTTAATGATTTATTGATTTGGTGTTTTAAGTCCACTTTATGCACAGTAAGGCTAATCGGGACTGGGCCAGGCATGGAACCCGGGATCCCTTGATTACATCGAGGATGCTCAGTTTTTAATGGGGATGTAATTCAAATTATTAATAGACTATTACAAAAGCCTCCCCGCTATTTATTCCATCCTGTTTAATGATTACGAAGGATTGTTGTTTCAATTTAACATGTAGAAGGATTCGAACAGGTGTACCAGCCAGATTAAATCGGCGTTATCTTCCAACGTTTTGAGCACATACATAGCAACATCATCTCATTCCTGAAGATGAGAGCAATGTATACGATGGAAGGTAACGTCGATTGACGTCGCCAGGAAAGCTACAACTCTTATGTAGAAGGGTGGAAATACAAACGAGTTGGATGAGATAAATGAGGAAATTAATGAATGATAAGTCTGATGAGATGGAGGCCAAAAAAAATGTACATAAGAAGATAAAGTGTCTACAATATAATAAGATATTAGATGGAAAATACAATAATTGATTTAGTAATAATTAGAGGTTATTGTAAGCGTAAAAAATTGATGAATGAATGTTTTGATATGTTTAATAAGTTATGATTAGGGTGCGGATTTATAGGCATTTTTTTCTATCTATCTATCAATCAATCAATCAATCAATCATATGTTTTGTCACTGCCGTTTATCTACTAACTATTCATACTGTGCTTCAAAAGCTGCTTACTTTTAGGGATATTTGATATCGAAGCAACACGTGTCTCTTGGTAACTGGCTCTCAGTAATAAACGCAATCAACCATTCATCTTGTGTTGTCTGTTGCTTGTGTGTCCCTAGGACTGAGTTCTTTTTCATACCGTCTATCGTGTCGCCCTGGCCTGTTGTTCGCGCATGCATAGTGAATATTTTGCTTTAGACGGTGTGAAATATCCGTGTCGCTTGATTGAACGCAGGTTTGTGTGACATGTTATCCTATAGCTGTGCGAAACGTTGTGACAGGAACTGTTAATTTAAAGGAATGCCAGTTCTCATTGTACATTGCATGAAATGAAACTGTGTATTTTCAGAATGTTGAAATTACTAAAGGCCAGGGGTTCGAGACTGAGAGCTTGAGTATAAATTCCTCGTAAGTAGGGGTAGTTAAAGTGTTTGTTTAATCGGGTTGGCCTGGATCTCAGGATACCAAGAATATAATGTTGAGGATTGCTTGTACTGCCCTAAGTCCTAGCCTGGCTACCTTAGTAATATTAGACGAACATTGATTGGATTGTTCTCTAGACGAACCAGTATCTTTTTATCTTCGTATATTAAAAACAGTAACTACTATATTCAAGGTCTGGTGCTCAAATTTCCTGCCGATCGGAAGTATTCTGGTGGGAAATAAATATTTACAGTCTAACTTAGAAACAGTGGGTGGATTTTCTTTACACCTACCATGAGATGGGTTGATGCCCCGACTACTGGAGAGGGATAGAGGAGTTTCTAGGAACGCAAACCCTTTCCGAAAATAAAATGGTCACTTCGCTGCGCCACTGTTATTGTTGTTAGTTTTATGACAGTTTTGCCATTCGCCGGCTTTACTGATCTTCAAATTTAACAGGTATTATTTATATATTTTATTCAATTTCTGTTATTTAGCGTCATCTTTTAGCCAACTTCGGCTAATCGCGATGATGATGAAGGGACGCCACCAAGGTCTAGTATATTATTGTTGTTGTTGTTTTATTTAATGAGTTTTAATTGTTTCATCATTTCACAATTTGTAATATGTAAATATCATAAACCATTGCATAAGAAGAAAGTATCGAAAGACACGAATAACATGTCGTTGCTTAGTAGTGCGGGGGAAAGGGAGGCACCAAACGACAATCCTGCCCAGCGACTGATCCATGGGGCTGGCGTCTTGTTTCAACTCTTGAACCTCGGAAAACGGAATTCGCCTGAATATGTGAAATGACGGCGCACAGGTTCACAGTTGACACTTACGATTCATCTTTATGATTGTAATTTCGATTATGATAATCTGTAAATAATGAAGTAGATAAATAACGTTCAGGTATGTTTGAAGTAGTCGAGACCCAGAGTATGAAATACTAATAAAAAAAATGAAACCTGCAGAAATGAGGTAACGGCGAGGAAGAAGAAAGATCATCCGAGTTAGATGTAGTGAAACAGTAGTATTTGTTGGTGTTTACCATAAATGTGGAAGTACTGCGCAATTAACATAAAATTTCTTGCCCGATCATTTAGCCATACCATAGAGGTGTACCATTAAAATTCCTTTGAATTATTATTACTTTTTAAACAATGTATTTATATTTATTTATTTCGTCTTCTTTCACATGGCGAAGTTAAGGCTGTGGAGCCTTTTCTTCCACTTGACCATGTTTACAAAAAAAAAATGAATGTGAAATAATTAAAATATTGAAAGAGAAAGAAAGAAAAAAAATATAAAATCAAAAGCTGCTTACTTTTAGGGATACTTCATATCGAAGCAACAGGCGACAAGCGACACGTGTCTCTTGGTAACGGGCTCTCAGTAATAAACGCAATCAACCATTCATCTTGTGTTGTATGTTGCTTGTGTGTCCCTAGGACTGAGTTCTTTTTCATACCGTATATCGTGTCGCCCTGGCCTGTTGTTCGCGCATGCACAGTGAATATTTTGCTTTAGACGGTGTGAATATCCGTGTCGCTTGAGGATTTCACCAATTGAACGCAGGCTTGTGTGAGACGTTGCTGTTGATTGGATTGTTCTCTAGAGGTATGTGTCGCTTGTCACTTCGGTCTGCGGCTACATTGAGAAACGTTGCTGTTGACTGGCTCGTTCCCAAGCGACACGGAACATTCACATCAAGCAACAAGAGCCTATTCAGTTTAAAGCAAAACATGCACGAACAACAAACCGAGTCGACATGATACACGATATTGAGAGAAAGTCCCAGTCCGAGCGACATGCGACACGAGTAGCTTCTTTCAGTGATGAACAAGCTATGAAGATGTAATTGAATTCAGTGTCACTCGCCCTCTTAGGGAGAACTCACACCGAAGCGACAAGCAACATATGTCGCTTGGGAACGAGCCAATCAGCAGCAACGTTTCACACCGTAGCGGCATGACAGGCCGCACATGCCTACGCTCGATTGGTGAAATTCTCAAGCGACACGTGTCGCCGGTCACTTGTCGTTCCGGTGTGTTTTCTCCCTCCATCACGATTAATGTATTCACATAATATCGAAAGTAAAATATTAATGAAACTAGAATTTAAAAAAAATTGCAAGATGTAGGTTCCATTATTATAACATAACATTACATATAGTATAATTGAATGTGCAGTAAATTATATTTAAAATTTAAAAATCTATCTTTAGCATAGTTGTCTTACCTCTTTATGAAATAGATCGGTGTTCTCTAAATGTGAATGTATTGCCCAAGCGTGTTCTTTGTATTGTTACGACCTTACTTATTTTGTAACTTTGAGATTCCGTGTTAAAAGAAAATTTGATATAGTGTTACCTCAAGTCATTGTTAATGTCCGTGATACTACATGTTGTGACGCAAATATGAACGCGCCAATCAAGGCGTTGTTGAACTAATGTATTCACCTTTCTGTAACTATCTAATGAAGACAGCTCGCTTAAGACAACGGGCATTTATTATGATGTAAATATAGATTTGCCAATCAAAGATTATCCATGTTTGATGAACTAACCTAATTGTAATTAAATAATGGCGGAACATTTAAATTTATATATTTCCTAAATGTAAGATTTTATCAACGTTAAAGAAATAATTGTTAACTCAAATGAATATGTAAACTTTCTTTGTAAATTATTAATTGCCAAACTATGTATTTTTCAAATATCTTTCTGTTGTAATTTAGAGTATTGTAATAAGAAATTACCTAAAGACAGGTGTTCGAGGCTGGAACTTTGGGGATAAATACGAAGGAGTTTGGTCCGTAAGGAGGTCTGTTCTGGTGTCAGTCTAGGAAGAAGTGAATAGGCGCAAGCCGCTGGATACCCGGTGGATGCAAGTAGTGGTTCGAATCTCACTTTAAGCTGTAAGTCCAGTCCCGATTAGCCTTTCTGTGCAAAACGTGGACTTAGAAACAACAAATCAATCAATAAGTTCAAAGGAAATTATAACCATCGATTATGTAATAAATGCTACACAAATATATTTTCATTATTTAATTTTTGCACTTGGTAAGTCTTTCTTAGGAAGGAGTCCGGACCCCTCCCCAAATAAGTCCTTGAGTTTCCTCGATGAAATTAGTAGTAATTATCTCGCCTTCTATTCAAGGGGTCTCAGGTTCGATCCCCGGTAGAACTACACGGTGGTCTGGATCCCACTGTATCCTGTAGCCCCAGTTCCGATTAGCCTATTTGAGCATGTAATTGACTTACAAATTTAATTTTGCTATAATTTATGTAAGATACAATTGGGACAGTCTCTGTATTAATGTATTTATTCTTTTGGAAAATAGAAATAAGACAAATGAAACACAATGAAAAAAACAGCCGGGTGAAGGAAATCAACTTTGGATTTTCCGAAATGGTCGGAGCACGGTCAAAAGCCGCCCCCAAGGGAAAAGACGATGCCAAGGGTAGAAGAAGAAGTAATTTAAGCCACGCCCACAGTAGTAAAACCTGGTCAGAGTCATCTATAGGCAAACGGCTGAACTTGTAGGACTTGAACATAACCCCGCCAGCCGATGGCGAGCCCCGGTATGGCTCGAATAAAGCTATTCTCAAAGGTGTTTGAAAATGCATATCAATGTTTGCAATGGCGTATTGTCACAATGGGCCTCTCAATTTGAAAAATAAAAAAAATCAGTTTACTCAGGAAGGATGCAAGAAAGGCTTGCAAGGTTAAATTTTTACAGTAACTTAAAATCGGGCTCTATACGCCGATTCAAAAACTGAGATATTTAACAGCTAATATCTATTAAAGTATGGAAGTGATAAAAAAAATTCGATAATCACTGTTAAGATTCATCCTTTCTGATCAATTCACCACAAAGCTCATTCAAATGCCTCAAATAGTTTTCGAGTAAAAGTGTTCTGAATGAAGGTCTGTTTTTCCGCTGCCCATGATATGGCCTCTTAAGATTGTCACTCCGAGTCGGGAACGTTGTTCTTCACGGAACAGCGTATCCTAACCTTTTCCTAAAGCCATATTCTCGCCACAGCGGGACTGAGTCATTGTCTAACCTTGACAGGATGTTTGACATTGGTCGAGAGGTGTGACCGAGGAAAGAGAAAAAGTGTGTGAATGGAATGGCGAAGCAGTTCTGCATGCGTGCATGCGAAACGTAAGCGCTGGAAGTGATGTTTATTAATTAGGCTTCGTTTTTATTGTCTTTCCCGGATATCCGTACAGCGACGAGCAGGAAGTAAAGAGACAATAATTATTATCCCGGACTAGTGGATGGAAACCCATCATTTTCGCAGCGGGCTGAGCGAACAGTTGAAAGAAGAAACCCTTCTGTTTTTTTTTAGTAGCTTCACGAAAAGTCGCGAAGATACCAAAACTCTCGTTTCACGACGACTACAGAATGATTTTAAAAGGACCATACAACTTTCCCTGTGTAATTTTCACCTACCTGTTAGATTTAGAGATTTGAAGTATTTTATGTGGTGTATTTACATTATGATATAGTTTTCTTTTGTTGTTATTTAGTGTCGCTTTTCTGCCAGTTTTGGATAATCGTGACGATGAGAATGGGTGGCATGATGAAAGTTATGAATGGACCCTCACGAAGAACACCCCATGCTCAGGTCAAGATCCTGGACAGACTTCATTTATGCATAATCTACAATTTGTCTTGATTACTTTGTAAATGTTTTCGCATATCCTTACTTTCCTCCTACGATTATGACTATTGACCGTGTGACATCAATGCACGACCAATGTTCGTTTACTGTCCTTTATTGACTCACCTTTACATACAAACTTTGACCAGTTGAGGCAGGCAAGAATGTCCCTTTCACTGTGCAACTAACAACCGAGCTATCTTTGCCAAGTCGACTATGCACCGAGGCCTTGGCAGATCCAAGTGCATATTGCAGATAGAAATGTCTTAAGTCGCGACCCATCAAAAAGCGACAGAGGGCGTTGAGAACGTGCAAGTACCTAGCAAGAGACTTACACTAGCGAACGAGAAAGTAGCCTTGGAGAACTATAAATAACAGTCGAGCCGCGGTGGCCTACTTAAAGTGTTGTCAGTTGAACAGAACTCTGTTGTTTTTGCAGATGTAAGCTCTTGCGTGGGTACATGTTGTTTCGCATCTGCATTTAACGGGAGAGATTTGCCAAGCGAATAATGCAATTAGCGTACTGTTCTGAAAATTGAGCACGTCTTCTGACATCCATGAGCATAGGTTCTTAAGAAGTGTAACAAAATAAAAGTTCTTCATTTCAGTGATGAAGAAAAACCACAAGGATGAGAATATTTATTACCATACGTCGTTACCTTTGAAACACGGGGATCATATCATCATAGTGTTCGTGATTATTAAGGGCACGTCCGTGTTCCTTGCGAAGACATATAGAAGCAAGGACATCGATCTAGCATTTGCCTTCGGCCTCCCCGATGGCGCAGTGGTAGCGTCGTTGCCTTGTAATCAAGGGGTCCCGGGTTCGATACCCGGTGGAGGCTCATAGTGGTTTGGATTCCACTTTAAACTGTAGCTCCAGTCCCGATTAGCCTTACTGTGCATAAAGTGGACTTAAAACACCAACTCAATCAATGCATTTGCCTTCTTATCGCTAATTCTTTCACGGTAAAACAGTTTCGATATTCGCACATGTTTGTACCTTTTTTATATTTGTACAAAATCGACTTGGTTAAGCAATTCAGTAACTTGTTGTCTTGGTATTGTTTTTGTTATCGTGCCGTTTATTTTTTGCTTCTTTAGAATAAAATGAACAATGCTTGTATTGTAGCATTAGTGTTTAAAGAGCTTCAATGGCTTTGATGGAATTTAAGATGAAAACAAAGAAAAAACAATGTACTATATGATATAAGTAAGCAAGGAGAATGTCTACAGCAACAGCACTTAAATATACCGATTACAATAAGAATATAATTATCGCTAAAAAAATCAAGTAAATTCTTATGCTCTTCTTTTCTTATTGGGTGAAAGTTATTGGGAAGGTTTCATTAATTTATTTATGATTTCTTTCGTAATACTCAGATTGACTTTCTCTTTTATGTTTGAGAATGACATTAATTATTCGTTATAACAGGACATTGGCATGCAACTCGAGCGCTGTTGTGAGATTTTCAATGGGGATGATTGAACGCTTGTCTCTACTTTTAATGGAATTGTTCGTACAGTCTGTGCTGCATTCTTTGATCCGTTACACACAAGCACATATAGTGTGTGAAGGTGGGTCTTCACGCATTTATCATCACACTGGATGTGATGTGATCAGCACCACGCTCCGTCTTTCTTTACACCCCAAGTACTCGTTGAGTAGAGACTGGGCGAACTCCAGATACCTTTATGCATGGGTATTGCCGTAAAAATTCCCACCTGAGATCTCTCACGCCGGGAATCGAACCCGGAGCTTCCATTTAGGCGTCAGACCAAATTTAGGTTAAAGTTTAAACTTTGGATTAGTATAATTTATAGTTCCAGAATTCCCAGTCCATTCACAAAGACCTGACACGCCTACGGTACAGTTCTCACTTTCCAACTTTAAAATTAAACTCTCCGAGGGGTGACTGAAAGGTAATACTGATAATGGTGTATGGTACATAATAACTATGGTCAGTGTTCGAAATTCGGGGGGTGGGGGGTGACATTTCCCCAGCTGTCTTATTTTCACCATGTTAAACCATAGGAGCATCCCCCAGCTAAACTCAAGCCTCGACCAAACATCCCCGTCTAACATTTTCTACTTCATGAGCTGACTATGGCAGCAAGGACAAGTCCAAGAAATAATTTCAGGGGCGATTTTGACCGAGTCATATTGGTTATAAATACACACAGAGAGAATGTACGGAATTTGGACCTCCTCCTCCCTTTCGGGATGGAAGATATGTTCTCAGAGGGAAGGACATTTTCTTTCCCGGTCGGAAACGAATTTGAAAATGCAGATGAAGGAAAACTGTGCTTTTGAGTGATTTCAAATTCGTGCCACAGTGAGCGGCGGGTTTATTTTGCCGAGACGATACCAAATGCAAAAACATTCTCACTAACTTCCTAAAGTAATCCATCACAACGTTCTGCTTTCTCTGCTTAAACACGTCCACGGACAGTTATTAAAAATATTGTGGCTTCCGGGAAAACCCCTGGCGCGCATGCAAAAGATAAAAAAGAGTTTTCTCTCTCTCTCTCGAGAGAGGGCAGTGCACTCCATGCCCAAACAGGTATTATTTTTTTAGCAACCGCTTATTATTGCACTGCGAATAGAATTGTGGCTGTACGCTTCAGCGGGTACTCGGCCACCATGCTGTTTCGGAAGATTCCCATGGCTTCTTAGGGGACGGCATGGCAAAGGGGGTGCTTGTCTTTACAGATAGCACAGTGTCAGTTTCATCTTGATCTCCCAGAGGTCCCGGTTCGAATCTCGGTATATGGTTTTTTTTTTTTTTTTTTTTTTTTTTTTTTTTTTTTTGTGAGTATCTCTCCATCAGTTTCATCATATCGTCCTCATCTTCGCAATTAACCAAAATAGCAGGAAAGCGAAGTAAAATAAACCAAATCAATCGATCATTTTGATTTCGAATAGATTTTCTTCATTTCAGCTCTTTGTTCAATTCTGAGACCCAATAAATGTTCCCAACTGAAGATGTGCGATATTTTGTATTTGTAAACAATAGCATGTTGTTTATCATTCGATATTGCGTGAGACAGATTTTCGGGCCACCTTGCTTCTAAACGTTTGAAGGCGCACCCACACCCCCCTTAGCTTCATGAACCAACGCTCTTGAATATCACTGGTTGTACATGCTGTTATAGTCCACGCGTCCACGCCACCGTTCCACCTGCCAGTTATCGTCACTTCCGGTGTAACGGTTCTTTCTCGGCGAAAGGGAAACTGACTCTTTTTTTTTTCTTCTCCCGATTCTCTTTTTATTGTTACGGAAGCAGGGAGTGGCTGGTGAAACCTGAGTTCTTGTTCCGTGCGTGCAGAGATGTGGATGCTGGAAGAGCTTTGGCATTGTTTTCCATGCATGGAATACCAGTACGGCACCAGCTGGACGAAACAGTGGCGGATTAACGACCCTCCTCCTTATAGTTTGCTGTTAGTTTTAGAGATTGTCCCTGGAAGCAATCTCTTTAATTTTTAACAACAAAGAGGAAAAGGAGTGGCGACGATCATAATTTACTATTATGTTAATTGATGCACTCGGGGGGGGGGGGGGCTGATGGGGCTACATCCCTCCCGAGATTTTGAGATATTCAAAATATTAAAATGAAACAGTAAAGAGGTTGTGAAAGGCCAAAATGTAAACTGACTCCGGGCACGTATCTAGAAATATGTTTGGGGGGTGGGGCCCGAACCAAGTGTCTCAGGAATAATGATAATAATGTTTAAATTAATACTAATTACAATACATAAGTTAATATTATATTATTATTACACGATTAGGTAAAAATACTATAAGAATAGAGATATAACAGCACATATTCATTACGTAGCTTACCTGTAGTTAAGATCGGAATAATTTACATAAAAACAAGTGCCCTGGTAATGAAATTAATGTCAAATAGATGAATAATTGAATATTTATCGAATAACAAAAATTATGTTAAATATAGTTGGAGAAATGTAAGTTTCGGATTAAAATTTTATGCACATTATTTTGAGTAATAGTGTACATAAATCATCTTTGTAATATCATTCAAAGCCGTATGATCCCAATATAATCCTTGCCTTCTAAAAAGTTCAGAGGAAATGAATAACCATCGATTTTGCAACAAATGCTAATATTTTCATTACTTAATTTTTAGTACTGGGTAAGTCTTTCGGGGGTCCGGACCCCTGGACCGCCCTAAATACGTCCTTGTTGTCCTTCAAACCCCTTTAATCCCAATATATTCCTCGTCTTCCAATAAGTTCAGAGGAAATTATACAACAAATGCTAAACGAGTATATTTTCATTATTTAATTTTAGTACTTGATAAATGTTTCGGTGGGGGCTCCGGACCTTCTGGGACCCCCCTAAATACGTCCTTGACTGACTCCTATTACCAGTTTTGTCTTTGAACAACTTTCGAAACGAATGATAATTACGATATACCATTATTATGTATTCCGCCCCCTCAGAAAAAAAAAATACTGCCTGCCCTAGTGAATTGTCGATTTAAGCCTCATTTATTCCGCCCATGACAGAAGCATATTCATTGCAGCTCATCTCGTGTGTGTTTCGTGGTTTGTAAAGTTCAAACAGAAGGAATGAGTTCCCACAGAAACCAAATTTGGAAGGTTCGATTCCAGGCATGCGTGCTCTGAATAGAGAATCCTTGCGATAATGTGTTTACGTAAAGCTACTCTACGGCTCACCCAGTCTCCACTAATGAACGACTGTACCCGAATGCAACCTCGACGAGTGTAGTCTGCTGCAGTGTGGTGCTGATCACATCACATCCACTACGGCCGACATCAAGGATTGTGAGGCATTCCCTCCGTAACCTCAATACACGGTACAATGCACAGAGGATAGCATTACCCTTTCTTTATCATATATTGCTCGTAATTCTCTCATATTACAATAAAGGGATGTTCGGTTTCCGGTACAGGTTTACAACAATACCAAAGGAAAGCGGAACATCGAAGGTCATACAGAACATAACACCATTGCCGACGTAAGGAGATGCCGAAATGCACAAGGAAACTATATACATCAAAGTATAAACTAAATGTAAATTATATACAGAAGTGCAAGATAAATGTGATATATAAACTTAGATAAAAATGCACAACTATGTTCACAATCAAGGGTGCAGCTAAAAGTGTGTCGTTACGTAACAAGGTCTTACATTCAGTGACGTGGCTATCAGGCTTGAGTCTCAAAATATATCCTCAGATTTTGTGTACATAACAGTTATTACTTGCAGACATAAAAATTCCCATTTCATACAATACAGTATGTTGTGAATGTGTAAAGCACAACTACAATTCAAATGTGGAGTTTACAGACTGAAGACAAACAAATTTGAACTGTGAACGAAAATTTGAAAATTACACTTCTCAAAATGACATGGAGATACGCGACTTATTATATTCGATCACTTTTTAAGTACGTACAGTGTCTGAAGTACTCGCCATCTTTCTTTTGTACTATTATTTTAGTTTGAATAATTTCCTAACCTATACCTTCTTGCCATAAGACCTGCGGATGGACTCTTAGCAACGTCATCACTAGTAGGTAATGTATAGCAACACATCAGGATGACAACCACACGATATCACCTTATTTCAATTATTACACTGTGGCTATGATGCTGATATCTTGTTGACCTACCACTAATGACGTTGCATAAAAACAGAATATGCCGGCCTTGTTATAAAAAGCATTGATCCAGGTATTACATAAAAGCAACACTGGATACGTGAATAAAGGAAGTCGTCATACTCAACTCTTACGAAAACCCCGAACATGCCACCATCCGTGATGTATGCATATACGTTGAAGCAAATGGTACAGTGTATTGTCACGTACACCTTTGTAAAGGAACGGCTAGTGTGTGCTTCTGCACGATCCTCGAAGTCCTCGTTATTCAAGCAGTCGCAAAGAACCGCTGATATTTCGTCCTTCTTACTTTCACTCAATGAATAGCCATTTTAGTAGTGGCAAGTCCAGTTGCATAATTCTGTTTATTTAACGGGGCGTTTTGTGTTTTAACTTTTCGTTTCGCCGATTGCGTCTCTTGGAGTGCTTAGCCGGAAGTCTTCGTCAAGGCGTATCAGCTACTCGGCCAGCAATTTAACACTTCGCCTGCTATTCAAACAGTGTTACCAACCTATGCAGATATTTGCCAACGTTTGTTTATACGCCAACTCGTGCTGTCAGGCGAGTTTTTTCATATGAAGCCGATATTCCAAGTAAAGGCTTGACGATTGGTTAATCATGCTTCATCTCCAATGCCTCGTGTTGTCAAGCCCCCCCCCCCCAGGCATTTTTTTTATTTTTTTTTTATGTGTACTTTCCAAAGTGAGCGTCAAGCAGATGAGTCTTATATTCTCTTAGAAGGTGCTAAGAATTTTCTGTGCGTAACCAACGGATCAGTGTCTTGACAAAAAAAAAATGTACGAAAATGTGAGCTAGCGTTGGAAATTCACTGTAGGGATGTGTATAATAATAGTCAAGATACTACAATCCCTATGAAATTTTACCACTCATTCTTTATTGCCAAATTATATCAATAGACTACCGTACATATTGGGGATCAAACTATATTCCAAGCCACGCGAGCGAGAAAAACGTTAGGGTGTCAACCGATCCCCACCTACTCTAACTCAGCTTCAATATATGGGCATTGTCATGGAAATTCGGGAATTTCGGTAGACAGTAAAGAGAAGGAGTTTTGACTTCTTATATTAGCAGTCAGTGTTGTATTTTACGTTCTTTTTAAACAGGATAGTTGGTTAACACAGAGGAATAGCCCAAATCCCCCAATGGAGTGCCGGTTGCCCCAGCAATAAGATCACTCTAATTACAAGAGTGAAACATTTCTGGTAATTTTTCCAAATCGTGCATGGCAACTATGTTGGCACGTTTTCCTCGATTCTTGATTATGCTCTGGCATTGTTGCGTCTGTGTTTTTTGTTCTTACGGCAGGAAGTAGGTACATATTTTTTGGTGCCATTTCCTGTCTCGCGGTGTTTTCCAAGGCTACCCATTGCACTTACATCGAAGAGAAATTTGTGCTCACTTAACTGTGGTCGAAGTGGATGAGCTTACGTAATGGGATATCCCAATGAATGGGAAACAAATTATGTTCTTCACCTCTTGTAGGGCCTTCATTTTCACACATTGAACCTGCCTTTAAGATTTGATCGCGGTTATTTTGAAAATAATCAGCTTCACTTATCGTGGTTATCTGACAGTAAAAGTGATGACTAGAGAACGGAACTTTAGGTAAATAAATGTTTTTTCTGCGATAAAATAGAGACCCTCGTTTTTGCCAAAATGTTGATCATGGCCTTATATGTCAACACAGCAAATTTCATTTTACATAAAAAAGCACATATTTTCCAGTTTTCCGTATGTAAATACATATTTTGCGAATTTTCATTTTAAATACATAAAATCGCTCATTGACTTCAGCTACCTCGAAGGAAAAATGTTTATTCTCCGCACCTCTTTCATATCGAGAGTGTTAGGTTTGTTTTGTCTTTGAACACGATCCTATTGGGGGGAAAAATTACCCCCACTGGATCTAACGCACAATTGCTGATGTCTAAATGTACAGAAATTTTTGGGAAAAACCAAGGTTTTCAAACTTTGTACCAAATTGCACGTGCTTTGGAAGGTGAAGTAAAGGAAGAGGAAGCTTTGGAAAACTTCAGCGTTAGTGACATTTCGTGCTTCAAATATGCAAGAATTGTTTTTTTGTGACGTGGAGCGATCTTTCTCACAATATAAGATGCTTTTTAGAGATAATCGTCACAGATTTACAATGGAGAATTTGGAAAAGACTGGTGAACCCCTGCAACTTTTCTAAAAAAAATAGCTCACCAAGAGGTAAGAATTTGGAAACTGATTTCAGGTGTTAAAAATGCATGTAATATTTTGTTTTTGTTACCAAATGGTTTTTATTTTTGTCACATATTTTCCTGCTTTTATCACATATTTTCAACATTTATGACACATAAAAAAATAAATATTTCTGAAGTTTTTTTAAGCACATAGAGTTCCGTTCCCTAGTGATGACCTAAGAATGCTAAGTGTTTCGTGTGCAGAATAATTTTGTAACAGTAGTAGAAGAAATAAGAGACGCCGTTGAGGTGGGAAAATTTTGTCGAGATATTAGTTGAAGTGGCCCAATCTCTCTACAACGAGAAACTACTGCATAAGGACTGATTTTATCTGAAGAATGGATATTCGGGGCGTTGGAGTGACAAGTTGGAAATGGGAAATTTCCATACACTAGAACAGAAGTTGAATATGTCTATTTCTTAAATGGTGACTCCCTCCCTCCTTTTTTTTTAATATATCGAGTTTAAAACGCTTAGGAGTCGAATTTTGCACTGTTGATTTTCAGATAATGAAATTCAGGTGTTCTTTTAAGTGAAATCTTGCATGTGCAAGCTACAGGGTTGTCCATAAGTAATAAGGTGTCTTATTAGATCCCTGCAGAGCAATTTACAAAGTTAACCGACCCACAAGGTCAATATGACCCACTATTATCTTGACAATTTGTTTGCATGTTGTGGGTGTGAGATTATTGTCTGTCCCAGTTGGTCCTATCTGTTAAATCTCGCAGTTGAAGTCATATTGCAATTCGTTTATTGTTTTTTTTTTTTTTTTTACTGGTCTGTGGACGCTCATCTGTCCCTACACGCTATAGTTTCTTGTGTCTGCCACCTGAAGACAGGGAACATGTTCGTTCCATTCGGACCCCCCTCCCTTTTAGTTGGGCATACTTTGGAATTGTCGATTATCGGATTAAAGAAACTCGGGCGTTCTTTCAAGTAAAATCTTGCATGTGCAAGATACTTGGGTGGACTTTAGGACATGATGGTAAGACATGATGTAGTCCGATGAATGTAGAACACTTACGGCACTCGTCTTTATGGCCTTATGCATCGATGCCTTCAGAGGCGCCTCCGCCTGTGAGGAGATCAATGAGAAACGTGCTTCTTGCACGGACTTTGATTTAATGAAGGAGGAGGGCGTTGCCTTGTCGTGATCCGAACCATTAATGGAACTCGGCTGAGCTTTCTCTGCCATCATAGGTTAGGGCGGCGGGTCTGTCATTAGTCTTGGGCAGGCAGCTATGCTTGAATCACTTTAAAAAGTTCACTTTTTCTTTGTGGAGTAATTACTGTATATTGCACCTGCCTTCTGTGCAAGTCGAATCTGGACTATTCTAATGATTCATTGATTGCAGCTCATTAATGACTTGATGTCATTCATCTTATCTAAAAGCTGTGGTTTAGAAGCACGTTAGTAACTAAGCGGGAGAATTAATTCTAAATGCACAGTGGTCGCTAAATAGGTTTACAGTGATATGCTAGGGATTGAGTGATATTAATTTCATTAAAGAATGAGATACAAAATATGGCAACATTAAATAATTGTCATAACATTTACTGTGGGTTCACTTAGCAATACTTCCGTGGCCTCCCCAGTACCACAGTCGCTTTGCAATCAAGAGGTCTGGGGTTCGATACCACTTTTAAACTGTAGGCTCAGTCCCGATTAGCCTCCTTGTGAATAATTGGAGATAAAACTAAAAGAACAAGACTTCTCGTCATTGTTTCTACATTGTTCTTCTGATCATTTTCTTGAAATATTATTGGTGTAAAATTGTTGAGAGATATGCCGGACTATACGTAGGAAATTTGCCGTCGTAGTTAATTTTTGGCAGTGCCATTTTGCTACAAATATTCTTGGAATAACTATCTCGCAAATCGACACGTACCGAAACTTGTAGTTTGACAGTTATTTCCAGGACTCAGAAGTTGATTTTCTTTTGCACTTTTTGACCTTCTGTAGTTATTAATTACTTTTTAGTAGTCTTGCATGTTATATTGCCCGTTTTATAATTTCTTTTAGTTTCCCAGTTTCATTTGACTTTTTCAAGGCAATTTTGTGAATTTTAGGTTGCATTTTGCTTCGCCCACAATTCTACACATGGAATATCAACCTTTAACTTCGCGCAAATGCAAAGAACAAGGAAAGAGTGATGATATTAGTTTTATTAAAGAATGAGATACAAAATATCTTGTTACTTCTCTGTCGCAGATAGCTATAGAAACAAGAAGAACGAAGACTTAACATTACACGCTGCCGCAAATGTATAGTACAGTTACACTCGATTGTAATATTTTGCTTAGCTTCAGTAGTTTAAACCATCAAACGTCGAATCGTATCGAATTATTGAAGCTCAACTCTTTTGTAATTTACAGAAAATTCAGTCAAATATTTACATCTAAAGTTATCTAATATTTACATGTAATTTTTTTTTAAGAATTTGAGGTCATTTTAATGTTTGTAATTTTTTAGAGACCCCTTTAGGTCATCAACTTCCTAATCGTAGCCACCACTTGAAGAAGAGTTGTCACGCGTATTGCTGAAGTGCAGATAAGCTTGCAAGCGATAAGCATTCACGAGGAAGGTCAAACAATGTTTTATTCTCTGCGGTGGGCATGTGTTATGTCATAAAAAGAGCCGTGAGAGGGAGGAGCGTGCAATGCGATGCTTGTAGTGCTGCGTAGTAGGCGGACGGCCCTTAACGATAAGCAAGCCAGCCATCGCTCCATGGCCCATCTATGGCAATGGCGTTTGTTCCTTTTATTCTGCCGGTAAGGATCAGGATGTGGGAGTTATCAGTCCTGTTCCCAGTTTACAACTTGGTGCTTACATTTTTTCTTGCGCTTTACAGCTATATCATCATCATCATCTCGTAACGCCTGTTTGTTTGTGTTGTGGGTGGTTTACGAGAGTTCAACCTTTATTTTTCGTCCTAATTTCTACGACTTTCGTTTTTACAGCCGTGGTAATCGCCATGGTGTATCTATCTTGTTGATTGAATGACTGGTACCCAAATGCCTATCCATAACAATGACATAACATAACATTGAGTTGCCCCATCCCCCGTCGCGATCAATGCAAGAACTAAAGAAGCGACGTAATTTGATCAAAGTAAATAAATAATGCGTCTTAGATTACAGGAAGACACGCCCCCTTATACCCTCCCCGATACCGACACCCATGTGAAGAAGCATATTTGTGTCACTATTGCAAAAGAAGTGCGAAGAAAGGAAAATATTGAACTTAAAAGTACACTTTATGCACAGGTGGGCTAATCGGGACTGGACCTTGAGTTTAACGTGGAATCCGAACCACTGCGTGCTTGCAAAGGGTATCTAACCCGGGACACCTTGATTACAAGCTGACAACTTACCACTGGGGAAGTGAAAGGACACACGCACATCTTTCTAAGATCTGAAGCATCACTTCAGTTATCAGAAATAGGATAACATTTTCAGCCACCCGTCTTCTGAAGATGTCCCAGAGACAGGAATAGCAAAGCGCGAGGTACCGAATGGTTTCTTCTTTTAAAACGCCTCTTCGCAACCTCCTAGCCTCCGACTAGTAACCTTGGAATACTCAAATGGAATTCCGACCAGGGCATTGTTTGCGTGGGGGATGAAAACCTGGTGCATTATCCAGAAGTGCGTTGGAAGGCGACACCTCGCCGCAGAATCCCAAGCTAAAGGCTGGAAAGGGGGAGTCGCGCTAAGAATATCTAAGCAGATTATGCCCGTGCATGGAATACATGATACACACATCCAAGACCGATAACCTTTAAAAGCCCTTGTCAAGTTTCAAAAGCGCCATAACATGATTTTCCGATCTGAAAGAGCTTATAGATTTTTCTCATCGGTCTCTTACCTGTCACTCTCTGTTTCATATCGCCTTCTCCTCTTTCTCTGTCTTTCGTATTCTTCCATATCTCCTTCTGTACTCTTCTTCCCTGCCTCCTTCTGTCCTCTTTTTTTCCCCTCTTACTTTCTCTTCTCCGTTACTATTTCCTTTTCTTTCCTACCTCTCATTCGCTCTGTCCTTTTATTTTCCCTGTCTCTCCTTTTTTACTCTTTCTTCCCAATCTCTCATTTTTTTCCTGACAGTCCTCTTTCCATTTTCGCCACGCCACGCGACGCGATAAGATGATATTCCACATTTTTCATGAAGAAATGTTTACTGTATACATGAACTTATTTGTCATCTAAAGTTACGTGACAAATCACTCGTGGTTTAACATTACTCTGTTAACGGTACGAAACATTTACTTCTTCAAATTTGTCCTGCTGGAATAACTTGTCCCCGTACTGACAGATTCACATATAGTTAAAGATTGAAATTGGGAAGAAATGGGCGCTGCTTGAACTGACATTTTAAATTTTTGATTTGATTTGATTTAGTTTATTTTACTTCGCGTTTTGTGCCTCTTGGCTAATTTGCGAAGATGGGGATGAGTGATGAAATGATGAAATTGATGAATGGACATTCACAAACAACCAAGCCCGACCGGGATTCGAACCCGGGACCCTTGGCGTCGCAGCGCGATGTGCTAACCACTCGGCCACAGGGTCGGGCACATTTTTAATTGTGCAAGGGAAAAGAAAATTGTACCAATCTAGTAATAATGCCACAGTTTCTAGAGCAGATGTGATGTAACCTTGTAAAATACTCCAACGCTAAGATATCGTTGTTCGTGAAACGTCTATTGAAAAACTTGCCGCACGCCCCAGTTATTGTTTTGTGTGAAGATGCGTATTTGACGAGCCGGATAGGTTGACTTCCGGCCACTCTTCCGGCAACGACAACAACGCCGTGTTTAGAAGAGACGCTGGCTTTCCATGTGTTTGCGAATGGGAATCAGCAATTAGCAGCTACGGTCACGTGTTTAACACCGACATTTAACTCTCTGGTGGCGTGATTGCGCTTTGTATGCAAGGCTCCCCTCTCCTTTGTATGCACCTGTGTTCGAAAGTATGGACGAGGCTGGAATTTAGTAGAGCGTGGCCGACTCGGAATACCTCAGAGGTAAGCTTAGCGAGTAACGGAAGTTTTGTAAACGTGTTGTGTTCCTTTTATGCTCGTTCACGCAAAGATGTAGATAATTTCACGGCCATCACGCCAGGAAAAATGTTTTCTTACTCATTAGCCGTTAAAATGTCTTGGGCGAAGTGGACTGTGAAGCGTGATCATCAAGCAAAACGTTTAAGACAGTGGTTTTCAACCGCCGGACCGCGGTCCGGTACCTGACCCTGGCGTCAAGTTCTCGTGAAGTTTTTGCGATTTGCAGCCAGATCTGGCAACCACCTGGCAGATTGCCTTTCTTCACCAGCGATGAAGACGAAATCTAAGGCGCTCAGAAGGAACTGTCACCCATGCAGCCTTCACATTACAATTACAACCGTGGGGCCAGTCTCGAGTTAGGAGTTAGAGAATTCTGACAACCTCAACAAGGGTGAAATTGTAGCCAATTTAGCCCATTTTGAGAGTACTGTACAACAGAATCATATTCTAATTTAAATATACACGAGAAACATGAAGTAGTTGTCAGATATTAAAAGAGGCATGACTTGAGATGACCAGATCCCTCTCCGATTTTCTTCATATTTGACATAGTTCACTAATTGAGGCCTCCTAATCACGAATCTGAAGTTAAAATTTGTGGGAAACGTCTAGAAATTTACTATCGGACTGTTATTTTTTGCATATACGTACGTGTGACTAGATCTGATTCCCCAGCCTGGCTCGTTGAAATAGGTTTTAGTTACATTTCGGGTGCGATTTAGCTTTATTATAAACACCGGTTTAGCAACACTTAGTTCTCCGAGGAGGACGCAGACTTCTATGGGAAAGCTGTTTGTCGACTGCAGTGTTTTATTGCTGCACATCTTAATGGATGTTCTTTCATCATCCACGTACAAGTTTATTCCGTGCGCAATTCAACCTTTTCGTGATAGGACAGCAATAAAATTGCATGAAGTCCTCACCAGGCAACTTGAAAATGGTCTATCACACACTAGGTTGTATTCATGTTTTGTGGTTTAAAGGAGCGTGGGAATAGTTTAGTCCATGAAATGAAATTGTGATTATTTCACTAAATATGTTTTTAATACAATAAATACGTTGTTTGGGAAAGATATTCACAGGTCATGGATATTTGTATGTGGAGCATTTCGTTCAGTAGAACTTGCTATTTCGTACGTAAGCATTGCCAGGGATTTTTGAAGCTGGTGATCAGGTTGCTGGTACAAAAATTGATTACGCTATGACAATGCAATCAATATTAACAATTGTTGTAGAACTAGTATTATCAATATTAATACTGTTTTCATTTAAGTTTCCATATTTGAATCCATCAATGCAGTGGATCTACAGTCATTGTCATTGCCGTCTCAATCAAGGGGAAATGTTGTTTAACTTTTGACATAATCATCTATTTAAAAAATAATAATAATTGGATAATTGGTAGAAATATGAAGTTTTTTCCCGGTTTGTATGGCGCAGTGGTAGCGTCCTCGCCTTGTAATCAAGGGGTCCCGGGTTCGAAACCCGGTGGAGGCACATAGTGGTTCGGATTCCACTTTAACTGTAGGTCCAGTCCCGATAAGCCTTTCTGTGCATAAAGTAGACTTAAAACAACAATTCACTCAATCAATCAATTCTTTCCCGGTTTGTGCATCTTGCACTCTTACTTTTCTATTTACTCTGTTACTAATTAACGTTTTCGTTATTTTTATAGTAAATAACACATTATTTATTGCTCATAAATTGAGTGACTCGGGAGTAAACTTCATAACCTACAAAATTATGAAACCTACAAAAACGCAGGTGAAAATTCATCCATTACATCGTGGGGGTACCCAGATGTTTTCGTGTTTTTTCTGACCGTCACCGGCTACTCAAGGAACTTCATTCACTAGTGTACAGCAACTGAATCCAATGTTAACTCAATTTTGAACTATCAAGTTTACTCCCGAGCCGCTCAATTAATGCTTGGATACAGTCACGGGCAATAAAAATGGGGCACATAGATCTTGAAACACCAGCTTCCCTGCACGGAGCTGTGTGTGTCTCCTAGGTGCTAGAAGTTGTTATTGCAAATTTGATATTCAAATCTTATCCCCGTAGAGGTAGGCATCACAGACAACACCTTGCATAGTATTTCAGGATGTAGGTGTCCCATTTTATATTGCCGGTGACTGTACATTTATTACATAGTTATAATGTAATAGATTATATGTAATGACTAGGAAACTGATTTTAAGGTGCGGCACCTTTCCAAGAATATGGCTCTTTTCATACCGATCGTTTGAGATACGTATTTTAGAACATGAAATCAAGTAAAATGAACACACTTTGTTGCACCTTTTCGTGAGATTAGCACATTTATCACCTTTTTACCCCCTCTTTGATGCTTCAGCACCTTTCTCCTTCATTTTCTTTCATGTTTTGTTAAAAAAAAATTGGACATAAAAATAAATGATTTTCGTTGTTCTTGAGCAGTTACATAAAATCCTATAGTCTCATTTTGTGAATCAGAGCGAGAGCTATAAAATGGTAGAATATAATCATTGCAGCCCTAACAGTTCCCAGGATAATGTAGCAAGATAATGTGTCTATGAGCGACTTACATTCGAAAACATTGAAATGTTGAGTGTAATCCAGTATAACAAGTTGATTGAAACCCAGTAAATGCCATGTCTACTTCCTAAATACTGGTTACTTTATGTAACTAACTTTGTATGTAACCAATTATGTTTTTTTTGCTACAGTGTTGAATAAAAAATGTTAATGTAATTGGTTTAGACCTGAATGAAGGCATTTTATCTGCACCTTTTTTTTTGCACCTTAAAATTCGTTCTCTAGTAATGACTGTTTTGAATAAAAGTGCGGGAGACGGATAAATTAACTAAAATATCCATAACACGAGCTTCATTATTTTTTTATTAAGCTTAGTTTAACATCATTGTCCCAAAAATTACACAATCCAGTTTTAAAAACTGTGGGGAAATGTTTGTTATTAAGACATTACCTGCCATCTTCCTTCTTGTAAAGTTCCGTCTTACATACAGTAACGTGTATCCGGGAGGAGTGACTTTCCAGTGAGGTGAATCAGTGGTTGTTTTCCTAAGCTGGGAAGTTGAAATTCGATAGAAATCTTGGTGAGTTTATAAGCAAGCTTTTCTGCTCGTACACACACCTTCGTGAGGTGGCGCTTTCCACGTGAGTTGAGACGACCTTCTGATAAATGTTTTGTAACCGATCCATTCGCTTGTCTTTCCAAGTGAGTCATCGCAGCCACAATATCAGGGAAGTGTGAAGCGAAAGGTATTTTTCAAGACTGTTTTTCGTTCCACGAGGAAAAATACAGCTCTGGAGTTATTTCGCAACATTTCAACTATTTTTATCCCTTGAAAGTTGTTATGGTCCAGTAGATGACCGGCCTATGTGCACACTTTGCCAGTTTTATGCGCATTGTTCTTTTTAAATTTTACCTCAGTGAGTCAAAATTTAGGGCAGATTCCCTTTGAAGGAACGTTCTAAGATTTCATTATGAAATCCACTTCGCATCCTAAAATATATTTTACTGCATTATATTAACTATGAGGCATGTTACCTTTATTACTGGTAATATAACATAATAGACGTAGTTTCATGTTATCGGTTGGAAAGTTGATGATGGAAGATATTAGTAACTCTTCTATCTTGTGGTGTCGTGGATTCATAATATGTTCAAGCAGAAAATATACATATGGTGTATTTTATTATTATTACTAACAACATTACACACTTTACAGAAAGATTTTTATCCGCCAAAAGAAATAATGATCGGAAAGAACAAGAAAATTTAGTACTTTCCTTGGTAAAAAAAATCGTATTCGCATTTTATTGCAGTGAATCTTGCATGAAGAGTACATAATTGTCAAGCAGATCGAATAAGGTCATTCCTTTCTGGACAGAACAGTAGCAACTAAAGGAACTGCAGATATATGTTTATATGTGTGATTCTTGAATATATGCTGTCAGATAATTTAACCTACGACCTTGTCCTCAAAAACGAAACTAGGAAATTATGTAGTAGTTATCTGTAACCACTGAATGTCTGTCATAAACAGTGGGTGAAGTGAATTACTTGGTGGACAAGGGTTATATAAATTTATAAAGAGTGGTTTTTAATGTCTTTAAAGGAGTGAGCACATTGTAAAACTTCGAAAGAACCTCTTTTGAGAGATCGGGTAGTGTTACTATTTATTCATAAGAAGTTAAGGATGGAACTTAAATGCTGGGTGCCGTGATCGTTTTTGTAGCCCATTTATAAACCTTTCATTTTGTTATACTATTTGCTCGACCTTACCAGCTGATAATATCGTAATGAAAAAGTGGTAATGCGACCCCTTTAAAGTTAGTCTGAGCTGCTTGCACTTTATGCTTGAGAAGCGGCGCGGGACGAACATGAATGCAGTGTTGATATCAAGTAAATTGCTTGACACGTTCCAGAAGAGATGTAACAAGAATTACATACGAATACTAACATTAAAAGACTTGTTTGATTTACGAAGCAGATAGGTTTACCGTGACTTTGACAGCAGTTTGTAATGGCGAACCGGGGAGGATTGGTTGGCCTTAATAATAATAATAAAAAAAAAAGCAACTATAGATGCATGAAAATATGACAAGGGGAACAAATAAATCATACACTGCTTAATGGCCAATTGTTTTATTTTTTTGTGCTTACAGTCCTGCCGTTGTATCTGCCGGTGTCCAATCACAGCGCAAAACGGCTATTTTGACAAAATATTGTTTCCCTTCTGGCTGCTTCGAGGAGGAGGGTTTCAAAGGTGCAGCGGTGTGTCTAATTAGCTGTTTTACCGCAAGTTCCTTCGTAGGTAAATGCGGCAACAGAGGGCCACTGCCATAAAGGCGGTTCCCGCACCGGATTTAAGAGCGGCGGGATTGTAGGTAGTCTACTCTAATCAGAAGGAGACCTGCAGTTTAAAGTGGGATACGAACCACTGTGTAATATGCACCCACCAGAGATCGAAACCAGGACCCCTTGATTACGGCGACAGCAACAACGCTACGCCATAAGTCATATTATGCTTTCATGCGAAATGTCTGTGCACAACACCAAATGTCAACCATGCATTGATAACCCATATTGAGAGGGTCTGCCCACAAAAATAGCTTCAATAAGAAATTTTCAGATAATGGAAACGTTTTAACGTAACGCGACGTCTACTTATTTAACGTGCCTGACGTCATTCTGATTCTACGTTACAAGGGTAAGGTCAAACCCACAAAACAATTAAACACATAAACAAAAGGCAATCATTAATAACCTATTTACCTTTTGTCCCAGGGTAAGTGCCATCAGTCGGAGCCCAAGAGATTACATAGGGTAGAACAAATCACACCACAGGGTTAGTTCTATATATACACTGTAATTTCTATAAAAGAGCACATGCATAAACATTACATCATTGCCCCTTTCATTCTCACAGTCACACTCGCATTCATTTCTCGGCAATCCAATAGACATGAGTAATTAATACAAAATAGTTCGGCGGCATGTTTAAAGTTAGCTACATTGATTGAACAGTTCTTAATTTGACATTTACTTTTGCATTTCCGGGAAAAACATGTTCCGGTCGGAGCTTCACCTGTACGACAAAACACTACTCCTTTTAAGTTGTTGTTGTTGAATGAATGTTAATCTATATATTGTTAATTTTGAGGTTAACGAGGATCACTGTTATATAATTATATTGACAATTTATAGCGTCGTACAATCTGAATATTAAATACTTTGGATGAATGGATAATTGAACGCTGTACGGTTTTACATGTTAAAAATATAGTTGATGCAATTTAATCACCGTAATAAGCAATGTCATTTCGAGATTTTTATGTAATTAAAGCGAGTTCATTGGATGTCACGACGGGGCGAACGAAGCTTATCATTTTCACGTCCATTCCGGCTTACCTTTGTCGGCTCTGTCTGAAGTCGTCGTGGTGAAGTCGTGGATGTTTGCGGCGTGGTCAATAGATGGCTTCCGGGCGATAAGATTGGATCTCCGCATCTTCAAGGTGGCAACTGGGTCGGACGCCCCCCCAGCAGGGCCTTTCTCTGTCTCTACTCCATCTTGATAGTAACAGCCACGTGCGAAAATAAACACAACACGGAACGGTGCGACACACAAAGCGGATACTTTAAGCAGGTGGTTCGCGAGAGATTGTGTACGATAACACGCCGAAGAAAATCTGAGTAAAACTGTCTGATAGCGCGTCGAAGAAAACCCGAGTAAAACTGTGTCTTCCGCTTCTCTGCTCGTCTATTTATTTGCTATTCAAAAGGTTCGTTACTGTACCCTCTCTGTCCAAGCGTTGCTAAATTGTCCTCAAGTCGTAGGCTCTTGTCCTGCTATTTTTGCCTGTGTATTTGGAGTTCTTTGACCCTTTCAAAAAGCACCTCGAAGAGAGGTTAGCCTAAGACCGGGCCTATTGTAACCTGCACGCTCGTTCCGAAGACAGTGCCAGGGAGTCTGTAGCTATTGTTATCCAGTCTAGCTGTTTAACCTTTAATATCGGGCTTAATTTATCTCCTATCAAATTCTGCTTTGGGGATTTCGTCGATGATAATCTGCTGCTGGGCTGTCTTTAATTTCAGTTGAATCTGACCATTGGTAATAAAGTTGTATTTTTATATTTCTTTACCCGAGGCTCGGCCTCTTCTCTCGGGAAACAGGCTAGTCCTTCGCTCTCCGCCGTCCAACTCTCGGTGAACAGCCACAATCCAATGCATATTATTGCTTATTACGATGATTAATTGATTTACCTGATAATTAGCAAGATTTTATCGTTATAACGTGGAGTACTGCTCAACTGTAATGCTGTTAGTAGCCATCAATTTGTTCAGAGGTTCATTACCAGTAGATACATACTAATAACAATATTAGCTCCAGATTACCACTGAAAGCTCGTACCAAATTAATCATGGAAATGTATTGTTTCAACTCTACAATGTAGGACTCCCATCTAAATAGACACAAGAATTAACCCTTGCACTGCACTTAGCTTTCAACTTGTTCAGTATCTGGCTAAGCGTTGGTATTTGTGCAAAAGTACATAAAAACTATAAAGTGTCAAACCTCGTACATGACGCCTACTTTATGGGCTATAAAAGCGGCGTGTGTGGGGGGGAGGGGGTGCGAAGGTACAAGTTGCAGTGAAAGCAAACAACAGGAAAATCCGTGTGTGGAAGGCCAATGCCGTGTACAGTGTCTCTCAAAAGTTTTAGGACAACGACATTTTAAACTAGGCAACCCAATTTACACAAGGCGTTGGTGGGTTGCGTGCAGAGTTAGGCTCAATTTCAGGGTTGCCATATGCACAATAGATATTTATAAAATACGCGAAAAAATAAAAACAAGTGTTATTTTATAAAATTATTAAAAATATCACTATTATATCGCAATTGACAAAATTTATTCTCAAAGAAAAAAAATAGGTTTTCTGGTATTTCATCGCTGATGAGTCTACAGAAAGGAAAAGAGGTGAAAGAAAACGAGAGGTGACAAAGGAGAGCAGAAAGAGAAAGCGAAAAGAGAAGAGGAAAAGTAGAGGAGAGAAGAAAGAGAGGAGAGAAAAGGAGATTGGAAGAAGATTCTAGGAGAGATGAGGAAAATGGAGCAAAGAAGAGAAAAGAGGAGGAAAACGAGATGAGAGAAGAGGAGACGAGAAGAGGGGAGTGGATAGTAGAGTAATGGAGAGAAAAAGAGAAGAATGAAAAGAAGAGGAGAAGAGTGAAGTGGAGTCTGAAATCTAAGACAGGAAAGGAGATACGAGGAGTGGGGATGAGTGGGATGGAGATAAGATGCAAGAAAAGTAGGGAAGACGATATGAGATAAAAGCAGAGCAGAAGGAGGGGAGAGAAGAAGGAGAAGAGAAGAACAGAAGGGACTGAAGAGAAGAGGTAGTTTCAGAAAATATCGTCTCAGCGTCAAGAATTGATGCATTGGTTAAATTATCGACATGAAACATTCAATAACATTTTGAAATGTATTGGAGAATGTATTAGATCGGTTCGAAATGCCTTTTGGGTTCTTTCAGAGCAAGATAAAATCCTCCATGTAAGATCTTTGATTTTACCTGCGATTATACCACTAAAAACATGAATGTAATTTTAATATTTATAAGAATTCTCCAATTTTTGTCCACTTCTCCGTTGAAATGGAGATTTTGTAATTTAATATTCCCCTTCCCCCATCGTGAATTCCAAACTGAATCATTCCGTTTCACACGGACAATGAACACAATGGGATAGGTCTAAAACTTACGAAAATTTTCTGCCACTGGAAGGGTTTGAACCTACGACCATTAGATTGACAGTCCTGAACGGTAAACACTACCCCACAAGCCTTCGCTCCTGAAAGTAAGTAGAAGGAGCTGACCAATGTGAAATGTAGATGCAACTCTCCTCCTACATGTAATGTGCAAACAATACTTGTTTGTAACAAAGAAAACGAAATTAGTACGACTCGGCGAAAACATTTAATGGAGAATTGCACATGATGAGAACTTTTCATTCGATATTTGCGGAGGTATCCTTCCATTGAACTCGAGTGGGAAAAGGGGTAAAATTAGTATGTCATGAATTGCCACAAATATAAATAGTTATTTCATTAATATTTGTCAATGTCTTTGAAGCAGTACACAATTATCGTTAGAGTATCATAATTCACGATCTTATACATGAAAATATCCCTTTGAACGTGTGTCAATTCATTTATTTTTCTATAAATTCCATATGCAGAACAATGTAGCCACTATACACTACTATTACAAATAATGTTGCCATGCTCTTGTTTGATAGAAGGGGATTTAAAAAAAGAAAGAAAAGAATACCTAGTATGGAGGATCGAACCTGGGACCGCAATCAATGCTTTCAAGAACTCTAACCAATACACTACGCCCTTTGTTTCCTTTGGAGCAACAGTTCTTAATTATTCTGTCGCGTCAATATTGTAAACGTTATCCTGCAAAAAGATGTTTAACACTCTGATATAGCTCTGTACTTCTAGAATTACTCTATACACATGCATTTGAAATTTAACTCTGAATTTATTTCTTCGTTGTTAGTATATCTAAGCTTGTGAATATATTTTATTTGTATTTTTATAACGGTTACATGAACATCTACGAAATAGTTCCTTATAATAACCTCCGGTTGACTAAGTTGCCAATATAAACAAATGGAATACAGATTGTCTTCGAGCTTACATTGTTAAAAACGAGCGGATACTCATATTACTATCCCGATACTTATTCAATAAGGTTTCTTGTTTGTCAGACATTATCACTTAAACTATTTCATGTTGAGCTAGTGCCCAACTTGAAATCTATCATTCTTCAGATTCTCTTTAAAATTCGACTCTGGTCACTTGTAACTTGCTGGGTGCACTTGTAACTTGCTGGGTGCAGACACTGCATCGACAGTGGTTTGCGATAAGAAGCGGCCTTGAATAGTGTGAGTCACTTTGAACGCGAGCAAGCTACGATACCAAGCTTGTCTGCCTTTGAAAACCAAGTCATTTTTTTTCACCGTTTCCGAACGCGATTGCTATTGTAGAAGTATATATTCTCTCAAAAGAGCAAGAAAGGAAATTCGACCAATGTTCTCCCGTCGTTTAAAACCAAATATTATCTATTAAACGAAAAGTTCACGATTGTCACTAAACCTATCTGAGCATAAGGTGGATGTAAACAATAAATTTAATAGAAAGATTCTCCAAAATTTCTCTCGCACTGTCTACGTCAGGCCAGTACCCAGGGAGGAGAGGGTGCATGGGGTCCATGCCCCCTCGAACCCTGAAATAATTAAATGTGAACCTATCAGTAACTACGAAAATAACATCGTCGATTTTAGAAATGTGTAAAAATTTCAATTTTGTTCTTACATAAATGAATCTGTTTCTTCAAAAGTCTTCAGGGTGCAATATTGGATGGTTTCAGTTTTTTTAATGCAAGGCTAGGAAACGTCCGATTTACCGATTTAGTCAGGACAGTGTGTTACTTTCAATCCCTGTCCCGACTTTTTCGAACTGCAATCGTGATGCGAGATGTCTCTTTATTATTGTTTTTCTTAACTCACAATTAGACATGTTCTTTATTGTAGTAATAATTCCTAGTACGCAACATTTAATTTATAAATATATTATTTTCTAAACATAGAATTATCATGACTTTTCAATGGCGCTTGCACTATTTGGACTATTTTGTAATATCTGTCTCTCTCTCTCTCTCTTATATATATATAAATTTGGGTCTGGCCCCTTCCTCAAAGAAATCCTGCGTACGGGCCTGGTCTACGCCAATGACAGAAATGCAAGCAATATTTTTATTTATTTTTAACCCAATTGAAGGAATGTGGAAGAATTTAAAAGAAATAAGAAAGGGCGGAACGACTGTTGCTCTACTTTAAAAATTGTTGTTCTTCCAGGAAGAAAAATAAGAAGGATTTCCTCCAGCACCTTAACACAGTGTCCCACGAGTCTCTCTTGATGAATACTGTCAAATGTGAAGTGACAGTTTACGTCTAACGTTGCGCAGATTTGGTAGTTCGCAAACGGTGTAATTATTTCGTGTTACCTTACGCAAAGATCAAATACATTTCATAAAACTGTTCTGAACACGAGACTTGCGTCAGTAAACAAGCATTTCGTCTGTTGTAGTATCACAGGAAAAGAATATCGTCCTGCAATGTTCAAGCCTCTAGATATTTTCCATTAATAATGTCTAATCACAATAACAAATTTGAAGAAATAACTCGCATTTTCACAACTACGTACCAAAATTCTCATTTTTCTTCATCACTTCGAAAATAATTTCTCGAAGATATCTGCTATACTACAAGAAAGCAATCCAAAATTAAAGTAAAAGTTCAACTACATGTATACCCGACATTTGCAATATTGGAGGGACAGAATATTTAAAAATTGTTGTTTCAATCGAAGGTAAGGGTGTGGTGTAGTGGTTAGAGTTCTCGGTTGGACTGCTAGAGATCCCAGGTTCGATCCTTCTTAGAAGGTTTTCTTTTTTTTAATTCTCCTTTCATTATAAACAAAAGCATGGTAACATTATTTGTAATAGCAGTGTTTAGTGGCTACATTGTTCTGCATATGGAATTTATAAAAAAATTAATGAATTGACACACGTTCAAAGGGATATTTTCATGTATAAGATCGTGAATTATGATACTCTAACGATAATTGTGTACTGCTTCAAAGACATTGACAAATATTAATGAAATAACTATTTATATTTGTGGCAATTCATGACATACTAATTTTACCCCTTTTCCCACTCGAGTTCAATGGAAGGATACCTCCGCAAATATCGAATGAAAAGTTCTCATCATGTGCAATTCTCCATTAAATGTTTTCGCCGAGTCGTACTAATTTCGTTTTCTTTGTTACAAACAAGTATTGTTTGCACATTACATGTAGGAGGAGAGTTGCATCTACATTTCACATTGGTCAGCTCCTTCTACTTACTTTCAGGAGCGAAGGCTTGTGGGGTAGTGTTTACCGTTCAGGACTGTCAATCTAATGGTCGTAGGTTCAAACCCTTCCAGTGGCAGAAAATTTTCGTAAGTTTTAGACCTATCCCATTGTGTTCATTGTCCGTGTGAAACGGAATGATTCAGTTTGGAATTCACGATGGGGGAAGGGGAATATTAAATTACAAAATCTCCATTTCAACGGAGAAGTGGACAAAAATTGGAGAATTCTTATAAATATTAAAATTACATTCATGTTTTTAGTGGTATAATCGCAGGTAAAATCAAAGATCTTACATGGAGGATTTTATCTTGCTCTGAAAGAACCCAAAAGGCATTTCGAACCGATCTAATACATTCTCCAATACATTTCAAAATGTTATTGAATGTTTCATGTCGATAATTTAACCAATGCATCAATTCTTGACGCTGAGACGATATTTTCTGAAACTACCTCTTCTCTTCAGTCCCTTCTGTTCTTCTCTTCTCCTTCTTCTCTCCCCTCCTTCTGCTCTGCTTTTATCTCATATCGTCTTCCCTACTTTTCTTGCATCTTATCTCCATCCCACTCATCCCCACTCCTCGTATCTCCTTTCCTGTCTTAGATTTCAGACTCCACTTCACTCTTCTCCTCTTCTTTTCATTCTTCTCTTTTTCTCTCCATTACTCTACTATCCACTCCCCTCTTCTCGTCTCCTCTTCTCTCATCTCGTTTTCCTCCTCTTTTCTCTTCTTTGCTCCATTTTCCTCATCTCTCCTAGAATCTTCTTCCAATCTCCTTTTCTCTCCTCTCTTTCTTCTCTCCTCTACTTTTCCTCTTCTCTTTTCGCTTTCTCTTTCTGCTCTCCTTTGTCACCTCTCGTTTTCTTTCACCTCTTTTCCTTTCTGTAGACTCATCAGCGATGAAATACCAGAAAACCTATTTTTTTTCTTTGAGAATAAATTTTGTCAATTGCGATATAATAGTGATATTTTTAATAATTTTATACAATAACACTTGTTTTTATTTTTTCGCGTATTTTATAAATATCTATTGTGCATATGGCAACCCTGAAATTGAGCCTAACTCTGCACGCAACCCACCAACGCCTTGTGTAAATTGGGTTGCCTAGTTTAAAATGTCGTTGTCCTAAAACTTTTGAGAGACACTGTACAGCAGTTCAGGGTTTTCTGTGAGAGACAGGATACACCTGTATTCTGCAACTCTTACAGTAATGGCACAAACAGGAAAGTTTTGTTTGAAATTCAGGTCGCAATGAAGTATTTAGAACGTTGCAATCAGTTGTGTTTTAAGTGCAGGGGTACATGGCTAGGCAGTGCACTGTTGACCGGTTTCGTTATACATAGATGGCGTTGCGGTGAAAGTATTACGAACATTAGGCCAGGATTGGCTTTAGTCTAAAAGTAAACAGTTAACCACGTGTATTAACATGGAATAACCAGTAATAAATTAAAGCCTTCTGTTGCCACCTGATAAATTGAGAACAAGTCAAGGTTAGACAAAGAGAGATTTCTTGAGAAGATATCAGTAGTTTGTATAAGAATAAAATTCTCAGATGGATTTCATATAATGCTGGATAACTCGACAATTCCAAGTTCACTTTATGCACACATAGGCTAATCGGGACTCGACCTACAATTTAAAGTGGGATCCGTACCACTATGTGCCTCTACCGCGTATCGAGCCATGGACCCCTTGATTACAAGGCGAGAATGTTACTCCCTGTGAACCCCAGTTACGAGTTACAGAATCAGAGATGTCCTTTTATTTACCGATAGCCAACCGACACTCTCCTCTCAACGAATTTGAGGGTTGCCTCATTTTATAAACCCTACTATGTAAGAACCGTGCAAGTGTTTTGACGTCTAACAGGTTTAATCGAAGGTTGAATTAATGCTATTTATTTCATTAATACAATATTCTATCCATTAGCTCAACATAGTATGTAAATTAGTGAACTATTATATTTCATTGTAACACTTTCGTTGTTTGCTTCGTACTGCAAAAACTAAAATCAATTTTATGATTTACACACGTTGTTGGTTGTCTTGAAAACAAAAGTTGCTGTTTGTTCGTGTTGGGGTACCGTGTGTTATGAACTTATGGTGTCGTTTTCCATCCACCAATTAACAATGGCCATCGGTACAATGCAGGTTTATGCAGCAAAGGTGTTACATATTTCAAAGAAAACATAATTATTTGGTTCTGGTTGTCTATGAACCTGGTTTATTGTGTAATGTATTCGTTTACAGTGTTCATTTGTCCTTCCCTTGACGTTTCTTTGTTTTCTCATTTAATTTTCACTTCCCAGTCTCGTGTTACACAAGGTTCCGTTTCCTAGCTCGTGAAAAATGTAGAAGTTTCTTGATTACACAGATTCTCAGTTGAGAAAAGAGAAACTGGCGGTTTCGTGCTGAGAAACGCTGGTCAGCAAAAATTCCCATTTACGTGGAAAGAGTTGCCACGTGAAGTTACACGAAAACACAGATGTGGCCGTAAGATATTTACACACTTGCGAGGAACTGAAAAGGTGTTCTTCAACTTTCGTGTTTACGTGCAGAGAGCCCTCGACTGATTTTCACGTTGTATATCCTGTTCACACCTGTTTTAACACATTCCTCTCGCCTAGTTTGTTTGAGCTGTCTCTCTTCAAGTGACAAGAAGTGAATGTAGTGATGTAAAGAAGAAGCTGTGAAGATCAAAAATAATGCCTTTCTGTATGCACTTAACCTAGAAGTTAAGTTAAGCCAACAGTGAAGATCTTTCTAATAAAAGAAGACATGGCGAAAATGTGGCGAGGAGAAGCGTGGGACCCCGTATGCACAGCGTTGCTGGTCTGTTGATGTGCTAATGGATTCGTTTCTTTCTGTCAATAAGGGAGATTCGTCGTTCGTTGCCTGTAACTTGAGCTGGAGTTAACGGTGCAGAATTGTTCTTTCTTTGCTGACTGTGGGAAGCAACTACCCTCACACACGTGGGAACAGACACGAAACAAGTTCCATATCGGCCGTAGATTGGAACATGGCATTGTTTCAACTTTATGCCTTACCTGCTGTATAAACTATGAGTGTAGGATTGCCCAGCCTAGCCTAGCCTGACTCCAGCGCAACAAAAGATAGAGTGACACGTTGGTAAACTTTGATGTACCATCTTCATATAGCCAATCATTGTCGTATTTGGTGGAGAGGGGTACATTGTATATATTTGTTGGAACCTCTCTTCAAATTAGCTACCCTTTGAAGAGCCTCCCTGTTATAGTTTATACCTTAGACGAA
This sequence comes from Lepisma saccharinum, assembly GCF_977018435.1. Taxonomy (NCBI): domain Eukaryota; kingdom Metazoa; phylum Arthropoda; class Insecta; order Zygentoma; family Lepismatidae; genus Lepisma; species Lepisma saccharinum. Next base: position 55,459,184 of record NC_139234.1, on the reverse strand, counting down.
AAGACACATACCTCATATATAATCACGCAGATTACTTTTTGAATGCGATTTTATCACAATTCACATAATGACGAGAATAAACTGAATGTTTTAAAGTACTTGCCGTATAGCTAAATTAGTGTTGTAGAAATGTTGCCATTCATTCTTTTTGATCAGTCTTTCCTCTGTACATCTATTGGAGAGCTTTTGAACGAAGCAAGTTCATGTTATTTATCTTGGCAGGAAGACAATCGCAACAGGAGCACGCATGCAGTGTACATTGCTGCAAATCAAACAGGTGTTATCGAACAGAACACTCATCTCGCTTCCGCATTAATGATAAACTGTGCGTTCTTTCGTTCTTTTTTTGAGCGGTGGGTAAGAAGATTAAATAAAAATTGCGCTACAGCAGCAGGATTGAAACCTATATTGTGATACGTCTGCAAAGCCGTAAAGCATGGTTTCTCGTGGACGAATATGTTAGAATTTTGCTCATTTGCAAATATGAAAATGCCTGCCTCCTAGAAACTGAACCCAATTACCTACTTCTAGTCTACTCATCGCCGGTGCTATTGCATCATTTTTTCTTTTCTTACGAGGACTCAAACTCAACGTTTCGCAAGAAAAAAACAACAATTGTGTAAATAAATGCAAGGAAATGTTCGATTCTCCACACCGCTGGTCCCGAAACAATCTTTTCCATTGCGCCACAGCTTTGTCTTCGTCGCGGTCTCGCTGGAACACAAGACACAAACACGCAGCAAGCAACAAGGAAGCGTGTTTGACACACTTTCTGAGCGCGGAGACAGAGAGAGGCGGGGAAATGGAACGAACTTGAAAACTCGTTAATCAGGTGCAGCCAGGAGGACTCTTTCTGCGACAGTTTTCTCGCTTGGATGCAAGTTCTGAGAGCTCTCCTGCGCTCCCTGTCACGTGGTCACCTTAGCAACTTCATTTACTTGTTATTGAGCGATCGAAAATTACCCAATTCACTAAGTAGCGTACGAATCTGTTGTTGCTTTATTGGGTATCTTACCCTTGCACCTTGCTCTGTTCTTGGAGAGCCAGGACACCCTGTATTTGGGCAATATGAGATAGTACTGACGCGTTTGGAGATTTGTTGAGAGTCGGGACTGTAAAAATGGGTCAGTACTGTCAGTTTTTTTATCGTGGTCTGTAATTTGTAATTTTCAATGGTCAGTAGGGTCAGTATTGTGTTCGTTACAACAAATTGGGATTTATTTCATTGCATTTTGGAGTATACATGATGATGACCTCCCAGTGTGATGGACTTTTTTTACATTATATTAATACATTCTTTTTATTACTTTCCTAGCCTAGTAAAAACTGACCAATTTGCCCAGTTCAGTGTTATCCACACGCCCCCGAAATTTTCTGTAAATCTTCCAAAAACATTTCACAAGAGTTGACTTGACAAATTTAAGTTCACACTTCCCTGAAAACGACATCCATAAAACCCAGTTATAAAAAAAAGCACGTGCTGAGTATTGGTTTCGGTAAATAATGAAGAATTAAACATTTCACTTTGAGGGCCATGCATAATTAATTAATAAATATAAATAATTTTGTAACAATTATTTTTTTTCATTATATCTTTTGGAGAGTAGTGAATATGCAGAAGGCTATTGCTCTTAATTTTTTCACACTTCGTTGAAGAAAAAGCTTTGAAAGTTAGTGATGAAGTTTGTTCTGCCACCTCTCACATAAAAATCTCATTTTTAGCATTTTGAAAATATGAAACCAATTATCCTTTAGAGTAAGTGGTACGAAAGAGAGAAAGAAAAAGAATAGTTCAATGAGGAGAAACGACTACTGTATTATTGCACCCAGTAGCGTACGCAGAATTTCATCAAGGGGGGTGTTATTTCGTAAACTTTCTACAAATTCACATTACCATTGTTTTATTATACTTTAATTAATTAATTAATTAATAATAATAATAATAAATAAATTAATAATCCTTATAATTAATTAATTAGTTTAATTACTACTAATAATTACTACTAATGCAGTTGCTATTTATGAAAGAAATAGAACAAAATTACATTTCTTTTGTTTCTTTGTTACAAAATAATTTTCTAGTCAACGGTTATTTGTATATGATAAGTGAGACATTTTAAGTGTGAAGAAAATCCATAAAAACAAGCAAATATATTAAATTTATTGAAATAATCGAAATATGAAACTCATTCAAGGAGCCGCGCTGGTCTAGTCTGACAACTTCGTGCGATATCCGGGTTCGATTCCCGGAATTGGTTGGAATTTATCCAGCCTTGTCTCCGCACCCAGCCTCATAGGAATGGGTACCTGAAAGCAACCCTGGGGGATGAAGGCTGCCGGAGCATGGTGCTGATCACATCACCTGCAAAATAGTTCCAGATCGAGAATCTTTGGGGCCCACCACACCACTAAGTGTGCCTTCATGGCACGGTGCTATATGCACGGGGGAATTTACATTACCTTTACCTATGGAACTCGCCCAGGATGATGATGAAGCGCGAGAATACATGTTGCTAAATTCCACTGACATGAGTCTATGTTTTCGTTGAAAAGTAAGTTTATAGACATTCCAACACATTTATCACTTCTAGGTGATTCACAAAGCACTTCTTCAACATTATTTAATGATGTGGATGTAGACTCAGCATCACTTGAGTGTTCACAAGGGGATGTGAAATTAGTAACGGGAAGAACGTTTGCAATAAGGTCGGCACACTGCGACGAAGCAAGGAATTTTCACAATTCTCGCGAGAGTCACTGCGCGACTTTTTGCAAAAAAAATTGCAAAATTAGATTGTGTTTGGAATGTTGTGTTTTCTTCATGCTGCATGGGAATAATAATTCAAATTATTATTATTATTATTATTAACTTTGTACTTTTGTATTTGACTTAGTGCTGTATTAGGTTTCATACTGTGCTCAACACTTAAAATAAAAATAAACGATTATAGATTATTATTATTACTGTCGCAGATCTTTGACTGTGATAAATTAGCCATTTTTAATTTTTTTCTACAGCATTTTCCATAATATTTCAAAAGCTCAAGGGGGGGGTTTAAACCCGGTAACCCCCCCCCTTGCGTACGCCACTGATTGCACCAGTCATTTTACAAGACGTGGTATGACTACATGTCTCGGGACCCACCATTGCATTATCGTGACGTCAAACTTAATTTGTATTGGAGTAGAACATTCGTTGTTTTCGTATCTTTAATTAATTCCACAATAGCTGTGAAGGTCGTTTACGGAACGTGTTTTATGCCATTGGAATCACAGAAATTGCAATAATGACCGTAACGTAGTTCTTTTTGTTACGTTCGAAAACTCTTTGCTTGGACAGTATTTTCACAATAAACACTTCCTCGAGGTTGTTAGCATAGGCCAGCCACCATATTAGCATGACATCGCAACGCGGCGAGAAGCTATCTTTTCCTGACTTTTGTTAGGATAGCTTCATTCAATCACGTATTTCTTCCCTGCATCAATTGCACCACACCCAGGTGGCGTGTCGTCACGTCCGTCACGCTTCTTCGATCAAGTTCAGTGCCCTACCAATTTTTTTTCTTCTTGTAACCCTAAAAGATCTGTTTTGACAACGTATCGTTTATCTTGACGTAAAGAAGCAACATTTCACATCTCAATACTTAATTGGAACAGATATGAAAGGGACAGTAATGGTGCATGAGGGGCATACCACCACCCTCTCCAGAAACTGTCTACCCCCCTCCGCCTTCCTTCTATTTTTTCTGATCCCACCATGGGACAAAAGTATCACAATATGAACTCCAAACGAAGAACAACATGCATTTTAATTTGTAATTGAATTTTTCCCGCAAACGAATTTGAAATCCAAATCGGTAGGAAACAAATCTGCGCCTCTTAAGCCGCGTTTACACCGGGGTTGCTAACACATGTTATCAACAAATGTTGGTAATATTTCGAAAAACGCTTGTGAATTTGTTATCAACATCTCATGTTAGCAGCAGATTTCCCGTGTTGGCAACAGAAATTTTGTTATCCACAAGAAGTCGGTAAAGATCAAAGAATGTTAGCAACATTTGTTACCAATACCAAGCCTTTTCGATGTTAGCAACATTTTCCCCGCTTCCCCTCCCGCCACCATCACGCCAGTGACAGCCAGCCAGCGAGTGCGGAAGGTTTGTTTTGTTTTGTAATTTACTTATCATGGAAAATATTTTGAGTGAGATGAAGTGGTCAAAGGATCAAGTGCTGAACTTTGAATTGTTCCGCGGGAAGCCTGTCCTTTGGGACCAAACTTGTCCCCAATTAAACACAAAAACCAACAGGTTACCTCCGCTATAATTAGCTGTTGTCCGCAGTGAGTGGTCTCACCCAGAATCATATTGGTCTTCTCTGTTGCGCCAAAATGACACATGCTGCCGCAGCGAGTACAACTTCCTCCACACTCGACATCTTGCAGCTGACGGAGGTCATGCAGCCAACATTTGTTGTTAACCGTCATGGTAACAAATGCTAATAACATTTGTTGGTAACATTCGGTGTAAACGCGGCTTTAGATTTCGATGTTACAGTCACCTAGCCAATTGAATTCTGTGCGGGCTGAATGGGTGTACATTTCTCCTGGTCATTTGAATAGTACTAGTAACATCAACGCCTAGTGGCGTGCCCATGAATTTTGTTTGGAGTAACAGGCTTCTTTTTGCCTGTCAGTGCCATAATTTACCATAATTTCGTGCATTCGACATTATTTTTAAGATGGACCAAAAACTGGTTTAACCTTCCCCTCTCCCCAGGGCACGATTGTCAATACTTCTGCGTGGCTGCAGAATCGTCAGTAGTTTAGGGATAAATGAAGGGCCGGTTGGAATAAGGGTGAGGTGACTTTTCGTGAACATCGAGTACATTCAATGACAGAAAAATTTTTGGAAGCCAATAATGTAAGGTGTAGTTCTAGAGAGGGGAAAGCCTCGGTAGTCCAATCGATCGGGCGTCTGACCAGTGACGTCGCCAGGGAAAAGTGACTGGGGGCGGAAGGGGGCCGACAAATATTGTCGGGGGCAGTCACTTTGAAACATCCTAAAACACTATATATAAATATAATATATACATACATTTATAATAATATTTATTATTATTAGCTATATTCATTATGGTGTTTGTGATTGTCCTTTATTCAGTGTGGACGTTTACTGCCTAAATAAATTATTGATTACGAGTTTATCTCCATATGATTCGCTTTAATAAAGGCATTAATTCTTTTTTCTATTCGTGGGAACTGCCACAAGTTGCGTTGTTTCTAATGGCCTATTTCAGCATTGAAAGACATTTATAATTTTATAATTCATCGTCTTTCTTGAGATGAAACTACTGATAAATATTAAAGTTATAAGATAGGTAATAATATTAATGACGAAATTTTTTTTCGAAGAGTTTAATTTTCTTGCAAAATAAACATAACGTTGGAAGAAACTAATCTTAAGTATTTAAGAAACGAAAATCACTTAGTGAAGTGCAATTCTCCTGTAGGAGAATTCTGCTGTATGTGCTTTGGAGAACACATTGCTCACCTTCGGTACGTCCAGGACTTGACATTTCTTCTCAATAGCAAGGACAGCCAAATGAGGCAGCTGGCATCCGGCATCCTGTTTCGATCAAAGCATTTCAAAGATTCAAACACGAATAGGTTCTTTCACATGCTTCATTGGAGAGAATACAACTAGAGTGTGAACCTTGTGAAATGCCAATTTATACTTTCCTAAGACTTCGAAGAAATCTAAATCCATGAAGTGGAGTACTTTCGTTCCATCTTCGTAACGCTGAAGAGTTTTGGGCAAATCTGCGTTTCAGCTTTCAGGGGAATAAAAATCTCAAAAGGGTTACAGTTATCTCATAATTCAAGAAATATTCTGACCCTGGTGCACCTCTCACTCTACCACTTCAACGTATGTTTGTGCTACACAATTACATGCACGTATGGAGTTCTTGGGGAAGAAGTTCTTCGATTTTGATATGTATGAGAAAAAGTGAACCTGCTTCTAATGATTGAAGAGTGGCAAATCCTAAAAAGCGTACTTTTACCTGCCCGCGATACAAATATATTTCTTGTTCCTATCGCGCAATTTATTTTGTTTCATCTGACATCTCTGCGAATACTTTCACCTCATCCACTTCCTGGCTTATTTTGCTGAGAAGAAATGTGGACAGTACGCAGATTAATTTGTTTTTAATATAATTTTGAGTGTAATTTGCATTTTAAGGTTTAAGATCAATACATCCCCTTATTTTGAAATTAACTTCAAGAGTATCGAAGAAATTCCCTTTGGTAAGGTTTGCCTCAGACTCATCATTTTGAAAATCAAGTCCCCGAATAGTAAGAAACCGCGAGGCATCCACAACAACTGACATGTAGTGTCGGCTTTCTAGGATCATTTTTGTTCCCACGTTCGATACCCGGTGGAGGCACTTTAAACTGTAGGTCCAGTCCCGATTAGCCTTAATGTTCATAAAGTGGACTAAAACCCCCAAATCAACCAACCAACCAAATCTTGAATCACCTTTGAATGTATTTTACTAAATAGCGTTGTCACTAACGACCCACGATTAGAATAATTTGCCCGTACTACAGATGATGTTTTGTGCTCCTCAGAATGTTCGTGATGTTTTAAAACCATCCACATTCAACGCTTTTTTCCAGTTCTTAAAACTGGTTAAAACTTAGGTTAATCGCAACGATTACAGGACATAAATGAATGAGAAATGGCCTACGGCCAGGTCGGGGCTCGAATCTTGAACGAAAGTTAAAACACACACACACATACACACACACACACACACACACACACACACATATATATATATATATATATATATATATAGTAAAACAAATTAATATTTGTTAGTCAAGTTGGTATTATAAGCAGGAAAAGTGACATCATGCAGAATACACCATTTAGAAATAGTGAAAATCGTCATACTCTTAGAAATGAACTCTCTTATTATTCGATATTTCATTAACTTCAGTTGGGGGGGCGAAGTGTCTGACTGGGGGCACCCCCCCCTGTGGCGTCCTTACTGCGTCTGACTGCCACAGAGGAGACCTGGGTTCGATTCTAGGGGTGAATGATCTATGGTCGGAAATTCCAACCTTGACCCTGTATAAAACGGCTCTGGTGTTCACTCAGCCTGTAATAAATTGCAGGTAAAGATGACAGGAGCATGTTGCTCATCACGTCACCCCCCAAAATAGCCGAGATAGTGAATGTGTGGGGAACTTATCTTTACCTAAAAAGGGGGAACTCCTTGTTAGCATCTTATCATCCAAAACATCCGTCTAATTTTGTGCATCCGTGCCTGGTTGGTTAATTTTGAAAAGGCGTACAGGAAAGAAGCCGGAAATTGCATGAGATTAACAAGGCCACATAATCAAAATTAAGAACTAAAAATAAATGGTGAAATAGATATGTAAACTGGAAGTGTGTGCTCCTGCCTATACGGCGTACGCTTTTAGAAGGAACATGAGTTCGGCCAATACCCGGCCAGTGCTACTGCGCCGTTGCCAAACTAACTGCTAGCGCAAGGGAAGGACAGAAGATTCGCGATGTATCCATTATTTTGATAATGCATGTACAGTATATATGAGTACAGTGAAATAATATACAGTATACCCTCGTTAACACGAATCCCAAGGGACCGAAAAATCAAGAGTTCGTGTTAAAAAAAATCGTGCTAACCGGAGACTCAAATTTTATTGTTGCAATACAGTTCTTTCTACACATTAACCATTTACAATATTTATTTTGTATGTCACCATAGAAAACACTACTACATTAATTATTTTTTAAAAAAAGTACTCACAGATCATTTTCTGGTGAAAAACAGTTCTGTATGTGTTGTGATGACACAGATTCCCAGGATGCGGTGATAGTTTTTATTGTATCAAGCACACTCCTACTTGGGGTTTCAGTCTTCTACGTTTTAAAGAATAGAAAAACACATCGGAACACACAACTGAATTTGTTGGTTAAATACGTATAAGCTCATTGTTGACGCGGTGATGGCGATTGTCGAGCAATTGCACCCAAGTTTTAATATTTATGTTACTAGTACTGGCTATGTTTTAAAGAATAGAAAAACACCTTTGAACACATTGTGATCTTAATCTGTTGGTTACAATACTGTATAAGTTGATTGTTGGCAAGATGATAGAGATTGTTGAGCGATTTCTTACATACCTAGCAGAGGAACGACAGAGGAACAACAAAAAAAAAAAAATATGAAAAACTTTGAAAGTTCGTGTTAAATGAGATCTAATGACACAACGGACTGAAAAACAGTTCGTAATTCGTGGTAACCGAAATTCGCGTTAACCGATAAAACTTTCTATAAGATATAATACATCCCTGCCGGGACCAACATTTTGTTCATGTTAACCGAGTGTCCGTCTTAAGCGAGTTTGTGTTAACGAGGGTTTACTGTAGTGAATATTTCTACACAGGATTATTATATCATATCACTGTAGCATATACGAGAAACCCATACCTGAAAGAAGCTCTCGTCGTCTTCCTCGGTCTCCGTGTCACTCATTTCACTCATTTCCGAGTCACTCTCCTGGACGTTAATGATTAGATTTTGCACCCTTGGTGCCTGTACTACTGGTGCTAGGTTTCGAGAGTGACATTACTTAAAAAGAACACACGGAACACACATTATTGTACGAAAGGGCTGTATTTAATCTTTCCACAAACTGTTCTTTGTGGCGCACGAGTGAACGATAAGCGAATAATTTTACATCAGCCTTGCTACGAAAACGCTGAACTCAAACTGACCCAGACTTTCAATGTTCGAGAACAATGAAGCGTCATTGTTTATATCGAGACGAATTTAACACCCACAGTTTTCCTTAGACACAACAACTCAGCTGCGTCAACACGGTGGCAATGAAAGAAAAAAAAGGCTGAAGGAAATGAAAGGTGACGTTTCCCTTGTTTCTTCAAGGAACGATAACTCCGTCTGTAGGCGACGGAAATTCATGGGACTTGGACAGTCAGGTTCAAAATGTCTTTCCCCATCTTATGATGAACCTTAAAGTGGCGAGTTTTATGAAAACACCTTGCGCGCAAGAAAAATACAGAACACGGCTTTTAACTTCCGCGCCGCAGTCTCCTAACTGTACAACGTTGCACTCCTGCCATTGGCTCATTGCCACGCACACCCTCTACGTGGCCCCTCCCTATATCGCTTCTAAAAGCGTGCGTCGTATAGTGTTAGTAATAAGATGAAAAATTGGTTTGATGTGAATGTCAAGCCTCTCTGTACCTAAAATGTTGGAAAACAATTTGTAGATACTCTTCGATATCCTTTTACTGTGCAGTTAGATTTGAATGTAGTGTTCAAGGAAAGTGGGCTAATTCAGGAGCAGGATGTGAGTTAATGGGGATGCCATTTCCTGAGATAACATGCACCAGACTCTGATATGCTTCCTGTTGGTTTGCCGATTGATGTTCAGTGCTGCTGTTACATCACAGTGTGTATAGATGTGCCTCAGCTTGAGCTGTTGGTGGTTCAGCATCATAATTGAACCTAGTCCACAACTTTATAACTTGCAGAAGCGATTGTTTTCGCATAGTAACTTGGTTTTGTGACTGTTTTGCAAATTTATGGAACAAGAAGCAGAAGTAAGGCCTGGAAGCATGTTGCAAAGAAACAACGGATCAAACTATTCCACTTTTGCTGGAGGAGCAGTGACTGGAAGTGTGGCAAAACCACCTACAGGGTTCTCTGCATTATTCCGCTTTTGTTCGTCATGCTGTAGAGCAGAACCAGAAAACAAGGAGTGTACATTTCAAGAGGTACCTACCTTCCATGTAGAAGATTCTGTGGAGAATGATAAAGAAGGTAAAAGAAATGCACCCTTGGCTTGTGAAGCAGATGAAAGTGATATCCGTAATCCAGTAGTTAATGTAGTGGACTGTGAAGTCATAGAGCTTCATTTCAAATCCTGCATGAGGCACAGATGGTTGTATTTCTTTACTCATTCAATCCAGAAAAAATAATTTTGTCTTATTATAATAAGATAATTATCGTTGTTATAAATTAGTTTCACATTTTACCCATAAGGAATGATGAATGTCTTTTTTTGCATGCTTTTTGATATGGATACTATCATTCAAATTTGAATTATTCAGTTAATGCCTAAGTGAAGTGCAATCTGCGTTGCAGTCTGGAAACTTTGCCAGTTTTAAGGGTGACAGACGGTGAGAGCTTTTCCTTCCCATTTGAAATGCCCACTCTTCCATAAATCCACTTTCAATATTAATATTGCAGTATTTTCATCTTTGGATGAAACAAGGATAGAAGAAAAATATGTCTGGCACCCCCCACACCTACCCACTTTGATTTTCCGATCTGTGAGAACAACAATGTACATTGTTGTTCTCACAACATATGTTGTACATAAGATAATATGCCCATCATATACAGCACTTCAAGTGGAAAATGTTAACTAGTGGATGCTCCAATGGTTTAACATGATGACAATGAGACAACTGGGGTTCCGGGAATTTTGCTAACTGTGTAAATACCACCTTCTGCATCACCCCTTACTTCAAGTACTGAAATGTGATAACGAAAAAGCATTGACATATTAATCTGTAGTACTGTAAAAATCTTTATATATAATTTATCTAATTTATCCATGTACATTAAATCAATGCTTCCTTCTATTTTCAGATGAAGTCAGCTTCCTCACAGAAGCATCTACCACGGCTGCACCAGCACCATCTGTCAGCCCTGCAAAAAGCTCCACCCCTTCCCCTGTGATCGCTCACAACAGAAGTGGATGTGGCAGCGTAACAAGTGTTCCTAATTCAGATTGGTCAGGAGGTGGTGGACAAGAGGAAGAAGTAGATAGACTTGTAGCAATTCACCATCATCGTCCCAGCTTCTCATCATCGCTTGGTGTAAGTAGTTCAGTAAGTTCATTATAATAGCCAGATATCAGCTAATTTACACACCTGTGGTGAACATAACATAATGTATATACCGATGCAAAATATGTTATGATGCATTTTTAAAGTTGGATTGCTATAGAACTATGTATTTCTAGATGTAGATATATTGAATTCGCATAAATTCCTGCTATTGTTTAACAGTACTGATAAAACACAAACTTCACAGTACATAATATTCTCAACACGTTTTGCGATTGAGTAATGTATTCCAGCAGTAATTGGAGGAAGAAAAGTTAATTTAAATTCAACTTGATGGCAGTAGGCAGGGTAGTGTGTTTAATTTTATAATTTTTGTTTGAGAGGCTTGGAGAATGTCACATTTAAGTATTGAAAACCACTTTCAAGTGTATATATTTTTAATGATACACATTTTATACAGTACAGGAATGTATATATGTATGTGTGTGCACAGTAATGCCATTATGTATTGAATATTGTCCGATTTGCATGTAAATTTAAAAGTAAATAGATAAAATACACAATAGAATTCAACTGATGGTATCGGATTATGGGTAGAAGTTGCTAATTTTTAGAAGTATGTATGCATTTACCAGTGGTGTAGTCTGAAAATTTTACCTGGTTTATACTGCAACAATTCTTATTCATTGTACATATGTATTATATATCAATTAGATATAATAGAAATAAAACATCAATGCAGTGATGCAAGTAAAACAGAAATCTGACAACTTCAAATTTTCCGGCAAGGTAAACCAGATAAATACCGCCACTGGTATTTACATCAAAACTTTGAATTTGTATGTATCTCATGATATCAAATTATAGCATCAAGCATCCATTGCTGCAAATGTTGATATCTCATCAATAAGATGATTATAGTTGTAGCATTATTTCCTTGTGGACTGATATATATCCTTGTGGTTGTATATCTCCATGTAGCTTCTGTTAGAAGAGGCTTCAAAGACTCAACTTTACCATGGAAAGTAAGATGAAATAAATCTCTCTTAACTTAGAGAATACTGACTATTTTACTAAATAAGTTTTATGAAGCCAATAAGACAGGAGGGTGTGTGTGTGTGTGTGTGTGTGTGTGTGTGTGTGTTTGTGTTTGAATGTGTTTTGATGATGCTTCAACAAGTATTTTCTTGTTTTACAGCCTCGTAGTGATTCCATGGCTAGTGTTTATTCTGGAGCTGGAGAGGGTCGTTATGGAACTGTTGCTGTGAGAGGAGAGGTGGAATTTGGCTTGCAGTACAACTACAAACAAAGCTCATTAGAAATCCACATAAAGCAATGCAAGGATCTCGCCCCAGTAGACAGTAAACGAAATCGTTCTGATCCGTAAGTTTTCACTGAATATTCATTTATGTATAATACTTTTCTTTCTTTGAGGGTTGTGTTGGTATTCCCTCATGATGACTAAACATAAAATACTTGTGTCTCAGTATTGTATTTTTACTGGGGTGGGTGGGTGAAGGAGTCGAACCAATCTTTAGAAAGTATCATTGTTACAACCTAGTTAGATTTCTGATAGTAAATCAGATATTCAGGGTCCAAAAGTCTGTGTGTGTATTCTTTTACATCCAGTTGCATTAAGATACAGTCAAATCTCTATAGTGTGTATTCCTTTTTGGCAGGCACATTGGGTAATGGTAAATTGAGGAGCAATACATGGGACAAGGTTGATTTATTCAGGCATTAAGTTGTAGGAATTTCAGCATGTTTTTCAATAAGTCCCTAATAAAAGTAATTTTCTGGTGACCATTCTGTATTAAAAAAGTTGGTGTTACCTCCAGGCTCTAGTTTTGATGAAATACACTCTGTATAGCACATGGACTCTGTTAAGTTGTTATTTCCTATAGATCCACCACAACATTTGAAATCCTGACATGGAAGCAGTGTCACCAGTTACATCACGAGGGACCCTGGAGTTCATATATTTTCTGGCAGAGAATTTCCATAAAAATCAGTTGTATTTTAGTAGGATTCTTCAGCTAAATTTGAGACTTACAATCTGCAATTTCTTGTATTTCTATTTTTGTCATTTTATCTTGCAATTCTGACAATTTTGGCTAATTACTACAATGAGGATTTTTATATGAAATTGATGAAGGGACTCCAAAGGAAGACCCATGCTCAGGTCAGGATGCGAACCGTGGAACTTTGAAAGTTGATGTCTTAATGGGCTTGGTCACCAACCCGGCTGATTGACAATTTGTTATTAAATAACAATTTGTTATTAAATTTTCAATTGATTTAAATTTCAATTATTGACTGTGCACTAGTATTAACTGGAAATGTTTAAATGATAAATAGAAATGCAAGCAAGTTTCCAGTAACTATTCGAGCCATACTTAAAAAAGAAATGTCCATGTGTGAAATGATGTACTTACTTTATTGGAACTGGCATATATGTTTTTTTACACAATTATTATTTTATTTTTCAGGTATGTTAAAGTGTACCTGTTGCCGGATAAGTCAAAAAGTGGTAAGAGAAAAACTAAAGTGAAGAAGCACACATTGAACCCAGTATTTGAAGAAACTCTAAAGGTATGTTTTGATGTTTGTTGATTAATATTTTCTCCATTATTTTCTCTACCATATGTTGTGAAAATTTAAAATCCATTTGTGTATCACGTCCTCATTAACAGTGAACTGAACCAAAGGAATAATTTACTTGAAGTCCATAATTATTTTGTGGGTAATTCGGAGTTGTTCAGTTCTAAATGAAGCAGGGATAGAATACTCAGTGACTGAATAGAGGGGGCTGAGTATGCTAGGAAATAATTAACTTTTAATGAATGATAGTTTTTTTTGTTTTTTGTAAATAAATAAATTGTATATGTAACATGTGTTTATAATTTTAGTTCCATATTACTCTTCATGGTTTGGAGACAAGAACTTTGTGGCTCACGGTGTGGCACAGTGACATGTTTGGCCGCAATGATTTCTTGGGGGAAGTAATGATGGCACTTGAGAATAAAGTATTTGATGACCCTACACCCAAGTGGTATCCTCTACAAGAAAGGGTGAGTTCAATTTTTATTTGGACATATCCTGCTGCAATGTGAAAATGGGTCCATATACTGTTTAACATAATTTTGAATCATTGCCATAATGAATTATCTATTTGTTGTGCTACAACAGTAAGCTGAATTTCAGTATTTTTATTAGCAAGGACTATTCATCTTGAAAAATCAACGTGTATGTATGACATTTCAGAAAAATACAGTAAAGTCTTTCTAATCTCTCTCTGTTTGTAAGGTTACCATACTGGTATCAATTGTGTTTTGAAGTGACTGCACGAGCATGAGTAAATGAGATAATGTGATACTAATGATGGTGTTTTATAAGTTAAATATCATATGTTTTGTCTCTTATTTATTTTTAATACAATACAATGCAATACAGTACAGTACAGTAAACGAAAGTGTTTTATGCCCTCTGATTAATCTGGCACCCATCTCTGCAAGGAATGACTGAAGTAGCAAGAGTCCAATGTTAACCTCTTGCTTACTAGAAACACAGCACTTTGTAAATATAATTTTTTGTTACTCATAACTTTTCAGAGCAGTTAATTTACGACCAATCAAATTATCATTTCTTATGTGAGCTACACAAAATATTAGAACACCAATATTTAATGATCAGCTGCTTTCCGGTAATAGAAGATTGATAAATATCAATCTTTGGCAATTTACTTTTCAAAGTAACTTGAGTTACAATCAGGCTCAAAATGGAAATTTTCACAAAAATGCAATGCTTTACTTTTGTTAACATTGTGTTGCCTTTATTGTATCTGATTATTACAGGAATGAGATTAACAAGTAGTGAAATGATACGCTGTATTAAAATTAATATCATAATCGTTAATATTAAAAGATTTACACAAACATCAAATAATGCAAAATACGTTCATTGGACACGAGGCTTTTGGAATTTTCTTCTTTTTGAAATTTTAACAGGTGGAAAATATGAATGGTAATCAGATCACCCAAAAGTGGAAAAAAGAAAAAAAGAATTAATCTTATACCGGGTGGTCCATTTATAATGATAGTGTGGAATATCCCATGCAGAATGCATCCAATCGGAAATTGCACAGAAAAGAAGTTTGATACTATTGAGGGGGTAAGTCAATGCCGCAAAAATTTCGTCGCCACCACCCACCCCTTAGGGCGGGGGGTAAATGTGAAATTTCAAATGGAACACCCCCATTCTTTTTACATATTTGGATTCCGTGTTGAAAAAGAAGTATTTTTTGTTCGAAAAATTTTGTGAAAAAATTGCAACCTTCGAACATTTATAAACATTTGGTACTTTCAGTTTCATTTTGTTCCCTTTATGTAATCAGTTTTGGTTTCCGTTGAGAACATTGCAAAAACTAATTTTATTCAAAAAAATGTGTGCAAAGAATTCAGCAAAATAAATTGTTTGCAACTTATGTTTTTGTGTAACAATAAATAATATTAATTTGTTCCAACTCTGGATTCAAGGAACAATTTCATATGAACAGTAAAATTAAGTATGTTACTACAAATTACTTATTACTTACACAAATAAATGTTTAAAGGAGCAAATGTTCAAAATGATGACCGTTCTCTTCAATGCATTTCAAACACGGTGTCTGAAGCTCCACACTGTTCGTCCCAAAACGTCAGGAGTGATAGAGGCACAAGCATCAATAATTCGTTGCCGCATGTTTTCTTGGCATTGTTGGAACTTTATGGTAGCACTTTTCTTTAAGTAGTCCCCAAAGGCAGAAATCAGGCGACGTGAGATTGGGTGAACGAGCTGGCCAAGAAACGGGTCCTCTCCCATCCTATCCATCGACCAGGAAACTTTGTGTCCAACATGGCTCAAGCCTGAATGGAGTAGTGAGCTGGACAACCATCATGTTGATACCACATGTTGCAGCGCTGGTGCAGTGGCAATTCTTCTAACAACCCTGGCAGAATATTTAACAAAAACTCTGTGTACTTTTGTCCATTTAATGATACCTCAAATGATAACTAATTTGTAGTAACATATTTAATTTTGTTGTTCATATGAAATTCTTCCTTGAAACCAAGGAGTTGGAACAAATTAATATTATTTATTGTGACACAAAAACATAAATTGCAAACAATTTTCTTTTGCCGAATTCTTTGCACACATTTTTTGAATAAAATTCATTTTTGCAATGTTCTCAACGGAAACCAAAACTGTTATCACATAAAGGGAACAAAATGAAACTGAAACTACCAAATGTTTATAAATGTTCGAAGGTTGCAATTTTTTCACAAAATTTTTCGAACAAAAAATACTTCTTTTTCAACACGGAATCCAAATATGTAAAAAGAATGGGGGTGTTCCAATTGAAATTTCACATTTACCCCACCTGCCTAAGGGGTGGGTGGTGGTGACGAAATTTTTGCGGCATTGACTTACCCCCTCAATAGTATCAAACTTTTTCTGTGCAATTTTTCGATTGGATGCATTCTGCATGGGATATTCCATACTATCATTATAAATGGAGCACCCGGTATATCCTCCATCATACTCTGATAAGCCTCCTCAAGGCACACACTTCCATGAACAGGGGAAATGCTATAATATGTATTATTAAAGTGTATTAACAATTTAGTTCACATTGGAAAGGAAACTGTAGTGAAATATCTTTTAAAAAAGAAGCAAACTGGAAGGGTCCATTGTCATTTCTGAGACAGAATGGACAGAATGGGAGGGTTCCAGATATTCATGAACCAGAATGCTATTCCGGACTGCTCCAGTCCATTTCGGTTCCTGGTTACAAATCACAGTTGATTTGCTGAAAAAGAAACTTGGTTACAGTTGCTTTATTCAGATTATGTGTCGGTTGTTTTTCTTTAGTGATGATCATCTGAATTAACAATAATTTTCATTACATTATATTGTACTTCATATGTATAATTATCAAAATATAGAAGTAAGAAAATTCAAAGCAGACCTTCATAGTTGAAAACAAATGTACTATAATACAAACCATTTGCTTGAAGTTTAAAATTTTATTTCTAATTTTTGACAAACTATTATTTTGTTCATTACTGTTAAAACATACAAAAAGTAACTATGTTACTTGTAACTGTGTAACTAGTAGTTCATTACTTTTAAACACTGATTAATATTTCTTCTGTTCTATTATTATTACTGATATGATATTGCTGAAATATTAAATTTCCAGTAGGAATCACTAAAGGTATTGGCACATATCAAAATGTGAAGTTAGGACCTGGTTTTAACATGCATTGTTAAACGATTAAATGATGTCTTTCTTTTGTGCAGACTGAGCCTTTTGATGACCTTCTTAGTTACAAAGGTGACATCATAATAGGCCTAAAATTTGTGCCTCCTGACATGAGTGTGCAGAAGAAGGGGAAGCGATCCAAAGGAGCTCTGCATGTTCTTGTGAAGGAGGCCAAGAACCTGACTGCTGTGAAGGCAAACGGAACCTCTGATCCTTTCTGTAAAAGGTGAGTTTCTGTAAAAACTGACCATCTTTGTATTCATATGCCTGTGTAGGTACTGGATATTAAGGGCAGCTTAAGGGCCAGGCGACTCCCTCCGGTGCCATCCTTGGGAGGGCACCAAATGGGGACGTCCCCCGTGATTAGTGCATAAACCTTATTTCTGATTACATATATTTGTTTGTTTTTATTTTTAAGTCCACTTTATGCACAGAAAGGCTAACCGAGATTGAACCTACAGTTTAAAGTGGGATTTGAACCACTGTGTGCCTCTACCAGATGTGTGGCTATTTGTTTTAAAAACAGTTGCATTTATTGTTGACAAGAATTACTTACTGCATAACATAATAGCCTATGTATATTGCAAAATCATGTAGCAATTTAAGCTAAGAGACTATTGTTATTTTGATGTCATTATGTAGGCATTAAATAAATGCAGTAAGTAATTCTTATCTTTTAAAAAAGAAGCAAACTGGAAGGGTCCAACATCTCTTCCCCACAATCCTACCTAGAGGTGTGGAGATCTTCAACCGGTAATGGGGTAACGTGTGGTCAGCACGTCAAACCCACAGCCATTGTAGTGGCCACGGTGGCTCAAGTCGGTAACGCGTCTGACTACCATGCTAAAGGTCCCGGGTTCGATCCCCGGCCGGTTCAAATCCGGGAACTTTTCTAACCATGGAAGCGGCCCCGGCGCCCACCCAGCGTCGAATAACATGGGTACCTGGGGGAAACCCTGGGGGGTAAAGGCGGTCAGGTGGGTGATGCTGATCACATCACCCCCACTCACGACCGGATCAAGAAAGTGTGGGGCGTTACCCCCACACCCCCTATATGCCTTCATGGCATGGTGCTAAGCACAGGGGAGCACTTTACCTTTACCTTTTTTATAATAACCCATGGCTCAACAGCCCTTGAAGGACCTAGGCCGATCTCCCGACTGCCAGTCTCTTCCCCACAATCCTACCTAGAGGTGTGGAGATCTTCAACCGGTAATGGGGTAACGTGTGGTCAGCACGTCAAACCCACAGCCATTGTAGGAGATTTCCGAGCCCAGGTTATGCTACTCACTCGTAGCCCCCAATTTCCTCATGATGGAGGTTTACCACCGGCCCTATACACAGGCCAAGAACCCAGGCAGACTCGAACCCATGCTGTGTCCCACAGTCGGGAGCCCAAAGCACTGCATCTTAGACCGTACTTCCACGAGGAGGACTAAATAAACACATACCTACAATAAATGTGTTCCCTAACATTAAAGTTAAAAGTATTTTAAAAAATAAGGCAATTTTTCCCATCGTAAAAACTGCAAATACCGCATATAATATGATCACATTTTTTTATTTTTTATTGGAGGAAGGTGGAAAGTAGGGATGTGGCCAAAAATCTACCTTGCCAAGGTAAACATTTTATCTTGAGTCGCCCCTGTGGATATTGGTAGTACTGCGGCAGCTTATCATTAGTTCTGGGTTAATTGCTATTAGCACAATTCTCATTAAATATGAGAAGATGTACAAACTTTCATGAATTTAAATTTTTTTGCATCAAGTCCAAGCTAGATTGAATGTACAAGACACGTACTGAATGCTGTTAACAGTTTTCTGAAAACTATTTATATTACATCATGATCATTAATGTTCCTACTGAGTGATGTGGTTATGTGAACATGAAATAATTTATTGATTTTAGTACTTAATTAAATGTAGTAGGTATAATATTTGCAAAACTAATGATATCAAAGACAGACTGTATAAATTTGTTTCTCGTTACTTAAGCTCAAACCAACATGGTTTTATTCCTGGTAGCTCTTGTCTTACAAACCTATTGGTTTTTCTCTCACATGCTATGAAATGTATTTAAAATAATTCACAATTAGATGTAATATACTTTCATCTGGCCAAAGCCTTTGATACTGTTAGTCACCGTCTTTTGATTCACAAATTATGCAATAGAATCAACATTCATGGCAAATTTCTAACCCTTCTCACAGATTGCCTTAGCGATCGCCAACAACGTGTCGTTCTTCCAGGAACCGTATCTAACTTTTTTCCTGTCCTCTGGAGTTCCACAGGGTAGTGTTCTAGGACCTCTCTTATTCATATTATTCATGGATAACCTTGCTGACCATCTCACAGCTCCCTCTAGCAATTACCTTCTTTTCGCAGATGACTGTAAAATTTTCAGAGAAATCTCCACTTCAGACGATACTCATCTTCTTCAGAATGACATAACAACATTTACTTCCTGGTGTCTAACATGGGACCTTACATTACATCCTGAAAAGTGTTAATGTTAATTATCATATTCTGCTTCATTCTAATCTTTGTTTGATTGTAGTAACATGTTTGAAATGTCTTTGTAGCTATCTACTGCCAGATAAAGGAAGAAGCTCCAAACAGAAGACTTCAGTGTCCCGGAAGACTTGCCACCCTGTGTGGAATTACACGTTTGTGTATGATGATGTGAGCCTTCAAGAGTTGTCCGAGCGTGGCTTGGAGCTGACTGTGTGGGACCATGACAGGCTGGGAAGCAATGAATTCCTTGGAGGTTTAAGGTTTAATTTAGGGTCAGGTGAGAAGAATTTAACAATAATATGTCAAGTATTTTAAAAATGTTATTAGAGTCATATTGATACAGAAACATTTTTACAGTTTAAATCTGGGATTACCCCACTCCAAACCCCCAAAATAAAATTTGGAGATAAATTTAAATTTTGTTCACTGTTTTACATGTCAAACAGCCCATTTCATGTTATTTCAAGTGATGAGGTTTCACAAACTTTACAATAGAGTTGATAGAAGACACAATATGATGAGTTGTGTTACATGATGGCTGATAATGTCACAGATGCCAAATCTTATGTTTTAATCAAAGTTTTATCTTCTATCAACCCTGATGGGTCTGATGATATGGACAAGAAATTTGTGAAACATCACAATTTGTAATAAGAAATATTGTTATTTTTATAATATGAAGGGCTCGGATATTAAACATGGTAAGTGACATTTTGGTCATTTTGGAGTTACAATGTGCATCGTATAGTCCATCGTAAATGGAGTCGAATCGTACTCGAAGTGTTTCGTTTCATCAACAAATGACAGAACTAGATGTGTTGAAAGTTATGGTATCTACCACTTGTTTTATAAAGTATGGTAAGTAGCAAAGATGGCGGCGAAACGGTTGTTACTGAATTGAAGCGTGTCTCGGAAAGTTCGCGAATATTGAGGCAACAGCAAAAATGAGAACAAGTTAGAAAGTGTATATGATTCCCATAATGACCCGGAATATGTGCCACCGATTAAGAATGAGGGGAATGAAGAGGTTGCCAATCAAAAGTGCGACTAAAACTGTGCATGGCCACGTACATTCTATTTCATGAAAAACGTGTTATCTACTGTAGATACCATTGTTTACATGCAGCAGTGCTCATAATGGCAGTTTCGAATTAAATTTTACTCTCGTGCCTGGATGTGAACTAGGATCTATTAGAGAAGCACATACTTTTCTTCTACTAGGTATAAATAACTGTAGTCACATAGAAATTCGTTTGATTTTTAATTGGGTATGTGCATTTAAGGCTGCTTTAAAATACCATGCCTTACAAGGAACATCAAAAATGTATTACACTTAAGGAATATGTAATTTGATCTGAATCATATCAATTATTTGGAACAGTTTAGTTTTTTATAAAATATTTATTTCATAAATCTGTAATGGGCATTTTAAAAGTTATAATATTTTT
Source organism: Lepisma saccharinum (assembly GCF_977018435.1). Lineage (NCBI taxonomy): Eukaryota > Metazoa > Arthropoda > Insecta > Zygentoma > Lepismatidae > Lepisma > Lepisma saccharinum. Next base: position 55,438,008 of record NC_139234.1, on the reverse strand, counting down.
ATGGTGGACCTAAAAACATATTTGTAATTTAATTAACTTTCGTATTTATGATATGTGTGACTTTGATGAAAGCAAATTATTTTATTGTTTATATTGCAAATATGTCTTCTTCTTGGTTCGAAATTATATCTATTTGAATCCATATGAGCTAAATATCAGTGAAAACTATTAAAAACTTAAGCCCTGTGTACATTTGAAATCATTCTTTACAAACATGTCAAGTTAAAGGAAAATACAACAGAAAGTTACAAGGTCATAATTGTGTCTTCATTGATTTCCTTTATTTTACTTCGCATCTTGTGTCACTTTTGGCTTATTTGCAAAGATGGAGATGAGTGACGATATGATGAAATTGATGAATAAGCACTCAAAAACATCCATGCCCAGGCTGGGATTCGAACCCGGGACCCCTGGCATCGTAGCACGATTTCCTAACCACTCTGACACGGGGACCGCTAATTGTTATCTTGAGAGAGATTTAAATGGCCTTTTCGAAAAAATTGTTTTTCGAATTCCGAAAATGAAATTTTTCGATTTTCTGTTTTTCTATAAAAAAAAATATTGTTTTTCATTTATCGAAAAAAGTTTCCTTCTTTGCTTTCTTGTTTTTCAAAAATAATTATCTTTCTTGTTTTCAGATTTTTTTTCGAAAAAAGAGGCCATCCCTATTTTATGTATAAATTGCTTATTGATTCACAAAAATCTAATATTGCCATTGTATGCAATTTGGATAGTCTACGTAACACAGCTTTGTATCAAGAGAGGCTTGTGAATCGCATTCTGCTTGGCATGCTGAGGTAATAAATAGAGCCTCTGTGTGTGTGATATAGATATGTGAAGCTGAAAAGCCGCTCATATATAAACATTTTATATTGATCTCCATATAGATATAAGGAAGTTATTTTTAATCACAAGCATTCAGAACTTACTTTTTTAAATACTAACGTAATAAAACGATGAAATTTACTTTTCTAATGGTGTTTATTTCAGTCATAGACATAGGCAAGCAAGAACTTGTTATAACAAGTAGCTCAGGTTATTGTTTATTGAATAAAATTATTATTATTAAAGGCACAAATTGTTATGGTTGCTATAAAAAATCTAATGTCTAAATATTATTATTGAACTGACATCACAAGTTAGCTTGAATAAAGCGGTATGTGATCACTCATTTTGATAATATCGTTGCATGTAAAGCATGGCAACTACAACAATTCCTTGAACAACCCTCAAACAAATCGCATGTAGAACCACCGAAAAAAGTAATTCGGATGAAATATCACGTTTGTATGATAGTTAACATACAAGTGAATCATATTTGCTGTAATCATTTAGAAATTTATTTTAATTTGTAAATCAGATTTTTTTGAAACATCATCTTTCAATATCTCGAGACCTTTATTTTGTCACTTACCATGTTTTACACCCGAGCTCTTCATATTAAACAGTGACCCCCCCCCCTGGAATAAGGTGTCACAAGTTGAATCTTTGTCCATTTTTTTTCTTACCTTACCTTACCTTGGTGTATGTGTGGCATGTTTCAGTCTTCACATGATGTAGTTGTAAAGCATTCTTATTGTTTCTTGTCTCAGTTTCTGCTTGTTAATGAGAGTGTGTTGGATTTAATTTGTTCTTATTGTTCTAATGTATTATAATGCTTGGTGTGCTTTAGTATATTGGTCCAGCATTCAATTATCTCTTTTTTGAGGGAACCTCTCCTTTATTCATGATGGATGTGGTAAATGCAGTTTTAAGTGTATTAACTACATGAAGTTTCATGTTGCACAATTCTCACCAATCCACCCTTAGTGAGCCTTCAAAATTAATCTGAAAGAAACTATCCAATTGTGCAACGTGGAAACATGAAACTTCATGTAGGTAATATTCTCCTTTATTCTCTTGAATATCCTTTTTGTTATTATATTGCATGTCTCTTTAACAAAATGTTCAGTAATAGAGATTGCTTGGGCTAATAATTCAACTTGAAGGAACCAGATTGTAAGATTGATTCTTACTTCATTTAACTATACTTGGTTGAACTGAAGTAGAAGCAGGTACATGATATATACAATATACATACTAGGAATGGGACAAATTAATCGGTACTGTATCAGTATCGGCAAATCAGTGTATCAGTAAAATTACCGATCAGATATATATACATAAATATAATATAATTTAGTGCAAAATTCTACTATTTTATTATAATTTTTATGGAAAATCTCCATGCTCTGCTTTTTGGTAGCATGAAGGCATATGGGGTGATGTGGAGGTTGAGCTCCACATATTGTTGATCTCAGCTATAGTTGGGATGATGTGATCAGCATCATGCCTGGTTACCTTTACCCCCAGGGTTGCCCCTAGGTACCCATTGATGCAAGGCTGGGTGGGCCTCAGAGCTGCACAGAAACGGAAATGACTTGAAAATTTCCTGGTCCAGATCACCTGCCCCGGGATTCAAACCCGGATCTGCCACGTGGTAGCAATGTTGATTACACTTCATTTTCTTGAATAGCAAGTGCAGTTTAACGCTTAGAATGTGGTTATTCATATGTTAGAGTACCCAAATTGGTCTGGAAATTTATTTTAAAATTACCTGGAAATGTTTTGAGACTTTGTTTTGCCAAAATGAGTGAGAAACCTGTCATCTGACTTGAACCCTTTTACTAACTAAAATCTAACATCTGACTAAACTCTTCTTTTGTGTAATAGCACAAAACGGTAGCCATTGTTAAACGGCAAATCAAGCACTGCATGCTGCTGGCACCTTGTGGTATGGTTCTTAACTTTAAATAGCAGGTAAATAATCTTGCTATGTCCTGTGGATGGGAATTCAATAGGAAATCTTCTTTTTTGACTTTCCATCATTTATAGATAGTGAGTAGATCTAGTATTTGAACAATTCACCAGCCAGGTTAAATCGGAGATAGCTTCCAACGTTTTGAGTGCATACATTGCTCTGATGATGCCAGGAAAGCTACAATTCCTACTTTAGATCTAGGATGTTCCAGTCTGCCATCTAAAAGTGTGAAACTCTTCAAGGTTATTACTTATGTACTTCAGGAACAGTTAGATTTTAGTATTAAATATGAATTTGTTTTTATTTTAGGAAAACACTATGGCAAGTCCGTTGATTGGATGGATGCAACAGGAAAAGAACTTTCATTGTGGCAAAGTATGCTGGAGAGACCCAACTTTTGGGTCGAAGGCTGCCTAACCCTCAGACCTTCATTAGAACACAGGACAGCAACCTCCTAGCGAAAGCCAGCAGTTTTAACTAATAAAGATTGTTTATTGTAAGGTTTTTCTAACATAAAAATCTTGGATAAACTGTCAAAAAGAAGACTGCAGAGCTTAAAAATGTGTTTTCCTGTCAAGCAATATTAACGAACCAGCTCAGAAGGGGCAACAATGTTCCTAGTAGTAATTGTCAGTCTGTGATGTGTGAATGCCTGCAACAGGTAGTGAGGAAGTGATATCTGGTGGTGTGCATTGTGTGCGAATCTCCACGTAGTCAGGACTCTGGCAGTTATTTAAAGCTCATAGTTCTGCAAGCATCTTAACTTGCAAAGAACCGGGACAATACAGAGAATTGTGCATGTGTCATGTGCAAATGAAGTGAATAACTGTGCATGATGATGCATTACGAAATACATAAGGGCCATTAAAAGTGCCATGGATAGCATGTGAGTGAGTGTTTAAAAGGTGTCTTATTTTTACCTGCTTTTTTAAAGATAGATACATGTGCAAAATGTCTTGTAAGTTTCGCAGCTCTTATTACAAAAAAGTTATTGCGGATCATTTCTGCACATGATGTGGTGCTGAATTTGCATGATAGAAATGAATTCTGATATTTAAAAAAAAAAAAATGAATTAATGATCGTAAAATTATCCATAAAATTATACTAATCAGTGTATAAATAAGAACATACATTCAAATTTAAAGTAAGAAAGGTTTAATTGGTTATTTTTGCAATCATTTTACTTTAGAATTATAAATGAGGCAGGCCTCCAATTCACACTATAATCATAAGCTCTTTTTTGAAGGCATGTACTTGTCTCAATACAAATCATAAAATTTTGTGTTGGTTTTGTTCAGTTCTTGTTGGATCACAGACAGCACACACTGAGCATGAGTAGCTAAATATATTTGAGCACTGAAGAGCATATCTGTAGCACAGATATTTCCATTTTTAATACATAAACTTTTTATCATCAATTTTTCATTATTCTAGATTATAGTACTTGGTTGTAAAATAAATAATTATTTTGCTCGGTAATTACAGTCACTTTGTGATTTTCACATTTCTTGAAATTTAAACTTGTTCGGTTGTAATCCAATTGCAGGATCAAAAATTTCATACCACTTTCTATTTTTTATGCATTTTTTGCCTATGTTCCCATTACATTGTAAGCTGCTTTCACTCATTTCATTAATTTCAAAACCTAACATCAGGAGAGTGAAAACATTAGTAAAATTTACATTTTTAGGTTTAAATTATTTTAACACATGTGCTTACAATTTGCAGTTGTACACAAAAACTCTATATGTTTAGTGTCTGTCTGTCTTTCAGTTGTTGTAGTTGTGAAATCTTATTGGAATACTGTTGGTTCCTTTTTTAAATTATTCTGTTAAATTAATAGATTTATTCAGTATATGAATCAAAAGGAGCAATTAAACATTTTCCTTGAAATGCCAAAAACAAATTCGTGAATAATTATTGGTTCAAATGTAATAAACAAGTAAACTATATATATACACAAGGAAAAACACAATCTTACCAGGTACATATCATGTAGATCATAATTTTACTGAAGTTGTAATGCTATCAAAATGAAGAAATCAAAACCTTCAGTTTTCTGAAGAAAAAGAGACAGACCACTTTCGCACAGTGCCTTCAGGGTGAAGCAAATTTGCAACCAGACTTTTCCCATTGAACATGATATTTGAGTATCAGTACATGCCTTTGACAGTGTAATTTTTATAAGGAAAAATAAGGATATATTTATGAATATTCCTGTATAAATATGTTATACGTGAAGCTGCAAAGAAATAATTTGATGCTGAAGGTCTTTTTTTGTGTGTGTGAAGAATGCTAATTGAGCTTGCTTTATGAATTTAACTATTAAGTTTAGGGAGAATGTACATCAATTGTAGAGAGTAACATTATTTCTGTAAATAAAACTCATGGAGGGTTTTTGCACTTGATTTTTAAAAATCATGTCATTAAGCTATGTGCCAATGTAATGCCTTCCACTCATCCATAAACAAATACTTTTTTCTGTCTTTTTTTATATAAGAAATGTTGATCTCTTTGTAAATAGTCATTATATTTTCTTGAAAATGAAAAATTGTGTTTTATTATTGCCTCATTCATCATTCTGCTTCACTACAGTGAAAAATTATGAAAACCAAATGGTGGAAAATATAAATATTTTTTAAGGTGATTGAATTGGACTTGTTGCAATGAAAATCACTACTAGTAATGTAGCACTGTGCAAGTTTGTGTATCTAATACTTGAAAAATACTTATATACGTAGAGCACCAAACTAGAATATTTTATGTCAAAATCATCACCCTTGCTGACTTGTTTCCAGTGCATGACTCAAGGAGTCCTAGATTCGAATCCTGCTTAATTCATGTGTGTGTTTGTCTTGTCACCTATTTCGTCAGCATTTTTCACAATCTGGAGAGGTAAGAAAAGCATTAAAAAAATAGAAAGGTAATAAGAGCAACCATATTTTTTTCCTGGCTAGTCCTAATTTTTAGCTTAGAAACTCCTAGAAAGTAGGTAACACCCACTATAACATCTATATTGTTCTTGTTTATTTAGGTTCACTTCAAATTGAAAAAAAAAATTTAGGCATTTTTTTACAATTGCTTTGACATATATATTCATCTAGTAGTAGAAAATTACATAGAGATAGTTTCTTCTGGGAATATTTTCCAGTATGTTTATGCTGTTTCACCTAAATGTTAAGGGGTCATCATTGCTCTGTGGTTCCACATGGGCAGGGTCTGTGAAATGACTTTTCATTGCGTGATGCTATTACCTAGCTTTCTAGACCAGACACAGCTAACACTTATTTGCAAGTAGCTGTTCCATCATGCTGTTAGGTCAACACAGAAATTTTTGAAGCTCTCACCTGTGATTGAACCTGCAACTGGTTCCACCAAAGATGAGGGTGCCAACAGGGGTGGAAAATGGTCAGTAAAATCACTAAAAGTCAGTTTTTCAGTATAGTCTGTAATTTGTCAGCATTTTTAAAAAAAACGTCAGTATTTGTTTGTGCAACTACTATTTGTGATTTTTTCTTTTAAAAGTTGGTAACTCCTCTACAACTTTACAGTGAGGTTAAATTTTTTTAAAAAAAATTCAAGTAAAGTAAGGCATAATTTTTACCATTTCTCCTACCAGTGATACCAGTGATACTAGGACTCTGTGTAATGAGTCACATCTAGTTTCGGGAGTGGAATTCACTTCCATATTGCCCCCAGTTTTCCTCATGTTGGGACAGCACCCAGAAAGTTTGGACCACCTATCGGGGATCAAACCTTGAACCTGACGTACCAAAGACAAGACCCATCATATATTCAGTTTTGTACACACAAATAAGATTAACTTTAGGAACTTGGATGTGTGTATAAAATTTCTTGTATATCATCATCATTCTTGAAGAGTACAATCAGAAGACTTAAGCCTGCCCTATAGAATAGTGATTAACGCGGTCACATTGCACTAAAGGGTGCTGGATTCGATTTTGGTATAAACTACAGAAGGTCGTTTCATGTCCATGGTAACAAAGTTAGATCCCATCTCACCTTAAGAAAAACCATGACGCCACGAGCGGTGGTGCTCCACGTGATACCCCTGTCTTGCAGCAATGGCCCTGCAGCGGAGTCTCCATTGGAGGAGACTGCGTTGAAGAACACATTGGCCCAAATGATCATATTCCTCCTGACAAGCTTTCCAAAGACCCTCAATTTTGCCGGGCCGTCTGCTTCCCAAGGCTCGTTTCAACAACGGAAACCCACAAAAATCCATGAAAGAGGCATCGGGGGATTTCACAAGGATGTCTGTAAAGGGGATTGCATGAATGCCCGTTTCAGGTGCCATCCGATCCATGTATGCCTGCGTGGACTTTGCCGTATGACTGGAAGCCTTGTCCTGGTGGATGACAATACGAGATGTGTCGCTGCCATAGAGAGAAGGAATATAATGTATGTAAAATGGCTCCAAAATATTTGTCTGATAATAGGTTGCATTTATTTTAGTGTTTTTTCTACTCTGCGCAGTGGAAGTTTGCCATTATGGCAGTAACCACCAACAACCATGAACCCGCGTGGAAAACTTTCAGCACATTCACGCAACCTCTCAGATCGACCTCTTGCATCACGTGGACGATAGGAGATGGCCCTTTTTTACCTCATCCCGACAGATACACCCATGCTTCATCCAGGGACACCACATACTTCCAGCGGTTCCCTGCCAGATGGCATTCGTAGAGCTTCCAACTGTTGGTCTTCCTCTCTTGGACATGTGAGGCACGCAACTTATGAACCTGAGCCTTGTGCTTCCGCACAAGTTGTAAATCTTGGGCTATGATGCGATTTACAGTTGCAGGGAAACATTGCACTGCTTGTGCAATCACTCTTTGCGTTGCAGGGTTTTCACATCGCACCAAGGATCTCACTTTCCGCACAATATCGGAGGAACGCTTGGGCTTCCGATATGTCCGAGGCCCACTTTGACTGGTTCCAGCAACAGATACAGTGCAAGCTCTATGGCGATTCAACACTGCATTGATGCCCTTCTTTGACACATGGGATGCTTTCATGTGGCACTGTTTAATTATCTGGCTATAGCTATAACCAACGTCGGAA